>NC_072853.1:68029771-68681200 GCF_028858705.1 Grus americana
GTCCTGAATGGTTCCACTTTATTATGCCCAACTATGGCATTAGGATGGTCATGCAGAAATGGGAGAGTTCAGAATAAACAGGCTTTTTTTTTTTTTTTTTTTTTTGGAAAACTGATCCCTACTACAAAGTAGGAGTGTGCTGTTTGGAAGATGCTGTCTGACCATGTGGAGCTTCACCAGCATTTATGAGATGCTAAAAGTTATAGTTTGTTGAGACAGAAAAGGGTAAGTGACATTTGACTAGCAAGATCACTGAACTGAACAGAGCCTCAGTGTTGCGGACATGTAACCTCTGTGTATTATACTAAAAATAAAAAAAATGTTTTGCATTTGTCTACAAAGGATTGGAAAATGCCTAAAACACAATAACATGTTTGGAAATGGTTCCCAGGGGAATTTGCTCTACCACTATCACAGGGATTAAGGTGAGGTTGACTGGCCTGTAGTTCCCTGGATCCTTCTGCTTGCCCATATCAATAGTAACAGTGATCTTTGGGTTTTCCAGTCCACTGGGACCTCCCCCAGTCACCACGATCTTCCAAAGATAATCAAGAGTGGCCTCACAATGACATCAACCAGCTTCCTTAGTCCTTATGGATGCATTCAGTTGGTCCCACAGATTGGTGTATGTCCATTTGGCTTAGCCGTTCCATAATGTGATCCTCCTAACTGAGCATAAAACATCATTGCTCCAGACTTTCCCACTGGTCTCAGGGGCCTGCAGTTCCTCAGGGCAAATTTTATCAGTAAAGACTGAAGTGAAGAAGGCATTGGGTACCTCATCCTTTTCCATGTCCTTTGTCACCAAGTCCCCTGCCCCATTCAGTGCCACACTCTCATTTTCCCTAATCTGCCTTTTGCTGTTGATGGGCCTGTGAAAGTCCTTCCTTCATGTTCTCCTTTCTGTCTCTCCCAAGATTCAGCTGTAGATGGGCTTTAGCCTTCCTAACGCCATTCCTGCACACTCAGAAAGTGTTTCTATAGTCCTCTGGTTGCACCTGTCCCAGCTTTCGCCTCTTGTACAATTTCTTTTCAGGTCTGAGTTGAGTCAGGAGCTCCTCCTTACTCATCAACGCAGGCCTCCTGACGCTTTGGCTTGATTTCTTCCACATTGGCATTGGTCACTGTTATGCTTGGAGGAGGTGATCCCTGAAAATCAGCCAGCTCTCCTGGTCTGCTCTTCTCTCCATGACCATCTCCTGTGGGACCCTTCCAAGTAGATCCTTCAACAGGCCAAATTCTGCTATCCTGTAATCCAGAGTTTTGCTCCTCCTATTTGCCACCTTTTCTTCTCTCAGGATTGGGATCTCCAGCACCTCATGGTCACTGCAGTCAAGACTGCTCCAATCTTTCATATCCTCAATCCTTTCTTGTTTGCAAGTGTCCAGTCCAATGGAGCATTGGCCATTGTTGGGTCACTGGTCACCATTGCTGAGCTGTTCTCATCAATGCATTCCATGTATCCCAGGATTGCTTGTTTAATGGTGCATTGCCATCCAGCACATATTGGGTCACCCATGAGAACCAGGGCTTTTGAACATGAGGCTTCTTCCCCTTACCTGGAGACAGCCATATCTTCCTGATTAGGCAATCTGTAGCAGATATCTGCCACAACAAGATCTGTCCTCTAATCCTAACCCATAAACTGTTGACTGCCTCATTGTCTGTCCCAGGGCAAGTCTCCCTGAATTCCTGCTAGTCTCTCACAAAAAGCTGAATGCCCCCACAACCTTCCTCACCTGTCATTGCTAAAGACCATGTGTCCATCCATTGTAGTACGCTGGTCGTGGGAGCCTTCCCACCACATCTGTACAAGATTGTAGTCCTGCAATTGCACACATGTTTTGATTCCTCCTCTTTTTTGTCCCATACTACATGCATGCACTAGTGTAAAGGCATTTCAGAGAGGTGCTCCAGCCTGTTGATTTCTCAGAAAGTATGCGAGCTCCCTCCATGATGCTGTCCTCCTGGCACTTCCCTGTTTGTGTGCATGTGCCTGAGGTGGGCCTCCTTCATCCTGCTTGTCATTCTCAAGCTCTGTCTTGTCTACCATACCCTTTGCACTTTCTTGCCAACGCAGCCCACCAATTCCTCAATGGACTGTGGGTCATCATCTCCCTTCAGCCCCTCATTCCTAGCTTCAAGGCCTCTTCAGCAGGCTTTGCTGCCAATCTGTTGGCAGAGATGTTTTTGTCTGAATCCACCTAAGAGCTATTTTCTAGAATCCACCTAAGTACTAATTTCAGACATTTGCATTACTAAGTAGAAATCACACAAAGCTAGGCTGAAAGAAACCTCTGAGGCAGGATGAGGTATACCCAGCTCACTCTTGATTACACATTCATCTAACGTGTCCTCAGAAATCTCAGTGAAGGAGACTGCACAGTTAGCATGTTCCAGCACAATCTGTCCCTACACTTACTTTTTCTTAGCATCTAGTTTAACTCTCTCTTGGGGAAATTCAGCTAACTACCTTTGTCCTACCCTCAGTGGATAGGAGGAAATTCTGATTTCTCATCATCATAATAATCTTAATATTTAACTGTTCTTTTTATGACAAGCTTTCTCATATTTGTTTAGTTTAGAACTAAGAAGGCACAGCAAATCAGCAAATTGTCAAACCTTCCTCATGAGCCATTTTCTAAACCTCTCATACCTCTTCTGAGTCCTCTAGACTCTTAGCAATTTTTTTGCCGTCTTCTGAAATCCAAGCATCCGACATAATGCTTTACTTAAAATGTCACATGTAAAATAAAATACCTCCTACCTCCCATGCTTTACATACAAACATTGCAAATCATCTGCTCCTTTTCTTTGTAGTAGTATTAACCTGCAGTTTCAGATTTAGATTGTGATCCACCCCGCCCCTTTGTACAGTATTGCCACACTTATTACAAATTTTATTCTTCCTTAGTATTTTATTTTTATTTTATTCTTCCTTAGTAACTGTAGCACTTCTTTCATGTTTACTGAATGTAATGTTGTTGATTTCAAACCACTTCTTCAAACTACCATGACTTCTGAATTTTAATCCTGTCCTCCAAAATACTCCCTTCTTATCAGTGGAAAAAAAAAAATCACAACTTTTTGATGAGCATTTTCTGCTTATTAATGAAACTGGAACAAAACACAGGAAAAGTCTGTAAAACACATTACATAAAACATCTTCCCAATGTGACAGTGAACTGGCATAACTATTTTTTTAGTACATTTCTGCAACAAGTGGGTGCCCCCACCAGATGGCAATTTAATCCAGAACATTTCCCTGAGTTGCTTATGAGAATGTAACTAGTAGTATGTCAAAAGCCTTATTAAAATCCTAATATATCACATCCACTGCTTCCTTTGTATCCACTAGGCCTGTTATACTGTCAAAAGGGAAACCAGATTGATTTGACTTGATTTGTTCTTGATGAATTGATGTTGGCTGTTTCATATCACTTTGTTATTTTATTATCTATGTGCTTACAAACTCATAATTTAACAATTTGTTTCAGTAATCTTTTGGCTACTGAAGGCAGGGTGACTGTTCTACAATTTATATTTTGTCATCAGCAATATTTTACAAAATTGTGATCATTTCTATTGTAATCAAAGCATTCTTGAATGCCCAAGTTCAAAGTCAACAATTTATAATGTAATTGTAAATACACATTATTTTACTCAATTACAAATTCTAACAAGAACTTGTGTATCTCTGTCCCTGCTTTTGTATTTGGGTTTTGCCTTTTGTTTCTTCTACTGTTGCAACTGTGCCTGCTCCAAGCTTGTTTCTTTACTCTGTAAGCAAAAGTCATGAGGACTCTACAGAGACATTTCTAAATTCCTGCTCTGAATTAGGTCCCAAATCCGCTTTCTTACCCTCCTTCAAAGTCCTCCTCAAGACTTCATAATCCTATGCAGAGTTAGCAAAACAAAAGTAGTTTGCTATGGGCTTCTCTGCAAACTCCTAACAATGATTAGCAAAACAAACCCACCGACTGCATGTTTTATCCATCCTTTGCCAATTGTCTCTGCACATCACAAGTGCTGGGGAATTCAGACCATCTCACTGTTTGGACAGTGCAGCCTGATGGGACTAAACAAGAAATCCAGTGGGATCTATCTACTGCAATCTTAATTATAGATCTGCTTTTACCTCCAAACCTCCAACCTTTTTCTTCATAAACACGGAACGAGGAATCTGTAACTTCTGAGGGACAATAGTTCTAATTAGCTCACAGAAGAATGCAGTGCAGCAAAGGATCATGAGAAATAATAAACTAGAAAGTGCTTCAGCCTCAAGACAATATTGCTTACAAGTGTTACTCTTACAAAAACCTTCAGTAACAAAACACTTCAAGGTAGCTGTAAAAAATCTCGATGCTTTGAATCACAGGTTAGACATTTGTGTTGTGAACTGTCTGGTCTCAGTCATTATTTGGAATGGTGTCCCCTCACCGTGTGACTCCCAGGACTGCTCTGGATGGAGTAAGGAAGGCAAGGAGTTTCCTGCGGTACGCAGTCCTACAGCTTCATCTTGTTGGAGGCTGCTGGACTGGTGGAACATCTTAGCCAATACTTGGATGAACTTAGCACTCAGGTGCTACACAGTTAACCAAGTCAGAGATAACATCATCCCAATTTATACCAGCAACTTATTTTAAGCAGGAGAAATCCCTTTTTGTAACACACAGTCGTCTTTTGGTTGGCCAGGCTGCTCCTGCACTCAAATGCAGAGACCAGTCCACTCTCCCATGCTGATTCCTCTCCGCTGCAGAAGTTGCCAAAATAAGGTTACCGTAGTACACTTTTCAGAAAGAGCTTGCCTGTGATGCCTGAGATGTTGAAACCTAGTTACATGGAAGGATGAGTAGGAGTTAAGCCCATTACACTACGACCCTCAGCACCGTTGTACTGGCCTCCAGTGAGCTCCCGGGTGGAAGTGAAAGGACATTTTAAGCCTGTAAAGTCGTAAATAGTCTGACAAGGATCTAAATAATAATGGCAAAATCCACTACTGAAATCTTTATTCCGTACTGCAGCCTCTGAGGGTACCAGAGAAGCAGAGTCTCTGTAGGAGACATGACAGGCAGCTAGCATTTTGCCCTGAGAGATCTTTAGTTTTCCTGTCCTCACCCATGCCATTTGTTAACTTTAAGCATGCCGTAACGACCAATATTCTTCTTGTTGTATTTCAGAGGAAAAGGCAGGATCAAAGTTAGAGAAGGTGAGGAATAATTGATTTAAGTATACAACCCGAGCACAGAATTATGTATTACCAGTTATACACTCAGAGCACAGACGTATGTGGGCACCTACAACTATTGCAGCAAATGCACGTGTTGATGCTTGCCCATCCCAACATCTATGAAAACTGCCTATCCAAGCTTAGAGATAAAAAAGTGCCAAATTTAATCCAAAACTTATTCATACAAGTTAAATCACATTAATGCCAGTTCACAAGTATTTCCTCAGTCATGTTTCTCTCTCTTCAGATCTCAGACAAGTGATGTAAAGACAAGACAGTTGATCAAAGTAAAATTTAACCGCCTGTGGCTGAGATTAGAGAAAAAAGTACTAATTGCTAAATGAGAGAAGGCACTTCCCTGTTAACAGACGCACAAAAACCTTAGGTCTGTATTTGAAATGGTGTGGACTTCACAAGTTGGGGGAAGGCTCCCATGACACAAACTGAATGCTGCTTGGCACTCCAGGGGACAGAAAAGCTGCAACAATTAAGTATGCAAAAGGCTTTTTTAGTAACTTGAATTTAAAGTTTCAATTGCTGTTTTAATCATTGTTGTGAGAGGATAGGAATTCCTATGAAACAGACTGCCAGGAAACTGGCTTGTTTTCAACACCCTTTGCGTTCCTGTCAAAATTGACACGGGATAACTCCGTTTGTCAGACACTTTGCATTTTCTCAGCCCTCTATTTTTGCTTTCTGCTTCTGCTATTTACAGAAGAAAAAAAAAAAAAAGGACCGCACAGAAAATATTTTTTTCTCCTTCACCACTGCACACTCCTTCCCACCAAAATCTGCAATTTTGAAGATCATGCAATTTCCAAAGAGGACAATATAACCTAGTAATTCCTCTAATGTACTTCAAAATATGTTTACCATGTGCTGATGCTATCACTTGTCACTCCACAGGGAATTGCAGGAATTCCAATATGGAGCACTTGTGAAGTTGTTTTTGCACGGAAAAGTAGCGCGAGCTGTTTCTGATCTCTTAGAGCTGTTCAGCACTCACTGACCTCCATTCTCAAAAGAAGAAACAACTCTCAATGCCTCCTTCAATCCCCTAAATAAACTGCTACATCATATAAACATACTTATGAATAGAAGACACACGTTTTCTTCAGGCTTATTTTAAGGCAAATGTCTGCAAAGATTGAGTCGGGTTTCCCAAACTCATGTTTCTTTGCATACCATGTAATCCAGAACAACCATATTGTGTTTCACAGACCGTAATAGCATGAATAGAGCATTTTTACGAACCCAAATGCACCTTGTAAAAATACACACTCAGTGTCAGAAAGAACGCTCTCTTCTCCTCCAGCTCACCCTTTTCCTGTCTCTAAGCTGCCAAGGAGAGGATATCAACAATACACACAGCTGGAACTAGAAAAGGTTAAAATGAACATGTTGCCTTTTGAGATAAGTAGTGCTGATACTTCTTTCTGACTTCACACTATATTTTTTGTTAGTGATTTTCTTTTTTTAATGTTTCCACCTGCTATGCTAACTTTGACAGAAACAAGGGTCCTGTTCTGCTTGGAATACAGTCCCCTGCAGCGCTGTCAGATGCTACATGCCTTTGTCACTTCTCTCCGTGCTTTAAAAAGACATTGCTGAATGCTCTTTTAGGAAGGAAGACACTTTGAATGTTCCATGGCGAGGAGGAAGATGGGGGCTGGAGGGAGTGGAAGAAGAGTAAGAGGCCTGGGCAGTGAAATTGGTGAAAGACAGAGCTAAAAATTATTCTTCAAATGTTTGCAGAATGTGTGTAGAAGAAAACATTACCACGTTCCAGTACTGTCCCTGGACAGGGTCTCCTGTTCTAGTCCTTCCAGGTGAACAAGTTTGGGCTGGGGCACACAAGGCAGCAACAGTAATGTCAGTGTTTCTGAATGGAGTGGGAACGGCCTCTGATCTCCCCAGGATTACGGTGCTGCTCTTCAGACTGCACCCCGATCATGAAGAATTTCCACTTAATTAAGGCAACTGAGATGCCTGAGTTAGGAGCGTAGCGTTCAGATATTGTCAGTGGAGGCTTTACAAAGTAATTGAGATATAGCACAAATGCTCCGGCCTTATAAGAACTCTTCAAATACAGAAGTTCAAATGGTGGCTTATATTCTTCTTTCACACTTGATTGCAGCTACGAGGTTCACTGTGAATCCCCACATAATCCATTCTTCTGACTTTGATGTAAATACCTATTTGTATCATGGTTCTTTACTCATCTGATGATTAACAATGGATTTTCATGCAAGCAGTACTTTTCTTGAGGAGTATTCTGTTATAATGAAGATTGTATTCCTTTTTTTTAAATCAACAATCTTATTAGCATAAAACTGAAGAACTCAAGTTGTTAAAAGAGAATAATATTTTGGAGGATGCATAACAATGGGTTTTGTACATAACAAAAAACTAGCAAGCAAATTTCTTGTCAGAGCTTGAATTAATTTTTTTAAAATTTTGCACTGACTTGTTAATTTGAAACTAATCAGAATATCAGTTCTGCTTACTGAACACTATAAAATTAACAACTACAGGCAATTTTTCTGCAGCTTGGCAATGCAATGCATCAATCTGAAACCCATGTTGCACCTAGTCTTTTGATATTTCCTTATTTTCTAAATAGAGGCCACATAAATAAATTGCAATATTGTTATGATAGTGTAGGTAGGTTACTTTTAACAGCATTCAGAATTGCATGCAGCTAATTTAGTATGTCTCCCCTTCATGGGCATCTGATTAAGATAGAAAGTTTATTGTTGTGTGAAGCTCTGAAATAAAACAATTACTCCACTTTTGGAGCACACATTTTTAACTTGATTTACGTCAGCAAAAATTAGCTGTTTTTTCTTTTAATAACTGCGCTTTTCCAAGATGTGCCCTTTCATGTGGAAGCTGTAGTATATAACATTACCATTGTCTGTATGTGCACAGACACACAACACATGCAAGACAATATATGCCTGTGTATATGTATATAGGCCAAAGTATATACGAAGAGTATTAAGTAACTGTAGATTAGAACATAAGTAAACCGATAATCACTAAACACAATCAAGTTCAATTAGAATGATAATATGAAAGAGGAGCAATTCTGTAGCTTGATCTGTAAATGGTATCTTGTACCAGATACTACTCAAAACCTGTCCCTCAGTGCTCTACTGAACCACTGGATGGCATCAACCTATAACATAATCAGTTGCTGCCGCTTTTATCTTTTTACAGTTCTACTGATTATTCTACCATTTGCAACTGCTTTATACAATCTGTGCACTTTTCATCTAAAACCCCGGTCTTGTGAGTTCATCCCTTTGGGAAAAAAGTTAACACAGTTTATTATCCTAATGGAGATACTAACTGTGACCTTATCACCATTTCAGTAACTGATTTTAATTATACTACAATATACAGCACCAGCTGCACAATACTGGAATAGAAATCTTTTGTTCTCATTTATACAGTTCATAGAGTCTAATAAACTCTTTAAGGACTCATGATCCTTTTATGCTGAATAGACTTTTAAATAAAAATATAGTTTTAGCGTTTGAGACCATGTACTGTCAAAGAAATTTCTTGTTTTACATCTGGTGGTATCTGCTGGTAAACCAGGAGAACCATATATCTAGTCATATTCTATGAAGAAGAAATACTTCTTTTTTTAATTTCCGAAATTAAAATATGGAAACTTTTACTGAATACTTATTCCTAATGGCTGTGAAAAGCCATGCGTCTCATGTTCAAAAAACTTCCCTCTTGTCAAAGGTATTGATTTTGCAAAACCGTACATCTGGCCATAAAGTTAAGGCTGTCAATGGGAATCTTTGTAGGCTGAATTATTTGCATGCACGTCACACTTTGCAGGAATGGGGCCTTTATGGACTCAATTCTGCCTTCAAGTATATCTGAACAACTCTGTTTCAAGCCAATGCAAATTAGAAAGAAGAACCGAGTGCTGTTTGTATAGTTTGGCATCACTGATAGTCGTCTTCTAAGGAGAGGAAAAGTGCTTGACTGGGACAGCCAGATTGTTATAGATAAATGTTGAAATTCATTGGCTCAGCTGTAATGCAATACTGTCAAATCTGTACATGAATTTGTACATACTATTCCAGCTATGCTATGTACATCTGGCGTGTGGTACTTGCATGGATGGCCATTGCAAAAAAAACCCAACTAACCCAAACAAACTAAATAGGACTGACAGTATGTCTTATGTACTCCCTATATAAATAATGAGTTTTTTCACTACCCGTACAGGGTCTGCTAGCCAAGATCTACTGGTAGGAGCCTCATAGTTCTAGTTCATGCTACAATTTGCAATCTCATGCCCATCAGTGTTTATGGCTTCATGCTGTTTCTGCTTCACTTGAGGGCAGGAGTCGGTTTTGTTTATCTCTGAAATATTCAACAATGAGCACCCAGTAACAGTCCCTATAATTCATTTTGGGCTGTCTTAATTAAAATGAGATTTATTAGAGAGAAAGAATCAAATTAAACTTTAAGCAGAGTAAAAACATAGTCAGATTAATGTCATGATAAATTTAACTCTCTAGGCCAGACTTTTTCTCTTTTTTAAGGTTGCAATTTATTAGATAGATAAGAAGGAATTCAAAATACTACATTTCATAAAGTTAATTTGCTTCTGCCCAACAGCAATGCACTCTCAAGGCTGGATCCAATAAATGATGGTCCCAAAAGTAAGGACAGGGATGGCTATCTTTCAGGCATCTGCCTTCACAGGTTTGGTGGCTAGATTAGATATATGGACACATATCCTCAAATGGGAACCAGAACAATTAGCAGCTTGAGTTGAAAGCTGCCTCGAGTTAGGCAACAGGATAGCAGGATCATTAAATCTTGCCTTTTAGGCACATTATCCAGATTCCTCCTTTTTTTAGTCCAGCACAAAATCCACTCATCAAACACCTCTCAGCTTTTCTTTAAAAACAAAGCTAACAAAAGAAGTGGTCTTCCATTTCCACATAAAAAATTGTATCTCAGAACGGTGATCAGGGAGAGGACAACAGCTTCCTGGTTCATTGAATAAAACACACAAAAAAAGTAACCTTGAGATTAGGGATCAATCATCTACAAAGACAGTTTGTGTCTCCAATCCAATAATGCAAAGTGACATAATTTTCCAGGAGACAGACAAACGTTCCTACAAAGAAGAGTCAACGCCTGGTGATTGGGGCATTGATCGATGAACTGGGAGCTTAAATGCTGAGGAGGGCACTGAAACTGGTGTCCCAGTTCCTGGGCAAACAAGCTCACCATCACCTTGTACTATATAAAAAGTTTTGTTTTACAAGAAAGGGGCAACTGTCACAGGGGTTTTGAAGTTTAAGTTTGTCAGAGTGAGTTGAACCTAATGACATCTGGATTAAGCTGCTCAAGCTTAATAACAGGAGCGATGCTTCCCTTCCAAGTACTGGGGTAAAACGAGGTAAGAGTTTGCTCCATTCTGCCAAGACTGAGGCAACTCATGGTGTATTCTGGAGGATTTTAAAGCAACAAATGGAGTGTTACTGGTTTAGGTGACAGCTGCACAGTAATCTTCAGCAGTTTTGGATTTAATTACATAATTCTGCTCAAGTCCCTGTTAAGGTGCTCGATATTTTCTCTTTAATTTCAGCGTTTAATTTGTCTGTTGACATTCTAGGGTTTTTTTTGTTAATATTGCATATCAGCTCAGCATTGCAAAACTAAGAACAAAAGAAGGCAATCAGTAACATTATTCTGTAGGCCCAAACTTCTCTCCACGGAGCCTCAAGTCTTAAACCAAAATTTACTCAACCCTAATATAACTCAGTCTGTGAAGTTGGTTGGGCTGATGTTCATGTACAAGAATCCAAGATATCTGCAGTCAGAAAACATCAAACAGAGCAATTTTAGCACTGGCTGATGCAGATATCAGAAATCAGGGAGTGTAGTGACAGGACAAGGGGTAATGGGTTTAAGCTGAAGGAGGGTCGATTTAGATTAGATTTTAGGAAGAAATTCTTTACTGTAAGGGTGGTGAGGCACTGGAACAGGTTGCCCAGAGAAGCTGTGGATGCCCCATCCCTGGAAATGTTCAAGGCCAGGTTGGATGGGGCTTTGGGCAACCTGGTCTAGTGGAGGGTGTCCCTGCCCATGGTGTGTGGGGGTTGGAACTAGATGATCTTTGAGGTCCCTTCCAACCCAAACCATTCTGTGATTCCATGAAAAAGAGAGAAACTAGTTTTTCTGGCCCCAGAGATTGCTGGCGTGAACGGATGGAGTCTCAGCTTCGGTTTCCTGCTATTTTATTCCATCACAGCATGGAGAGGCCATTCCCACTGCTCGCACCTATTCAAATAAGACTAAGAAATGCCTGGAAGGATCTCTGGATCTGTCTACACCAATAAACACCTGCAGGTAAGTACTGCTGGGGCAGTGGTGCGCCTTTTGGATTGAAAGGGAGTTATCTTTCAGAAAAAAACCCTCCTTTTTAGTCTGGTTTGCTATGATAACTGACTTCAGGTGATGCAGAAGAGGCCAATACTGCTAGTGTGCAACAAAATATCATCCTCTCAACTGGTAATGTGCGTCTCAGTCAGTATTCACTTCTGCAAAGCTGCCCTGGCTAATTGACTGTATATCATGGTCTATGTTGTTCTTTTTAATAACAGTGCGGTTAAATCCCTGTCTCTAGCTATGTGATGAGAGTATCAGAACATATTATTGTGAGGTTTCTGGGAAAATCTCTTTTTGCTTCAAAAGTCAGGAAAATGTTTTTCTCTACACAGCAAGGGATGCCTCCCCTCCGTTTCTCCACAGAAGATATCAGCAGGATGGAGGACATGCAACAGTTTTAGAAAGCGGCCATAGAATTCGGGCATTCAATTTTTAGGCTGGATTTGAAACCATTAAGGAATTATGGCCTTGTATTTTCATCTCAGCTATACAATCTTACTCCTATATTATTTATATTGGTAAGGGGACACAGATTAGAAACAGATTTATACAGAATAGACAGAGACCAGATTAAAATAGCCTGTCTGAATATTTTATCTAGTCTGACTCTCTGGAAGGTTCATCTAGATTAGTTTAGTTACACTGAATAAAAAATTACTTTTCTAAGAAAGCACTTTCTGCTTTCCCCTCTTTGACCCTTCCAATCTCTCATGCTGTCAGTTACTTCTGGATTAAATCCACTTTTCTCCTCAAATCCCAGTCCAGTGAGTCCATGTCATTTGCTTGTAAAAATCTCACAGGATTCATCGTCCTATGAGAGAAACTGATTGTAACTCTATCACCATTCCAGCTATACAGTGTCTGATCAGGTGCTCCATCGGAAGTGGGTAGAATAGTTTTTTGTTCCTGGTAGATTAGCCATGTGTCTCATTTCTACTGACATACACATCTAGCTCTAGTTGTACTTCCCACTTTCATCAAAATTTAATATTTCAAATGCACCTGCCATGCAACTGGTATGTTACTCAGCAAAAAGAGGTCAAGGTGCATGGATCTTGGATGACATTTCAATTATTCTTGCCTGAAGACAAATCATGTGTTTTGTCTCTGTATCTTAAAAGAAAGGGTCCATGACCCTTAGATTTCTGCCAGCATGTATTCTTCTCTTTATTAATTATAAATAAGTTATAAATTTCATAGTTTTTAATCTGTCATGGTGTTGAGCAGTTTAACGCAAAATATTCCATTCCAACATATGCTGAATGAATCCATAGAAAAGCTAGCATCTTCCCTTTTGCACCAAAAAAGAGCCTGAAAATGAATAGCCAGCCACTTACCAAAACAACAAAGAAATCGTGTTTTCTTATTTATTGCCTATCACATGAATACTGTTTGAATTGCCTGCATAGATGATTAACACTTTACAAAAAGGAGAATGAATAGTGGACAAACACTGTGTTGGAAAAACAAATTTGCTCTATTAATATGTACTAATTTGCCATAGAGTTCACAGTGCTTTTAGATTTGAAAATAATTTTTCCAAGTATTTTAAACCTACATCCAGAATAAATAAGGCCTCACAAATCATAGAAATACATTCAACTAGTTAGGGAAGAATTTTCTAACTAATACAATAGCTAACCCATTATACTAATTATAATAATGTCAACAGTATAAATGTCTTTGTAGCAGTGGTATAGCTTAACAGAAGGGACACCAACAATTGCAAAGATAACATTCAGATTTGCACACACATAGACTCCAGAAGAGGGAGAGGACTTCAAAACAGAATTAAATAATCCAGGTTATTTCTATGTAACCAAACCCATCAACCAAAGCAGCTGACATATTCATATGTTCACCGAATTTACTATAACCACAGTTTTCTGAAATGTTTGTCTCTATATCTCTATGTATCCCTCATACATAGAGATACTCTCAAATCCCTTATACTCTTTGGCTGGTGCATACATCTAAAGGATCCAAATGTCTCATGTCAGAGATATTAGAAACTTGTATTCCATCTACCACTTTCAGTCACCCTAGAAGCATGGTGAGGTGATGGTGTAGAGAGAAAGAAAAATAGAAAATAGGGTCCACATAGACAACACATTTTGAATTACTTCATTTCCTAACAGCATACAGGTTTGGATGCTAGTAATAAACATTTTTATAAGGATGCCAAAGGGCATCTCAGCGAGGACCTGGAGTGTGACCCCTTATACCACAAAATGGTATGTTTTCAACTCATCGCTCATTCTCCTTCTTGTACTGGCTGGATTGGCCTTTCACATTACCTGGCATCCTGGGGACTGTTGACTGTTTAAAATAGTCTGGTGGGTAGTTGTTTACACCTGGTAACTGCTGTGCTGTGCAAGTTATTTCATGCTGAATGTATAAGGCTGAAAATTGCTCCCTTACACAGTGAAAAGGGGCAGTGTAACAGGCACAGTGCAGTCTGTCGGGATGTGAAGTGTGACTTCTTTTTCAGGGGAACAAAATCATTGCAGACAAACTGGATTGTCTGAGTTTCAATACATTTTCAAGGAGAGTGGACGACTATGCCTTCTGTTTGCATGTGTTGAGGCAACTGTTAAGACCATATATTTGAAGGGAGAGAAATATGACACTGAGACTGTGTATATTCACCACCTGTGTGTGAAGACAGTGCTAGAGAAGTGATACTATAAATGCCCATATGCTGCTTCGGACTGGCAGCCAGCTCTGAAGTAGCCCCAGGTAGAATCTTGCAAGTGAAGCCATGTGGGATAATGATTATAATCACGTTGTGATGCAAAGATTTATGGTGACCACATTGATGATATTGACCTGAAATCTTGCTGAAACTACTCAGGATTCCAGGTTCTTCTGAAGCTCTGAGATGGAAGTAAGATATGTCATTTCTTCAGTAGGAATTGGTTTAGAAAACCTATTCAAAAATTATTGGAGAAGAAGAAATGGCAACTGCAAAATGTGGGAAGCAAGAGGTAGGGCTTTTATTAACTTGGCTAAACATGCTCCTTTTTCTGAGGAGGAGACGAGAAGATGTCTTGCTGTGTTTGCAGGATGCTCTTGTGTTAGGCCCTCTATTACTGGTTCATGTATCAAAAAAGGTTCCTTTTATCTCTTCCATTAATTGAAGTGTGGGCTTGAAGTCTATCAAAGAATAGATGTTTAGCTGTCACAAAGAACTCCCAAGCTTTCAGTGACATCTGTCATTAACTGGAATGCTTCAACAACTTGTATCTTTCAGCCATGATGCATTACACCATAACTACAGGGCCAGAAAGATGCATGCACATAGATGAAAAAACGCATGTACATCTTTTTTTCCATTATTTTCAGTACTTCAAAAAGATTTCTTAAAAATGTAGCGGACGTAAGTGTGACTTTGAGCAACATCAGAATAAAGCATTAAGGAACAGGGACAGAGACAGTAAATGCAGGAAAACATTCCATAGTAAAGGTATAATGTCAATGTCAATGTGATTGACAATGATAATATCAGTCCGGGGTCCAGAGAGATGTAAGCATCAGAACTGACAATAAACATCAGATTTTTCAATACTGAGGAATTCCCAATCCTCCTTTTTTCTTTACTTGTCTGCTCTGTAAGATATTTTCCAAGAAAAACATCTCTAACAAAAGCAGGATTCCTGTAGGCCAGAAAAATCCTACCTTATGGTATCTATGACATCTGGATACAGCAAGATGTATAAAGATGCGAGTCCTGATAACTGAATTGCTGTACTGAAGGCAATTTTAATGGTAAATCAGAATATGTCTTTCACAGAGACTGAACTCTCTAAGGAGGAAGTTACAGAGCAATTAGAGATGCAATTACAGTAAGTCATCAGGACCAGATGGTATTTCATTCAAGGATTGAAAGGAATAATGTGAAAGAATGTACTGAAGAGGATATTTATTCTGCAGCTTCCAAAGAGGCAGGCTTCACTCTCTCAGCAGAACGAACGGCGTGCTGAATAGTCCCTGACAGTTGTCCACCGAGACTCTGGTGACACGAGAGCGCGCTCTGGTCTCTGGGTCCTTGCTGCTCCCTGAGTAAAGGAATGAGTCTTACACTGTAACTCTGAATGTCAACAGATTTGGACTCTGAAGAAAATTTGACTTTCGTAGAGAGTGATTTCTACTGAGAAAACAGGTTTCAAGAGGTCAAGATGAAACTCACCAACGTTACCACAATCTCAGACAGCAAAATTGGTAGAAATGCAGAAGGTATTGCATTTGTTCCTTCCCAAAATAGGTACTCCATGTGGTTCAAGCTAGATTGATTGTATCTACGAAGTAAATACAAAACTCCAGCTAGTAATAAATTTCCCAGTGCAAAGGACCAAACCATGGCTGATGTGTAATGCGCAAACAGGTGCAACGCATCTCTCACAGCAAGGGCATGGTAGAGGATTACAGCGTTACCCAAAGGAATATTGCCCCATCACAGAGTAAGCCATATGATTCTTCTGAGCTAAAACCACTTCCTCCCTGTGAGTTGTCCCTGAAACTCCCCTTGATTCTGTTAAGTGTTACATGTTTTGTGGCTGTTGCCCATAAAGAATTTTGTCTTACATGGTCTGGAAGTTTGGGCTGGTTTTTGTGCATTTGCTTTTTTAGCCACACAAAGTTTAGCATTAAGACTCTTGTCTCCAATGACGGAGAAGAAAACTTTAGATGAACATAAAGTCAATACAAATAAATACATAAATGAATAAAGACATTTATAAATGTTTTAATTTATAGCAGTATGAGAGTATTTCATGTGTCATACCTTGTCTATCACAATAATCCAAGAGAGGGACATTTGGGGGGATATTTTAATTGCTGTTGTACTAATGGTTAAGAACTAAGCAGCCTTGGGCTTATGGTGGCAATGATGAAGTGGACCTGAGTCTGTACAGATAGCGACATATGACACAATATTTTCGTATTTTATACCAGAGACTCAAAAGGTTTATTCTGTAAAAGGTAGAATATATGAAACTGATGTTAATGTCCGGCATCTGGACCTTCAAGTTTGGTAACAACTATTTCGGTAGGTAGATTATATAGGATTTTACACTGAATGTGCGTTTATTTCAACCATGCTATGCTGGCAATAAGAACTGATTAAATATTGAAGACAAAATCAACCCCTAACATTTAACAGCTAGAAAACATGTTTGCTTTCTTTTTCTGGGCACTTCTGCATATTGAGCTAGCTCTACCATATATCCAGAAAACACTGTGCATAATCCAGTACAATTAAACCTACTGTTTATGCAAGTTATTCTTAAAACCAGCAACTGTTTCTAAAGATAGCAAAGCTGCTCCTAAAAAGACACTCTTGGAAGCTGTAGATAGAAACAACTTAAATCAGAGCCAGGGAAACTGTCTGAGAATCCAGTTGATAAGTTAGTAAAACACTGATAGATACAATTTGAGATTATTAAATTTAACATTTGATCTATCAGATAAAACAACAACAAAAAAAAACCTACACAATTTGGCAAATTTTGTCCTCACTGAAGCCTGCCTGTACCTAGGGCACTTTTCCTGTGTTAAGTGTCTCTGCAGCAGCCCCCAGTAGTCTCTACCCCAAAAGTCAATCCCATTCCTGGTTGTCCAAAGTATAGCTGATAAATCAATAAAGTGACAATGAGTGTAACATATACTGGGTTAGAGCACACAACAACAGAAACCTGCCATTTTCACACTATTCAGCAGGGTGAAAGGTCAAAAGGTTATCTATCTCCTTCAGAGCTAATGTAAGCAATACTTATTTTACATATTTATATAAAGAGAGAACTGGACTGTGCGTTACTAAAGTTTGCTGCCTGTACTAAATGGTTTCAGGCATTAAAATACTACGAAGGACTTAAACTACAGGAGGATTTGCACAAATTGGGGGGATTGGACCGTCTTACACCAGATGTTACAGAAATGAGCTCTTTGCCTTCTGAAAGCACTATGCCACCATTCACTAAAGCCCTGGAAAACCTTACTTGGTTTGGGCTGTGCGGGAGTATGAATAAATGACTTTTACAACACTGGTGGGAAAACTGAGACAAAAGCTTATGCCAGCTAATACTAAGCCAGATTTTTGATTGCAGCAGTTCCAGGGCATCCATTCATATGCCTCAAGAACACCATCCATATACATATATTTATAACTATGAATGCATAGTGGAAACTAGAAGATGGAAGTGTAAGATGCACATAAAAAAGTCTGTATTTCTAAATGTTATTAACAAGACCCAAATCTGTGGCCTGCTGGAAGGGAAATAAAACTTTGGAGTGTTGTGGGCAATACATAGTTCACCAGCCATTTAAACTCAGAAGTCAAACTAAAACTGTGTACTGTTTGTATTCTATTAAAATCCTTCCCGTCCCTCAGAAAAAAATGCTGAATATAACTGGACAATTTTCAGAACATCTGAGATGGAGAATGTGTTAGAAAATATACGTAACCTGTTTCATTTAACAATCTACCTATGTTTACCTACACGATTTGCGAGGACTGCAGAGGAGAGCAGCAGCTGGGATGCTGCTGTGCTTTGATGGTTAATTGGGATGAATCCTTTCCTTTCTGCAATATGCGGAAAGGCAGAGACTGGGTCTGCCACTCTTTTTCCAGGCTTGAGACAGACACAGCAGTTTCAAATCCCATCGGAAGGAGCCTGAGCGTGGATTAGTACATCCGTTCTCTGGCGTAGTCCTTCCCTACCTTTGTTCAGCTCTTTCAATTTTTTTGGCTGGTAGGATGGCCTTCAGTTCTCCAGGAGAGCTGCCTTAGGGATAGTTTGTTATGCCGTAACCCTACTTCGGGTAAGATTGCTGTCACTCCTGGCCTGAAACCGTGCTTCCTCATCCACACAGTCTGTTCAGCTCACTCACTAGATCGGTGAAATATCTCCAGCAGTCAGATGAGACAGTTATTTGAAAGGCTTATTCCTGAGACAAGAGACTCTTCCACAGAAAGTACTGCAGGGAAAAGGCCATGAAATGACCATCCCAAGAAATGTTTTCTGCAAGATTAGCAGCTCTAAAGGAAAGACTATAAACTTGATATTGTTGACTCACAGTGAGGATTGCAGTAGGATGCCTGAAGCTGTTGTAGACCCATGCCAAAGGATGGTTAACTACACCTGAAGCTGTCCCTAAACTGCTGCAGAAAACAGTCTGAGACTAGAATTTTTTCCATCTTCTGGGTTGCAAACTTCATGTGTGGTTCAGCCACACCTGCTTTGGAAGGGGCAAAACCTGGAGCTAGGGGTGGGAAAACTGGTAAAGGCAACACGCACTTCTGCCATATCTGTTAATTCACCCTGTGTCGACTCAACTGGATGAAAACAGCAGGGAAGAACAGTAATCAGTGCACCAGCCTGGACGAGCAGCTACACATGGTTTCTCTACTGCGCGAACTTGAATGCTTCAGGCTAGTTCATCAGCCTGTGAATTGGTACAGGCAAAGCATGTAAATAGATGTTTCATCAGCTCCCTGGTTGTTTTTTTTTGCACAACAGAAGATAGATTGTGATCTTCTAATGTGATCAACACTGTAAGAGGTCTGTAAGGTGTTTTTCTTTTTAACTGAAAACTAATAACTTGTAAGGATGGTCAGCAGCATCTTCTTTTAACATTGATAGTAATATAAATCTTCTGTTCATAAATTACAAACAAAAATGGTAATATCTTTCTCTCTTACCCCAAAACACATAAAACATTGCAAATCTCTAAAAAGTTTTGCAAATCTTGGTTCTAGGCATGCTGTAGTTTGGCAGAGGAAGATGTCAGTCTGTATGAAACTATTTAATCCAGTCCTCATATTAAGTTTCAGGGCCACACTCAACCCAGATGCAGAAATACAGCTCACTGTAGCAGTATTCGTAGTAATGAGAGTAAAATTTCAGCTACGATAAAATCAAAATCGCTACTGTAAAGGAAGCTGTGAGTAACTTCCAGATTTTGGATGTTCATGTGTGCCCCTGGCTTAAATAGAAACAATATTACTGCTTATCTTTCAGGGGTACTGGGAAACAAATAAAATGATTGTAATTCTTCTTGATTTTTTTTTTCCATAAGTCAAAAGTTAATTACTTCACAGATGGCAGAAAGGCAAATGGAATGAATGCAGTCAGCTTGCCTAGAAAACTGGATTCCAGATCATGTGCAGTGAAATGAGACAGAAAAAAAGGCTGGCAAACAATAAATATCTATTTCCTTTTTGCTTTAAATAGACTAAAAGGTCAAGAGAAATATATGACTGATATTTATCCAAGTAAATTAGCAATTACATTACTAGGTATATTGGTCCACAAACAATCTCAAAAAGAGGGATGAGCACTAAATTGGCTAGTAAAAAATATCCCTCCATAATAATTTATTTCTTTCATATTCTTTAATCAGAATAGATTGAGATAAATACTTCTAAGGTTCACTGATATTCTGCCTTATTGCTAACAGTGATAGAGATCAAGTTTTTATTACACATTTAAGGGATATGAAGAAAACATTTTCATGGTTTTTAAGTATATTATATGTAGGAACACTATAGACAGCAATTTGTAGCATTCATGATCTGCACACATGAAACATTTAGCACCCATAGCAAAAGATTCCCTTTTATTCTTTTGTGCCAAAGTTGTTTGTCTACCTCAGTGAAGAACGATTTAACACTGACATGCTATTAATAAACTATAGTAATAATAAGAAAGGCTAAGGCATCTCAGAATGAGCCGGGTTCTCTTCATAGAGCTTAACTTAATCTGCTAGGTTTAATTATTTCAAATACTTTATTGTATGGGTTATTCCAGGGCCATCAGAGCCTTCCCACGGAAGCCTATCACCTCCCTCATGCATCGCCTGCGGTTAGGGAGAAGGTGTATTTAAAATCAGCTGTGTTCAAAAAGCCATACACAGGTGATGTGAAAGATGAATGAAACAACATCTACTGTCTGAATTACAACACTTCATCATTAATTTGTTTTAAATTTGTTCATTACCATGGTAAGAGTTCTCTAATTATGACCCGTAAGGAGCCTCAGCTCTGAACTGCTCTTGTATGAACTTGAATAGATTGAGTCTTGCAGTAAGAGCTTTGTGATCAGATTTTGTCAGTCAATGTGCATGAAAAATTTTCCACATCCACTTTGCAACAGTGACAGCATTTACATTGCCATCCATGAATCCCTTACGGTACTAATGGAACAGTATGATCCGCCATGAAGGATTTTTATTTTTACGTAGTACTTTGGCACCTGAAATGATGTGATTTACACTCATTTCTAACAGTAAATTTTTCATATGCGATAAAGCATCCATTGGACTCCGAAGTGTAGGTACTGATTCTGTTGCATTCAGCAGAACATCAGAATGAAGCAAACCGTCGATGCAATAACTGAGACCGACAGTGAGAGTGACACATCCCTGCTTAGGTGAACTCTCCGGTAAGGCAGCACTTCTAGCACCCATGAAAACCTCAGGGCAGGACGTGGCTTGCCGAAGAGTACGGAGATGGAACGGGTGTATTCCCGCAGGGACCTTGGGTGCTCAGCTCAGGATTCATCCTCTAAAATCAATCCTTCTCCAGCAAACACCTCTTAAAAGGGCAGATCACAGTTTTCATTTATGTAATAGTTACCCTCAGTACAATAATTTGTAGCCTATAATGAAGTCTTTGGCCTGCTGGAATTTCACTCTATAGGTAAGACTGCAAAAGAATCTGAGACATTTAAGCGCCTGATTCTCTTAGCTACCAACTGGGAGTTCAGCACATATTTCCTCCACATCCCTTAAATATTGTCGTCTGGGGAGAAAAGAGTCTGTTTTGGAAACAGTTATACTTAAAAAGTAGTTACAAAAATGAAGTCCTATTTAAGCACAACCACGGTTATGCCTGTATTTTTAAAAACTCCAGGGCTTGATCTTGGCAATTCTAGGCCAATAAACCTCACATCTAAACCTGGCAAATGGGTTGAAATGATAAATTAAGCAGAATGAAAAGAGACCTGAGAGACCAGGCTTGCTGGCATGATCTAATTGGCATGGATTCTGCAAAGGAATTATCTCTTACTGTTCTTTGACTGTAAATAAAATAGTGGCTATGGGAGAAAAAATTAATATATTTAATCTAAAAATTCGAGTTTCTACAAAAGAGGTTACTGCAAAGTCTTGAGGTGATGGGCAAAACACATGCAAAAGCAATGAACTGCACAAAGATAATACCACTATGCACGTGACACAAGGGGCTGATTCCAAACATCTGCTTTAAAAACCCAGTATAGGTGTGGGGTTTTTTTGTGATTTTTTGTTGTGGTTGTTATTTCAAAGAGAGAGTGATTCAAAGTACCTAACTATCAAAGTATCTAAGTTAGACATTTAAATTCCCAGTGCAGTCAATGACAGATTTAGAGTCTCTCTGTGGTCTCTGGGAATTCATGAAGATTCGAGAGGTCACCGATCTGAGCTGTTTACCGCTAGCACAGGTGATTGCCACTGAAGCAGACGTGGCAGAATGGATGATATACTTGCCGCAATTCAGTGCTCTCATAGTAACTTAAAATCACTGCTGACTTTCTTTTCGTTAATAACTTTTAGGTAGCACACTGCAGTAGCCAAAATGTGATTCTGTCACTTCTATTAATGATCTGGAGAACCCTGGTAGATATCAGGCTTAGATGTTTGGTGGCAGTAAACTGCCCAGACACCATCTGCTAGAGCACAGCTGATGGCAGCTAAGGTGCTTCTAAAAGCCATTTCAATGCTCTTCCAAAGTGGAAGCTATCCTAGAAGGAGTGCTAGGCTGTGCCTGACCACCAATCTCTCTCAGGTTCTGAAAATCCTCTTCTGCAGCTACCTGCCTCTCCTTTCAAACTGGAGAAAGACTGCATATACAGTAGGCAACATGTAATAGCCAACTCACCAAAAAAAAGAGGAATTCTTACTATTCCTCTTGTTGACATGGACCTGTCTCCACACAAATGCCAAGAAAGTAAAAATCCACTGGTTAGCTAAAATCCAAGATGGAGAGAGCACAGCTGGACTTTGACCCTGCTCCCAGAAGTCTCTCTGCTTTCCATCACACAAATGGGCAATATAAAATACAAAAAAATCTGATTTCATGAATGGATTATGCTAAGTAGATTACCCTAACACAATCTCATTCATCTGCTACAATTACATATAAAGAATGCTTATGAAAGAGAAGCAGCAAACAATGGTACATTCAAATCTAGCCTCTTCAAAGTTAATGAGTGAAATGAACATTGAAAACCTTGCGCTATTTTGTGACCTGAATAGAAACTCTTTGCAGAGCTACACAATGAAATAAACCTGGAATACAAGGTAGGACATAATCTTGTTTAGTATCTGTGCAACAAAACCTTGGTTACTGTACCAAAACCTGATATTACTCTGTCAGTCTTCATAGAACTCAAACAGATGATCTCTGTCAAACATTAGCAGAACTGTTCATCCAGCCTTCCAGTTACATAGTCAAGACTGCATAATTTGCTTGTGGTTGTACAGGATCATGCTACATCAGCTTTTCCTCTAACCTCATACACTTATATAGAAAGAAATCCTGCAAAATATAGCTTCACAGCACACAGACAAAAAATGTGGAAACATGTCAGGTGTCCTTGCCCTTCCACACAGTGGAATAACAGCAGGGTTTTTTATATTCAAGCTTTTCCAGCATGATTTTAGATCCAAATCTGGAAAAAAACCCCACCACTTAACCATATGCTTCTCTTTAAGTATGAGTCACCTGTTGACTTCAGTGTGACTACCCATATGCTGAAGGTGTACAACATATTGAAATACTTGCTTGGTTTGGAACAGAAGTTAGAAACAAGATATATGCTCCTTCTAGAGACCTGAAATGGTGTGAAGTTCCCAATGTGAAAGATTTACAGATTGTATCAGGATAATGAAAAAAATAGAAAATAATTATCCACATAATTGGGAAGATGAAAAAGAAAGGGATTATAAAATGGTAAGGATACTTCTATTTCTGAGATGACTAGAAGGAGATTAATTCACAGTAATACAAAATTGGATCACTATGTCTTTTGCGGTTTGAATGCAATCTAATTTCAAGTTCCTTTCCTTTTGCCCATAGTCAGTAAATAATTCTCTGAGATTGAAGAATCACCACAGTGAATGTTTTTGGCAGATAAACATGGAAATGCAAGGTTATAATGGTATCCTCAAGGTTAATTCCTAATAAATACCAAAACTCCCCAACCCCAAGGCCAATCCCTTCACCTAAATTAGTAGTATGAAGCTTGAAAAGTGAACAAGGAAAAGTTAAGACATGTTAGATAATATTTGGAGTACAACTGCAATTTTTTCACATTGGTCATTTGGGATAAAGTCCTTTAGAGAAAATATAACCGAATCACAGTTCAAGCTCATAGCAATAATGAATTACAGTTGCAAGGGTGTAAAGGTAGGTTTCCTTCCCAATTTATTCAAAGATCAAGGTGACACATTGAAATTAATTCATTACTGTGAACTCTTACTAGCAATGAAATAGTCTGCTAAATCAGTAAATGTGAAAAATATTATATATAAGACATTACAACATTCTAAATTATTTTATTAGCAGGCAATATAATTTTAGCTCAATTATGGGAATATCAGTTACATCTGTTCTATGAGGAAAAACAGATTAAAACACTTAGACTTGCTTGAGTAAGCTAAGTATCTTACATTTAGTCTAACAAAGGAAACTGTCAGATTTCTGTCTTTCTATAAATCATACCAATGTAGGCATTCATCTTCAACTGTAGTTATGTAAGCTCTTGACTGTCTTATCAAAATAATGACCATAACAGGCAAATTCTGTGTATTAATCCATATCTCTCATATATGTAAACTCTGTTACTGGCTTGATGAATGCTATGTTGATGCTCAAAGCACAGAAGCCATATATTTTCAGGCCAAAAGAGACTGTTAGAGTTAAATAATCTTCCCTGTTGCATCAATGAGACAACATCTTTTATCCAGTGATACCTTCACAGAAATAACTTTCTCTTTTGTTATGCAAATGAAAATGATCTGCCCTAGAGTACATTTTGGAGAAAGCTATCCAGTTTTGAATTGAGGGTTGCAAAGAGAGACGGATTTACTACATGATAAGGGTGGCCTAATGTCTAATTACTGGTGTATTTAAAATGTTCTGTCTTGCTTCTTAATGTGGGCATTGATAATTTTGTTTGTCACTCAGAAAATCATGCTCTTTTTGTTTGCCAGATCAAAAGGCTAGCTAACTTTTATCTTTTCTCTACGTATAGTTATTTATGAATTTGCCTTAATACTGTATTTGAAAATAAGCAACCCAGATTGCAGTAACTGGCATAAAAGTTAGATCAGGCTCTAAAAAGCTCAAAAATACTTGGTAATGCAAGAAAGCAGGGTTATGAATTGTGTGTATTTGGGCATTTTAAAATTGCATTTGATACCTTTTCCAAAAGCTATTTATAGCTCAGAGGAATATTCACTGAGCTGTGCAGTCCCAGCTCTCCCACTTACATATGGTAATATTTCTGAACACTCAAACTCCTTAGCATCAGTCAAGGCCTCTTGATGCTATTGTTCAAGAGTAAGGATGTATCATGCATTTTACTCATGAGGTTACATAAGGATATTTTAGGCAGAGCTGAGCATAAACCCCAGGTTTTCATGAAACAGCTACAAATATTTTGCCTTGCTAAACTGCACCACAGAACAAATTTCCTAAAAGACATGCAATATTAGTATTGTTCCAGCTCTAGTGTTTTAATGACATAAGAAAAGCAGGTTTTGTAGGAGGAGGTGATACGTTCTCTTAGACTGGCTGGAAAAAAAACAAATAAATCTATGGATTTATGACCTCGTCATCAAGTCTGAAAAGGAAACAAAAATTTGAAACTAATGCAAGAAGAGAAAAAATGTTCCAAGTTAACCTTAATTTTGTTATGTACTTAAGACAACTTGAGACAAATGGATAGTTAGCACTAATGGCTAAAACAGGTATTTTTATCACTTGCTTGTTCGTGGATTGAGGAAGACAAGCCAGGCATCAAATATCTAATTTACAATCTCAGCATAATTTATGATTGTACTTCTTACTAGGCGCTGTGCTATGGTTCTTCTTAGACCACTAAAGGAAAACATTCGTTCTGAATATCAGAGAGATCCAAAAGTGGAAAAACCATTTATGGCCCAGGATATTAGACACATAAATGCAATAAGACTGACCTAAGGCGTACCTTAGCTCAAGCAGTGCTCTAGATTTTGATCACCTGATGATATCTATTGTGGTCTTTTAAAATTTACTTTATTTATAAGTAACACTAAAGTAGCGTTTTCTCTTTTGGCCTAATTGGCAACAGAACATTTCCTCTGTATACTATCTACTATACTGCAGCCCAGTTCAGTAGCATGTTAGAGCTGTTCTTGCTTAAAAGACTCAGGAGGTGATCATGTTGGCTGCTGGATTCAGATTCCCTATCCATCAGCATGGTCTGCATGCTTACTGGAAAGCCAGAGCTGCATGAATCATTGTGACTGAAATGCCTGTTACCTACAGAAGAAGTTCCTTCTCCCTCTTGGTTTTAGTTTGCTTGCAGACCGCTGTAGGAGAAAAATTTGCCTTAATCCCAATCTGTAGACATAAAGCTTCATTCACCAAAGCTACCAACTGGTACTCTTTCATCAGTACTAAATCTATATGAAAGAATGTAATCTTCAGAGAAAACTGCAAATTTTAAAAAAAATCTGTAAAAGAATTCATCGTTAATGCATAATGCAGGTCAAACTGTAGATAACAGTGAGAGCTGCTCTCACCTTGGGATTCTGCACTGCAAAGGACATCAACTGCCCCGCTTTCAGAGCACCACTAAAAAAAGATCTGGTTTTCACTAGAGCAACTCCACCCTGTCATGCCTCTGGAAAACATCCAGATGTCTGAAGGACTCTTTCCAGACTTCATCTCTGGCCTCCCCACTGAAGTAGATTATTCAATATGGTTACACTGGCAGTATACACTTGACTGCCCTTCTCTCCTCAGTGCGTACGTAACCACAACGGATGCTGAAAATCAGCCTGCCATGAAATTCCTTTCCCTTCCAAGGTTCTTACTTAATTCCCAATGACAACTTGCTCAGTCTCAGGAAGGGTGAATTTATATATCCAGACTTTCTCAGAAACTGCCAGAAGTATGTGTGGAGAAGTAAACTTTGTCCTTTCCTAGAAACAGTCCAGATGATGACTTTACATCCATATTACTCTAACAGACAGATTTTAAATGTGTGAAAGCAACAGACCTCATAAAAACAGCTTTGAGAAGACTAATTAACTAGTTCTATGAGATGAAGTTTGTGTTTTCTTAGTATATAATCTATTTCAATTAACCATGAAGTGGAATGTTAATTACTGTTGTCATTTCATTTTAGACAGTCACATCAGTCTCAGAATGGACTTCAGTGGATGTTATTGAAAACGCATTTCAAAATCAAACATGTGACAAATAAAAGTCTTTTAAATAAGCACCATTCAAATTCTATTCTGCAAGTAGGTGGGAAAATAATTTTGGTCTGTAGCCTAGATCCTGGATGTCATGTCACTGTAAGGAAAAGCCTCTGTGGCAAGGAGATTAACACACAGTGCTTTACTTTTCCACTTAACCAGAATTTTTGCAGTAGACACAGGCTGCATAGATACAGACTGGAAGGGGAAAAAGAAGAGGGGTATTTCTAGACAGAAAGCTTCCCTCAAGAATTTTGGAATATTTTCTTGTACTAGCACATGCATTTTTCTTATCTGCACTTTGCAGCTGTCTAGCAGACACTAATGAGAGATTTCATGTTCATACCAATTACTTGAAATATTTAATGTCCTTCTTAAGGTGCATTTACACATCAAAGAAATTATTCAGTCCAAGCATCCCACAATGCTGCAGAGGAAAAAAAAGTCCCCACTTTGCGCTGTAATAGAAATGACTTTGAGTTCTCCTGTAGCTAAGGCTACATCATCAGTTTTATTTTAGACCTTCATTTTCAGAGGTTGATAACCCAGGGCAAAAGCGCTGTATCCATACAATTCTGGGTAGATAGTATATCAGGTAAACACTAAAAGCATACCCTCCTTAGCCAGTTAGTGACATTTTTAGGTGGGCGGCAGTCAGGATTCCAAAAACAACTTGGGCATAACAATAGTGAAAGATGTGGTGTGTAACTAATAGGCTGCTGCACTCTGAAACAAAATAACCCATCCTAGGTTATGCAGCTAGGGTGTTGGACATCAGTTTTTAAGGTCTGAGGCAAATCACTAAACTTCTCTGTCTGTAAATACACCCTTCGGGAAAGAATAAATTATCTTCCTTTATTGGTTTTGTTAGAACTGACTTGATAACATTCATAAAACGCTTCTGTGAAGAACACTGGCTGTTAATTAACCTTCTATTATTTAAGAAAAGAGTTACTGAAACAATAGGTTTCAATCGGTGAGAAAACTATGATGAAACAGGTTAGGTTGCTAGTGGTGTGTGTGCTGCAGTGACGGTGGCCAGTAACTTTGGCAGCGAGTCTCAAATGTGTAAGATTTTTTTTTTTAGGTTTTTATTTATTTATTTTAAACTGCTAGAAAATATATTCAGACATCTCTACCATAATCTACACGGAACCAAAGAAAGCTGGGTTTGTTAAGTGAAAGGATCCAATGAATTGTGTATCAATCTCATTTTGTGTACTACTATCTCACTAAAAAACTCTGATCATGCAGGTCAGGGTGGTTGATCACAGGTCACCGTTGCCTAGGCGCGTATTAACGTGCCCCTGCCTAAGCCTGTCTACAACCACAGTATTTCTAATTGGTGAGAAGGGATGTGATCCACACGAGAAGGCAACAGATCAGCTGGGTGATAAGTGGTGAGTCCAGCAGTGTCTGCGTGAAACGCCAGGCACGGAAGCACTCTCCCGTCATTGCACCATGAGGCTAACTCCATCCTGCCATTTTCCATCCAAATAAACTGTCATTATTGCCATAAATTGCTGCTCACAAAGACATCTTACCCTCAGTACATAAACATTATCTGAATTTAGCCTCACATTCTTTAAGGTCCTACTATAACTGTCTCTGGTAAGGAAACATCTTTAGCTGTTAAATCGAATAACGTTTTCCTAGCACGCATATTTCAATGGCTGAGTTTGGTTCACAGTCTACTGCTTCACTCTGTATATACTTTAGCCTTTTTAAGAAATGCAAGTCAGCACTGGGAATATATTTTTCAGCCTTAAAATAGCTAGAATCATAATTGTAACTATTTTTTGTTTAGAATACTAATACAAATAAATACATTCACAGATATGAAGTGTACTTCCCATATGAAGAGAATGTTTATAAATAATCTCAAGATTTTAAAATCTGTAATTGTCTCCCATTTTTCACTGTTTTGAAGACAATTTAAAATCTTAAACTTATGGAAAGTAAAAATGAAATTCTTAGTCTTTGAAAAACAATATAGTTCAAAGTATAACAAAACCCCTGCATATTGTTTTGATGGGAAAGAGCTAATATTCAAAATACTCTGAGTTTATCTTCTCTATAGTAAAACTCACAGGTTTGGGGTTTTTTTAATGAAACGCACCCTTGTCATTCCATTAAAAAAATTGAGTCACTGAATTTGGAAGACTAAATTTGTTATTATTAGTGCAGCCAGTATTTGTCTGATTTGTAGGTCAAATGAAAAAAAATGGTCCCTTTGACGTGTTAGCAAAAAATCAGTTCAACATTTAAGCCTTTTCTTCAGCTAGTACTCCCTTAGACCAGAAACTTTTAATCTTTGTGGCTTTTCATTCCTAGGAAAAATTAGCTGTTGGTACTTAACCTCCTTTTAAATAACTTTTTTTTTTTTTTTTTAGTGAAATACAGTTGAAATGGTTCAGAGATGTTCTTTAACTTTTGTTACTGTGTGGTCAGTAAGGTTCCAGGCAGAGAATAGAGAACTTCAGTGAGTTTCCCAGAAAATATCTGTATCCTTATTCAGAACCCAGATATTACATTGTCAAAATGACATTAAATCTCTGCTGAAATGTGCAGCTGCAGATGGAACCAGGTAACAATGTGTGTAATTTCACAAACAGGTGGGTGGGGTGGTGGGATGGGTAGGAAGAAAAATCTACCAAAAGAGGTTACTGAAGTGACAAAATCCTGGGATTTCAAAGGAACCGGGAACACAACCGTCACTGGTCTTCAGTGAGACCCGGGAACCAAATACTTTCAGGTATCCCTTTTGCAAGTTCAGCTGGAACGGTCACAGGACCTGTGACAGGACACGATGCAGCCATAAGTCAGCCACAGACTGCTGTGGCAAAGAAATAAACTTTCTGCATGGGTACATAACGGCATGATTCGGACGTGTGAAGATTTCACACCATCCTCTGAAGCATGTGGTAATGCCTGTCACAGAAAATTAAAATGGATCTTATTGATAATGTACTTCTAGTGGTATTATAGGAAAATTTGTACGTTCACTAAATCTGGAGGTGACGTAAGATTGTGAAGTGTTACTACACCCACAAAAGGAAAGAGAAAGCTGACTTAAGGTACTTGCAGAGGATGATTAGGGGCATGAAATACAAGGGGATAAAAAGGTAAAACTATCCTAAGGATACCTGTGATACCACTGCCAATACAAATTCTGCAGGTCAGAAACTCATAATATTAAGAGAATTGTGGAGGAAGTGAACCAAGTGGATAAAAGTTTTTAGTGAAATATTAACAAAATCTTCATCCCGCTGCTTGGTTGTAATGGGGACAACGTAGTTTCTAGAAGAGCCGTGATGGGATCATTGGCATATGGCTCTCCCTGTTCAGAGCCAGAACAACTGATGAAATAGGAGAAGCAGTGTAACAAGAGCAGAAATGATCATAAGATGGATAGGACTTGAGTACTGAATTTAGAAATAAATATAATTAGCATAGTTTTATGAAGTAGAAGTGTGTGCTGGATACCCACCTGCAAAAATTTAAAAGAGAAAAAATTCAAGAAAATATTTCTTTATATTAACAGCATTTCTAAAACCTGTTTACAAGTAAACTAAACAAGGGAAGACTCAGATTGCTAAAAGCAGATACTTTATGATAAGTGAGGTGTCTCCAGCTGTGTAATGGTCTTGGAAGTACAATGACTTTGGAGGATATTTTACACTATGTGGGGCTAGCATTGCCATATTCGATATTTCCAAGTGCCAGCGTGCAAAGGAAAGACCCGTCACAGAGAGGGAGCAGAGGTGGGAAGTGATGATTAACAAGGACAGGCAGTGCCCCTATAACTCAACAAGAGGACAGTCTGGTCAGGGAATTTGGCATGCCCGGAGCCCGTCGACTTGTTTGAGTCGCTCATCCGAAAAAGGCCTGCCCTGCCCCTGATGACCCAACCCGTGACTGCGCAGGGCTGCCTCAACCTGCCGCATGCTGAAATGGGCAGAGATAAGGCATTTAGTGCAGAGCGCATTTCTGCAACGCACAATAGATGAAAGAGATGACTCAAGTGCTGTCTTTCAGCATTTAGTTTCCGTGGGTCTCAGATTAAAAACGGAAAGGCGTGTTAAGCAAAAGGACGCAGGCACAGTGTGAGACGCGGCGTTGCAGTGCCTGACTTTGAAGTGGTTGGCATCTGCCTCTGAAGTGCAACCCACAGCCCCGCGTTAGCTGCCTGCGCTCTCTATGGCGCTCTTCCGAATGAGATTCAAATCATCAGCAGCACACCGAGCAGTGAGCCACAAACACTGCTCCAAGGAAAAAAGCTAACGAGAGAGGTGTGTCTGACATCCCACGTTCCTTCAGCTTTGGACTCCCAGAAGAGGATTAGCTGTGCTAGGGAGTCACACGCTGGAGTCTCTCTGGTACAGTAAACCATCTTCCTAGCTTCAGACAAAATCTGTGGAGAGTCCACTCCAAAATTTTTGGACTGGGATGCCCAGACAGTACAGCTGTAGTAATCCCCAGCTGTCTAATACATGTCTTATTGGGGATACAGGGGACGGCAGATGTTGAGAAGCTGAACCACCATCACACTTGCAGTCCCACCAGCAGAAATTGCTGTTGGTCCTAACAGAAACCATCGTGGATATATTGCACTACAAAGAGAAAGAAAAAGGAAGCACAGTACAAAAGGTAGGCTGATAGGGAACATCCCAGTTAGGTGGCTGAACCAAGAACAGTTCCTCTATGTTTTTAACAAAAGCATCTGACACTGCTGTGTTTTCAGCAGACCTTATTCTGCTTGTACGTATTAGACTTGCTCTGATGACATGCACTAGATTGAAAGCCTAAAGAAATATATGTAGAGAAAGGCCTGAGGTACATCATGGGAGGTGAACGTGCAGATGAAGAATTTTAGGCATGAAGGAACTAAATGGTGAAACCAAAGTATCTGCAGACCAAGGGACAGGGATTTCTAGGTGAGATATAAATACTGCTAAAGCTCCCCAGAAAGAGTCCAAGTCCCATTGTCTTCTCAGAAAATGAAATTGAGAAACAGGAAAGGACAAAACTGAAGGAAAGACCAAACTAATAATGAAAGATAGTTTTGGGTTTTTGTAAATAGCAGAGGTGCAAACCATGGTGTAACTTACATGTGAAGCGTGAATTAGACAAATAGTTGTGCTGAGTACATACAGACCCTGCCCTCACAGGCTGCACAGCAAATAATATAACATTAAACAGAGTAAGACATGACAGAAAAAAGTGGATGCAAACTCGTAAAATAAAGTAATGGCAAAAAAAAAATCACCATTTTGGTTATGAGAGCACTTCAGAAACCGATACAGAATTATATGACACTGTGAAGACTGCTGCACACACAGGCAGAATATTCTTCTTGCTTTCTAAGAGTTAAGCCTTTCAAAAAACCTGAATCATATACTATTACATATGTATTTTACTAAATGTAAGAATCTGTGAGTTGTAGATCTCATTCATTCACCTTTGCCAGTTACCATAACCAACCAGCACCATTGCTGCTCTTCTTTGCCTATATTCTTCCTAGTTCTCACTTGCGTGCTCCTGACTGCTTTTCTCCTTGTGCAATGAGGCATACAGATGTGCACCGACAACCGGCAAGATACTGTCCTTCTCATAATATTCCAGAATCTTAACAATAACATAGAAATAAAAAGCAAAGGAAAGGAATTAATCTTACTGGCAGAATGACAAAGGTGATGTTTGGCAGATTCTATTTTAGTGCACGCATACAATGCTACTACATACACCTTATGTACAAAAAAGCCCCGGCATTATAAAAGATCAATAAAGTCGCAAAGTAGTATTTAAAGCATAGGACTTTTGTCTCTATGAAAGACTGTGTGTGTGATTTGGATTCCTACAATAGCTTGAATATTGTAGCAAACTTTCCTGTGACTGGCACAGCTTGTTCTGAGTTGAAAAGTCATGACTTAAAACCTAAATCCAAGCACTGCTCAAAACCCCACTACTGAAATCAAGTGTATGCATGATGATTTAGTTCATGCAACAATGACGTGAAGGCAGAAGACACAAAGTGAATACCCCAGAATAATAAATTCTTAACATTATTAACAAATTATTAACATTATTAACAAATCCAATTATGTTTGTAACAGTAGGTGACAGGTCCTTTCCCTCACAGGTTGGACTCCTAGGTCATCGACTGTTACTGTCTTTGGTGAGAGGCTTTTCATCTCTGGCCACTGCCCAGTGCTGGCAAACACTGACCTGGCTTGACCATGGTCATTAACTATGTCCACCACCATGAATTTAACAGCATTTCTGTTTTACGCTACTTTCTCTGACCCATTTCTTCCCAGCTTCTCAATCACACCTGGCTCAGGATTCCTCTTTGTCAGGATGAAGCCTCAGTGTCAAGTTTTTGGTTGGATTTTTTTTTTTTTTTCAATCTATGACCTGGCCTGGATGGCTAAAGGGAAGAGGCTCAGCAGTCTGTCAGGTCTGACAGTTCCCCCAGGCTAGCAAAGCAGATAGGGCTCTTTCAAAATGTATTAGAGTGCCAAGGGGACTATTAAGAACAGAAAAAGAATAAGGGAAGACAGTCCACTGGGTCCTACTTTCTGAGCATGCAGTGTGGGATAAAACAATTTGTATCCTAACTTTGGGAGACCGAACAGAAAAGCAAGCTCTCCATGGGAAAATAAAAATGTAGTTTTTCTTGCATTCATAATGACAGAGCACAGTGATCCAGGTAGTTCAGCTTTTCAGAATATACATTCTATTTAAGCAAATTTTCGATGTTTCTCAACTCAACTATTAAATTATTAGATGCAGTTGTGCAAAATTTCACACTAAAGAGAGTGTATGTGCTAATTTGATACTGTCAGTGGTTAAGTTTGGTGGATGGAAAATATGCAGTGAGAAAGGAGACAAGTAAAGGGAAAAAGATAAGCACCATAAAATATCGTACCTTAAAACATCATTGGTTCAGAAATCTCACTATTGTCGGGATGAGCTGATAACAGTGAGCAGAGGAAATTCTGTATTTCAGGAAAGGATAAATAGGCTTTTCCTTAAGTGTCAGCTGTTTGGACTCTTAACAATAAGCACATATAGGTTAATGGAAAGAATGCAGCTAAAACTGTCAAAGGTGGTTGGCTCTACAGTTTATAATCTGGGTGCCATCTCCAAAGCTAGGATATTTCTGGGAGCACAGAACAATCTTCCCTGCCGCTCAGGAGAGTCTCGCCAGTGAAGAGTCTCAAATGAATTATGATGTTCTCCCATTCAGCAGTGAGGATGAAATCGATAGCCCATTGTTCAATGTTAATAATAATCTTTATATAACAGCAATTTAAAAAAAATGACAAGAATATCTATGAAAAAAGTCTGATTTATTGCACATTGAGAATATGCTTTGCCTGCAGCAGCCATCTGTCTATGCACTTCACAGCTGTTTTCTGTAGGAGACAGGCTGTCATATGAAACGTTTCTTTCTGCTGTTTATTTTGGGGTTCTCAGTCTGAAGAAGCTCAAGTATTCTGTATATTTTTTTCAGCACAGGAAGACATATTTGAAGGCTGACACATGAATCAAAGGCCCAGGGAAGGTGTTAAGCTTCTATAAAAGTTTAAGTGGAAGTGAAGATCAGGTCAGATGACTGTTAATGGCTGGAAAAGCTTTCAAGCAAAGTGCCTTAGAGAAGAATAATTCTAGTGTTCAAATCTGAATGAACCAGTGTACTGAGCAGTTTGTAAAGACAAGTACGTTGTCTGATCCAACACCAATATGACTCTCTTAACTTTTGACAGTGCAACTACGGCAGGAGTGCCTGCTTAGAATTCTCTCCAAAAAAGCATTTTTTGCATGTATGAACATTTATGATGGAGTTCTGTTAAGAATGTGTATTGTTAATTATCTACAGATGAATTCCTTTCATTAGCTTTTAATTTCTATTTTGTTGTTACGATTCTGGAATTGTGTGAGACACCCAGTGTCTTCTCAGTTGTAGGTGCACATCTGTATGTCTCATTGTTACCTATATCTACATAGACATGAAAGGCAGGCTCCTGGGCGAAAAACCTAGGAAAAAATATTATCATTTTAGAGGCTGATAAAGATCTGAACTGTATTGGATTTAGATGTTTCAGGGATAAAATACAGGGTGCATTTCTCAGCTTGATTTGCAGCAATATGGTCAACTTCAAAACTGCAGCAATAAAAGAAACCAGTAGCAGTGACTCTAACATTTTTGCTGCAGAACCACATTACGGAACATTCAGGTGGGTAAAATCAGTGCACGCCTTGCCAGATACAGAGGTAAGGTAGAAGAAAAGGAAGTATTCTAGTTAACCAAACACAGGTATGTCCTCAGAAGAGGAGAGAAAGACAAACTTTTTTTCCTTGAAGGAGTACACGCAAGCTTTCAATAGCAAAAGCTGAGATGAGAGATGTAGTAGGTTAAGAGTTAAAAGTGAATGAATAAAGGAGGAAGGGAGTAATCTGGAAAGGAGGCAGCTGAAAGAATGAAAAGAGAAAATGCAAAATATACAGAGAGAGGGAGTAAGAGAGAGTAACAGAGAGTAGAGGAAACCTAGGAATGAGAGGGAGGGAAGAACATTTCAATACTTATCTGAATCAGTCCAAAGCCACTAATTTCTGTAATGCTTTTTCATAAGTTTCAACGGGAATTGACTCAGGGTTATAACTTGAGTTTATATTTTTATTAGACATGCAACTGTGTGCAGCAAAAGGAAGAGAATTTGCAGGATCTGGTTGTTTCAAGATAAACAGGAATGCTGGGCTGACAAGTCTGGGGGAAAATAATCCTGCCCAAATAAACAGTAAAATGGCTTAGAGCATATTCTATGTTTATATCTGTTACATGTGGGTTCAGCTGGAAGGACTGTGCAGATGTGAATATACACCTCACTGCTGCACTGGTGGTTGTGTTGTGTTGGAATAGAAGTCCATTTAGGACAAGTTGTATCTAGGATGGAATGAAGAAACAGAAGACAATTCTGGTACAATTTTGTCAGATATTTGTAACATAAAAGGAGCACGTGTATGTTGAGATGGAAATGCACTCTACAAGTGTTATAAAGTGAAGAAGGACTTGGACACTAACTCCTCCTCAGGGCTTAGGTACACAAAATCCATAGTTCCTTCAGTTTAAAAACATGGGGTTTGTTGTGTTTTTTCCCCTACTGAAAGAGGCAAACAAAATCCAAGGCCCCTGATCTCAGGCAAAATTCCTCCTTCCTTCAGGGCCAAATAAAATAATCAACCAAAGGGCCAAATTCATTTTTTCTGAGAAATTTGGAGGAGACTCATTATGTTGGCTCACCAAAGTCCACAACTGCAGAGAACCTAACTCAGGAGCAGATGTAGCTTATAGCAATGGTGACGGAGTTAAACTTTTGATAACTGGCAGCAGCGCTGCTTCTCCCCACGTTCCCCTACCTGAAAAATGGATCCCACCTCTCTGCTCCTTCCTCCTGTCCTCTTTCTATCAGTGCAACAAGCCTGGGGAGAAGGTGTGTAGGAGGAAAACGGGGGAAAGAGGGAGAAAGCAGACTTCACAGGAGACATCTGATCTGGAAGTTGCCAGGGTGCATAATTAATTGCTGAACTGGTGAATCAAAAAAGAGTGTGAGAAGAGCACAAGCAGGCTAGACTTCTTACAATAAAAACACCCAGTGGAAAATTAACATCTCCAGTATATTAATAACATGTGTAAGAAGATATAATTTTTCTACAAGTCACTTCAAAACACATTTTCTCAGGACAGCAATCTATTTTGGCCTCAGAAGAGCTACAGCGCGCAGCCTAGGGACTTCTGGAAAGAGCACTGACCAGGCTGAGCTCCTGCTCTGAGCGCCATTGTACTTGTTCCACATTACATGAAGCAATTCAGCAGATATATCTGCAATCAGATGGATTTTGAAGTAGAAGTCATGCCCTCCAAACACCCAGTATCTGGCTAGGTAATATGTGATAACTACTTTAAGTTAGCAAAAGTTTGTGTGTTAATCATCTTAGCGCCTCAGCCAGGAGAGCCACAGGTATTGCCATAATGCTAAATGAAAAGGAAAAAAAAAATACTTTTTCTTGCCAAAATATGAATATGTGCCAAATGCGTTTCAAAATTTTAAAAAGTCAAGACACACATAACGGTATTTTTGTGTTTCCAATATTTCTGGATATTGGGAAGAAGTCCTGATAACAGACATCTGTTATGTTAAAATGACAAAAAAGAAAAGAAAAAGATGGATTTGTAGTTTGCCTAAACAAAACTCTCTGATCATTTCTATTACTCACAGCTTGTTCTTTCAGCAGGTGATATCACTTACTGCTATAGCCCTTATTCCATCAGAATTACCCCTGGGGCAAACACTGCAGCCTATGGATAGCCTGATAAATGGTGATCCTTGCACACTGAACGGCTTTACTCCGCACAACTAACACAGAACGAGATCAATCAGAGGGTCTGCAGCTGTTCAGCTGTACCAGCCAAAACACAGAAAATAGGTCACATAAGGGGTTCCAGCTATTCTGTAGCTTGAAGACCTTGAAGATGTTTGCTGGGAATAATCCGCTCTTTCTAGTGTTATGAAGTGAGTTATTTTCACCCAAGTTTCATGTAGGTCCATAACGAATCAGCTGAAGACTGGTTTTCACAGACTCTATAATCTGTATTTGATGATTCATGTAATTTCCAGTTACTGTGGTTCTAAGTGGTTTCTGAGTTCTTGAGATTTTCTGCTTATTAGGAATAAGTTAAGAAAAAAAAAAGAATAATACAAAATACTTCAGACTGGTTGCCAGTTTTCTAATGCTTTGCCTTATAACACATTACAATTTTTGATAAACAGCCTCTCATTGGAGTTTTCCCAGTAGTTACTGACTTTACAACATGCCACCTTCATGTTTTTGCCTTCTGTAATTGTATTTCACCCTTGGAGCCCTAAAGCAGTACTCGTTCACCTGGACTTCTCAAGTGAACATTTATTTTCTTTGAAGAGAAGCAATATAAATAATGAGGGGGGGGAAAAAAAGAAGAAGAAGGAGAAGGAAAAGGAAAAAAGGAAAAAAAAGAAAAGAAAAATGCCACCATCTCTCCCCGAATAATAGTCAATATCTTAACATGGAATCTGGTGGTAAAAGGAATATTGCATGTGTTCAGAAAAGCCACAGTTCAGCCACTGAGCACACGCTGGTGGCTGTGCAGAATAGCTTGCAGAGTCAGGGCCTGAATCAGCAGTATAACTGGAAAGAAAAAAAGATAGAGACCAAAAATCTACAACATATGTTATGAGGAGCTGCTTCATGAGACACAGATGACAAAATGCCATTCTGTACTCTGGGTGTTAAGGACAGGAATTTCTACCAGTAGTTTTACCCTGCTCTTTTTCTTTTTTTTTTCTCCAAATACTAACCATTAGGTACAATAATCTTCACAGTTTGCGCTGGCCTTGTTAATAATATACTTCATTTCACAACAGTCTTCTACCCAGTCTCCAGGAAAAATATTTCTGAACAGCAAGTACTTTCTTTTCAAAACATAAGCAAAAACTTACAGTGAAATTCCCTGTGTGTCAGACAGCCATCTAAGCCTCAATTTGCTCTTAAAAGACAACCTAAATGGTGGATAGTTTCACTGGTCTTACTAATATCGTCTGTGCACAGAACCGATTTAAGAAAACATTGAACTGTGTTATTGCGTGATGATACTAGTAATAATTCTAAGATAATAGGGAGAAATTACAGATATTAAAAAAAGATGCAAAATACCAATCCGGACAGTTTTACATTCAAAGACATACTTCTGTTATTTTCTCAAGCATTCAATGAAGTGAGCAATAGTTTTTGTTTTATTTATTATCAATTTACCTTATTCAGTTCCTCGTTCCCTTGAGAAACTACTTGTAGGTTTCATTATTTCATTTCTTCTGCTTCTCTGCCTTTGGTTCCATGGCAACCAAGGTAAAATTAGTAGCAGAGAGGAAATCCCAAGCAGCCCTGAGCTAGAAGCTTAGGAAATTCACCTTGTTATTTCACAGAACCAAAGAATCACAGAATGGCTGAGGTAGGAAGAAATCTCTGGAGGTCATCTGGTCCAACCCCTTTGCTCAAGCAGGGCCACCTAGAGCAGGTTTCCCAGGACCGTGTCCAGGCGGCTTTTCAATATCTCCAAGGAGGGAGACTCCTGCACCTCTCTGAGCAACCTGTGTCAGTGCTCAGTCACCCTCACAGTGAAAAAGTGTTTCCTGATGTTCAGATGGAACCTTCTGCGTTTCAGTTTGTGCCCATCGCCTCTGGTCCTGTCACTGGGCACCACTGAAAAGAGCCTGGCTCCACTCTCTTTGCCCCCTCCCTTCAGGTATTTATATACATTGATAAGATTCCCCTCAGTCCCAGCTCTCTCAGCCTTTCCTCATAGGACAGATGCTCCAGTCCATTCTTCATCTTAGTGGCCCTTTGCTGGACTGTCTCCAGTGTGTCCACATCTCTCTTGTACTGAGGTGCCCAGAACTGGACCCAGCACTCCAGGTGTGGACTCACCAGTGCTGAGTAGAGGGATCACCTCCCTTCACCTGCTGGCAATGCTTTGCCTGACACAGCCCAGGATACCGTTAGGCTTCTTTTCCGTGAGGACGCTTTGCTGGCTCACATTCAATGTGGTGTCCACCAGGATCCCCAGGTCTTTTTCTGCAAATCTGCTTTCCTGCCAGTCAGCCCCCAGCATGTACTGGTGCCTGGGGTTGTTCTTCCCCAGGTGCAGGACTTTGCACTTCCTCTTGCTGATCTGCATGAGGTTCCTGCCCATTCCTCCAGCTTGTCAAGGTCCCTCTGGATGGCAGCACAGTGCTCTGGTGTATCAGCCTCTCCTCCCAGTTTTGTGTCATCGGTGAACTTGCTGAGGGCACACTCTGCTGCATCATCCAGATCATTAATGAAGATATTGAACAGGACTGGACCCAGTATTGACTAGCTACTGGCCTCCAACTGGACTTTGTGCCACTGATCACCACCCTCTGGGCTTGGCCATTCAGCCAGTTTTCAGTTCACCTCACTGCCTGCTCATCCAGCCCCTACATCAACAGCACCTCTATGAGGATCTTATAGGAGCTGATTGTGTCAAAAGCCTTACTAAAGTCAAGGTAGACAATATTCACTGCTCTCCCCTCATTTACCAAGCCAATAATTTCACCACAGAAGTTTATCCTCATTTAAAAAGGAGGATGTTAAATTGAATGTGTGGTTTGATGAGATAACTATTTCTGCATTATGTGGAGTGAAATTTGCTAATATACCAGTAGGTAACAGCCAGTCCTTAAAACACCACCGTGCTTCGAGAGCCACCAGAACTGGCCGAGTATCAGGAGCTACAGAGTTGAAAGCACTTGGCCAGCACTCACTTGAAAACCAAAAACAAAACTAATGAAGCAAAGCTGGAAGAAGTAGAATTGTCACCATTTAAATGGGTTAGGATGGAAAATACAATTTAATAAAAATATATCTGTAAGGAGTAAATTTTGTTTGAACTCCTCTCTGGCATGTGAAGCCACTGCGAAAAGCTTTGCTGTTGTCATGACTATCACTGCCATATGACAAGATAGGATGAAAACTTTTAAGCACGCAGTTGCAGGGAACAGTTTGAAATTTCTGTCCTTTTCATTTATCAGGCCATGAGCTAATTAGTTGGAATAAGTAAGAAAACTTCCCTCATGGCATATTAATTCACAATGCATATTCATGGGGGTTCCTACTCATCCTTTCAAGCATCCTGGACTGCCTACTGAGAGGCAGCATGGTTTGCCCTCCAGTACTGCCCTGCAGAAAAGTGGGTATAACACCACTTACTGTGTTTTGAAGTCTAATTAGCTGTTTGCAAAAAGAACTGAGGTCCGCAGATGAAAAGTGCTTCAGAAATGCAAAATATTATTACTATTAATAATAATAATAATAATAAAGAACATGCACCAAATAATTATCATAGCAAAACAACACTGATAATTTTATAAGGTTCCCAAACTGTATGAAATTAATGTTAAAGGGAAGTTAGGAAAATTCCTTCTTTTCCTTCAGCAAAACCACTTAAACATAATTGTTCTTGGTTTTTAATAGATTCTGTTAATAATACAACTGCCATTAAAAGTTATGCATAAGCTAGGTAAATTTTCTAAATAGAGAAAATACTATGGCTAATGTTTTAAAAACAAGTCCATATTAGGTTAACAAATATTGAATGTTTATCAGGAGATTTTCCAGATTTTCAAGCACTGAATTGGCTGGTCTCTTGAAAAACATGACCTATTTTTAAACACTGATCTTCAAAATGCTCTACTTACAGTCTTCTGTTCAAAGTATTAGGCTGCAAGGTTTGGAACAATCTAAATAATTGATGATCTCCTAATCAAAAGGGACATACATCAAAGAGAAAAAGATACAGCTCTGTTCATTGAAAGACTTAGGCAAACATGGAAAAAAGAAAAAGGAGGGTAGTGACCAAAAATGTGGGCAAAAAAAGAATTAAATCACTACTGAATGTTTTTTTACAGGCCACTCCTATCATAAATCCCACAAATTGTTTATGATGAATAATTCAGTTGGCAATATAAATAAAAAACTGAATCCCAAAGCAAACTAATTTTTCACTTGATTTCCATAAGTCATATTTTATCCCTTTGTACACAAACCAGTAATAGACCCTAATCCAAGTATTCAAATGTCTTATAGACAAGATTCCAATCCTTCAACTTATGTTACCTAGAGTGAGTATGTCTTTGTGACAGGCAACTTGCTAGCTTGGAAATTCATGGCTTCCCTACATAATAAACATCACTGGCTTAATTTAAACAAGTTAAAAATATTTCAGTTAAACTGGTGAAAAAAAAATTGCAGAATTACAAAAGGGTTTTACATTAATAACTGTACACCAGCAAGAGTTCTGATGTGAATTAAATGGCTGTAAGCCAGGTCAAAATTAATTTAGAGGTGTCACAAAATATGTCCACTTCAGAATACACCTTTATTTAAACCCTCTCAACTTCATATGCAAATCACATCTAGGGATCCAGAGACATCTTAAATCTTTCAGTACCAATGGAAGTAAATTTCCTTGGACTGTAATTTTATACAAAAGGAAAATATTACCCGTTTCACATAGGTGCAAGGTATTTCTAACACAGAAGAAGAATACTGACATCACTTCACCGTGCAATTTTCAGAATAGATATTTTAAGAGTCTTTTTAATTAATGTTTACTGACTGCACTAAAATAGTCCTAACTTCCAAAACACACTCCAGAATACACAATCTTAGTGGCTAGATGTCAGTAACCTTTTATAAAGAATCTGTTCAGTTACTACTTTGCAGTCTGTATCTAAGACAATAAAAGAATTATCCTGGTATTTTCTTTATAGATGTGTCTTAAGTACGTCCAGGCACAGTCATTTTCACTGATAGGCACATATTTCTGCCTTGTTTTCTTTGCTGGCTTCTGAGACTCTGATCCAAAAGACTAGCCTTCTGCTCCTCTTATCTTCTTTCCTTAGGTCACCCTCACATTCACTCCTGTTTCTCATGTTTTTGATCAAGTAAGATCAATAGAAAAGGGCTTGGTTTTCCATATCACTACTGTATAAAGGCAGCCTTACCATTCAGAAAAGTTTAAAAAATTGTGAATCATTAAATTATTTTAAAATTATTCTTAAAAGATGAATATGTAGGTTTTAATCTGGTTAATGTGTTAACTCTGTCATTATAAAAGTAACTAATTTTTTGTCCTTTCTAGAGCTTTTATGCAGAGCATCAATAAGGCTGTATTCTCAGTGAGCTGAATCATAATCATAGAATCATAGAATGGTTTGGGTTGGAAGGGACCTTAAAGATCATCTAGTTCCAACCCCCCCTGCCATGGGCAGGGACATCCTCCACTAGACCAGGTTGCCCAAAGCCTCATCCAGCCTGGCCTTGAACACTTCCAGGGAGGGGGCCTCCACAACCTCTCTGGGCAACCTGTTCCAGTGCCTCACCACCCTCATAGTGAAGAATTTCCTTCTAACATCTAATCTAAATCAACCCTCTTTCAGCTTAAAGCCATTATCCCTTGTCCTATTACTACATGGCCTTGTAAACAGTCCCTCTCCAACTTTCTTGTAGGCCCCCTTCAGGTGCTGGAAGGCTGCTATAAGGTCTCCCTGCAGCCTTCTCTTCTCCAGGCTGAACAACCCCAACTATCTCAGCCTGTCTTCACAGGAGAGGTGCTCCAGCCCTCTGCAGAGCCATCTTGGTGGCCCTCCTCTGGACTCGCTTCAAGAGGCCCATGTCCTTCTTATGTTGGGGGCCCCAGAACTGGACACAGTAGTCTAAGTGGGGTCTCACGAGAATGGAGTAGAGGGGGAGAATCATCTCCCTCAACCTGCTGGCCACACCTCTTTTGGTGCAGCCCAGGACACGGTTGGCTTTCTGGGCTGCAAGTGCACATTGCTGGGTATTGTTGAGCTTCTCATTCACCAACACCCCCAAGTCCTTCTCCTCAGGGCTGCTTTCAATCCATTCTCTGCTCAGTCTTGGGATTGTGCCGACCCATGTGCAGAACCTTGCACTTGGCCTTGTTGAACTTCATGCAGTTTGCACAGGCCCACCTCTCAAGCCTGTCAAGGTCCCTCGGGATGGCATCCCTTTCCTCCAGCGTGTCGACCACACCACACAGCTTGGTGTCGTCGGCAAACTTGCTGAGGGTACACTCGATCCTACTGTCCATGTCACCGACAAAGATGTTGAACAGTGCCAGTCCCAGTACCGACCCCTGAGGAACACCACTCGTCCCTGATCTCCACTTGGACATTGAGCCGTTGACCACAACCCTTTGAGTGCGACCATCCAGCCAATTCCTTATCCACCGAGTGGTCCATCCATCGAATCCATGCCTCTCTAATTTAGAGACAAGGATGTCGTGCGGGACAGTGTCAAATGCCTTGCACAAGTCCAGGTAGATGACATCAGTTGCCCTTCCCTTATCCACGGACGCTGTAACCCCATCACAGAAGGCCACCAAATTTGTCAGGCACGATTTGCCCTTAGTGAAGCCATGTTGGCTGTCACCAATCACCTCCTTATCCTCCATGTGCCTGAGCATAGTCTCCAGGAGGGTCTGCTCCATGATCTTGCCAGGCACGGAGGTGAGACTGACCGGCCTGCAGTTCCCGCTGTTTTCCTTTTTTCCCTTCTTAAAAATGGGGGTTATGTTTCCCTTTTTCCAGTCAGTGGGAACTTCACTGGACTGCCACAACTTCTCAAATATGATGGATAATGGCTTAGCCACTTCATCCGCCAGTTCCCTCAGGACCTGTGGATGCATCTCATTCAGTTCCATGGACCTGTGCACTTTCAGGTTCGTTAGATATTCTCGAACCTGATCTGCTTCTACAGTGGACATGTTTTCATTCTTGCAGTCTCTGCTTTTGCCATCTGCTATGGGTGGTGTAGCTATCTGGTGAAGATTGAGGCAAAAAATTCATTGAGCACCTCAGCCTTCTCCATATCCCAGGAAACCAGGTCTCCTGTTTCCTTCTGGAGGGGGCCTACATTTTCCCTAGCCTTCCTTTTATCACTGACGTACCTATAGAAGCTTTTCTTGTTGCTCTTGATGTCCCTGGCCTGATTTAATTCTATCGGGGCTTTAGCTTTCCTAACCTGATCCCTGGCTGCTCAGAGAATTTCTCTGTATTCCTCCCAGGCTACCTGCCCTTGCTTCCACCCTCTGTAGGCTTCCTTTTTGTGTTTGAGTTTGTCCATGAACTCCTTGTTCATCCATGCAGGCCTCCTGGTGTTTTTGACTGACTTCCTCTTTGTTGGGATGCATCACTCCTGAGCTTGGAGGAGGTGACCCTTGAATACTAATCAGCTTTCTTGGGCCCCTCTTCCCTCCAGGGCTTTGTCCCATGGCATTCTACCAAGCAGATCCGTGAAGAGGCCAAAGTCTGCTCTCCTGAAGGCCAGGGTAATGAGCTTGCTGTGTGCCCTCCTCGTTGCCCTGAGGATCTTGAACTCCACCATTTCATGGCCATTGCAGCCAAGGCTGCCCTTGAGCTTCACGTTCCCCACCAGCCCCTCCTTGTTGGTGAGAACAAGGTCCATCATGGCACCTCTCCTTGTGGGCTCCTCTATCATTTGGAAAAGGAAGTTATCATCAGTGCATTCCAGAAACCTCCCGGATTGCTTATGCCCTGCTGTGTTGTCCCTCCAACAGACATTGGGGTGGTTGAAGTCCCCCAAGAGGACCAGAGCTTGTGAACATGAGGCTCCTCCTATCTGTCTATCGAGGGCCTCATCCACTTGGTCTTCCTGGCTGGGTGGCCTGTAGCAGACCCCCACACTAATGTCCCCTGTCCCTGCCATCCCTTTAATCCTGACCCATAAGCTCTCAGTGGGTTCCTCATCCATCCCCAGATGGAGCTCCATGCACTCCATCTGGTGATTGACATAGAGGGCGACATCCTCTCCTCATCTCCCCTGCCTGTCCTTCCTAAAGAGCCTGTATCCTTCTATTCCAGCACTTCAGTCACAGCAGCCATGCTGCCACGTATCCGTGACGTCATTAAGATCACAGCCCTGCGGGTGTGCGCACGTCTCTAATTCCTCTTGTTTATTCCCCATGCTACGTGCGTTTGCATAGAGGCATTTAAGTTGGGCCCCCGAATATAGTGCAAACATATGATGGAGAGCCTATGACACGGGATGTATGACTGCAATCAAAGAAATTTGCTTTATATGAACAGCTACCAGACACCTGGTGAGGTACAACAAAACCAGAGAATAGGAAATCTAGATAGCACAATTCCTACACCCTAATGCAACCACGTTCATAATTATTAATACAACAACCTGGAAAACAAACTTCTTTTGAAGGAAGATTAGATATTAGGAAGAAATTCTTTACTGTTAGAGTGGTGAGGCACTGGAACAGGTTGCCCAGAGAGGTTGTGGATGCCCCGTCCCTGGAAGTGTTTAAGACCAGGTTGGATGAGGCTTTGGGCAACATGGTCTAGTGGAGGGTGTCCCTGCCCACAGCAGGGGGGTTGGAACTAGATGGTCTTTAAGGTCCCTTCCAACCCAAACCATTCTATGATTCTATGAAAAAAAAAAAAAAAAAAAAGATGAAATTAAGTTTTGTCTTTTACAGGATACACATACCTAATGACTTCTCCTGTCTGGATACAAAGGCAAAATTTCCTGCAACTCTCCCACACTCATCACAAATATAAAAAACAAATGTAAATTTTCTTCTTTTCCACAGTTGGCACTTTCCCTGATACATGCATACATATTTTTTCCCCTTTATCCATCTAAATCACTGTCAGGCTTTGAATAACACCAGAATAATAAGTGGCCACTTCCTCTAGCTCTCTCCCCTTTCAAAACCGGAAAATAAAGGAAGATAGTACAAAAATGACTAATGAGTTACTAAGCTATTTTAGAATATGGGCTGAATGTCAGATGCTAAAATCAGATTTTATTCCCAGACCTAAAAAGGAAAGGTCTTGGGAATAGTTACAGACTGGACAGCCTAATAGCTTGGTATCTCTCATGTCTGAATTGCACCCAAAGACTAAACTAAAAGCTCTCCATGTAAAAGAAGAAGAGTCTGAAGATCTACAAAGTTGCCTTTTATCACATTCTTGAACCTATATAACAATTTACTGAAGGGAAAGTCAGAGCCAAACTTGATTTAAAAATGGCACACACCTTTGACTCTTCCCTCATTGAACGAGAATTGGATGTCTTAAATGACATACTAGGGTTCTGTTGCCATCTGAAGCTGAATATAGAGGGACCTACTTAAATTGTAAAATTTCCTTTCACTCCAGGATGTTAGCATGACACTGTAGTTAACAATGAGGGCTGTTGGAAGTGCAGAAATGAAAGATTTAAGGGGAGGATGTTCACTTACAACTCAGTCTCTTGGCTTGCAGCTCAGTCCATTTCCCATTAGATTTCAATGTAGGCAATATGGCTCTTTTCTTCTCTACCTGCTCCAAAACATGGAAGATAATTGCTTTGTAATGAAAGCAATTAGCTTAAAAATTATACCATTTTCTATAAACTTAGTCGTGAGAAGCTGCAGCCATATTTGCTGCTCAGCATTAGGTTCATTCACCAATGTACTTACTAATTTGCTTCAAACACAAGACTGCTAACAAGAAACTGAAAATGTTTTCCTTTAGCCCCTTCTCATGATTCACGTATGAAGTTTCTGACACAAATTAGAGTACACTGCTCCTAGTTAAAAGGTGGCAGCTCTTTGTTGAAGGACTGGTTGTCAATAACTATTAAGCACTTGTGCCACACAGTTGGAAGCACCTTAATTCTGAGTTTAGATGTACATGCCTCTCTCTCACCAAAGGTTAAACAAAACTCGGGGAACAGCTTGTTGCAAGCACTGACACAAGTATGTCACGTTTTAAGCCATATATTTTTTTGTAAGTTGCCTCATCTAGCTTTTCCTATTAGTTTCTACAATACACTGTGACAGTTTGATAGAGTCAAAGCCCTAACAGTAATTCATAGAGCCTTCTTATGTAAAATGAAAATAACTATTTCAAATAGGTTAAATATATTTACACACACACATACATATAAAAGAGGTTTTGAGGTTCCCAGATGTGTATTATTCCATGTTGGGCTACTGAAAAGTAGCTGTGATCTAAAAGAGACTTTATTTAGCCATGCTTTTATTTCTCTGCATTTAGTACAGCCTTTTACTTTCCTAGTCAGCAGCATGCCACCTGCTCTTTAATTTCCTCAAAGTAGGTCAGCAGTCAGCCATCAATCTTTCATCTTCATTACAGCTAAATCCTAAAGCCTGAGGCAAATGAACCATTTTAAAGGAGATGCAGTGATAGCTGTGGTATTCTCTCTCTCTTGTGTTAGTCATTTGTGGCTGAAAAAATATCACAAAATCCAGATGAAGCTAGCCAGCCTTTAAGTGGAAAATAATAGGAATGCAAGCAGTTTTCACAAAGTATTTGTGAAAATCTGGGGCCCAGTTCATAAACACAGAGACATGGGTCCAGTCTCCACACCATAATCTCCTTCATACACTTACTAGGCTCTGAATTTCAAACGCTAAATCATCACCCCCCTAAAAGAAGACAACTCTAGATCTTCAACTATCTAGTGCCTTACAAACATCTTCTCACTTCCAGCTTCTGTTTACTCATGATCAATTTTTAACTACTTTTCTCATGTGTTAGCACTGACATACAGTTTGAATAGTTCACCTCCTCTCCAGGTCTTTAATATTCCATGAATTTTAGAGACAGTAATCATATATCCTTCTGGCATCAATTCTGCAAAATTAAGCAAGCCATACTTTTTAAGACTTCTTTAATATCAGAGGTTTTCCATTTTTTTGATTAACTCAACATTTCTTGCATGTACCTGTTCCTTTATGAGTTCATTTTTTGATCAGAGGTGACCAGATTTAAACAAAATGAGAAGTACGTGCACAGTTGCAGGGCTGCATCCTCATTGAGGTCACAGAGATGTGGTGGGAAGGCTCCTGTGACTGGAGTGCTGCAACAGATAAATAGGAAGGAACAGGCTGGGAAGGGAAAAAAGGGAAAGTTGCCTATTACATGAGACAGCAGTGGGAATACTTTGGGCTCTGCCTCTGGATAGATGATGAGACAGTCCAGAGTTTATGGGTTAAGATTAGAGGGCAGAACAAAGTGGTATATGTTGTGGTCAGTGCTTACTACTGACCACCTGATCAGGAAGAAGTAGTTGATGAGGCTGTATTCAGACAATGGGAAAAAGCTTCATGTTTGCAGATCCTGGTTCTCATGGAAGACTTGACTGCCCTGATATATGCTGGAAAGACAACACAGGAAACCACAGAATCTGGGGATGTGTGGATTGCATTGATGAGAACTTCCTGACACAGGTGATGGATGATCTGTCAGAGGAGGCACTCTTCTGGACAGGATACCTAGAAAAAAGGCAGAAATGGTGGAGGAGGAGGAGTAGGTTGGTGGAAACCTTGGCTGCAGTGACCATGAGATGGTGGAATTTGTAATCCCGAAAGGAGGAAACAAGGCAAATAGCATGATAACAACCCTGGATTACAGGACAGCAGACTCTGGTCTGTTGAAGGATTTGCTTGGAAGGGTCCCACAGGAGATGGTCATGGAGAGAAAAGCAGACCAGGAGAGCTGGTTCATTTTCAAGGATCACGTCCTCCAAGCATAAGAATGGACTATCCCTACATGAAGGAAATCAAGTAACAGCAGCAAGAGGCCTGCATGGATGAACAAGGAACTCCTGACTCAACTCATCCCTAAAAAGAATTGTACAAGAGGCGAAAGCTGGAACAGGTGAAACCAGAGGAATATAGAAACACTGAATGTACAGGAATGTGATTAGGGAAGCCAAAGCTCATCTGAGGTTAAAACTTGGGAGAGACAGCTAGGGCAACATGAAGGATTTTTACAGGTCTTTCCACAGCAAAAGGGAGACTACTGAAAATGAGAGCCTGACACTGAATGGGGCAGGGGACCTGGTGACGAAGGACATGGAAAAGGATGAGGTACCCAATGCCTTCTTCACCTCAGCCTTTACTGATAAAATTTATCCTGAGGAATCGCAGCACCTGAAAGTGGCAAGGTCTGGAGCAATGATGTCTTATGCTCAGTTGGGAGGATCACATTAGGGAACATTTAATCCAAATGGACATATGCAAATCTGTGGGACCAACTGAATGCATCAATGAGGACTAAGGGAGCTGGTTGATGTCATTGTGAGGCCACTCTTGATTATCTTTGGAAGATCATGGTGACTGAAGGAGGTCCCAGCGGACTGGAAAACCCAAAAGATCACTGTTACCGTTGATATGGGCAAGCAGAAGGATCTAGGGAACTAAAGGCCAATCAACCTCACCTTAATCCCTGTGACAGTGATGGAGCAAATCTCACCGGGAACCATTTCCAAACACATTAAGGACAAGAATGCAATTGGAAGTAGTCAGCAAGCATTTATAAAGGGGAAATCCTGCCTGACAAACCTGCTAGCCTTCTATGACAAAATGCCTAGCTTGGTGGATGAGGGGAGAGAAGTTGGCACTTTATCTTCACTTGAGCAAGGCTTTCAACACTCTTCTGTAACATCCTTATAGACAAACAGATAAAGTAGGGACTAGACAAGTGGACCACAAAGGGGACTGAAAACTAACTAAACTGCCAGACCCAAGGGATTGTGATATCCAGCAGGATGATGTTCAACTGGAGTCCAGTCACGAGTGGTTTATCCTAGGGTTCAACACTGCGGCCAATACTGCTTAACATGTTAATAAAGTGGATGATAGGACAGAGTGCTTCCTCAGCAAGTTTGCAGATCTTGCAGAAGTAGGAGGAGGCATTGCTACACCAGATGGTTGTGCTGTTATTCATCGGGATGCCGAGAGGCTGGAGATCTGGGCTGACAGGAGTCTCCTGAGCTGAGCCAAGGGAAATGCCAAGTCCTGCCCTTGGGGAGGAAGAACCACAGACAACCACCCATACAGGCTGGTTGGTATTTGGCTGGAAGGCAGCCTTGCAGAAAAGGTCCTGGCGGAGACAAGGTGGCACATGAGCCAGCAATGTGCCCTTGCATCAGGAAGAGTGTTACCAGCAGGTTGAAGGAAGTGATTCTTCTCCTCTCAGACCTAGTAAGATCATATTTGGAGTACTGTGTCCAAGCCTGGGATCACTAGTGCAAGAGTCACATGGGCATACTGGATTGAGTCCAGGAATGGACCACTAAAATGCTCAAGGTATGGGAGCATCTGACATGAGGAGAGGCTGAGAGCTGAGGTTTTGCTTTAAGACAAGGTGGCTCAGGAGAATCTTATCCACTTGCATAAAAACAGAATGGGAGGGAGTAAAGAAGACGAAGCCAGATTTTTTGTCAGTAGTATTCAATGAAAGATCAAAAGGCACAAATTAAAATGCAGGAAATGCCATTTAAACATCAGAAAAGAGCTTTTTTTATGATGAGTGAGGGTGGTTGAACACTGGCACATGTTGCCCAGTAAGAGAGTTCATCTTTGAAAATATTCAAAACATGACAGACATGATCTTGAACAACCTACTCTACGTGACCCTGCTTTGAGCAGGGGCATTGGACTAGAAAATATCCAGAGGTCCTCTCTAGTCTCAACGACTCTATAATTCTGTATTTCAGTTCTTAACTTCAGTTTCCTTTTCAGGAGTCACAGTTTTGTATGAATTAAATAAAAATAGGTAAACACTGGAGACCTCTTCCTCATTATGACATATTAGATGAATATGTTTTCCTATTGTAGCACAACTATCAAGTGCTATAAAAATATGATATTGTGACATACTTGGAAAAGAATGCAGGACACCTGGTGTTGAGAATTACTTTCTAAACATTCTTTCATCAAGAAGTGCTATCTGCAGTTTGTCAGAACACCTCTGTGTTGGGTTTGCATGGCAGGGTTTTGGTAGCGGGGGGGCTACAGGGGTGGCTTCTGCGAGAAGCTGCTAGAAGCTCCCCCTGTGTCTGATAGAGCCAATGCCAGCCAGCTCCAAGGCAGGCCCGCCGCTGGCCAAGGCCAAGCCAATCAGCGCCTCTGTGATAACATATTTAAGAAGTAGAAAAACACTTAGAGAGAGAGAGCTTTTGCAGCCGGAGAGAGGGGTGAGAAGATGTAAGAAACTCTGCAGACACCAAGGTCAGTGCAGATGGAGGGGGAGGAGGTGCTCCAGGCACTGGAGCAGAGATCCCCCTGCAGCCCGTGGTGAAGGCCATGGTGAAGCAGGCTGTCCCCCTGCAGCCCATGGAGGAAGGATGAGGGGGTGTAGAGATTCCACCTGCAGCCCGTGGAGGACCCCACGCCGGAGCAGGTGGAGGCACCTGAAGGAGGCTGTGGCCCGTGGGAAGCCCACGCTGGAGCAAGTTCCAGGCCGGACCGGTGGACCCGTGAAGAGGGGAGCCCACGCCAGGGCAGGTTTGCTGGCAGGACTTGTGACCCCGTGGGGGACCCCACGCTGGAGCAGTTTGCTCCTGAGGGTCTGCACCCCGTGAGAGGGACTCCATGCTGGAGCAGGGGAACGATGAGAGGAGTCCTCCCCCTGAGGATGAAGAAGCGGCAGAAACACCGTGTGATGAACTGACTGTAACCCCCATTCCCCGTCCCCCTGTGCCGCTGAGGGGGGGGAAGGTTGAAGCCGGGAGTGAAGTTGAGCCCGGGAAGATGGGAGGGGTGGGGGGAAGTGTTTTAAGAGTTGATTTTATTTTCTCATTCCTCTACTCTGTTTTGCCTAGTAATAAATCAGATGAATTCCCTCTCTAAGTTCAGTCTGTTTTGCTCGTGACGATAATTAGTGAGTGATCTCTCCCTGTCCTTATCTCGACCCACAAGCATTTCGTTATGCCTTTTCTCCCCTGTTTAGTGAATGAGGGGAGTGAGGGAGCGGCTCTGGTGGGTACCTGGCCTTCAGCCAGGGTCAACCCACCACAACCTCTCTTTATTCTATGAAAACATTACAAAGAATAGAAATAAAATTAAATGCAAAGAGAATTAAAAAAAAAATCACAGAGGTATTCCCTCTCTGCATAGCTGATGCATATAACAACAGGTGTATTTGCTCACAAAGATCCATCTAGCTCAATACATGTCTCAAGTCCTACCACACCATCCCTTCCCTAGGGAAGAATCTGAAAAAGGCCAAACATATAGAAACAACTCTAGAATATTCTACCTGCCCTCAAAGATTTCTTGAAAGTGAGGTCATGTCTTTGTATTTAACAACTCTTGATAGATTCTTCTTCCATGAGTGTGCCCAGTTGCTACGTTAATCCCATATAAGCTTTTAGGATGGACAACACTGCAGAAAAGTTCTCCAACTGCACTGTGTTGTACATTTTCCGAACCTGCTAGTTCCACTTCATGCTCCTTAGCTCTTGTATTGGAATAGACTATGTGAGATCATTTCTATTCAGATTTTCTAAGCCACTGAAGATTTTATACTTCCTTGTTCTCATCCATCTCTCTTCCCGACAGAAGTGATCCCAGCCTGTTCCTTGGATGGAGGCTATTCCACACTTCTCAATCCTCTGCATAGCTCGCTCTGTACATTTTCCATCTCCTGAAGGTAGGGAAGTGTGCTGGAACTGTACACAGTGGAAGTACAACTCCACTCTAGATTTATATACTGGCGTAATATTGCTTCATGTTTTGTTCCCTACTTCTTTCCTTGTAATTCCTTACACTTGGTTTGCCTTTTGACTCCTACTGAGCATCAAGGTGACATTATCTTATAACTATGTACTATTGTATCAAGATCTCACAATCACCTGGCATTTATTTACATTCAGTTCCACCTATCATTTAATTTTCACTGAAAACAGAAATCTTGCTTGGGATTTCAATTTATGAAATCAATGTCGTAGTGACTTGTGGAAATTACTTGTCAAAGAAGTTCATCATTTTAATGACTTAAATAATTACTTTGATAATTTCTGATATGACTCTTATTTCAGATTAATTTAAATTTTATGAATTTATTAAAAACAACCCCAAACACTCACAAAATAGGAAAAATATCCAAATTATCACACTCCTGCCCCCGCAGTGATCTTTTCCATCTTGGTCCAGCCTAATTTCTTTGTAATTTCTTATAATGTTGTTTGATGATCTGCCATCACACATACATTTCCATTCTGAATGTGTCTTTACAGTGCTTTAACTGGCTGTTATTTCTTCTATATTAGTATATTCAAATGAAGAATATGAAAAAAACCCTTTGCTTTAAATCTTGTTCACAGCATTATTGTAAGATTAGACCCTAGTGAAAACATTAAAGATATGTGCCTTCAACTTATTCAACAAAATCGAAGAACAACACATTGTCAGTAAGAAATTTTCATTTTCCTTTCATCTGCTGCACAAAGTTACATGCTAGCTCAATGGTATTATGGCAAATAGAAAATTCCATAGTAAATGATTTTCTATTATTAGCTCTATAAATTTATGATATAGGTGTTCTGTTCCACTTTTATTTGCAACAGTCCCACAAAATGAGAGGGGACTAATGAAAGCTGTTAGATCAAAATTCCTTTACTGAAGAGAAGTAACCAGCACACAGGAATATATAACAGGGGGAGATATCCAGCTTTTCGCCTACCACAATCAGAACCAGTGGTTGTTTCAATCATGTTTGGGTCCTATAGCATTCCATAAGAGATTCATGAAATTCACATGAGCTAGGAGCTCATGCATTCAAGACTACCAGAAAGCAAGAGGCACCCCCTGCTCTTGGAAAAATACATGTACATCAAGTTTTAGAAAAAGTAAAAAGGAAAAAAAAGGGGACTTCTTTAACTGGACATGTGGTCTGTGACCAGATACCAGAACTGAAACATCAACAGTCAAGATATTAAATATATATTTGTACATATTAACACACACACTCATTCATACATGTATATGCAATCTATATGCAAAATACTGAAATTAAATATTTAGAGAAGTTTTTTTTCATAAATATGTGCCTTTTGGACTATCTAATTTTGTAGCACACATCAGAAGAGATTCTTCTACGCTACTAAGATTTACACAATATTTTATTTGTCAATGAAAAAAGCAGGCATAGTGATTTTAAAATGTAAGCAGGGTATTTCCATAAAATAAGGATTCCAGCCTTGTAAACCCTAACCTGATATAGTAATAAAGGAACTATCCACTGTTTAGAAAGATTCTCAGATCTCTAAAATTCTTACTTGGGTCACAGATGTTGCATGAGAAAGCAATAAAAGTATCTCAGAATGAATGCAAACTGTTGAATAAAATGGCAATACTAAAGAAATCGGTATGCCAAGGCACTTAAATCCAAAATGTTATTTGAGATAACCAGGAGTCCCTTATAGTATAGTCACAATAAGGAAGTTGATACAAAAAAGACATATATTAGAGAAGAAATTCTATGAGAAAAAATAGGATGGCTAATACAGGTTTTCAAGAGCAAGTAGATAAAAGTAACACTGAATTTCTTTAAATGTACCTGAAAATCAAAAAATTGGATCCATGAAATTGCTGGAGCTAAGGCAAGAAGTAAAGATGACAAAAGAATGAAGTCTCAGCATTTTCTGGTGAAAAGTCTGTTGACAAAATTGCTACACCAGATCTTTCTTTTCAGGTAACAGAAATTAATTACTCCACCAAGATTCAGAAGATTTAAAATAAAATGATAGATTAAGTATTCATCATATAATGTATGTCCAGAGATAATACTGCTGTTTAATTGTCAAAAATAAGCTAACAGAAAATGTAGTTGACAAAAACTGGTGCAAATGTGTAGTCTTTTCATGCAAATTGCTTTTAAGCCAGAGGGCTAAGGGCAGTAAGTGCTGCTCCTACATTTTAAAGGCTGTAAGGGACATGGTACGAGAATGATGTCTAGGAGTACATAGAAGCACTTACGGAAGCTGTGAGATGACTGCCCTCACACAGGGATGGACTTAGACATGGACTTTATAGGCAGTGGTGAAGGACAGGTAGGCAGTTGCTACAGGTCACAGAACAGCTCCTGTGAGGTGCAGTACCCTTGCTGCCTACTTAGCCTGTACAAAGAGGAGACAATGCGTGCCGCATAGACTGCCACTGGAAAGAAAGGACAAGGAGGGCAGCTACAGCTGTGGGGAGTGGGTCTCTCCCTTTACGAGGCACTGATTCCACATCTCTGACACACAGTCAGTGACAGCAGCCAGCCCAGCTCTCTCCTGTCCTCGCCAAATCTCTGAGTCTTCTCAGTTACCTTTGGCCACTATCACCTTCCGAAATTCTGCAAGACCCTCATCTTAGGCCCTGTACCACCCTCATCCACTACGAACTTGCTCCATCACCTTCTACAAAATTAAGTTAGTAAACATTTATATTTGATGCTTACCACAAACAATTAAATCAAGTCTTACTGGGAAGCCTCCAGTTGACTGTCCACAAGCATGTCAACACTAGCCTGGTGGTACCTAAACCATGGCCACCTGCGGTCAGGCCGCTGCCATCTTTAATAGCTGCTCACTTGTAGGTACTGATCTAAAACTGGGCTGACCTAAGCCACAAGTTTGCTTTCACACAGTCAGTTTTATCAATGACTTGCAGGTTATGGTAGTGAATGTGAGTATGAGGTAAGATTTGGTAAGCATGAGAGTTCATGGACATGGGCAGGAGAAAGCATTGCAGGAGGGTGGAGAAGCACGGAAGGAAGACATGCACTTCCCAGACTACAGATGCAGCTGCCGGAGCTATAAGAACAAAAACAGTTTGGAAAGTAGACTTTTGGGTGATTCAGGCCATTACAAAGCAAAAATCCCTCAGTTTTATAGTTTTTAAGAATATATAAGTCACTGAAACATTGCTAATGCATATTGGTCCCATTAACAATGTGGTTACCAGCTATTACGTGTTTCTTCTCTTTTCTCCAGGGAGAGAAGAACATACAGCAGGATGTTTTAAAATAAAAATACATATGCATAAACATATTCTGCTGGATATTGATGCTGGAGACAGCTAATTCAGAAACAATCCTTGCTTTTGTAGGAGTGAGGAGATTTCTGATAATCTACAATTTTTGTAGAAAAGTTCATTCTACTGTTTGGCAGATGCCAAAAAAAGCTTTTTCTCACTTACATATAAAATATACATTTGAATTTTTAGAGGATGCTTATCAGAGGAGAAACAACTTTATCCTCTAAAGTGATGCAATCTTTAGATACATAAAATATAGGCATCCCAAGGTCTTGATTTACTACTGTATGCAAAACCCAAGCAGAGAATGGCCTATGGCACCTGCAGTAAATACTGCTGCTACTAGCAGGTTTTTTTAAGTTTTCAAAATATTTATATTTTCATGTCCAAATATATTGTATTGGTGTTTTGCAGATGAAAAGGTATAAACAACTAAGACTGCATTGCTTTGCCAGGGTGGGACAAGAGTATTCAAGGCTTGGGTACAAATACGGTATAGTATTACTTACAGATGCTGCTCTGTAAGAGAGCTTAGCAACAGTGAGGAATCCAGGAGAACTAAATACAGAAGTGATGACCTGTAGTGCATGGACATAAAGAGGATGGGTTTGTGTGTGGAAGTTCTTCTTCAGGCCCTCTCCCCACCAGCAAAAAGTCTATTTTACATGGGTTAAGTTTCCAGCACTCGGGCACCTGTTTGCTGCCTGTGTGTGTGCCCATGCTGTCTAGCTGGTTCATGGAGTGTCTCCCTGCGTATGGTAGAAACAGAAGTGCTCCACGTGGCACTTCACCTCTACGTAAAAGTACATCAGTACCTATTAAGTTCGAGCAGTGCTTAAGTGGTTTTAGTGCAAAGCCAAGGTGCGTCTTTTAGATGAGAGAGCATTACTTCGTGGTCAAGCACTGCACAAAGATCTTGTGGCAGATGACTACACGGCTTGCTTCTCCCCACTGACAGCAGGACTAATCCATCACTGCCATCAACGCGTTTCAGTACAATGTCTTGGCCAGAACTCAGGACATTCTAAGTGAATGATACTGACTGTGATTGCTTATAATACAAGCTGAGGCTTGCCTTCTCCATAAGATTGCTCATGACTAAAGGTATGGTTGTAAAGGAGTACCAGGATAGCCAGGGTGTGTCTTTTCAGTATCAGCCTATTAAATATTTGAAGGAAAAAGGGAATATTCTTCCCCCAAAGAAGCATTAATTACATTAGAGAATTTGTTATCCTAAATAGCTATTTTAACGCAGAATTCACTGTCTTCAGAGAAGCCTGGTAGAAAGATTTTATTGGTCTCGATTGCAGCCTCAGCATATTCTTGGAGTAATTCATTACGCTTCATTTCATCTGCATCAGCATCTGTTTCTTGACATAAGCATTAAAGTCTTTCTCTATACAGTGGTGCTTGCTTCCAGAAAGCAACAGAGAGATGTTACAGGGCTAGAAAGGGCTAAACATTGAATGCCCAGGATAGAATGCAATGAGGAAGATTAATCAGTTCCTGGAGTCTGTCTTCTGGAAGTTTTTCTTAATCAGGCTTTGGTGTTTGATGGAGGGAGAGTTTTCTTGTCTTTCTTGCTTCTGATATTAAGAACTCAAATCACTGACAAAAGAGCGAAAAATGTTCCTGTCTGGATTATAATGCCTCTAAATCTTGACACTTAATATGCAGTTCAAGTAAAAATGTGTCCAGAGATCCTTCAGAGATTTATCTCTGGAAGAACAAGGAAAGCATATGAGATGAGCTTCTAAGCCCTTGCAAGAGTGGCACTGCTGAACGAAAAGCCAGCTATATTACTATTTGGTAGTCAGTTCCTGACTGCCAAAAAGCATCAGTGTTGTCCTATACCAAGTCTGTAGCTGTTTGCAGCCTTGTAAGGGAGCATATAATCAATGTTAACTTTGGCTCTGGCTTAAGCCATTGGAAGAATAAATCTGAATGAATGTATGCTACGTATTTGAAGTTTAAAGTGAAGAAATGCCACTGGGTTTATCATATACTGAGCCTTCTCAGTGAATGAGCAGAACTGTCACAGTGCCTTCTGTGTGAACCAGCCAGGTATCACTGATAGATCATATGTCTATTGCTTTTAATGGTGATTAGGTTGTGAATCATTTAATGGTAGTCTCACAGTATATGAAGCAATCTCAGTAGTGTTATTATCAGAAGCGGTAAATGGCTGCTTTTAATCCACGAGTATGTAATGACTTTACTGGTGTTAGATATCTGCAATCTGATTTCCTTTCCTCCAATAGTCTAATTCTTTTAGGACTGGGGATTATATCTTGAAATCCCCAAGGGAGAACAATAATCTGGAATGCCAAATGCAGTGGAAAGGATGGGTCCTGTTGGGTATCTCTGGTAGCTGGTCCTCAGAACTGGAGGAGCTCCAGCAGTGATTGCAAAGCAGCAGCGACACGCCAGAGGTGTGACTGCATGACAGCAGCACAAGTAACAATAATTATACGTTAAAAAAACACGGTATCATGCTTCCATATTCCAGAGTTATGCTTCCACTCTAAGAACCATAATTCCCTACTAAAATCATACTTGTTGCTCAACAGCACAAGCAGGAAAATATGCAGGCAAAAATGTTGAGGTTAATCGAGTCTAAAGATTTGTGAGGAGAATAACTCAGATGAGTGTGCCATACGATGACAAATGGAATTCGATTTCAGTAACTGTAAAGCTGTTTTCACCTAAAAACAGTGGAACTACTGATACATTTTCTCAGGGTCTTAATTAGTGCATGGAAGTGATCTGAGAATCACTTTGACAGTAAACTCCAAAATTCTGTTTAATGGTGTACAACAGTGAAAAAGAATACACCAAACATAAGAAACAGGATGAATAATAGATAAAATCATTACACAGATCTTCTAAAATATGCAATATTAGTCATCTTAACGAAAAAGGATGCTTTAGAGTTTCTATGTCATAGGAAAAAGAGCTTAATAAGATCAAGACTCTCTACCAAAGAGAGAAGAGGAAAATAAATTTGTATAGTAAACACACATATGTATAGTAACGAATGGTACTGAAAAAGTAGATGTGAAAGATTCAATTATTTTTTCCCTCAAAGCAAAATAACGTATGTTCAATGGGACCGAAAAGCAACATTTCCAAAACTGAAAAAGGAAGTTCTTCACACAGTGCCTAATTAGCAATTACACTGAACTGTGAAAAGTTAGCAAGAGTCAAAACCAACTGACATTTACGGGAATAACAAAACTATTCAAATAGCGAGCATATAAAACAGTTATGAGATATACACAACCATAGAGTTGAAGTCACTACTCATCGTGAACCGCGATTGGCTGAAAATTTAAGCATGACAGATGAGCTCTCAGATGTGCACTACATGTTTCTAGCATCCACCTCTGGAAGTATTTGTGCCAGTCATTGTTGCAAACGAGCCGCTGAACAAGACGAATTACAAGTCTTGTCGACGATAGTTCCTGAGGTTGTTCCTGATAGTTCCTGATATGTTCCTGAGTTTGGGAAGTAGTGTATAAGTGAATAACGGAGGCAGAACTAAAATTGGAATTGCTTACTGAAGAGGAATAAATACCAGCAACCCTCATCTTATTAAGTAGCTGAAGCAGCAGCCATTCATCCTGCCATTTTGGAACTGACCCTGCCCTATTTCTTTATTTTTGCCAGTTTGATATGTGTTTCCATGGGAACAGAAGCAGGACTAGCCACCAGCTGAGTCAATCTCAGCTGCTGGCTCCCAGTTCTCACGTTTTGTTCTGTTTCCTTGGAAACCAATGTCAAATGAGAAAGAGAAGTAAACCAGCTTTTGCTCTTTAATATTTACTCTTTCTTTGGACCTGCTCTAGATCCTCTGGGCCGGTGGAAGGTTTACAGCTGACTCTAATGGCCATTCATTTTCCTCCTCTCTGGAACGGCTGCCAGCCACCGGTGGGCCCCAGCAGATGCAAGTAAGAGTTCTCAGTTTCAGCTACTGCTGGCGGGCCGCCTGCTGTGAGCTACAATGGCTGGGTTTGAAAGCAGGCTACAGATTTCAGGAGACATTTGGCTCCCGCAGCCTGTAATATTTCAAATTGGAAGGAAAGAAATTAAATTTATTTAAAAAATAGTAGGGGAAACAGATGGGCGTAATGATATTTAGAGAACAAATTGACTAACAAGCTCTGACCTGCATTAGGCTGAACACCCCCAGAAACTACTTCAGCCAATTATATTCTTCATTTCATAATGCACGTTTGACAAAGTTCTCTCTAATCCAGCTGTTAGCTGACTGAATAGCCCAACAGCACAATGTAAACAACCCCCCCAAACACATCTGTTTATGCATATATACATATGCAGAAAGAGAAAAGAACATGATCTGATTGTTTCAAAATGGGAAGAATCTGCATAAATCTACTTAAGCACGTGAATTCGAACCAGACATCTTCTTACCAATTCCAGACCTGTGTTACTCCCACATTTTTACCATGTGTATACAAACACACATACACATTTTGCATATAATTTTGGGCCAGAGTATTTTCTAATTCTTACAACAGCAGTGTCATGACTGAAGATGAATGTTAAAGAAAGAAAATAATGAAAAAAGAAAAAAAAATTAAAAGACTATTAAAAAATATGAAAGAACCCTAGAAAAGCATGCAGGCAACTAATCTAGAACTTTCTATGAAAATTTTCTATGAAAATGATACTCCATCTACATCTGTGCAGTTGAATCTAAATTTTCACACACCATTTGTTTAAAAATGTAGAGACAAATCAATTCCACAGCACAAAAGGCTGTCCTAAAGAAAAGTTTTATATTTGGTGGCTTCTACTCTTAGTTAACTAGTCTAACTATTAGGGTACATCACCATGCTCACCTTGGACATGCTTTTACCCTTCCTTTTCTTTCACATCTAATATATGAACTCCTTCCTGAGTTTTCATTACCTCACATCTCAGTTCTGTTCACACAAGTCTCACTTATCAGTGGCCTGGCATTACTACCGTAACTTCTGTAATTGTATATTTAATTGAATTCACATAAAGTCCAAATAATATCTCTGGAATATTAATTTCTTCAGGTTCTACACTAGGAGCAATCTCACAGAAAAGACAATCAGATACCCAGGAACAACATTTACTCCTACAGTCTTGTTATACTTGCACCCATCTACCAAGAATATACTCAACACCTCTGGGTACTTAGAGAGTTGTCAGGTCAGCTAGCATTGTGATTTTTGTTCTGGGTTAGTTATTTGAATGAAACACTCAGGCAGTTGTAATTGTTTTAAGTCAAGCTTATGCTGCCTTACTCAAAGAGATGTAAGACGTACCAAATTTACCTATTTTATTTATGGGTTTCCTCCAGCTGAACTTGAAATCAAAATGTAAAATCCTATCTTCCTCTATACCAGTGAGACTTTGCATAGCAAATGAGAAAATAATATTTAGGTTTGCTGCTGCAGCAAGGTCCCTCCGGAATTCTTCACAATCAGCCCTCATTTTTATTTTCTGGAATAACTTACTATAACCACTAAAGTTTTGTCATCTCATCATTCACTTCCTCTTCCACCGAACAACACAGGTCCCAGCACAGAGACTGGGACTTGTCCTGAAGGACTCTACAGGCTACATCCCTCCTTCCTGGAAAATGAACTTTTATTTATTCCTTAATTCCATTTGCTTGTTCTAAAGGATTTTATATCCATTTGAGGGCTTCTCTCTTATTCCATGGCTGTTTAATTTCCATGAGAGCCTTTGATGAAAGAAATTGCTGAGTCCTTTTTGGAGAACTAGCAGGCTGTGTCAGCTTCTGTTCACATGCCTGCCGGCTTCTTCAAAGGACTTCACAGAGTTTTTGAAAGATTTGTTCCTTCACAAGTGCCATGTCAACTCTTCCTCAATGTAGCATATTTATTTCTAATTCCAGTCCTGATTAAAATTTTTATAATTTGGTCTGCCTCAGACATTAACTTACAAGTCTGAGGTTTCCATTCTGTCTTGAAAACATGGCAAGACTTTTGCAACTTTTCGCTCAGATATCAAAGCAGTTCTCAGCTAATGATTACATACTGCTGTCAGTAGTTTGACTATTACTCCTTTGAATTGCTTTAGAAAGCCTGGGAGAACATAATCTGTTTCCAGTGATTTATTTCTCATCAGTTTCTCTACTCCTACCAGCAACTCCGGTCAATCCTTGGTGAGTTCATCAGAAGGGTTCTAGCACAGCAATCTCCACAAGCTCTTGCACAAAGAATTTTGCTGAAGAAAGCAGCAAAGCAATCATTTAATCATTCTACATGGCCTTGTTTTCTGCAAGTGATGCTCTTATACTCTGATCAAATATTGTCCCCAAAGATTCCCTGGCAAACTTCCTGCTTCCGATATTTAGAGAAAGATTTATTATTAATTTTTTTGCCTTTTGCAAGATTTTTTTTAGACGGCTTTATTGTGTTCTACATTTAACTTACCAGACTTTATGATCCTTTCTATTTTCCTTACTTGGATACAAAATTGGCTTTTTGAAGGATGTCTTCCTGCTCTTTCATCATGCTGAGTCTCTTCTTTTTCAAGTCTTACTTGATGTGTGACATGCATTTACTCTGTGTCTCCAATATGATATTCTTAATGTTCTCCAGGCACCTGCAAAGATTTAACTCTCTACAGTGTCCTCTTCAGTGTTTCTTTAAGAGCCTTCCTCAGCTTTATGTTGTTCCCTTTCCGAGGTTGAGTACCACTCTACTGATCTTTTTTGGTTATTGCTTCTTCAGAGCTATCAAAGCTAACAACTATGTCTTTGCAGATACAGAAAAGTCCTTCAGATATCAATGCTTTGGAACAGATTCTGTATGCTATTCAGAATGAAATTACGGGTTAATTCTCTCTTATCTGTTGAATTACAAAGCAGTCACTGCTCCTAAATGAGGCAGCATGTTTGTCCAGTTTACACAGGCATTTTTTGCTCTTGCAATGTTTATGACTCCCTCAACATATCAGTCAAAGATGACCTTCTGGCTTGTTGGTTAGTGATATGTGTCTGATAGCATAGTTATACACTTGGAATGCACAGGAATTCTGCCTCACTCACTGAAATGATTAATTTTATTAATCTGATTTTACTCCAACTTTTCTTTAACAGACTGCACTACTATGCTACTGCAATGACCTACTCAATCTTTCCTGTATATTGATATTTTTATTATAGTAATGTCCTCATATAAAGATGGGCATTCTTAGTTTTCACCTTCTATTTCTATATCAGTGCTAGAAGGCCAAATAGGATGTTTCACTGGTCTGGTTTCTGTGTCTTCTAAAATGGCATTTTTGTTCTAGGTTTTTTTTTTCCATTTCATGTTTATAACCATCCCAGGAAAATTCAGTGTGAAACCTTAAATGCTGGTATTTCTGATACCAGAATGAAGTCTATTTTTAAATATTGATAATGTTATCATATGGTTGCATAAGAGGAAACATCACAGACATAACTACATAACTGGTACTAAGACATCAAGGAATGGAAAGGTTGCTGCCCTGGATAAATAGGTTTTAAAATTCTTCAAGAAATACTGGCATCCAGTATGCAAAGTATCACTTTTCTTGAGTCTAACACACCTTGGGAATAATAAAGCCTAGTCCATTTCCCCCAGTATTCAAGTTCTTATATATTAAACATGATTATTGGTTACCTTCCAAGGCCACAGTGATTCAATCTGTGTCGCAGACATTTGCGTTGGGAGAAGACCAGCCAGTCAGAGGATTTCAAGCTACAAGAATTACTACACCATTGTATTACAAGGGAGAGGTGAGTCTGAATGTATGTCTATACATAGACTTACTGAACTGTAGTAGGGATATAATTGAATTATGATACGGCTATTGCACATGGAGAACAGATTGCACTTTGTAAAAGGATTTTGCTATTTCAGACTGTGGTTTCATTCCAATGCAGGTGTATCAGTGAGCAACTGAAATTAGAGCAAGCTGGTTTCCTACGTATTTTTGCCTTGTGGCTGGGTTCTTTATATCTAATTAAGTGTGAAGCTGCCCTTAGCAGGTCATTTATAATGTTTGTTCTTAGATACAGGGGTAAACTCACTCTGCGACCCTCTTCTTAGGGAACTACCCGAACGTCTCCTCCACACAGCTGGCTGTTTCCATCAAATCTGTAGCAGTGCTACGTCCTTAAGAGCTGTATCTGCTCTGTCAGTTTGACTGAAACTGGCAAACAAAGTTTGTTAGGCAGTAGGAAAAAACACACAGGGTACCCTTGCACATAAACATCGCCTTAAGAAACCAGGACAAAATCCAGATGGTTGGGAAAAGGCGGTAGAGCCTTGCCACCAGGGCAAAGCTCTTCCACAGCCCCATACCAGAAGCACTGTAATTCCTCGTGGCCTGTCAAGCCCAACATCCCGTTCGGTGGGATGACGAGGAAGGTTGCAGTCCAGCAACTGGGAGAAACTTAGTCTGGCAGAAACCTAGTTGAGATCAGATCATATCCGCAGAGCATTTTGATTATGACAAACAAGGTGAATTACAATGAAAAAAGCAAATTCCAAGTTCAGCCTAGGAAGAAGCTAGTGAGAAAAAATGTGATTGGTCTTTTCACTGGTCTGAAACATTAGCAAAAGGAGAAAATATTACAGCTGATGCAACAAGCAAAACAGATGAATAGAGGTAATGTTATGGATTAATTCCCATCTTTTACACTGCTGCTTGAAGTTGAGAAGCAGTTTGTGTCAGAAAATGCTTTTGTGTTATGTGAGAATCAAGCCTACAGAACTCTGTACGAAGCGTAGGTAGGAGGAACTTCACAGTTCTTCTGTCAGAGATCAGTGGACAGCTACAGAAATTTTAAAGTAGTCCCTGCCTTTATCTGTAACCTATTTGCTTTTATCCAGTGATTTTGTTTGTATATCATATACCAAATAACTGCCCTACTGATGGTTGGAGGATCTGGATGGTTTAGGGCTCAGTCATTAAAACTTTTACCATGATCTCTTATGGCAGCTGTAGATGTGCTTTTCTTAAGGAAACCTGACATCTAGGGTCAGGATGCCAGAGACCAGTCTGAAAATTGGCAGACCCAACATCCCATCTGATTTCTTCCTTTTGTCAGGGGTGGAGAGTCACCACAAGTGCCTTCCCTTTGTATTTTTAGATGTAGACTGCCCACCCTCAGCTTTTAAGGCATGGATATCCTGACTTTACAAACAACTCCGGAAAAGGAGTCTGGATTTTTAAAAAGTGCTTGATAATTTGCTGGTGTTGGCATTTATATGAACTATTTCGTGAAAAATGCCAAACAGCGAAGGACATTCTCAGTTTTTAGGCTCCTCATCCTGGTTAGTTTGATTGATGTGTGTATGAAGACACAGTTAGCAGAGGACCACCCGATAGTGGCCAAATGTAGAACTTTCACACAGGAAGCCAATGTGTATTCGTAGTTAAAACAGCACTCAAATGGTTCATTAGCTCAAATGACTGATTGCGTTCATAACTTTGGAGCCCACATTTAGTTGAGTCTCTATCACTTGGATCAACTTTAACTGAGACAAAATATCCCCTTAAAATTATTTCACAGAAGCAAATGGGACAAGGAATATACGTGACGCAATATTCCTGAAATAAAAGAGAAACTTGCCTCCGCTAGTGTTTACTATGTGATAAGTACTTTTCAAACACACAAAAGATAATACCTGCTTAGGCAAGCTCAACTAAAGAATTCATCATTGCAGAATACATTTTAAAAATCTAAAATTAAAAAAAAAGCAAATGAAAATAATTATAATTTAATTATATTTTAAAAAGACAAATACAATTGTCATTTGCTTTTACAAAGGAATTTCTGACACCTGAAGAGGTCTGCTTCAGGAAAGCAAATTGCAGTTCACCTCGCTGCTTATATAAGATAAAAACAAGTACGGCACTTTAATGACCAAATTTGCTTGCATAATACTTTCATTTCCTTCTCTCCCCAAATCCATTAGCTTAAAAATACATTCCGCACAACTTATAGTAATAGCAAAGAGCTCTAACAGCAAGTTTAAGTCAATTCTATGCTGAGTATTCAAAATATTACACCTTCTTGTGTGTGCATTCAGTCAATGTGAGTTTGCATGGGCTTACAGAGTTGCCAGAGAATTCCAGTTCTGATACAAAGTTCAGGCAACTGGTGTGCAGCCCCATGGTCTAGATAGCACTGAACATGGAACAAGCACACTGAGTTTTTAGTGGCGTATATTACACGATCAAGGAACACACACTGATTAGTTCAGATGGAAACTGCAATCATTTAAAACTGCAATAAACCTTATTTTTGAAATATCTGGTATTAATGGTTTGATAACATCACAGTTACTGCTGCTGTCTACAGAAATTTCACCTGAGTGATTCTGCTAAGACCAGATATCAGGATCTTTAGTTATGGCTTCCCTCTGACCAGGGAAAAAAGTCAAAGTCCTTCTAACTCATTCCCCCACAGCACTGAAATGAGCATTATTTCAATTGGATTTTGTGACTATTTATCATACTATGTTTGGTTTTATATAAGCAGTGAAACAGTTAACAACACTGATAATTGAAATATCAGTTGCAATGCAGTTGGAACGAAATGAAGTAAACAAAACTATCGACAAGCTGCTATTGTTTCAAGCTCTACAAACATAGAGCAGAAGTGTCTCCACAAGACAAATTTCAGTTACATTTTCCATTTTTTTATTGACAACCATAATAACTGGGGAGTGTCTTTAAAAAAAATGTTCAGACTCTAGGCAATGACTGAGAGGTATCTTTTCAGACTCTAAAATGATTTCTTGAAAGGCATCCCTTGCAGTTTAGGAGGTATCATTCTAAGATATCTTCTACAAATTATATTCAAATAAACAATAAAATCTTCTCCTACTAAAATTCCAGAGCCACACTGCAAAGTAAGAACAAAGTAAAAACAATGGAATAAAATACCATATCTTTCCTTGTAAGTGTTAAGATCAGAAAACTACCATTCTTTTTCTTATTAATTGCCAAGTATTGGAGAAGACAATAACACTTCTAGATTGTCCTCTTATAATCTAGTGTTCAGATACTCCCAGTTTCCATGTTGGAGGCAATAAACTCTCAAACACTGCTGATCTGCATACAGATGGAAATTTTTTTTCCCTAGTTCTGCATTGTTGCTGCCATGTTGCTTGCTGTCAGTTTGTCCAGAAGGCTCTACTTCTAGAAACCTAGCAGATTTCTGGAAAATTTCTACAAGGGGCATTAAGCTATTACCTCCTTCTTATCAAAATCTCTAGCATGACCTTTCTGGGAATGACATTAAAATAGGAACAATCACTATGGGTGCATGCACATGCTATTACTCAAAATAAATATGGCAATAGGTAACATAATTCCTGAACATCTCCACAAAGAATGCAGTCTAAGCAGTGACCTCTCCTGCACTTATCTTGAATAAGCTCTTACTGAAATCTGCTAATGGGTTCTGATAATCCATTATTTATTGCAACAGACTCTGACAGAGAGTCTTAGCAGAGGACTCTCCTGTGTTTACAACACTTTCATCTAAAATCTCTCACAAGTGACAGAAACATGGCACCTTCAATTACAGATACAATTTCTTTTGGTTGCAGTTATTTCATTTCTATTTATTTAAAAAACCCCAAACCCTTCTTCTCCCCAAATACATAGCTTGACCTGCTTTCATATACCTAGTGCATCTTTATCTTGGTCTCACAGAAAGCTGTAGGTACTGATGTGCAACCATAAGGATTACTCAGGCTTGAGGACATACCTCCATGTTATACTTTTCCACTGTCCTTCTCAAAGGATCCACAACCTGCCAGCAAATCAAGATGCAAAGATCAATCAGTAGCATCCCTCCAACTATCACCAGTAGCTTCTGGTCTTTAATAATCTGGAGAGACAAAAAAAAAAAAAAAGAAAAAAAAAGAGGAGGAGATTCCCATGAGCCATAGATAGATCCCTGTACAGCTTTATTCCTATATAGGGAGAAAAAACACAGGTGGCTAATAAAAAGGTTTTATAACAATGAACGGAGAAAATGTTCAGAAATATGAAAAGATGAAAGCAAGAAGACACAAAATTACTTTAGTTTGTTTATTAGAAGTATCTAAAGTGCATTCTGACTTCTAAAATGTAACTGGGAGGACTCTTAAATATTAATATTGAAGTCCAGGTTTAATATTAACTCCTGGAAAATTAAAAAAAATATATTCTAGAGAGCCACTATTGTGTTTCTGTATGCAAATACGGAGAAACATTCATTACATCTCACAGAGATGCAGGAATTAAGAAGGAATTTAGTTTTCACTACGATTTACAGTGTTCACTTTTTTCAAAACCTTCTTGGATGTGGAAAACACACTTGCAAGGTATTAAAAGATAAGTTCATTTTTGAGAATTTGTGTATGTTTTTAACATTTGCTTCTGTTATCAGGGAGCATAAAGGATGATGTATTTTTTCCATATTACAAAAGTTAGAGCCTTTTATGCACATGCAACTTAAGACATGGTTTTAATTTTGCTTTAATTTTAGGTTCAAAAAAGAAAACTAGATTTGTTAATAAAAAGAACAATCAAAATGATGTATTGCAGTCTTGTATAGCTGCATGCAATCCCTATATTATTTCTATTGTTATACATATAGCAACACAGAAAAAATATACTGCAAATACATTAGTTCAGCTGCAAAGTCGCAAATATGTTCAAATACCAGGCTTCAATTAACTTTATGTCAGTCCTCTTGTGCCTATGTTCATGTTTTTTTAAATTCAAATATACTTCTATTGCTAATGGACACTCATCCAATATTCAAAAGATACTGCCAAATTGTTTTAACATGGACAAAACCACATATTTTCCCCTAGTTTTGGGTCTCAGAAACAGTTGGTTTAATCCAAATGAAATATTCAAAAATATTAAGCCTGAGCAGCTTAATAAAGTTGTGATTATTTCAGTTCAGTTTGATAAACTTGTTAGGATTTTGAAAATGCATTACAAAGACAAAAGTGTCAGCTAATCTTAATACAGGCAAGGCTGGTATTCCTGCCTAGAATAAATTGTATTTGCATTGAATTCCTATCAAGCTTAAGTAAATGATAAAATGAACACAATTTGAAATATTGTAAGAGGAACTTTAGAAAGTTTGTTTTTCATATTATTTAGTGAGATACATTTTTATTTTGAAAGATGTTTCTGCAGTATTTTGCACTGCTCTTTGTTAATCTGCTTATTTATTTTATACATCATTTGGAGAAAACTAAGCCTAGAACTAAGGCTAGCAATCAGAATGACTTAAAGGACTTGATGCATTATTTTCATTTCCTGAGGCCAGTTATTTAAATCCATGTAGCTCCCATCATCACAAAGGACCAGAAAATGCTTTCCACATGTTTGCAGCAGTAATAAAGCAGTATGCCCATCTCATTAGGGCACGCCTGGAGAGGGAGGGTGAAGGGGAAAGGTGGAGCTTTCATGGTGGTATGTCTCGCTGCTGGATGGTTCGGCAAGGAGAACTTGGCAAGGAAAAGGTGTCTTGGTGGGAGGTGCAGGGGGAGGAAGACTGTTGCAATGTGTTTCCTCATCACGCTAAAAGGAAAGCGGGTATTCAGCAAAGATTCTCAGACATGGCTTGGTCCCTAGTCGCCTTTGGGAAAGCATAACTATGCCTAACCTTTCAGATGTTTACCAAGTTACAGTCAAAGCTGAAAAAGGACTGTTAATCACTGAGGATACCCTCTGTAGAAAAAGCCCATGCATTTTTAATCTCGTTTTGAATGCCTCTAAACAGGACCTGGGTGAAACATACCTAGTGCTGCTCCTAGTATGAGTGGAGACATAAGAGAGAAACCCATGGGGAATCAAGTCCAAAGACAATTTGGATTTAGATGAAATTTGGACACTTCAAGACAAATTTATTTTTCTCCCTCTTAAGTGGCTAGGTAATTTGTTCTATTGGCATATTTTGATTGGTCTTTCTTTTTAATTGATGAGGTTTATTTTACTGAAGTTGGCTTTTTAACCGTTACGTGTCTAGCCTCTGTCAGTAGCCAGTGGGCAGAGACAGAAACCTTCCAAGGACAATTCATCCCACCTATCTTGGGTACAGTTTAGGATCAGAGAAGTTAATGTTCTGAAATGTATCCTTCCCTTCCCCCCTTTCCCATGAGGGTGTGAAGACAATTAACTTGAGCTAAAAATATGCATTTGGGAAACTTAAAGCCATGTGAAAAGAATCCGCCAGAAATGCTCTATTTCCCTCCGCTCTACTGAACCATAAAAGTTCCTCATAAAAAACACCCAAAACATCAGTAATGATGCTCTATCTTTCTAACAAAAATAATGAACAGTTTACCTAGGACAGGTAAAATATGAGACAACTAGCCCACTGTATTCTAAATTTATATGGACTATATTGATATGGAAAGTAGGGTTGCATTAGATGCAGATTTACCAGCACCTGGCAATATTAATCAAACTGGTACAGTAATGTCAGAAGCGAAATTGAGAAAGGATACTATTAAAAGCAGTAATACTGATAATCCACTCACTAACAGGGTCAAAAGAAATCTCATATTAACACTTCCTATTCAAGCTCACATTGCTAACTGCCCTTCCTTGCTCTTATGCATCTTTCATTTGTACCTGACCTTGCACTACTGCAGGTCAACATTCATATTTTAGTTCACATGTAAGTTTGGTAACCTTTTTTTTTTTTTTTTGGGGGGGGGGGCAGGTAATTATTAGAACAAATAAAAAGCAGAATTCCAGCAAAGAGTGGAGCTCTACCTTGGATGCCTCTTGGAGCATTTTTTCCTGCATTGCATTGTGAACGGCCCTTTTCTGCACAGAAGGGGAGAGGTGCATAACAGCAGCTGTCACTGGCAGCAGGTATTATTCATCCCTTACTTGTGCCAGACAGCCAGGAGGAAGGCAAGCAAAACAAAGCCCATAAGATAACCTGAGGAAGCGATCTGTGCTACTGGAATGAGCTCTGTAAAACACAGCGCTACCAATGCTGCATGCAGGGTGAGGGGGCTGAAAGCAGGGCTCCTGAAGATGCCTCGCACACCCATCACAACCCTGCTCTGTCCTTGGCAAAACCATTGCAATAATGCAGCTCTGAAGCAGAACTCTTCACCAAAGCGTTAGTTTTTGAGAATGAGACGTTGAGATTCAATTATTTTTTACTTCTGCCAGTGACTAGCAGTTTGTCGTAACATAAATTTACTCTGAGAAACGCTGTTGGTATATCTCTAGCAGCAATTCCAAAAGGCTTGCTGATCTGCCCCCTCCACGCTCAGAAAACCCAGCTTTCCCTCTCCCCAGCCTTCACTCCCACCCACCAACACTCCTTAAGTTCAGTACATTCACTCCTTGGGAAACACCAGATGCACTGAAGGAGTCTTGACTCAGATCTTGTGAATCCAACGGTTTCTCTGTCTGACAAAAGAAAGTCATGAGCAACCGAGGCTCCTTACAATCAAATATACCACACTTCTTTCAGAGGAAGATTCTTATTTTTTCCCTTTTTCATCCTCCTTCTAGCACACAGTAAATCAGCCTTGGGAGAAATGCATGGTAGCTAATAAAATCCATTTTTGCGAGTGCTCCTGACTCCTTGCTGACGCCAAACTCTCATACAGCAGCATCTGTGAGTAATATTTTCTACCATCTGTGATTGGATAGGTGAATCTGTCTCATCCTGGCAGATCTGCCCACTGTTATAAATGCCATTGCTACCAGTCTGGACTATATATCTGGATATGAAGCTATCTGTCCTCAAAACAAATTCACTCAGAACAGAAACTGGTAAGTCATTTTCTCCTCAGCAACATTCTCTGTATGAGAAAATAAAATTTTTCTGAAAACTTGTGACCATGAAGACAAGTTCAAGATCAAAGTCCTTATCTTCCATGGATCTTGCGGTCTGATCATAGGAGATATAAAATTTGTCTAAAGCTCTGGGATGAAGTTTCTGCTCAGGAAGCTCTTGGGGATTTTCTAGAACTATCACAGGCTGTAGTACCTGCCACGGCAACTTCAACTGTCCATTTGGTTATTATCTCACAGACCTTTTGTGGGGCTTTTTTCCATTTGCTTTCTAAAGCTCATCCATTGTACCCTGCAGCACCCTCTCCTCAACCAGCTTATGGGATCACCCGCCAATCTGGCAAACAACAACGATTAAACATTAGGCTTGCTTTCTGTAGTTAAGGCTAAGGCAAACATTTTGTTATTTCTTACCTTATTAGAAACCAACTCTGCAAATGTATATGATGGGGACCTTAAAGCTGACCAAGAACAAGGAGTTTTATATATGAAGACTTACCCTTTTCTCCAGGATGCAACATTACCTTGTACTCTCTGAGTTCCACAAATAGCTTTCCAGCATGCACTGAATAGTTCATTCCCTCCTGTCTTTTTTTCAGTTACTTTCTTTGTTACCAGGAACAAAGTTCTACTACCTCCCTTAGTCAGAATAAAATTTCTTTAAAGGAAGATCTATTAGTGTTGTTGGTTGGTTGGGTGTTTTTGTGTTATTCATCGAATTCTTAAAAGCATAGCAAGGCTGGGAATATTTTTATATTTATTTATAGGTTTTGAGATAAATACATATTTACTTTTTCCTTGAAAATTTAGATTTTTTTTTTCTGTTTAAGAAGGCAGTTCTGTTTTTTCTTATGTAGCTCAACCTCTTCTAGTCTAGCTAACAGATCTGTCCCTTGCCTTCTGGCACTAGTTGGATAAACATTTAATGCTATTCAGTAACTTTTTTTTTTTTTTTTTAAGTTGTCCCTTCCCCAGACTCCCGGGATGGAAGCTGTAGACAGAAACCCTCTTTAAAGGATCCTTCTGTGAAGCCTCCTAGACCTTATTCCATTAAATGAATAGCACTGACAGCAATTATTGAAGCCCTCAGAAATCTGAAACCCAATGTTCCTCTCTCTGGTACATAAAGAAATCATGCTGATAGGACACCTCCCTCTGAACTGGAGGGGAAAGAGAAAAAATAACAGAGTTGGGGGGAAAAAAATGATAAAGTCTGCAAGGCTGGAAAAAGGGACCATATAACTACTCCTAAAATTGCCTTCAGTATATTCTCTCAATTGCATAAACTACTCTTTCATTCCTACCAGTATGATTAACTGGGAAACACCTTAGGGTTGCTCCCCTACATTTAGTGAGTCAGCACAGGTGGGATGGTGCCGTGGGGTTGGTGGTACAGAGTCAGTGGTAGATAGGTGAACTTTGCCATACTTGGGCCAAGGGAGATATTTATCTTTGAATTATTAAAGACATTAATATTTCAGAGGGCTATTCTGTAATATATTCTTAATTTCTATTGTGCAATGGAATGAGAAAAAAGGACTATTGAAAACACATTATGCACTTGTTCCCAATAACTCCACAATGTTTTTTCAACAGCTGTTATGAGTATTTCCTATAATAGGTTCTATGATTAGTATTGGGAACAATTCTCACACTGCAATTCCATTAGTTTTAATGAGTGAATGCTAACATTTTAAAAAGCATATTTTGTAGCAGCAAGCTATTTTGACCAGTAAGTCAGTGGCAGTAAAAAGCTAAGCTTAAGACATTTTACTCTCTTAGAGGTGTTTTGATTAATTTGATGAAAGATTTGTATATCTGCTTATAAATTAAAAAAAATAAATTTGTTTTCTGTGAGGATCTACAGTCTGAAAACTTGATGATTTTTGATGCTTTCAAGGGTAATGGAGTGCGTGGTACTACTGATAATAACGGACAATTGGATATGACCAAAAAGCTTGGGTTTGACAATTAAATAGCTGCAGTCACTAGCCTGCTAAAGCACACATTTCTAGAATGTGTCTTCTTTGCTGACTCATGCTCAATAAATGTAGAGCATCTTTGGGCAGACTCATCCTCTCAATAACTGCATTGCAAATGTGGACGTGCTGACTCTACGCCTCCCTGCCAGGAGATGCTATCCATTTAGAAAACATCTTTCCCCTTTTCCAACTCAGGTAAAAGACAGTTGGAACATCCTAGCGGGGGATGGTCCCTAGGGGGAGCAGAAGATAGAAATTTTACAGAGGTTAGAGAAGGGGAAGGAGGCAGTCACAGCTTAAAGAAATTATAAATTTCCTCATCTTTGAAAGCCTGAGCCTCAATCATGGCTACAGTGCGTTGGAGAATTGGAGAGATTATTGTTTTGCTTACATTGCTAATTCAACCTCAGGGAGCACACAGAGCGATATAACATGGCTAGTTTCACAAAACTCTCTTGAAAGGAAAAAAATTAAAAACACTGTAGTCTTAAAAACCCAAATGGCACAAAGAATCAGACTCGACAGCGTTAGAACCAACCATTCTTGCTATACAATGTTTTGGAGAACAGCCTTAGAAACTGACCTCAGCATCATGTTAACTTCTGCACTCTACTGTAAGTAAAGCTAGGTATGCTGCCTTGGAGCTGCACATCCCATCAACAAAGCAGGTCAAATTCACCTTTGAGAGAAATGCATCTGCTGAGCCCAAGATTGCATGGGCCACAAGTGTGGAGGAATTTCTGCCAGGAATGTGAATTTTCATCTGTAGCGCTAAAAGGGATCCCAATCTTTAGGGAAAAAGTGCACAAAGGATTTGAATGGACTGGAAGAAATGTTCTGATTTTGTTTGAGATAACATTAAAACATCTAGACTCTAATATTTCCTTTAATGAACAATTCTGTGGGAAAGCATACTACATCGTTACCAAATAGCTGGGGACATCAATGCACTTGATTACATTTACAATCTAATTTCAAGCTATTCAGGAATAAATTGCCTCATACTGTATAGCGACATGTTCTTTATTTCTCTGTCATCCATTACTCTCATAATACATAGAAATTATGGTTGTAGCACTGTTTATGAGCAGTTATGTTTTCATTGTTTTCATTGCTGCTGAGGTTTAGCCTTATCAAACTGTACCACGCAGAAATTTACATACATAAATTACTTCCAAAGCAGATTTTTCTCCTAGATGTACAGTTCATTAGCTCAACTTCTTTCTGTGACAGGAGCTTGAGATTTAGCTCCCCGATCCATATTTATATGAATGTAAATTTTAGAAATGTGATTCCTATTGTATCCTGGCTGGCATTTTGGCTGATCAGCTCTTAGGAAAAACAGGGTGCTTATTTTACATCTAAATATGGATTCTAGGATTACACTGACTATTTTCGAAGCTTTGGACTTAAAATTTATAGTTATAGGTATTTGGAGAAAAAAGTAATAAAATAATTTGGTTTCAACTTATATCGCTTTAGGAAGTACTATGTCTGTATATTAATAACCCATGAAGCTATACCTGAATAATTTACACTGCACTGTAAGTATCATGGATTACTTGGTCCAGTGGTAAATACTCATAATGAAAAAAAAAAAAAAAAATCCCAAACATAAGCAAATTTCAAACCCCTGTCGTCTTTCTTACTCTCAAAGACTGAACAATAATGCTGAACATTTCTTTAGGTATCCATATGCTGGTTCACTTTCAGCAGATGGCCCCTAATAGATTGTTGTACTGTTGGTATGGTTACCCAAAGCAAATTTTTGAATCCTGTCTATTTTTCAGACTTATGATCTCTCATATATACTTAGTGAAATACATGTGTATCCTAGGGGAAATCCAGCATATAGTTTTTTGTTATACACACAAAAAGCTCTAGCTAGATTGAAAAAAATGTCTTGGAAAAGTATAAATATTTACAGTCTGAAAACTGACCTGGAAAAACATTTTATAGCAGCAGTTACAGAAAGAAATGATTAGGTAATATGATCTATATTTATGCTAATACAGAAAGAACTACATCTACGAAGGCATTTGAGTAAATAAAATGTGGCCTGTGAGGTTCTGACCTAAACCCTCTGTCAATTTAATCTAATCTAATCTAATCTAATCTAATCTAATCTAATCTAATCTAATCTAAACTTTGCTTCGTCCATTTTTAAATGAATAAGATAACAAGTATGTTTTTTAAAACCTCTTTAGGACATTTGTGAGAAAGATTATAGATTGTAATAAATTCTAAGTCCCATAGGTGACTTGAAAAACCTATAGAAAAGTTTATAACTAGAGCTTACTCTCATTTTATAAACTTTCTCGCAGAGGTTTCCGGATGAGGGGTGGGGATAGCAATAACCAGACAAGTCGTGAGGGGAAGGCAGTAGCACATAAGCTCGTAAGTGTGTGGCCTCCAGCTGCTTTCTTCTCTCTGTTTGGGTTTTGTTGTTGTTGTTGTTGTTTTTGTTTTTGTTTTTTTCCCCCAGGGACACTCCGTGCAATTGCAGGTACCGACAGCTTCCCTGCAGCTGGTACCACGGGGTGAGAGCACGCAGCCAGCCGCTGCCCGCCCCGACTGGAGGGGTCAGGGGCTGCTCAGAGCAACCCAGGTGCTCCGCTCCCCAAAAAGAGCATGGATGGTGTCTTACCCCTTCCAGTCTTCCACACACCTGAGTTTATGGACCATTAACTATATGAATTAAGGAGGTGGGGTGGCCAAATTTGTGTTAAAAAATGGAGTGGGAAGGCAACGAGTTGAAAAGTTTGAGAATTCCAGCTCTGCTTCACTCAGGTAACACATTTGCTTCTCAAAAAGAAGAGCTATCCTTTTTCTGAAAACTGTGCTCAGAGAGATTTCTAAAGCATAACAAATAACTCTGGCAACTAATTATTTTTGTTCATGTTGGCACTTAACTGTCTTATCCATGAGAGCACCTTTCTCAAAACTCCTACTGCCTTTTTCATTATATATATTTTTTTTTCTGGTTTAAGTGAAAAACACTGCAACAGAAAACTGCCTCTTTTATTATACAGTCCTATTGCATGCCCAGAGCAGATTCACTGTGTCTGCTCCGTGACACTGGCATCCTGTTGAAAACTAAGGCTGCACTGGTGTCCTAATAATGCAGACAGGGGGAACAAATGTACATTGTAAAGATCCTAGTATGCTGTACGTTTTCAAAGATTCACTTTTAAGCGACAACATAAGCCTTTTAACATTTTAATGAGCCCATTCTTTTTAAAGAAAATGAAAAGAAAGCGAATTCAATTATAGAGAGCTGCACACATCAGCAAAAGGAACCTTTAGATCTTTGCACACCTCATCGGCTTGAGCTAAAAGAGTAACCAGTAGCTATCATGAGCTGTACAACAGCATAGCGGGAAGAGAAGGCACATATTTTGCCTGTAGGTTTTACAGATACATAGTAATAGAAAAAGGAGCAGTGAAACCCTCAAATCCTCTGTTCAGTTTTTATGCTCTGCCCACACTTCTGTGCAACCATTCCAGCCAGTCCTAATTTCAACTTTTTCTTGCCTCTTATTCCTTTTCCACTCCCATGTTCCTTTCCCGGACTATGTCCCTACTTTTCAGGCCTGCCATCCTGCCTTTAAATTTCAATCTTAGTCTAATTTTAAACCAGACCTAGTCCCTCAGATGGAGTTTGTCACTTGAATCTCAAACTCAGGCTCTATGTTTCACCATACTTAGCTTTCTTGACCACTTCTTAGAGCCTTCCCTGCCCCATTCAACTCTTTGCTGGCTCTCAATCTTATTTTAACTCTCCAGGAATTCTTATACAGTCTCCCTGCTCAACTTCTTCTCCCAGTCTATAATCCCAAGATTCTCCCTATTCAAATCACTGCTTTGAATTTGTTACTATTCTGGTATTTGTCAAAAGTAAATGGTCTTTATTTGGCATACTGGAGTTGTGCAGGAGTAATCACTACGTGGGACTGCTTTAATGCCCCCTAAAACCTAAGACAATGCAGTTCCTATTAAAAAAAACAGCTTCACAACCTTCTAAATTTTACCAGAAGGGCTGGCTTCTTCAAACAGTCCAGCTAGCTAAAGCTTCTCCAGAACACCAGATGCTCTCCTGCCACTTATGTTCTCCTCTCTCTCCTCTTATCCACTGCCAGTCTTCCTCTGCTGGTGAGGGAAACATAAAAGCAGTCCCCACCTCTCACTGAGCAGAAGATATTCTGCTGCCCAAACCAACAGAAAGGAGATGTATCTAAACCAGAAATGCATCTCAATTATAAAAGTGTTACAGTTCTTTTTAATACTAATTCTATTCCACTTTCCATTATCTCTACCAACCTCCTTAAAACTCAAAAATAATTTATTTCCCCCTACTGATTTTGTAGTTTTCATTTGACAAAAATTGATTCCCTTGCATCCCTCTGTTTCAGATCCAGCTAAAATTAATACATTTTTAATTTGTTTCCTTTGAGCCCTAGCAAGATCAAAGATGGTAACAGAGCTTTGGGAATCATGCAAAAATTGTCAGTTAGCAGCCTGATAGCAGAAGGAGTGTATTCTGAATTTTGTTTATTTCTTTCCAATAACAAAGGACTAGATGTATAAATGGGTGAAAATAAGAGAATTGTGAGAGCTTTATAAACAGAAGTTAACAAAAAACTTCACCTAATTCAAGACATCCTATATAATTTAGTTCCACTCTCCACTGCACTAAAATGGAGCGATAGTGTATTATTATTTAAAATTCTATAAATCTCCTCACGAGGAGAGAGAAATCTACTCATCTTTTCACAAAGCTATGTTGTACAATTAAGATAGGTGTCCGGTAAAAATTTGGAAGAAAGCTCTCCCTATCTGATGAAGATAAATAGATTTACTCATTATATTCTTCTCTCCCTTACTTAATACCCACTTCCATGAAATGAATGAACCAACATTTTTCACTGGTTGGAAACTTTTCCTGATGAAAATATCCAGGATGACAGGCAAAAGTGGTATACCTAAATGTCAGAGTTTACTGTCATATGTAGGTGGAAACTGAAGCAACCACAGACAAGTAGGATCCACAGCACTTAAATAATATTGGAACTCTGTACTCCTCATATTGAAACGCCAGTCTGCTCTGTCATGGCACAGCTAATTCAAAAAACACTAATGTGCTTTTTCATGCAGCACTACCTTTGTTTATTTGTCAGTTTAGATATTGTTTGTGAAAATGTCTATTGTCTATGCTTCCATAGATACAAAATGCTTTGTCTGTGAACTACAGCTACTGAAAATGGAAACGTCTTTCTTGTAAGACATAAGTAAAGAATGCCACGTTTTTCAATAACCTCTTAAAAACTGTTTTAGCTATCCTCGCAAATCAAAGACAGAAAATGTATGTCTAGTAAACATTTATCATGGATAGCTAATCTGTTTTGCATTAAGAAAACTGTTGTCTTTTATGATTCATGCTTGTGTTCTAGAATGGGATATCCAAATAAAGCAAACCAAGATAATTCTGTGGAACAGCCATTCTTTAAAGTTTACAGAACAAAATGCATTATTTACTTAATTTCAGAATATAGAATAAAGTGCCCTAATAGCCTTGATGTTTCCAGTATCACTCAGAGCGAAGCATCTAGATTTCTGAAAGTTTATCTCCCTTATACTGGTCAGTATGTTTTAATTGATCTTAAACTACTTTTAACATCCAGTTGTGAATAACCGATTGCAATCTGCAGTTGTTGATGGGCCTGTGGAAGAACAGGCACCATACAGAATTTAAGGATTATGTTTTAAAAACAGACAATGAAATTGAGTAGCAACCTGAAGTTCTAAAATGAAATGTTTTCTAAAAGACGATAAAGCAAATACTTAGCGACAGTCCACTGAAGTATCTGTTCATTCCTATTTGGAATAGTATGTATTGCAGAAATGATAAAATTCTCAGGATAATAAAGGTTCTTAAGTAAATGCCTTTATGTGTTGCACTGACATTATCTTGTGTAACTTCACTAATTCACAAAGATTTGTACCAAGATAGCTGAAAACATCTTTGCAATATAAAATTTCATTTTTCAAGAAGGTAAGATATTGGCTCAGCTTTGAGTGAAAAGTCTTTAATACAGGAAGTCTAAGATTTTTGAAAAATATATACTGGACTCTGGTAGCATAAACTGATATATTACAGTGGGCTCTTTGCTCAGGTGCAGAAAGAGTGGTCTCCACTTCCCTCCGTCCAGAGTATCCCATTTCTAGGACAGAAATTTCTTATAATTTTACTTGATTTTAAGATATTTGTCATTTAGTCTTCATTATTTTTTGCACTGAATGATATTGGGGACTTAATTAACAAATATGTAAGCAAACCCGACATGACCAAATAGTAGAGGGAAGTGCTAGGTGGTTGTGTTGTTAAGATGCCAGAGCGCTAGGTCCAGTTCCAGCTGTGGCACGCGCTTCCTCAATAACCTAAGACACAAATCCTCTCAGAAACTGAGTTAACTCGCTGTCTGTCTAAACCCAAACCATTCCAGGGATAGCTGTGTCTCCTGGTGACAGCAACTCCCTGCATGCTGCAACTGTAGAAACAGTAACATAGTTGTAACAAAACCCAAGCCAAACAAACAAAAAAACCCAACAAAAAAAAAATGCAGCTCTTCTGTGAGCACGCAACAGAGGTATCTGATGAAGTTTTGGAATATTGTTCTACTTATTTTGGGCGTAAATGACTCTTTACTGCTTATTAGAATAAAATTATTCAGCTGCATATAGGAACTGCATTTGGCACTACTTCTTATTTCTATATTACTATAATATTATTTTTTTCTCTGTTTCATGCACATTTCTCTTAATGTTTTTTCTACCAAAATTATTTCTATTCACCAGTTTTCCCATTTTTAAATAAAACCATCTGACTAAAAGCACTTCATGTGCTAAAAGAAGCTCCATGGGAAAAATATCAAACGAACAATCCAAAGTGAATGTGAATGAACAATCCAAACATGAAGTGCTGTACTACTCCTAAGCTGAGCCTAATTGTTTACAGAAAATGCTCTGTACCAAAAATGCTGGAGATGACTACTGTGGTTCAATTCTGATCACTCTTAGGGTAAGCTTATGCAATATCAATCAAAATTAGAAATAGTGTTTAAGCAGCATTCTCTCTTGCCTCCTCTTACCAACCCATCAGAAACTTGTGTGGTTAACCTGCATCCCAAACAGACATATACAGAAAACATTTCATAACAGCTGTGAATCTACCAGAAGGAGACCTCTGGATGCTGAAACAACGTACTAAGTAAGAGTGAGGATCCAAATTCACTTTGAAAGTTTACAGCCATCTCCATTGTCCACCTCTCATTAAAAATGACTGAAGGGCTGCTGCTCGACTCCGACTCTCAGAGACTAAAAATGAGACCAAAAAAACCCCAATATCAAACCATTCAGGATGTTTGAACGCATGAACAGAGTCAGCTTAGGTATGGCCATCCAGGAAAGGTAACAAACCAGAAAATTATATTAACAGAGCAACAAGAAAAGAGTTTACTTCCCCTCACCTTTTTCTTCATTTTTACATTTTTGAAAATTGCATGAACTCGCCACGTTTTTGCAAACATTGCTCCAAATGCAGTTGTGTATCCCACTGTAAGAATCCATGTTCGGACCTAAATATATATATATAAAAGAAAAAAAAAAAGACAAAGCTGTTTAATTTTCATTAGACAATGTGGATATCATTTCAGTCAATTTTTTTCTCAAAATTTTGAGAAAAAATATTCAAAGAACTTCACAAAAATGTTGACATCTCAGAATTGTTTCATTCATTGCTTTCTTGCTTTTTTTTCTCCTCCCTCCATCCCCTTTCCAAATATAACAAGTCTGGATTCTGAATTAACAATCTATCCCATATATAAAAACACAACACAGTTACAATATTGTACATTTTTTTCACTTTTATTGTGTTCTGTGCAGGCAGAAGGAACTAGTGGAGGAAAACAAGAGACTGAGACTATAAAAACTACCCAAGGAACCAATATTAACAGCAACATTTTTAACAGAATTTAAGAGTGAAATCGAGGTGTTATTCAGACTAATTAAGAGGGAATTGTACTATGCGAGGTGTGCATCCCTTAATGCAGACCCTGAGCATTCTGAAAAGAGAAGAAAAGCTGACTTTGAAATCATCATGAAGGCAAAATGGCGAGACAGGAACTTAGCATTGGTGGGCGGGCCTCGAGGACAAGACCTGAATCAAAGATAATACCCGCAATATGGGTCTAAGAAAGAGGAAATGGTGAGCTTACAGAGAATGACGGAGTAATAGGACTGTGAACTGGCCACAGCTTTGACATAGTCCTATCTAGACATTTTCCTCATAGTGAGCTTCCCAGACAAAACCAAAATATTTTTGAACTAAAAAAGACATGATGCCTTTAGAGAAAAAACTAGAATGACTTCTTTTTTAATAGAAAAAACTCACATTGACCACGGAGGATAGAACAGAAGTTACAAAAGCTTCTTGTGCAATTCCGCACCTGCCCATAGCATCCTTGCAGGTAGGTCCTCGCTTTCAGACTTGGTTTCAGCTAAGCCTGTGACTTTCAGAGCAGTAGCAAGCTCTGCACGGCCCCCTCTCATTCTTCAGAAGTTTCTCTTTTCATTACCCTGGATGAAGGTCTGGCTGTTTGAAAGCTTGTCTGCCCTGAAAAGACTATTTTCTTCCCCCAAAAGGGACCGGAGACTACAGAGCGTAGCAGGTGGAAGACCATGTGAGAGGCACAGCAGGTAGCTGGAAGCCTACAGCTGAATCTGAGAGCCTGAGAAATCACAAGGAGGAGGAAACAATCTCCTCCTCCCTCTAGAAACTCCACCTGGGGCAGCTGTCGAAAAGGGAGACTGCACAAATGTGAACAAAGAAGCAAAAATAAAATGCACTGTATATTGCAGATGGAAAAACTGGGGGAGAGACAACAGCTAAAGACAGGGAAGGCAAAGCTAGAAAAGGGAAAAAGAAGCCTTCTTTTGGCCTTCTGGACCATGCATCTTTGGCCAGCAGAGCTGGTTTTTGATATAAAAAAAAAATCTCATTTGTGGAAGCCAGGACATTCTGAGAGAGGATTTTGAAAAAAAATCTTTAGATGACCTAAAGGCAATTTTTTTCATTGGAAATCAGCCTAGTTTCACATCTGACTTCTGGAGAGTTAGGGATTTTTAATTTGTAACTTTAGGACATGCATATTGATGAGAAACTAGGTGCAGTAGTAAGGTACACAACTCGGGATCTAAGATCAATTTAGGAATAATCTAAATGTTTCACTTCTAATACATGTTATCCAGTTTTTGCCTTTACAAACGTCTTCAGAATTTCCATTTTTGTATTCAAAATGTATTTTTTTCCCCAAATTTTCTGTAGAATAGAAATTCTGATTTTTAGTAAGCATAGTGACTAGGTATCAAGGTGGAAAAGAAAAGAAAGATACGGCTCACAAAAATATCGATAAAGCAATAAGAGACATAAAATTACTAGTTTCTAAAAATAAATAAATAAAGAAGACATGTATGGTCATTAATGGTGAATTAGTGAGAGAAAAGTACACCCAGAACAGGCACCTTGGGTCTTGGCAAAGAGGAGCGTATGCAAAGGGACACCCAAAATTGTCTGAGAGGGCGTATGCCCAAAACCTGATAACACTGTGCACCACACAGGGACACACACCTTGAGCGTGCACGTGTGAACTCGGGGGGTGCTGTCTCACTGGCGTGGGCGTTACCAGGTTGCAGAGACACACACGAAGGTAGAGACCCCACATCTCCTACGGGATGGGTGAGTATAGGGGAACCCGCACCCCCAGAAGAAACCCACGCGTCCTGTGAGCAGGTGTCTGCATGCAATTCAGCGTGTGCGTTATTAGAAAATGTTGGGATTACATAGAGAAGACCGTTTAGATTTTCGTATGTATATATTTACTTTTTATTACCGCCTAATGTTTTGGTTTATCTGTTGCATTGGTGATATTGATCCTGAACGTATAGTTCACTGATTATGGTTAATCTTGCTATTAATAAAGCCTGTGCTACCCGTACTACATATAGGGCTACAGCTTGATATATCCTTACTAGACAAAGGGCGGGGGGGAAGGGGTCTCCCCAGATCCTCACGTACCAACGGCAATTAGAGTCAAACCACATGAGTTCTGCCAATTTCTGACATACTTGAATGCAGTATTGAAAAAGAAACCCATAACCAAAAGAAAATGGGAATAGATATTTAGGTCAGCAAAGTATTATTTTTAACTTAAATATTTTTTCAAGTCTTTGCTCATTAGCCATTATCATACTTTATGCTAATAACTTCAGTAAAACCAGAGTTAGATCAACTCTGAGTGATTTAAAAAATACATTTCATATAAACATGTTCATATTAGCCAGTTACATCTTTTTTTTGACTTCACATGAGTTGAGCTGTGATAACCATACTTAGCATTCAGTCTTTTTGCTGCTATTAATAAGTATTCAGCCTTTTGTGTACAGTTTAGTGATATATTTGGCAAACAGATACATGGTATTTTCATGTCTCTAATAAGACTCTGTTTTGTTCTCAGTGAAACAGTAATTGCCTCTTGGGAATAGTAATAAATTCAATTATGCTCATAATATGTTTCTAACCCAATATTCAGAAAAATGTTATTTCTAGCATGTTTGGTTCAAAAAGTTTTATGTATTCCTGACCTGGATTGTGCAAATTAGAATAATATAACTATTGGCTATACTGGAAACATCTAGCTTAAACATACCAGGAGATTTTGTCAAAATGAGATCGCTGTTGCTAAGAATGAGATGGTAAGTTTCAGATGAAAATAAATTTTTAATTTTGAAGAAAATGACCTTGAATTTGTCTGCTCTAATTCATTAATGCAGGCAGCAAAATGAAAAATTTAGAAAACAGCAAAAGCCTCTGAAATTCATGTATCTGCCCATTTATATTCTTAAATGTATTATACCTCCAAATCTCAGTCATTTGAAAGAACATGATAAAAATAACACCAGTAATTGGAGACCACGACCATGATGTTATATAATCGATCAGTAATTCTCTCATGTCGGAAGTTTTTAAAGATGCATTTCGACAGAAGCAGCTGAGGAAGATCTCTGTCCTGCCAGAACCCACCAAATGAGCAGGAAAGACACCTCCGTAGAAGACAGGAAACTTGCATTCGAATCCCTACTCCAAACAAGACACAAAACCTGAAAATATTCCTAGGCTCCTATAGAAGGATAATGTGTAACAAGAGCTACTGTTTATCATTTTCCTAAAAGGTTAGGTCATTACAAAATTCCTCATGCCTTCACTGAACTTTAGGATATACCTTCAATTATCTGCTTCTATTTCTTGGTTACTTCTTTTTTTTGAATAAGATGCTTTGACTAATTTAATATCTCCTATAACTTTTTTGTTTTCTGTCATTCAAAGACAACCTGCAACTGTCAAAGGAGATAGTACTGTTTGGTGTACAACAATCCAGTATGTCTATGCAGCCACTAAAATGCAGTTTCCTAGTTCTTTTTTCTTTATACTTCCTACACTATTTTGGTTCAGGGTCTATTTTTGAAAATACTAAGTATGCACCCATGATTGCAACTTGTGGTTTTTATAAATTACTTAATAGAAGTTCTCACAGGTGCATTATTTGTGATAACTGAAAAAGCTAGAAATCATTTATTTAGTGGACAACACAGTTGATGACCACCAAACACTGAAAGTGTCTCCACAAAGAAACAGACCATTCTGGGTCATTTTCCAGACTTGGAACAGATATGATGTTTATTTAAAAAAAAAAAAATCCACCTTTGTCAAATATTAATGTTTAAACAAATGTTGGTTTAAAGGCTCAGCTAAAGAGTCACTGCTTTCAGCTTGCAGGAGCATTTCTTTCCAACTTCCCTTTGCAACAAAAAGCTTCTGTTTTAAGCCTATCCTACTCATAAGGTGCTAAAGATCTTTTATTTTTTTAAGTAAGACTATTTTTCCATCATCTAATAAGCACTGATAGCCTACCAGCTTTATATAAGTTACTTCCATTTGAATCGTATTTCCTCTCAACTTTGAGCTTTAGCTGGCTAGCCTGCGTTTTGAATGCTGCTGTTTGATATCTTCACACAAATCTATCTGCACCTTTCCCATCACCTTGTTATGCAAATGATGAAGTGGTTACTATTTATATATCTGTGTAACAGACCTACAAAGTTATTTGATATAACAACTCATTATTAATTAAAGAATAAAAGAAGCCATCTAATGGTGAAAAATTAGTTAGTAAGGGGAAATTAGTAAGTTGTGAAAGCATCAGAAACATTCTGGACAAAGAAGTAAAAGTCTCCTTTGTACACTCTAAGAATGAAGCTTACAAAGAAAAACACTATTTTAGGTACTGTTAACTTTCAGATAAACAACAATATTACTTGAATTTATTTTAAATAATTTATTTTAATACAATTACAATTGAATATAAAGTTATAAAATAAGGTTATCTTGGAAAATGGACTGACTTGATGAAAGGTAAAAAGTTTCACTTTTAAAGAAGTTCCATTATTTTCCAGTATTTGACCACCACTACATATGCATTCTGGCAGTCTGGCAAAGTTCCCGCTGACTGGAAGAGGGGGAACATAACCCCCATTTTTAAGAGGAGAAAAAAGGAAGACGCAGGGAACTACAGGCCGGTCAGTCTCACCTCCGTGCCTGGCAAGATCATGGAGCAGACCCTCCTGGAGACTATGCTCAGGCACATGGAAAATAAGGATGTGATTGGTGACAGCCAACATGGCTTCACTAAGGGCAAGTCGTGCCTGACAAATTTGGTGGCCTTCTGTGATGGGGTTACAGCATCGGTGGATAAGGGAAGGGCAACTGACATCATCTACCTGGACTTGTGCAAGGCATTTGACACTGTCCCGCACGACATCCTTGTCTCTAATTTAGAGAGGCATGGATTCGATGGATGGACCACGCGGTGGATAAGGAATTGGCTGGATGGTCGCACTCAAAGGGTTGTGGTCAACGGCTCAATGTCCAAGTGGAGAATGGTGATGAGTGGCATTCCTCAGGGGTCGGTACTGGGACTGGCACTGTTCAACATCTTTGTCGGTGACATGGACAGTGGGATCGAGTCCACCCTCAGCAAGTTTGCCGACGACACCAAGCTGTGTGGTGTGGTTGACACGCTGGAGGGAAGGGATGCCATCCCGAGGGACCTTGACAGGCTGGAGAGGTGGGCCTGTGCAAAACCGCATGAAGTTCAACAAGGCCAAGTGCAAGGTCCTGCACGTGGGTCGGGGCAATCCCAAGCACGACTATAGGCTGGGTGAGGAATGGATTGAAAGCAGCCCTGAGGAGAAGGACTTGGGGGTATTGATTGATGAGAAGCTCAACATGAGCCAGCAGTGTGCGCTTGCAGCCCAGAAAGCCAACCGTGTCCTGGGCTGCATCAAAACCAGCATGAACAGCAGGTCGAGGGAGGTGATCCTGCCCCTCTACTCGGCTCTGCTGAGACCCCACCTGGAGTACTGCATCCAGCTCTGGGGGCCCCAGTACAGGAGAGACATGGAGCTGTTGGAGCGAGTCCAGAGGAGGGCCACGAAGCTGATCAGAGGGCTGGAGCACCTCTCCTATGAGGACAGGCTGAGAGAGTTGGGGTTGTTCAGCCTGGAGAAGAGAAGGCTCCAGGGAAACCTTATAGCAGCCTTCCAGTACCTGAAGGGGCCTACAGGAAAGCTGGAGAGGGACTGTTTATCAGGGAGTGTAGTGACAGGACAAGGGGTAATGGGTTTAAACTGAAGGAGAGTCAATTTAGATTAGATGTTAGAAAGAAATTCTTTACTGTGAGGGTGGTGAGGCACTGGAACAGGTTGCCCAGAGAAGCTGTGGGTGCCCCCTCCCTGGAAGTGTTCAAGGCCAGGTTGGATGGGGCTTTGGGCAATGTGGTCTAGTGGAGGGTGTCCCTGCCTGCAGCAGAGGCATTGGAACTAGATGACCTTTAAGGTCCCTTCCAACCCAAACCATTCTATGATTCTATGATTCTATGATTCAGAAGACCACACAGTCAGGAACTAACAAGGAATGCCTGGGAAGGTACCGAGCTCATGAAAGCAATAATAAAAATTTCAAATACAGTTGATCAAGAAAGTGAGGTATGTTACTTGTCTGTTAAGTTGAAAGGAAAAAAAAATTAACAGCCTTCTGAACTGGATATACTACATGTTCTCTTTTTTTTTTTTTTTTGTCTTCCGGCTTTAAATTTGTTATACTAATCCAGTTTACCAATATCAATCAAACAACACGAAGACGGGAATAAAGACTCGGAATGAAGAATAAAGAAAACCAAATATCAGCACAAAGAATTTCCATGTGTTGCATAAAAAGCTACAAACTTCTTATCACCTCTCCAGGTGACCTTTTTTTTTTTTTTTTTTTTTTTTAAATAACAGTCATTTGAATGGGATAGTGAAACAGCTCGGTTTATTTATCAATTTCTTCTTCACTCAGCAAAACTTTTAGATTACGTTCCTGCAGAGGAATCACTCAGATTTAAGGTTCTTAAAAGCATCACTTTTACCATCTCGAGACCTCAATTTTAATGGATTCTTAAAAAAAAAAAACACCACCACTTTCAAATCCGTCTTTCATAGGACTTGACACTCCAGACACTCTCCAGCTTACTTCATGAGACTCAGACTGATTCATTTTGGGAACATCAATAATTAGCCAGTTTTGGACATGTACTGAGCTGGAAGCTGCAGTTCCCACAGGGTTGGGCTGCAGCTGAACACTAGTTCTGAGCAGCCTAGTGGCATCTTCGTATTAGACTTAGGCACTGAAAAGTGACAAACGCGAGAATAAACCATGCTGGGGGTTTAGCCCCGGAGAGCACAATTATCTTTAAGTAGACAATTCTGTTGATTTCTGTGGACTACTTATGAGTTGAAAATTAAGCACCTTCTATTTTTCTTGGCCAACTGGGGGCATAAAGGATAATTATGATGAACAAAAGTGTGTTATCTCAACAAGTCTTCACTAGAGCTTGATCTTGTTTTTATTAACCGTGGCAAAATCCCCAGTGTGAGCACAGGCTGGCCCCAAAGAATGAGTTCATCCATTCAAATGATACTTTTCTCATTTATATCAAACATTTTTTGACACGTGTTTATGACTTTTAACTCATTCTTTAAAATTTGTGTGGCACCAGCACAGTTCTTATAAAACCTAAGTGTCAATAACATTAGAGAATTGAATCCTGCTGTTTTCACATAAATTAAGTACAGTGGTTCTTCACATGCTGTGAGATCTCCTGTAGAGATTTCTTAATATATTTCAGACCATTTTTCAGAATTAATCCATGGGTAGTGTAGAAGATATTACAATTGCTCCTGATTCTATAAGGGGGCTTTAAAATCTGGCTGTTGTCCTACTGAAGGAAAGGCAAAATGTTCTAAAAATATTGCCTTAATAAATCTCTGGCAAGGTTGTGGTGCATTTGCTTCAGCATATGAAATAATTTTGTATCAAGGATCTATTCAGCCTTGTAACTTTTGTCTCTACTTTTTTTTTTTCTGCAAGAAAATGTCATTTACTAAAATAGAAGCTGATCAGCCTCACGTTAAACTCAGTAACAGAATTGCCTTTGAATTAAATAGGAGTGAGATCAGTCTCAGACTGAACGACAGTGAGGACAATTATGGAAGTGATTATACAGAAAAGGGAGATTAAAATTAACAGCTAAACAATTAAGTAGGAAATAAACTAAAGAATCCATGCAAAATGAAAAAGGCCAGACTAAAAATACAAACAAAGGCTATGGTTTCCAGAGACAAAGAAATGGATTAGAGGTCCAAATTCTTTTGCAGTTCAGTAGGAGCTGAGTGTCTATCTGTTGCTTTTTTAATTCCTGGCCAAAATTAAAGAATTTGAGGAAAAGAATTAGGCAAATATAAAGTCCAAAGTGGGGGAAAAAAACCCCAAACCTATGGCAATGCCTGAAGAGCATAAAGGGTACGAATAAGGAGCACATCATCAACTACTAACCAAATACCAAGGCTAGATGCCATTTGGTAGCACAGGGTCTAGTCCAAGTGGCTCTTGCTCATAGTACACCAAGACAGCCACAGCTTTGAGGTGGCACTGCCCAGGCATTTTCCTTTTAGTCAGTTCTCCCAAAAATGGTTAAACAGAGAAAACTTGAAGTGACAGGGGAATAAAAAGCAGAAACAAACAGACAGAAGGTTCATATATCTTCTCCTTCTCCCTGCTTTACTATTAAAGGTGAGTCCCTGCTTCCAGAGCTGCTGTTAGCTAGCTTCACGACTTTCAGAGTTTTAGTAAATTTCTCAGCATCCCACTCACCCTGAAGCCTGCCCCTATCCCTAGGAACCTGTTTCACAACCTCTCACACCTTGCTTTTCCTCCCTGCTCCTCACTGCAGTCTCTCAGTCTCTGTTTGATGTTGTTTTTAGGACACGTATCCACTCTTATACCACCCCGCAATCCTCACCTTGCACAGGTTCAGGGTTTCCCAAGAAAAGGTGTGATGTGGACCATGGAGTTCCACCTTGCCTAGCTGTTCTCTCAGCAGGGTAGACAAAAGACTATGAAAAATTAGTAAAAAAGAACAAAACCTGCCTTTCACATTGCTACAAGACACAGAGTCAGAAGTGTTCATGATCCGCAATTAAGAGTAATATTAGTCGAAAAAACCTAAGTGCTTCTGAAGATTTTCAAGTACACCTTTGAGAAGAGAAGGTCTACAACATCTAGTGTTGCCATGAATGTACATGTTCTCAGGATGTCTGACTGAGAAAAATACAAAGTCTGGATAGTCACACACACTGCAGTAGATAGCTGGACTTCATCAGTGGTATCTCTACTCTTTCTTTCTTTCTGTCTCTCCACCCCACTGGTTCCTTCTTTCTGTACAAAGCCTGTTTCCAAATGCCTGCCCCATGGCTGAGAGCAACTGACTGAAATCCGAAAGCCTGAGCACAGCCTGGGATGGATGAGCGCACCATTGAACACCACAGGTGTGCAAAAACCTTCATGCACTCTGTTGACTTTACCCAAGCCAAAACACCAGTGAGACCATCAGGAATCACAAAATATCTGCCTGGTTTTGGCAACTCATGTCAGTTATGGTAGTTAATAAGATAAACAAGATAAAGCATGCTGTCTAAATCACAAGACTTAGATCCTCTTATCTTTGACGTAACACCTTTGCAGAACTCTGGAATGTAAAGGAGGCTGGAAGACAATTGCTATCTCCAGAATAGGTATCTCCCAGAATAGTGTGAATTCTATATTGAACTGTTCCAAACAGATCATTTGCCTCTTCCCTATCACTCCAGTCACCCTGTACAGCACACTCTCTAGGAGAAAGTGCTGCTACACATCAGGACTACCAAGAGGTAGTCTGAGAAGCAGAGCTGTTCAGTCTAGTACTACCTAATACACCAGACCTTTCTGGGTGGAGACTACGGGCGTTTCACTGCAATCTGAAGTACTTAAAACAATCTTCAGCCACAACCTAATCAGTTACATCCAGAGAATATGCATATCATTTTATTTACCTACTTGAGGGAGATGCATAACAGAGAAGAGACTATGCTCCTCCTTAGGGCCATAGTAGCCTTTCATCCCATAGCAGTTCCAACTTGCAAAGACATTACTCATCTTAAATGTAAAGTGTGAAATTCTCAGTAGAATGTATTACAGAAGTCTAAACGTTATGATCATATCTAATACTCTCTATTTCAAGTATCTCTATTTAGTATGTCAGCTTAAACTCTATTCATAGGATATGTCACTGGCTTTGCTAATTTTGAGTCTCTCTCTTCCATATAATGAATGCTTTCAATTATTTTTCCACTTGCTTGCATTTTTCCAGTTGGCATCACATCTCGTTTCACACCCTTACTTCTAACTTCTTTTTTGCTATGATACCATGGTAATTCTGAGATTAAAAACAAATATAGATCATTCTCATTCTCTGTCCCCCATATCTGAAGCACCTTCTACTTTGGTATACATATACATTTAATGAAATATTGTATTGCTTTTCTTTTTTCTGTACAACCAATAAAATTGCTATTAAGACATGATCTAACAGTTCTATAATACACTGACCCCTCTCTCAGAATTCACTCCTTTGGATAGTTTTAATTTCATGTAATTGGAGTTTTACAATATGACACCTGATCTCTAATTCTGACATGGAACTAAATGATGCTACATGTAGTATTGTGAATTCTCACCATAAGAACACAAATTATTAGGTATTTAAATATGCTTGATTACCATAGAAAATGGGCACACCAAGATAAAAGTTAGTTTGGGAACCAATTACCCACTCTAGCACAGAATTAACTCTATATAATTTCAAAGACTTATATAATGCCCCTATTCAGCAAATTATTTGACCATATGTTTAAAGTGCTGTGTTGATTGTCAAATACAGTTAACACTTGGTTCTGTGTTCCAGCATATTGACTGATATACCACATTCTCCTACAACCAATGTCTTACAGAGTGGAAAATGGTGGTACAACTTATCAAAGAAATTCTTCGAAATTTTCAGGTGTTACTGGTGTAATTTTGGATCATGTTTGAATGTCCTTGGAATATTACAGTGTAAAACATATGCCATATGTAGACTTTAGGTTTTAGAAAAGTAAAAAAGACCAGAGATTGCAAAGCACTTCACCCTCCAAACAATGCTATAAACACTGTGCTATACAGGAAGAACATACAATAGATTTGGAATGTAATACCTACAAGTTGGAAACCATTTTTCCTGAATTTTGTGGATAGACTCAGGAGTATTTAAGGATCTCCTATAAGTGTTGTCAAGAAATTATCAGAAAATAAAACAGAGACCATATATAACATATCTAATCAAATAAACTTGTTATTGTGTATATACTGCTATGCTGGTGAGATCTAATTGCTTTTGAAATATAGAAGACAAAGAGGGTGATTACTTGGCTTAGAGGGGGGACAACACTAATGACAGCTTTTTAGTTTTGCATGTGCTTATAAAAAAGTGTGCTTATAAAAGCTGAATCAAAATTTTTACTTCCCTAAAAAAAAAAATCTCTCCATTCCCTCAGGCTCTTCTCTGTGCCTGAGATGTAGTTGTTATGCCCACTTGTTTTTGGCTCAATGGCTTTTTATGATCACCCTCCATTGTAGCTGGTTCTTTTAAACACTAAGCCAGAGTCTTGCATAAAATAGGAATTTTAAACTAATCTCTAATATGGCTAGAATGGGTGATCAAAATCACGCATTTCCAGGAAAATGGATGATCAAAAGAGATTTGTACTGGCTTGATCTTATAAGAACCGGTATCTGTAAGTAGTCCTTATGAAACCACGAAGCATATTGCCCATATGGAAATATGGATGTTCATAACATTGAGCCAAATGTACATGCTGTACTCAGCGCTTAGTGGATGTTTTGGGGAATAAGGAGGAGAGAAAGAAGAGTTACTGAAGAGACAAGTGAGTATGTCTCTATATTTATGATTTCCTCAGCATTAATTCAGTGTTATCTAGATAAAAGGAAAGTGCATTGCTACAGTCAATGGAAGCCATGAAAAATTATTTCCAAGAGAAGCATAAGCTATTTGAAAAAAATATAATTGGAAAAAAATTATAATTGGAGGAGGAAATTTTATAAGAATCATTTTAATGACCAGGAGGTTGGAAAAAAAATTCCTGATAGGTTGCTTCTGAAGGGTTTCTTGCATCTATGAGTGTAATACCAATCACTGACAGAGCTGGGATTCATAAGATAAATCAGTACCCATGCTCAGGAAAGCACAATCAGAAATGCTTCTGTACTGGACTGAAAAACCTGGAAAGCCAAGACTGGGAAGAAATCTCACAGACTCTGTTCTGTTGAGGTAACATTTCATTATGTTAAAAAAAAAATTTAAATCTCTGTATCAGGCATGTGGCAATACTTCTTAATCAAAGTTTGGCTTTAAGAACACAGTATTCTCCCCTACCCCATTCCTTTACTGGTCAGTTAAGTAAAGTAGTTATCTTACTCAAGTGCCTGTCCAGAGCTTTCCCTCTATGGCAGACACACAAACAGACTTGACATAATGTGACAGATACAAATAAAAAAAATAAAATAAAAGCTACATAAGATAAGACAGAATAAAGCAGCCCTCACTTAAATTTTGTTGCATTTAGAATATGAGAGCAGTGGTTACATTTTGAGAAGCAAATTAGAGAAAAATCAGATAGCAGAAATGTTCTAGCTCAGAGGCATAGAATTTTGGATGTTGGTTCATTTTTCAGAGTTAAGACTGAGCTGTTTCACATTTATAGGAGGACTTAAATTTAGTTTTATATAGCTAAATCTGGATGGAAACCTGTTCCCTAGAACAGCTCTGTGCTGATAAGTACCTCTGGTTCCTGCTTTTTTTCCTTCTGTTCAGTAATGCTTGGCTGCCTCAGGAGGAGGGTTGTAGCCTAGTCATACAATGGCCTACAGTCTGGCAGTGAAGTCAGGAGCTCTGGATATAAGCCCCTTAGGGCTGAGCAGACATCAGGACCTAAAATTTACACCTCCTGCCACTAGATATTTCTGCAGCGGAGGGTGAGAAAAGAATGGGGATTAGCATCAACAGCAACTGACTTCCTAATGACACTTCTGCTCCATTAGAAGCTGTTTCACCAAAAAAGGCATAATTGCTGGATAAAAAACATGGAGGCAGGCATATTACGCTTCCTACTGGCCCCTGTGTATTCAGAGAGTTGGATACTAGTTTGGGAGAGGTGAATAGGATCATCCTTTTGAAGTCTTTGAGGCACTTCTTTCTACTAGCTGTACAGAGAAGTTGCACTCTAGTTGTAGGAAGACTGAATAGTCTCTCCTCTTTTCTTTTGCTGCTAACATTTAGGTGTCTAAAATACAGCTGTGTCCAGGCCCAACTAAGGACGCCAAGACTTTGCACTGAAAATCCTATATGTTCCTCTCTACTATATCTTCTAGTGCATCTTGACATGTACTAAAGAGGTCTCCAGTGTTTTGAAAAGGTGTAACTGCACAAGTCACATGATATTTCACTTCTGTAACAGTTCTAGTCAGTATGAAGGATTTCAGTTGAAATACTGGGATGTATCTGCACCAGCTAGCTTTAGGCATCCAAATTTCATACTTTGAATTATTCTCTGGAAATAAAGTTTCTCTCTCTCCAACGATGACATCAGAAATTCAGACTCATAAAAAAAGGTGCTGTGAACTGCATCGTTCTAGAGATCCAAAGAAGGATTAAAAACATAGTGAGAATAACTCCTGAGTAAGTCTGATATTCTTAGGCAATGGGCCAAGCATAGTCTTAAGATTTTTTGAGGAGAAAATATTTGATAAATTTCAATGTTTGTATTGCTTTTGGAAGGAATATCGTTACAGTGAAGTCCTTTCCCTTTCTTTGAAATGGCCTCTCTAAGTCAGGCTGCATACTACAGTGAGCAATTAAGACATTACAAGCTTCTAAGTGGACATATTTAATTTGGTTTCAGAGTTGCTTGCTTTGATTTAACTAGAATATATTCTACATGGATTTGGGCTTGTGTGAGTTTATCGTGTAGCCTGGAAATAGCCATACAAGTCCTTAGAGATTCAGCCAAAAAGATTGAATAAAAAGACCTGGACAAACAGCAGTCATGACTTGAAAATAATATGGAATCTATAAGGAAAACATAGTAGCTTCACAGATATTACTAGTTATGCTATGAACACAACCTCTAATAAATCATCTTTATATATATAATTTCAAACAAGAAAGTACATCTACTCTTTTAGTCTGAGGCCAAATCCCAGTGCACCTGAAGCTTTCACTAATAATAATAATGTAGCTTTGTGCATGTTTCAGAATTTGGTGCCAGAAAATATCACAGGAAAGAACTAAGAGAATCAGTGATGAAATGGAATGAGACATCCAACTACTGCACTCTTCTGTTTGTATTTCTCGCAGAGGTTCCTGCAAGACTATCTTCAACCAGAATATATGGAATTACTTACTGTGCAAAGTGTCTCAAATGTCTTTTCGGAGACAAAGGATCCATCAAGACCAAAAAGAAAAATAGATGCATAAGAAAGCATCCCTCCAAGGATAATAAGGTTGTTCATGTAGGGACTGGACATCTTTATTAGTCTATGGACAAAAGGTGACAGTGCATTAAAGAGGAAAAGATTATTGCTAGGCTATTAGAGCAATAAAGAAGAGCTTTTTGTAACTAGGCAAACAGATAGCCCTTCTTGCAGAACTCCATGAAATCTATAGGCATGCACACTATTTGCTGTTTTATAAGGTCTAGCATTGTCTCAGGTTTTTGAATGTTTAGTAGAAAACCTCCTATTTTACTGATGGATTAATTAGCTAGGGTTAATGTTAATAGCAGACAGTCAAACATAAATAAAAAAATTACACTTTCCAGACAGTATAAAAGAACTTATCTTAACAGACAGACAATCTGTTTCAATGTGAATATATTACACATTGATTTCAATTAAATAGTTCTAAAATATCATCTTTGCACAGTTTTAACATTTTCCTTATATATATATAGATATAGATGACAGACTCCACAAACATGGCATTTAAATTCAAAAGAAGCAGTGATAGAAGTAACACGAGTGTCTTACTTCTGATTTCTGTTTTTGATGTTAAAGAACAAGAAAGCACTGGCCATGATCATTCCTAGGATGGTGAGGGCAGAGAGGATGCTGTAGAGAGGCAGGGAGATCTTGCGTAGCTCCTCTTGTATAATTGTTTTGTCCTTTGGAGGCTCAAGTCCTAGAATTACAAGAGGAAAAAAAGGCTAAAGCTCAGCCAGATGTAGAATTTCTGTAAGAAAATTTGCCTCTCTTAAGTACTATACCCTGATTTAGCAGATTTAGCAACTGTGAACCACATCAGTAGCTGATGAAATAATTTTTTGGCTTTGACAGACATATGTTAGTCACATTGATTGACAAGAAGGTTTGTATTTCTGGAGCAGGTAAACATCCTCTTTGGAAGAAAAAACACAACCCTAATGCAGAACCCCATAAAATATATGCTAACTAACCTAATTTTGAAGAGTAAATAAACACTAAAATGCATACTGTGACTGTAAATTTTACCAGGAGGTTATGCTTTCCTGAAACAAGTGCAAGATGAATGAGTAGAAAACAGAGAGCATCGTTGCTCTGTGCACTGACATTAGTACCAGGGCAAACTGAAATGGCCTGTCTAGATACCTACCATAGCTGGAGACCAGCCTTGGTGTGGCATCACTTGGGCAGGAACTGATGGCCCTGGGCGGGGCTGAAATGGGGTCCTGGGCTGCGGGCAGGGTGGGGGAAGACCTGGGAGGGGGGGAGGCAGGGCTGTTGGTGCCCTCAGGACCCTACCGAATGGAACAACATGGAAAAATGGAGAGCAAAGGTTTTATAGGGACAGACCTACTTTGCAAATCCCTGCAGATGTGGACTTGAATGTCTGAACTTAAAAACTATGTTTAAAGCCATGGGCTTGATTGACAGTCAGCTCCCTCTAATTAAAGGCTTCTCCATTTAATGAGAAGAATTACTTTCCAACAACCGCAATAAAGCTCTGCATCCCCTACTTCCCACACTCCATTTTACCTGCTTACTATATTTTTCCTTGGTACAGAGGATTGGCAAAAGGCCTTTTGCATCACTGCCTTCCTTCAGAAAGGGATTTGTGTGCCCTGCAGTGCCTGAGCCTGTCCTTTCACATCAGCTCTCCGTGAGGCTGGGAGGACCACCACATGGGGCTCAGCAGCTCCATTGGCAGAGCCCTGTGGACCCCCCTGATCACAGACCTCTGAGTAACTGGCTAGCAGCTGCCATAGCTACATTTCATGTCCGCTCTTCTGCTTTGCACCTAGAAGAATATTCAAGGATTTATACAATAAGATAGTGTTATCCATACCAATTAAGCTGAAACAATTCAGACAATGGAAACTTGCTACCCTTTGGTCTTTATTCCCAACATGTCTGCAAAAAAATTTCCTTTCACGTGTTCACAATAAAGTGGCAGTCAAGGGACCATTTGCTAATTTGATATTGGAGAAAAGTACCTGTGATTTTTCCCTTTCCCACCTCAGAGCATGTGTTTACCGTGCATGACACTTCACAAAATCAGGCAACAAGTAACAAGCCAAAAATACAATAAAGCGCATACCTGAATTAAAAGAACTAATGTCAAGGGAAAAAAAAAAAAAACAACCCACCTCCCTATTGTATCTAAAATATACAGAGTATATTAATGATTTGTATTTATTAAATACAAAGAACTGGTGAGTCTATAAAATGTATTTTCTTGTTTGTGCAATGGCCATTCAATTCTATCGCTTCTAGTATCATGAATTATAGTTCTCTTGTGTGCAATTTTATGCAATGGTTTAAACAGGGCTACTCTTCATTTCTTCACTACTCTTCATTTTAAATACATAAAGTTACTAAGTTTTTTATACTGCCTGGAAGATGTAACAGTGTCCTCTTCATCGAATACATGACTGCCTCAATGAAAAGTTAAGGTGGGTAAATGGAGAAGGTTCACCATGAGTCACATAATGCATCTTAAGACAAATATAAGACAGGCTATTGGTGGAAGGAACACCAGGTGTGGTCAGAACAAGAACTAGGAGTTTGATCATGAAAAAAGCCTGAACAGACAATTTTTCCCATCATCTACTCTCCGTAAAGGCATGGAGTTATGAACAAAACCTGTCTCCTGTTACTTGGTTCATCCTGCATATATTCTCTGGAAATTAATGGTATTGAATCAGTATTCATTTACATCAGCAGTTTCTCCTTGCAGCAAAAATAATCTGGTGGGTCTCAGACTTTGGCAACCAGGACAGATTCTGCACTCTTCATTTCCAAAGCCTCCTTCTCCAGACAGATGTGAGAAGTGCAGGTAGCTGTCCTCTTTTAAGTCCAGCAAAGGATACCAAAAGGAAAGGTGGAAAGCTTCAGCAGATGAGCAAGCAGTCAGGGATTGGACCACTGCAGTGAAACTCCAGTCATGCTCATGCAAACCTTGGGTGTTGGGACACTGGAGGCAGGTGTAGTAGCACACAGTATACACCAGCTTCATACTCATCCACTGCTCCCAGGGGAAACCACACAGATCTCACAAAGCTGACTTTGCTTTCCGTTACTGAATTGCACCATAGCAGAGTTTAAGATTAAATCTTAATTTAAGAATAATGTATATGCCTACGTTCAACAGGAGAGACCCTTAAAACTCATTTCAGCTGACATCTGGCTGCCACGATCTTATGCTCAGAAGGCCGTGGGTATGCCCGCACTCCAAGTCCTGTGAGGGCAGAGGAAGTCCCCACATTAACTTTGGAGCAGGATGGGATAAAAAATGGCAAGAAGATACAGCAACACAGGCTACATGCCTGCTGTGGACCTTGGGAGTGCTGTTGGGCTGAACACCCTCTCTGGCCGTGTTTCACATGGGCCATGTTAAAGCTAACCCTGGTATTTTGAAATCCTATTTTCTAACTGCCTAACAAACACCTCCCAGCAAAACCCAACCACCTCCTCCTTGTGTGTGCAAACACAGCACATGAGAGCATCCCTCAGGCAAGATGAACTGGGGGAGTGGGAAATGGGGATGAAATTTGAACATTGTTAATTGGTGGAGATAAAATAGAAGACATATCTGTAGCTCGTTGACATATCAAAGAACATTTGTGTACACATATAAATTTGAATTTGTCCTGGTCATTGGAATGAAAAAAAAGTATACAATACCAAAACATTGTGATTTTCTGTTCAGAATTCTCCTTCCATTTTTTTTTAAGCACAGCTCAGTTCCCTTTCTCTTTATACAGTGTCATAGCTCTTTGATATTAAAAATCCTACAAACAGTTCTTTAACAGCATGCAGTCTTACAAACTGCATACAGCTATCCATGTCATTGCTGTTCCTCTTTCCATTTTTCTCTCCTACCTTGGAACCTGATGCTGTTGTTGATTATTTCCAGTGTGTCTGCCACAGCATTGTACTCTCCCACCTTCACTTCCTTTCTTTCTGCAGAGAAACAAACAAGAGTGATTGTTTATGACAGTTCACATGTTCTCAATTATTTAACTGATTTTGCCTTCTTTTTTGACAGTACGTCAAAAGGAAAAGAAATACGCCTAGAGTGCATGAATTATTAAAGCAGAATGCCAGACAGCTAACATCATTAAAAGAAATATTTCTGATTCTTTAAAGAAATGCAAAGTATTTTTAAGAACTCATCTACATAACCAGGGAATTGTTGTTATTGGGCACAGACATCTCCAGCTTAAAGATCTCACACTTATTTATTGGCTCACACCACGCAGGAGATTTTGCTGGGAGAACAGACATGGCTAAAGCTCAAATTCCACTCTCATTTAAACAACGAGGACATCTTGCTTAGTGAAGTATTTCCCAGGGGAGTCATAGTGGCAGGCTCCAGACAGTATGGAGTAGACTGACTAGTTAATAGATACACTGGGAATCTAATCTCTTACTCTGACTGGGAATTAGCAACTCATTACTATCCTGACTGCAAAACACTATGTTATATAATTAAAGCCAACGTGCACTTGAGCTAAAATTTACTGTTACTCTCATCTGCTATTTTGGGACTGTCGTCACATATACGGTCTTCTCGTACCTAAAGGAGTAATGCAGATATAGGAACTTAATTTGCTTGGCTGCTGCCCTGGCCACTGTAGCTGGAATTCTGGCACGCATTTGTCCCACCCTTCTGATAACATCTGGCATCAATTAATTTCTGCTACTTCTGTTAGGCTTTTGGTATGGCTTAAAAGTGCAGGAACTTACTAATTTATCACTTTTACACTAAAACTTTTACATTTTGATCAGAGATTTATAAACCACAGTCACACTGGCTAAAGTTTTCTTTGACAAGCTGGTTCAGCAGAGCCAAAAATTTCCTTTCAGGCCTCTACGCCTGGGCATGCACAATGCAATTTACATTTAAATTTTGAGCTCACGACCCTATTTGTGATACTGATTTTGGGAGTTGATGATCTTGAACTAGATGGCAAATTCGAAAAGACTATTTCACCCAACAGCTCCGTGTTAACCTTTTCTCCTTTCTCACTCAAAGTGATTGTGCCTGTTCAGGTCTGCTGAATGGAGCAGCTAGCTCCATTTTAGTAAAATCTACAGGCTGATTAATACTAATGTGAGAGCTCACAGGAGGCAAAAGTTTTCCTTACATAAATTACACTTCTTATTGCTAAAGTTGTTTACGCAGAATTGTAGACTGGGCTGCAAATCTGGCAGAGATACCTAGGCATTTGCTATACCCCCATCAAAAGCTGGAGTTTGCAGCTCTGAAAACTGATTTGCCTTTCACATGAGCGTGATCCACTTGTGGGGCCCTAAGACTAGTTTGGAATAAAAGCACTGTCCCCTGGTCTCCAGCAGCAGTTTCACAAAGCCCATCCACAGAGCATTACATACTCTTAGGAGTGAATATATGTTTATACTTTCTGTCACCAGCTGAAAACTCTCTGTGAAAGATATATACATAAATCCTTGACAGTCTTAAACAATAAAATCTTCCCAGTAATCATCTAAAAGCCAAAATGGTTACTGCTAAAACCTGAACCAATTCACTTCCATCTGTATTTGTAGCATGACAGCTATTACCTGTAGACATAAACCATCAAAACACAACCTAGAGAGGAGACAAACACTAGAATGCATACCGACATACAATTTGTGCATTAGATGCCAGATACTCCATGGCATCTGCTTATATCAAATGGGGAGGACAAGCACCTGTGATACTGGTGGTCTCGCCACAACTTTACAGCACCAGGCTAAAACCTGATAGCTCTGATGAACAGCAAAGACAAAAGAGTAATTGCTCCACAAACATTTCCGTATGGAGCGCTTACTGGGACTAGATTAGGTATGAGGAGCACATAATAGGTGGGGAAGCAGACACAAAATAGAGTGTAATTCTGTGGTTTAACTGATTAAGGTTGAGAAACTTTTTCTGTGATTGCTTCATGTGACATACAATGCCATTCCTTTTCAACATTCAGAAATTCTTACGTGGCTTCCTTTACAGATGAAGTAACACTGAGAATGTGACTATGATGGTAACCACAATGTAGTGCAATATAGATGAGGTAGCCTGCAACTAGCTAGCCTGCGTACCAGTAGCTAGCCCTTGTAGGAATGGAGCTTGGTAGACCTATTCAGATAAATAAATTTCCATGGCAAACTGAGCTGAAGAGAGACTTTTTTGGAATTAGAAACCCAAGAGCATGGGAAAAAAGTGTTTAGTGCCTAGGAACCACATTATCAATACCTCGTCCCTTACAAATGGGAAAGAACAGTTCACAGAGTGGATGCCAAGGTTTATTGAAGTCAAGAAAAGCCATAAAGATATTTGGTACCTTAAAGTAATTACAATTGTGGAAAGTAGTCTACGAGGGAAATAAACCATATTTTTATTGAGAGGAAGGCCACACTATTCATTTCATAATATGATTACGGGGTTGCTGAGGGGGAGACACAAATAGTCTTTGTGCTCCTCGGTACTCCCAGTAAGGAGTACAACTACAGCTGCTGGTTTTTCAGCTCCCCAAGCTCAAGCGACAAAGTTACCTCCAAATATTAATTAAAGGAAGCAAGGAGGCAGCACTATGGCTCTCTGCTCTCTTGTACAGGCCAGCATAGCTAAAGATGGCACTGCAGGCTCTACTTTTCTATATGCCATTCCCTTGAGTTCCCTTTGGAAATTCTGAATTATTCAAGTCACTACACTCTATAATGTCGCTCATATCTGTCAAAATCTCTGTGTGTTCAACAACAAAATGACAAGAAGAAGTGGAACTCCTTCAAATAAATACACCAACAAAGTGCTTTGCACAATATTCAGAATATGATGTTGGTTTCTTTCTATAATGATTTCATTATTTTTAATTTTATTTCTCCATACTCATGATCATGATAGAGAGATTGTATTGAACCCCCTCCTGCTCAGGTTAATATGCGGAAGAAAAATGTTAGGGAAAATATACTTGTTTTGTGAGATAATGTTTGTCAATACCATGACAGGAGTGGTGGGATTTTAGAACTTGAATCTTACAGTTGTTCTTTCACACAGGAACAGAAAAGTATGAAAACTAACCAATCCAAAGAAAACTGGCCCAGAAATATACGACTGAAAACTATGCCTATCTAACAGAATTATAAACAACTAAACCTTGTCATTCATTAATTGTCACGGAATAGATTACTTATATGGCCAAGATGAAAGTCTTCTGCCAACAAAGGTGGCACTCTTAAAGATGAATTAAAATGTTTTCTTCTACATGTTTTGTTACAGAATTTTATAGCCCACTTCAAGCAACTCCAGAAAAATTGACACACTACCACTTAATTGGGTCGCATTTAACAAAGTTAATACAACAGATTTTTAATTGCATATCAGGTAGTTACATGTTCTTGTTTTATAAAAGCAAAAATAATCCTGCAACTGACACCAGCTGAGTAAAACAAACTTACCAAAATGCACAACAGTATTATGATTGCCACTATGACTGTCATCCACTTACCCTGAGAATTTCCCAATGAGACTAGGCCTAGTTTCAGTTCCTTTCACTATATGTTATAATTTCTATTTCCACTACATTTTTATGAGTGTACTTATTCACACCTCATGAAGATAGCTTCTACTGAGAGATGTTTAAGGATGAGAGAAAGCACTTGCAATGCATAAGAGATGGAACAGATGGATTTGCCTTGTTTTCCTCTATGTAGACAATGCCGGCTACCTCCTAAGGACATTAAGACTTTGTCTGTAACTAAAGCTTGTAGCACCTTCAAGTATGTCAGTCTGACTGAAATGGTACAAATAACCCTAGTGGTGATGCAGTTAAGCCAATATAAAAAAGTTTACACCAGTATAATCACCAGTGTAATTTATGCTTATAATAGTGAGGGCACTCCGAAATAATACAGTATCCTACAAAGTTACAAAAATATGTATATTGATATGTGAATGCATTCCTGAACTCCCACACATCTAGTTAGTTATACCGATGTAAAAAACTATGTCTAGGCCACGAGAACAAAGGCAAATTAACAGGGCTGCCCTAACATTACTGTGGTGCCCAAACCACACGGTTGTAAATGAAAATGAAGCTCTAAATAGCTTTCCGCAGCTTGACACTACTAATACTTTCTTATGTCACTGCAGCTTTTTATAAAGTTAGTTCCATGCAAACTACAAAGACAAACATGTGTAACTGATGAGTATTCACCTTCCAACAAATGTAGAGTAAATTTTAAAGTAGATTTAATAAACTCACTATGGACTATTCTCCAGATATGCTAAGGGTGGCTGAGGCTTTTCACTAAAGGACATTTAGGCTATTGTCAACTTCGAAGCAGCAGAAAAAATACATAACCTATAGCTGAAAGCATACACAATATCTAGGTCTTAGTTTGTCCTGAAAAAACATCCCTGTATAAGGTGCTGCCTCCATGTCTCCTTCTCCTTGAAAAGTTTTTCAAAATTTTTTTATATAGCGCCTCCTGCTTCTCCACTCAGGAAATTACCACTGTACTCTCTGAAAACCTTCCTCTGACATCAATTTAACAATCCCTTCTCCCACTCTTTTGTCAGCTGCTCCTCTTGCTTAACCATCATAATTCAGTGGGAGTGATTAGATGCTTAGCACATAAGAAAATCTTACTGCATATTCAGCACTTAGCGGCCTATCTCAGGATCCAATATTACTAAACCTTGTCCTACAACAGAAACATTTAGCTCTTGCACATTGTTCCTCATGCATGCATCGCAGCCCAACAGGACTGCTGGCAGCTATGGGGAATATTTACTCATCAGATCTCAGAAGAATTTTGGAAAATGCCCAAGTGGCCACCAACAGGTGAGACTGAGCATGGACCATACACACCTGAAATGCTTAAAGATCCTTAGGAAGAGAATGACACTTAAATTTGGAAAGATTTTAATTTCAAATTTCAAATCAATCTCCTAGATATGAATCAAAAATCATGCCACTGCACAAGTGCTCACACTTTAAAAGACACATCTAACCTCTCTGAAAGTTCACCGTTCACAAGCTATTGGCAACTCATTGACAGGTTCAGTCCAGAGACAGGGCCAAGGGTGCACAGATACCTTATGGTGTCCTGAAGCTTGCCTTTCTCCAGTTTGGCTTCTGGTCACATTCCCTTTTAAAGAGTGAATGTTTATCTTAAGCACTTTAAACTGTCACTCACCTAGCAATCATTTGTCACTGACAGGTCTTGGCTCTTCTTTCTGATTCCCTCTATTGCCTACTGCGAAGGCTCCTGAAGAGCCAACGTGCCACACTGAGCGACAGCAGTCCTGCGACCAAGAGTGTCCCAGGAAAGAAGATGGGCTGAACACAAGCAGTGAAAAACCTAAGCTGGAGACTGCAAACTGATGGCAAGTCTGAGAACACTTCCCGTATTTCAGTAAGTCCTGTGCAAATTGCCTGCAAAGTCTCTTCTAACCTGTCTTACCTTTGTCTCACTCATTCTGAAAGCTGTTTCACAAAATAATGATCTATCACGAAAGCTGGAAATGCTGTTTTAAATGCCTTTACATTACTGAATTAAACCAAGCATCATGAAAGTTAATTTCCTTCAGAATAAATACAGAAACATTTCATGTTGTGAATCCTGTAGAAACTCTTAGCAAATTAATGTAATCTTAATTTTCATAATACATCCTTGTCAAACAGGACCGGGAAGCTTTTCAGTTTTCCTTATCACATATCAGCAATATCCAATACACGTTGAAAGTTTCCAATTAAAAAAAAAATAATCACAAGAGAAGCTTATAAATGATGAATGAGCAAAGCCTTTTTCATGAATTTCTATCCACTTGTAGACAACCATTTCTTTGTTTAAAGACAGAAATGGTGAGATTAAGAATCACAGTTCAAATAAGGAAGAAAATGTCAGGTCAGATAGAAGATTATTCTTCAGCAGAAGCTGCCAGAAAAGAAAGAATCAAGGAAGAAAAATATGTTACCTTCGCAAGGGTTTGAATTACCACAGTTTTTACCCTTGTAATTAGAGTTAAAAATCTGTTTTGCCCAAAGAAATATTACCTACGTATTTAACTCTCGCAAAACTACTTCCTTCATTTGAAGTTCTTGTGTTTTATTTATGAAATCCTGGATTCCAGTGCACACGACACACAGGAAATCCTGAGTTATGAAAGCAGTATATATAGCAAGTGATAATTACTTTTCATAGCCAGTTCTCAAGTCCTATCTTTCATTCATCCATAAAGCAAGACAGACAGAAAGGTTAAACCAGCCAAAGGCCAAACAGTGTATGTCAGCCTTAGAGTCAGGATAAAAGCTAAGAAGTCTTAACCCTGGGCTTATTTCACTATGTTAGTAATGGTATTTAGCCAACAGGACATAGCAAGCAAGCAAGCAAGCAGAACATAAAATGTCATTAAGTATCCTGAACTCATAAAAAATCTAGTCGTTTTATAGCCCAAGAAGATTTTTCCATAAAAAGTTCAAGCATCTGCATTTTTAATAGCCTATAAAAAATAATTTTACTGATTCTTTTTAACCTTTGTTTTTACCTTCCTGATTTTACATCCGTCTCCTATTTTGCTTGTTAGGTTGGCTTCCAGCTCTGCATAGAAATTTAGCAATATAGTTCATGTGGTTTAATAACTAAATATCTTAGGTATTTATATATTATGTATCAAAGAGCTATACAATGAAATAAAAAATGACTTTGAGTTTAAACCAATTGCTTCTTAAAATCTGAATTGCTAACACCATCATTATACCTTTCATTCAGGAAACTGAGAAAGTATAACCATATATACAATAATGAAGGCAGATTATCCATGAAGTATAATGACTGGTGTGATGAGGCAAGTGTACAGAGCTTACATCAATTCTTCTAAAAAGGAGTTCCTGTATCTTAGGATGCTTAATAAATTCTGTGATAGTTTGAAATGAGATCACACTTTTTTTTAATACTTCTAGCATAAAATCTTAACTGAGAATCATAATCAAACCTTACAACTACTGAAACATATGTCAGTAATATGAATTACCTTTAACTCCATTAGGGAAGTTAACAGATACAAACAAATATTCAAATAGGTACAACATGGTTATATTTTTGGATACAGGCACGTGCAATAACTGCAACATCTCAGTCCAGCTAAGGGTTTTCCTATTCTGTTGTTCATCCTCTTTTATGATTTGATTAACTTTTCAGAGAATGAAAATCCTCATCATTCTGACAGTTTATTTGCCAAAGTAAATTATTCTTTGAAGCCATACAGTACCTCAGACTGTAAGTACACATGCGTTTTTTAATATTAATATTTATCTAAACATAACATGGTCTACTGACAACAATTGATATTCATTTCACTTATCATTTGGAATCACCTCTTCTTAGCAGAGTTCAAAACCAGTGTGCTTTTCTAGACTCAGAGTTTACAGTGGGAAATAGCATTGCATGTGTAAAACTAGAGGCAGCCACCACAAGAAGGAATTTTCTCAATTATTAAATAATAACGCAACTTTATTAATTGTTGCGTGCCGGTAAGTACCTTTACTCTCATACGCTAGTCCATTTTCTACAGTGAGTGTGCGAGGAAATCAACCTGTGCAGACACACAGGCTTGGGCTGGCTTCCCGGGAGACCTCCCAGGAGCCTGCCGGGTTTGAAGGGCCATCCAGACAGTGACAAGTTTGGACGTGGATGCCACTGATCTGCAGAGAAGTCCCCCTGGCAGCAGCCCAGGGCCCAGCAGCAGCTCCATCTGTCAAGAGACTCTCCGGGAGAGGGGACAACTGAAGCCAGGACTGCGCAGGAGGTGGAGGTGCAGGTGAGACAGGCTTGTGGCCACATTGCGTTGCCTCTTGAGCTTGATTTCAGAGTGCTGAAACGTCAGAGACTGTGAGGCACAATTCAAGATATACCATGATACTGCCCTAATTCAAAGATAAGGGACAGCAAACCGTAGGACGGCAGCGTATCCATTTTGACAATCTAGGAGACTTCCAAAGACACACAAGATGACAGGGCAGTAGTGTTTCCAGATCTCTTATCCAAGGGGAATAAATGCAGTTATTATCTCCTTGGTGCCCTGGAAACTAAGTCTGAGTAGGCACAGTGTGCACTATCAGGAGAGTCTGGCAAAAGAAAGGTTTGAATCATTATTAAATTACCAGAGAATTTTTTTTTTAGTTAACCCAAAAGTTACTCATGAACTTAAGTCAAATTCACCAAGCAGCGTAATTTAGGGAAGAAACGACTGGGAATAGCACTGCTGTCAGTCTTTTCTGACTCACCAGGTTAAAGTTCATCTGTAGCTGAAAAATGCAAGATGCTCAAGACAGTAGCCTAATCCCGGCTTCCATCTGCTGTCTCAGCATTTAAGCTTTCCATACAAACCTGACAGAAGATGTGACTGGCCACCACCAGGGAATGTCCTGAGAGGAAAGACAGCCCTGGGGACCTGGATGACCCTGACTCCAGCTCAGATGCACACTCTGGTTGAAACAGACAGAAGATCAGGGTGACCTTTTCCTCCTCTGGTATGTTTGATATTCTTGTTTACCGTTTATTTTGATTTTCTTGTGAATGCCCAAAAGAAACTACACTTACCTAAACACATTACTGCTGAAATTTTAAATTCAATTCAATGTGGAATATTGCTTATTTTTTGCAGTTGAGAAGACAAATTAAAAAAAAAAAACAAACCCAAATCAGTTACTTGGAAAACCTTGGTTGGTTACCTCTTTCCCCAGAGAGGCTTTTCATGTCAGTGTGGTGATGCACAGCACTGCCATTGACAGTAGCCCTGGTCTGTGGGCAGCTTCAACTGACCTGAACAGTGATGCCAAGTCTCTGCTGCTGTGTTTTCGGGGGCTGCTCAGACACACAGAACAAGCTGCATGATGCAGTCCTCCTTTTGAAGGTTGGGTGGCCCTTCCTAATTTATATGATAACCAAACTTAAATACATAACGTGACAGAAATAAAACTGTCCCCCACCACAGAAGACGTGTGCTTGGCCAGAGGACAGGAGCAGAGCAGCATGCCAGCTATTGCATAGACATGACGAAGTGACGGGGTGCCTCACAACAAGGTTGCTTTCCCTCCACTTAGCAAGGCATGCCTGCTTTCTGGTAATCTCAGGCAACACAGGGACAAAACAAAGGCTCCGTTATCGCACATTTGGATGCATACCTATGATTATATGATTAGGGCCTTCCCTCGCCATCTGTCAGGGTTGTGCTTCCCCCTCTGCCACCCCCCGGGACAGGAGGGCTCAGCACATGCTGAGCAGCCTGGCAGCAGGCTGTGCCTGCTCCGCTCCAGCTGAGAGGTCAGAAAACGAGATGCTCTGGCTTCTTCCTTACATACCACATCCTTAAACTTTTGCAGAGTTAAGAGCGCGTTATTTAGAGGTTGGAGTTTCACAATTACCATGCCTGAGATGGGAGGAGAGCAGCAGCTGCTGTGTGTATTACAAGTGTTGGATCTGAACTACTCACTATGTCCTTGAATATCCACTCTTGCCATTACACCAGGTGGCCCGTGAAAACACTGTAGCATGTAAAGAGCTTTGAATATCTTCTTCATGATTCAGGGTCAAACCTAAAGGCAGAATTCCCACTGCCCTCATCCTAAGATACAAAATAAGGTAGCTGAGGCAGCATTGAACACATTTATACGAAGCTGCAAACTCTGTGCTCTCTTCTGTCTTGTAATTTTATGGTAACTGCCAGGGTTTTTCCCTGTACAAGAAAGCCAGTTTTCACTCACTCAGGCTGGTTTATTCCAGATGCTACTTTATTCAGGAGGAGTAGGGGAAGCATTACAGAAAAAAAAATTAGAGCAACAAAGAACCCACTTGGGTAATAACCTGCACCTGCAAGCAACCCCTCGCCGAGATATAGGGGAGACTATAAAGGCAACCAAGGAGTCGTACTCCCCTAGATCACTCTTCCAGCTTCCACTGCTGAGATGAACAAGAGAGCCCCCACTCAAAGAGCCGTTGAAAGCCACATTGAGCTTCACATTCAAGCTCTAGCCCTCCCCTGACAATCAGGTCCCCATGCAGAAGCCTGGCTTGGGGCTTGGAGCCACGTGGGATCACAGATTGTTCTTCCCTGTCCTGAGGGAGGTACGCTCCCCATCAGGGACGGGCTTGTCACTGATACATTTAGGGATGGCACACCAGGGAGTGAGAAAACAAGAAATGTTACACAACCCCAGGATGCCTATCTATCTAGCCCAAGAATTGCACGATTCACAGGGTGAGAAAAGTGATACTTTGAGTTGTTTTACAAGCAGAAGTGGCTGGTGGGAAATTTCTCTTCAAAGTCGGCATTTCTTGCCTGTCTTTTTGACCCCCAAGAGGCTACCTGAGAAGTTTGGAAAGTTGGGGGAGCCCAAGGAGGAGGAGTGCTGTGAGGAGGGTACTTCCAGGAGGAGGGGTGCTGTGAGACCATAAGCACGCGCGTGAGGAACCTAACGCCTGGGGCAGTGGCCGAGGGGTGCAGGTGGTGAGGGTGTGCAGCCCCGTGCCCTGAGGCACTGGAAGACATGAAATCTCTGTGTGAAATACCAGCAGCTAGAAAAAATGACCATGTCCTCCTCGGTTCTCGCAGGCTTTAAGAAACAGATTCAGGAGATGGATCCACTCACTCTACAAAAGAAGTGGTGGGTTTTCAAAAACCAACATTTGAAACATTCCGTGTACCAGCCCAGCCCAATAGGCCCCTGCAATGATATTTCTCACTTTATGAATTTCCATTTGACACCCGTTTTTGAATGTAAGTCTATGTGAATTATATGTCAGGATGAGGTCAAAACAGTTTTGAAACATAAGATGATTGCAACAGTTAAATCAGGATTTAACCCACCCTGATACACATTTTTCGTGCTGGTAGAGCTGTTTGGCTTCCTTCAGTTACTACCAGTACATTTTAGCAGGATGCATTCTAGTCTTGAACTACAAAATTTATCACCACTACTATTTCTTCATTTTTCCTTTTAAATTCTAACCGTGTTAAAACTTACAGAAAAAAAAAATAATATTTGCAAAAGAAAGCTCATTAAGGAAACTATTTTGGTTTGTTCAGATTTTTTTTTTTTAACCTGTAAGCTGATATTGTATTCAAGAGGAAGGAAACACAGTCCAACTGGAACTTGTTAAAAGTCAAAGTTCCAGAGAAATAACTCCATTTTCCTGCTACTTCAGTGAAACTCCACTTGCTTTAACCTGTTTTGGGTAATCTCTTTGTACTACTAATCCACTGGAAAAACCAGAAAGGAGGAAAAAGAGCCAACAGTAATATCCTCTTAGTAGTAATTAGGAACAACATCTATTTTACTAAGAGCAAAGAAAGTGGTGTAGAAGACTGATTAAGATACAAAGAAGAGTTTTGAATTGATAGTCCCTTTAATGATTGCTTCAAAACTGTCCTAAAATATAGTATATTTAATTGTTGTGCTGGTTAATTTTAAATTCTGATCTATTTTTCCTTTTATTTCTTCCTCTGAAGTTTGAATAGCTATAGAAAACAGACCTGCATTAAGAGAAAAAACCTCCCATGGAAAGCTACAGCCATTAAATTATAATTACTCTAAATAATAAAGGATTTAATAATTAATATAGAGCAGTTATATAATACACCTGACAGACAGCTCTGGAACAACGTTGCCTGGCAAAGCACAGCCAGAGTATGCAACCACTTATGCATAAGCATAGCTTTGTTTTTGTGCATAACATTAAATACACTCATCTAAGAGTTTTCAGAATCAAAACTGATACTTTAGGTACTGAGAGAAAACAGTTTGACAAAACACTCATAGTTTGAAAGAATCTATTCTGCCCAGAAAATTGATAGCATACAGCAATGATGATTTTAGTTTGAACATTAACTTGTTACAAGAGGACAAGATTTATGCCTGTAGGAATGAAATATAATATAAGGCAAAAATCCTTGAAAAGCTGATTAAAACTAGAAAAGCAGAAGTATGCATTTTTTTCTCACGTATCACTGTATTGCAGTATGACAGTGAAGAACAGCAACGACTTTACAATTGGCTGGGCATAAAAGACTAGATTAAATAACCTCTGTAGATGCACAAAACTCTGGAAAACTGCTGTACAAAACTAATGTCATCAGTTTTTCATTACAACTGGAATCAAAACTTGAAAAATCCTAGTGTTTCAAACGTGAGGGATATTTGTCTCCCTGTTCTAGAATAATGTTTTGCCTTTTGCCTAAGATAATGTTAAAATTGTAGATGCATGATGAGTAAAGAAAGCTGAGGCTTGTTTCGAGTGTGAAAGCAAGAGGAATTCTGGAAGCCGAAAATGCCAAAAGAGTTTCAAGAAAAAAATATTTTAAAAAGCTTTCCCCTGAAATTGTTAGCAAAGTGTTAGTATAAGTTACTTACAAAAGTCAACTGATCCACGAACTTAAGTTGTGACAAGTTTGAAAATCAAAACCACAGTGATTAAACTGTGAGAAGGGGACTTAAATCTTACGTGAAGTGGTATGTACGTATCTCAGTGCATATGTATCTAAGCAATTGCTACCAATCCCTCCCTAGTTACAGCATTCAATGGAAATTTAATGTTTCAGGAAGAAAAAAGAAAGACTGAATGGAGCAGAATCATAATCTATGTCACGTGTTTTATATAGTTAGTAGAATTATGAAAAGCGAGTACATTACCTATTTTACCACAAATCTTTAACCCACCAAATTTTAAGAACCTCAGTATAAAACTATATTAGAAAAAGACTACTTAAACCCAGGTACAGCTTTTGTCTCTTCACCTTCTTGTACACAATTGCTTCTTCCGCAATAGCCTTTACAGATTAATGGGGACTAGCAAGGCAAGTCAAATAAATGCTCTTACTAACTGCTTTTCAGTGTACAATGTAAAAATGTTGTCTTGCTTTCCTGTGTTTTGGGTAGGTACAGAAAAATCTAGCACAACATTCTTGTTTCTAGATTTAAGTAACCTTAAGCAAAAACAATGGGATGTAAGACAACAAAGGTCCAAACTCATGAGCACACTGCAGCCAGAAACATATGAAACATAACCTAGAGGAGCAGTCACACTTCTTGTGTGAGACCAGTGCCTGGATCCTCACTTGCATATTTGGAAACCTGAGACCCCCAAATTCCAACTTTCCTTATTCCTGATGCCCTCCTCACCTCAACAGTGTTACTGTCTCAGCATCTAGCACCTCCTGACTTTCTTGGAGGAACGGAGATGTCCTCGTCTTGGCCCTGGTAAGACCAGGACCAGGAAAGAGAAGGGACAACAAAGGGGCCAGGATTTATGGCGTGTGTTGCGTGACACAACATGTGCTAAGACAGGGTTTGCCTATGCCAAAACCCCACCTTGCTTAAATCACTTTTTCACTCAACTAGACCACGTTACTCCTCATTTCATCAGTAGCATGTGTAAACACGGGGGAAAACACAGCTGCTGAACAGAACAGTGCTCGTGCGGCATCCTCCTCTGCTCTGCCCTTGCTGCAAGAGGAGTCGCTGGCTCCTTTTCAATCACACCATTCACGGGACAGCACTGCTGTTTGGCAGCGCCCGTTTCCATTGTACAGCACCAATGCTGAACTGTAGCTTCCTTTGCCTTGCTCTGCTGAATAATTTCTGGCATGCAGTGGCAGATAATATTACTAGACATGGAAGTTTCTTACCTAAATGGAAAATATTCTATAACTTCCATAGCCTGTTCCAGGAGATAGACTGTTTCTGCAGATGCTTTTCAGACCTGAGCTGTAGAGGATAAAAGTGTTGCAATTCATGCAACCAAGGTGAAAGCAATTCTCACTTCTGCAACCGGTATTAAGACCTTGTCAACCTGCTGCATCACTTGGGTTCTTTCCTGTGTAGTGTGCCTCCAGTCATTCTGGCAGGTTTTATAGTCAGAGACAGCATGTGATGGGTTTTTTGGTATTCCTTGTGCGTGTGTGTGGGAGGGATGGTGGAGCTACCATGAAAATTATACGGACTCCGCTGGACTAGCCATTAACAACACAGTCCTTTCCAGTTCATGCTCCTACCCTCAAAATGCTGAATCCCTCCAGAGCTTTGACTCACTCCCCCCCAATATACCAAAAATATCATGTTTTTATGGCAATATACCTCAACTGTCCCTAATAAAGCCAACAAAAAACTTAACCTGTGCCAAAATGTCATCATTTTTCATGGTTTGTTTTTGAATTTCAGCAGGGTTATAGGGCTGAAAAACATTCTCTGATGTACTGTTGCTATTTCCTTCAGTGGGGCTTTCCATATCTTAGAAGGTTTTTTACAGGAAATGCTGTAAAACCTACACTGCGGAAAGATAACTGCATTCAACTGAAAGCAAAAACTAAATCCATCTTATGATGTAGCTTGTACATTGTTTGTTACCTTAATAGTTAACACTGTCTTTGTGAAAACCTGCCCACTGATTTTAGTAAGAGAAATTGAGTAAGTCTGTTTTGAAGTGGTCCAATTTCCTGCTCCTATTTTCTTAATAAAAGCCTCCTCCTTTACACCCCATCCAAACCTTTCACTGAGCTTAAACACCAAATTACCTGCTATCTGAAACCCAATAATATGCTTCTTAATTATCTAATTCCCATTCACTTAAAACAAATTATAATCATTTATTCTATACCTTGACCTAGCACAGAGTGTAATTTAATAATCAAAAGAGCACTATACACATAATTTGGTGAAAAATCCATTTGAAGAATCTTGAATTTCTCTGCTTCTCGCATGAGACATTTTCTTAGAGGAATCTGTATGACTAATTTAGTTCTATATCGGAAAGAACACAAGCCTCTTGAAGATCAAGTTGTACAGAATTACTACAACTAATTTTTGCTAAGAGCATGCCAGCTCAGATGATATTTTTCTCAAATTATGTTACTACAGCTTTTATAGCAATCACAAATAAAAGAAAGAGTTTTAAAGCCAATTTTAAAAGGACTATCTCCAAATCAAGTTACGATTTTTCTCAGTATTTCATTTTTGGTGTAAATAAATTGTGAGTTAATGAATTCAACTTATAGTTCTCATTACTGTTTAAATGATTTTTTTTCTTTTCTTATTAAAAATAAGTTAATCTTGCAACTCTGTTTGATTGCCAAGCAAAACCAAAAAAGTGCAAAACATAACTTTTTAAATATTTAGATCTCTTTCCCAGGTATTAAACAGGATTACTACATGTAGCAAAATTTAGTAAATTTTAACAAACATTAAAAAAAGAAAAATAATATTGCAGAAAAGAAAGATTTAAAATTATATATTCATAGCCAAACACAGTGTAATTTTTTTTTTTTTTTCTGCAGAGTTGTGATCGTCAAAATTTTCTGTGTTGATAACAAATTTGATAAGAGAGAGACACAGGAGTTAGCTCCGTCTGTACTCAGGCCACTAGATACCAAACTGGGTTAGTGCACTGAACAGCAGGCACCACAAGGGGACAAATTCAGCCACAGATGTCCACCAAGTCTAAGACAACAAGCAGAGAGGTGCTTCAGGGAGCCCACAAAGTCTCCAAAAGCCAGGTATGACACTAACAATTTCTGTGCTCTTAAAGTTCATTCCGGCACTGAACTCATCAGCCTGAGATGATAGATCCCACAAGACTGCTCAGACAAAACAGCCTTCTGCTGAAGACACATAAGCTACCATGCACAAGAAAGTCTCACCATTTCACAGGCTGTCGAGTCCCTCACCCAACTACACTGTTTAGGTACAACTGAGCTTTGGGATCATAAATACACATTAAAAATTATTTCTCACATTACCTATTACAAAAATAATTGTTCAAAATAAATTCTTATTCCCAACCACCTTTAAAGTCAGTCTACAGGCTGAAGCCTGACCTTAGCAAAAGTCCGTTTCACCTGTGGATGGATCTTCCCATCCAGAGTTCACTATGGAGAGGGTAAGAAGTGCAACAGAGCCTGGCATTAACAATCTCGCTGAAAGCTTCCTGGTTTATGGATGGTATAATTGCATGGAGTTTACTATGATTTGCATGTACAAGAAAACTTTATGCACCCAAGCAGTATAAAAGTTAGGATGTTAAAGCCTCCTTTTTTCACTCGTCCTGCTAGAATAAGTCATTCAGGGTTGATATACCTACCAGACCTACTCTGAGGAACTAGTCTTCAGATTTGCTTCATTCTCCAAAATACTGTGCTGGGGGGGAGGAAATCTAAAATGAATTTAATTTTAATTTAATCTTAATTGGCATTACTAAAAAATATAGTTTGGGCTTTCTTAGCAAGGATGCTGAGTTCTCAGACTTAGAGATTTAATTTTGTTTGATTTACTCTTCAGCAGCACCAAAGCTGTGCCTGACAGGGTGCTTTCTTGGAACTGCAGACCACCCAGAAATATAAGAAAACACCTACTTTGTCTGGAGGTACTAGGGCTTAGACATGACACATTTTAGGGTGAGTCTGGAGCAGAAAAATGCTGGTGTAAATAAGGGCATGCAGGGAGTTCAAGATCAGGCAATTGTCTGAGGAATGGCTCTGAGGATCTACATTCTTAATCCTATACAACAGGGTAAAACAATTAAAATCTCTTTCAATGAATTCCATAATATTCAGTTATTGAATGAAACAAATTCATCATCCAAACTTGGAAAAAGATCATTTTCACCTGGCAAGCACAGTCAGTTTGTGCATGTGTCAAAACCAAACCAAACCAAAATTTGAAAACAACATGTCATTAATTGTACAGGCACTTTTGCAAACACTAAATTCTATGCACACCTTTTGCTTTTTTACTTCTGTCAGAAGGCACTGCAGCAGACTTTCACATGCCTGGCATATCTCTGCATTTCTTCAAGGGAATAAGGATTTGTATTTCATATGCCTCAAGAACATGTTTTCTATAATTGGGTGCTTATTAATATTGGTTCAGTTTTTTGATTATATACAATGAGATCAAAGTAGGCTGTGGAACAATATCTTAAAAATTAAAACCAACTATAGGCTCAGATGAATATTTAAGGCATGTGCAAAACAAGGTATCTCACATCATTGTGTGTCAGATTATAGGTTTGATTGCGCGAGATGCTGGATGTCCTGAATGCCTAATCAATTCAGCGTTTCAGGATCTGCTCAGAACTTTGCTGGATCAGGCTCAGATTTTACAACAGTACAACTACACCGTCTTCATAAAGCACTGCTTAATTAAAGTATTTATATACACAGCAGTAGTTCATCATAACATAAGCTATTGCTGATTAAAACCAGTAAGCTGGTTTTAAAACCTTGTGCACTCATTATAATCAACAGTAGGGAAGGATTCCTAAAGGCTTGACCCACTTCCAATGCCATTTGACCCAATTCAGGGTGATACAGCTCCATTTATATTTTATCTATTGATTGGGGTCTATCCATCTAACAGATCAGCTATTGATTTCTACAGAACAGTACAATTTTTTAGAATCATTCCAGATGAAAAGGAGAAACATCTATTGTTCGGTTTTGTTTGTCCTTGGCCACTCTATCAGGATTAATTATCTAACATCATCTTTAGTAGCAAAAAAGGCTAGCCTGTTCTGAAAAATGAAATGTGGATGGCATAACCTTCCTGGCAGCTTGTTCTGCTGCCTGACTATTACGTAGTGTTACCCAATGATTAGGCTGACATTTAATCTAAATATTCCCTTACATCTTTATCTAGCCTCATAATTATGGACTAGAGGCAAAAATCCCATCCTGGAGAATGGCAGCTAAATTGCAGTATAGGAAGGGAAATCTGCCATGTGTGCAAGCCAGGAAGCTTTCCTCCTGTTTTAGACCTTTATGAGGCACACACATCTTTTTGTTTAGGTAATCAGTGGCAATTTCTTGAATAGCAATTCACAAATCTCAGATGAAGACAATTCTCAGCAAACTTATATCATCCGAGAAAAGGGGATACACAGGAGAATATTCTAGTCAAAGCACAAAGGAGTTTACCAATATTTCAGGGACTGGTTGCTACTGACCCTCTACAAAGATTGGCAAATACACACAAGATGGTGACAGAGAACATACTGTATGTTGTTTATGCTGAATCTGAGACAACAGTATACGTACACCAGTATTTTTTATACAAAATTTAACCAATTGTAAAGTTCTTAGCATTTTTACCAAAGGAAGAATCAAACCTAGTTTTCAAGGTCTGGTTTTCTAGCAGTACTCTGCTCTGGAAGGATACCAACAAAGATGAGTACAAAAAGGATTGACAGAGAGGGAATGCAGAGAACCCTGTAGTTTGTATTTCCTTTCTGCCAATCTTGTGCAGCCTTCTTGTTTCTATATTGGTCAAGAAACTATTTGTAAATGCTAAGTGGCAAACAATATGACTGAATTAGAGTGACATTATGAAACTTTTCAGCTCTGTGTTTCCATGTCCATCCTGAGCAATGTGAAACAGGGACAGAATTTCACTTTCTTAATGCAAAGTGACTAAAAGCCACTCCATGACCTAATCTTTCACCTTGTTAAAATCGGGTCTGTGAGCATAGAATATTCCAGTTTCTTTATCTGGACCTTGAATGAGCTTACCTCAGCTGCTTGTAACTTTTCAGTTGCTAGAGATTTTCAGCATTAGTCATTTTATGCTTAGGAATAGAAGGAAAAAAAAATACTTGTGAGCTTTTACCTTTGATGTTGCAATTGCTGACTTTCGAGTGCTTGGTTTATGATATGCAAATGTTACATTTCACTCCCTTACTCCCATCTCCCCCCCCCCCCCCCCGCTTTTGCTTGTTTTTAATAATAGTTGCAAAGCCAAGAAGATGAAAGGAAAGCAAGCAAATGGAATATATCTAGTCTTAAATAAAGCATTTCATAATTTTTCACCCTAAATTTATCCAAATGATGTGAATATAAATGCCACCTGGAATGAATACTGCTTGAATGAGTGTAAATTACAGTCAGTCATGAAATCAATTATATTGTAATGGAGGATACTGCCTAGCCACTTTTACACCTGCTCTTTAAGTCTATGTATCAGTGAGTTGGTGAAAGCACCAAGCCACAGATACTGCTCGGGCCTAGAAATCATCTTTTCTCTCACCATCCTTTCCCTTCGCAGCTTGTAGTTATTTGGAGTTCAGGAAAAGCACTGCAAATTCTGGGGTTCAAAGAAGCATCATTTTAACGCATGCCAAGTGTCCATAGTTGGCAGCAGCCCCTAGGATGAATGCACCTTCCTCCTGGTGCCCACGCCTGGCTAGGGCAGCGCTGTTTGGGGGAAGGAAGCTGCATGTAATTCCTCAAATCTGTCATGAAAGAGGCAGTGCATTTTTCTGCTAGTATCTGCTGCCTAGCACAAGGAGGTACGTATGCAGATTGCGAAGGCTCGAAGTCATTCTTCCAGTACATCTATCCATGGTCCTATGGGATACGAAGTCCTGCCAGGGATGCTAGATGAATTGCTTTGTACGGGTGCATCTGTAGGCAGCAAAAAGAGCTTTTTCTTCCAACTTCTCTGCCCATGCAAGAGCAGCCAAGGTTTTGCTAAATGCGAAAGCCCCAGGCCAATTACCACAAATAAATTGAACCTGACAGATCATTTAAGATAAACTTTTATTCCTTTTAGGATCTCATATTAAGAAAGTCTCAACACCAAATTCCACAAGGCACAGCTGAAAAACTTTGCAATGCTCCTACCTAGACCATTTTTCTTTTTTAATTCAGTAAAAGAGCAAGAAACGTTATCATTATTCTGGCAAGGTCTCCTTTGTCAATCACAACAAATGTCTAAGTGGAGAAAAGCTTGGAAAACTGCTTACATGTTCAAGTCTTCAGTTATGAAGCTGAGGGAGATGCATTTATCTGACTACTTCATCTTACAAAACAGTTAGGTTTCAGATTTTCTCCATTTGGGGAGAATCCATTTTGGGTAGCATTTCAAAATGCCTGATAGATTTTGAAATATAAGTCTCATGACTCAGTTGTCTTTCCCCCTAACATTTTATCTTTTGTATTTCTTACATTTAGTCAGTCTCTTCCACACATGTAGAACGATCATAGAGGGATTAAAAAAAAAAAAATTGAACTTTGGTTAAAAAAAATTATTGAAATATGAATCAATAAGGGAAAAAGAAGCATAAGTCGAACACAAACCCAGAGGAGGGATGGAATATTCTACTTACCCACTGGTCAGCAGCATCGGTAGTGCACTCTATATTCGTGTTACCTGTATACATATTTATGACTTGAGAGCCCAGAGTCCCTCCCAGAACTCATGCTTCTGTAAACCCCACTAATTCCAGAGGCAGCCCACAGTTTCATTTATGTGCATACCGATTTTTGCTATCACAGTACATGATTTTAGCTATCCTAAGCACAACTACAGGCTGGGTGGAGAATGGATTGAGAGCAGCCCTGAGGAGAAGGACTTGGGGGTATTGATTGACGAGAAGCTCAACATGAGCCGGCAGTGTGCACTTGCAGCCCAGAAAGCCAACCGTGTCCTGGGCTGCATCAAAAGAGGTGTGACCAGCAGGTCGAGGGAGGTGATCCTGCCCCTCTACTCTGCTCTTGTGAGACCCCACCTGGAGTACTGCGTCCAGCTCTGGGGGCCCCAGTACAGGAGAGACATGGAGCTGTTGGAGAGAGTCCAGAGGAGGGCCACAAAGCTGATCAGAGGGTTGGAGCATCTCTCCTATGAGGACAGGCTGAGAGAGTTGGGGTTGTTCAGCCTGGAGAAGAGAAGGCTCCGGGGAGACCTTATAACAGCCTTCCAGTACCTAAAGGGGGCCTACAGGAAAGCTGGAGAGGGACTGTTTATCAGGGAGTGTAGTGACAGGACAAGGGGTAATGGGTTTAAGTTGAAGGAGGGTCGATTTAGATTAGATGTTAGGAAGAAATTCTTTACTGTGAGGGTAGTGAGACACTGGAACAGATTGCCCAGAGAAGCTGTGGATGCCCCATCCCTGGAAGTGTTCAAGGCCAGGTTGGATGAGGCTTTGGGCAACCTGGTCTAGTGGAGGGTGTCCCTGCCCATGGCAGGGGGGTTGGAACTAGATGATCTTTGAGGTCCCTTCCAACCCAAACCGTTCTATGATTCTATGATCATCAGCTGGCCTAAAGCTGCCTGAGTCTTAGGAGGCTTTCAGTGCTTAAAATAGGCCTACAGTGCTGAAAAATGAACCTGTAACACACAGGCAATAATCTAGCATTTGGTTGCAGGTTATCACTTAGATTGTCAGCTGAATTTATCAAACCTAGATATGAGCAGTTAAAAAGTTTTTGATGATCTATATCTTCCATATACAACTGCAACCTTAAATCCAACTTAAGATTTTCTGGGTGTGAAAATTCATGAATGATTTTTCAAAAATTTTGCTCTCTTCTCTGAATTCAACAAGCCCTTCATGTATTTACTGACCTTTGTGATTCACACTTCAGGGGCTTTTCATAGTCTTTCCCTTTTGAGGGGGAAAGCACAGACTAAATATGTGAACAACTTCCTCCTTTCTATCAGGCCCTCTGCCATTTACTAACACAACACAACGTTCGCCTGCTGTCACATGAGACTGCAACAACCATGCTCCAAATGTCACATTAGCAAAGTCAGGTTAAAATCACTTTGTGTTACAACACTTTCTGCACTGACCTTTTGAAGGGCCAGAATGAGAGGAAGGCTTAGTTCCCCTTGCTCTGCGCAGGGAGCCTCTCCTTATTTTCTCTCCTAAATGCAAGAAGCACAGGATCCGTATTCAAAGACCTGCTGGAGTTGCCAGCTTTTATGAATGTGCAACATCCCTGCAATCCCCCGAACTCTCTGTGGCTCCATCTCCTAACCTATGTGGTACAAGCAGTCTTGTAAAAGAGTAAAACTGATTGCTCAAGGCTTTGGGTCTCTGTATATGTTAGACATCTTGTTCTTTCCAATATGCAGGTTGAGGAGCACAGGCATCTGCTTCCCCTGGCATGCTCAGCTTTCCATTTTAACACTGTTCAGGGCAGAATGTGGAGCTATTTGCCTCACTAGGCTTATAAATAACCTGACCTTTTAAAATGGTCAGAACAAGGAATCTGTATTACTAATTTGGGACCTCTAGCATACTTTTAATTGAGGCAAGGATCCACCATGACTTTATGATAGATGGGAATATGTTTCCCAGGGAAAAGCTATCCGGCCTGCTCAGTGCAAAAGCTGGTGTGCCGCTATGCTTGTGGACTTTAGAGGATATCCTTTCAGTGAGGTATTGCTATTCTCCTCCTCCTTCAAACTAGCCCTTATCAGTAGCCCCAGAATAATTTGCAGTGGCCCAGCCGCTGACAGGAAGGCTGTGCCAGAGCTTCCCATGCCAAGTGGGTCTTGTGAGCCCACCTAGTTAGACCAGGCAAGTCCCAAATCTGGTAAAATAAAAGGGAGTTGATTATTACACTTATATGCTCCTACACAAGGGATTAACCAGCAAAGATCTTACACAGTCTGTCAAGGTTAAGCATGGCCTGGGTAGCTCTGAATTGGGTATGCAGAAAACAGCTCAAGGAGGAAAAATGTGTCCATGGCATAGAGGTTAAAAAAAGCAGGGAGGAATATAGTGAGAATACAATGAGGTATCAAACACCTTTGTATCAGCAGTTAGGGATCATATAAAATAGCACTTGTTTTTATGTACAAGTGACAGTTCCCTATTCTTCTGCCTGACCCTGTTTCTTACACGTACAGTATTAATTCAATGCATTTTTCATTCTGGCAGTAGTTTGAACTAAATCACTGCTAAATCATCTGTGGTGAAATCACTTCTTTACAGGTAGAGGTACTAGATCGATCTAATGAAATAATTTACTTATGAAGAATTCATCCCTTGTCCTCCATAATCATTTAAGGAAAAAATTACACATGCACTCCAGTTGAAGATAACAAATACCAAGACGGATGGAACTGTAAGCAGACATTTTTCTCAACAGTCCACACTCATGTTCTCCCTTTGGTTTCGATTGTTGAACCAATAACTCAACAGTAAGAAAAGTATAACTCAGTTGTCCTGTTCCAGGCGCAAGGGGACATTAGAGTCCATAGTAAGCTTTTTATAGATGTTTTGCCTAAGTCCTAAATATCTGGGGGTTTTTTTTGACTCCCAGAGTCTGCAAAAGGGAACCCTGAAAAATGAGCTTGCTCTCAGTCAGCTTATGTGACTACAAAGGGTCTATACTGCCACTGGGGATAAAGAAATGAAAAGCTACTATTTCCTGAACTGGCATCCCCACTTCATTTCTTTTGAAAGGGAGGGTGATAAATTCCTGTTCAAGCAACTCAGCAAGATTCACTGGAAATAAACAGAGAGATGCTTATCACAGAAGTTTAATACAGTTATTTTAAATAACATGATTCAAGCCAGAAAACGACACCTGTGCTGTTGCAGAGTGTTACTTAAGGTCAGACATTTAGAAACAAAATTCAAAAGTTTTTCTCCTCCTAAATCTATTAATTACATGTGCTCATTTTCTATTACCATGTTTACAGAATCAGAATTCTTTAATTTCTGAACTAGACTCCAGTGATTATGTATTGAAACAGATTGCTTTTACAGAAACTAAAATGTCAGCTTAGAGAACAAGGTGCCAATACAATGACTGCATGATCAGCTACGACTTGAAATTAAATTAGCACTTGTAATGACAGAACAAAATGAAACTATGATTAGGATGCAAAAAAGAGGACTAGTAAATTTGAAAAGTCTTTTTCTACCCTTAATAAGGAGGTATTATATGGATTAATACTGTTCCTGTGCTCTCAAAGGTTTAGTACCAATGCCTGTATGAATTCTACAGTATATGATTCACAAGTGCCTTTGGTCACCTACACAGTGAACAAACCCATCTTCACTGTTTTTTAAAAAGTCTTCCCTGTTCATCTCCCTTATCTGTGATAGGTGTGCCCGTCATCTTTGTTTTCTCATAACACTGTGATAATATTGCTTACCATCCCAGAAGTAGTTGTCTAAAGGAAATTTTTGTCAAATATTCTTTGTTGTAAAATTCCATCGACTTAGAGATCTGTCAGGCATTGTAACCTTATCTTGGTATCTCTAGCCTACAACTACACAAACCTTTACATGCTGGCACGGTGTACTACTAAACAATATTCTATTTTGTCTGTTCAAATGCTGTAATGTCAAGTGATAAATCTGTGTCCTTTTAGTGACCTAGATAAACTTAATTTTCTTCTTTTCCATTCATTAAGAATTAAAGTTGTTCTATTTCATGAGTTTGTATCTCTTGGGGAAATATCTGAACTACAGGTTAGGGACGATGTCATTGCAATAGACCGCATTGTCTATTAATTACGTCAAATGAAAAATTTTCCCATAATAGATACCAGAATCTGATGGATTTCTCATAAGTCTTCTGGCTCTTTTTATCCCCCTGTAGAAACTGTATTACAACTCCTTCCAGAAAAAAAGCATTTCTCCAAGATGCTGAGGGGAGAGACTTGGCAGCACAGAGCTCTGCAGAGAGCAGCAGGTTGGGGCAGCTCCGCAGCCCTCGAGAGAGACTCTACCTCTCTTCAAAGGATGGGGAGGACTGGGTGGTGAAAAGGTGGGACAGCATTGCACATCACCTGAAATGAAACATCTGAACGAGTTAACTCTAGTAGAGGTAGGATTCTGAATACTGATTACAAAAAAATATGTATTTTTTTAAGTTGCAGTAAAAGCAGGAGAGTTAAGGAGGAGACAGCTGACAATTGTTTCAGGTTCTTCTCACACACCATTTCTTTAGTGGGGTACTAATTTCTGTTAACTTTCTGGAGGTGGATACTTCAAACTTTTGTAGAGATTAGTTATTGTAAAATTATTTTCCATGGCTTTCCAGCCTTTTTTCTTTGCTGTTACTTTGGAAACTTAGTCCGTTTTCTTGGTATTTTAGACAGCCCCTAAGACATTTTTGCACAAAATAGTGACAGGGACTTATCAGTTCCTATGAAGCACTTCATGCTTCAGAGTACGCTGGATGAACTGAAGCGGAATCCTATAAAAACTACAGCTATTTCTATACCGTGTGTGCTTGTCCAAGTAATAATTATTTGCACAGTCCAAACCATCTCTCAGGGGATGAACTGCTCTATAAAACACAGGCGATAAATAGGTCTCCCCTGCTCCTCACACGTGCCCGCCTCTCATGCCTGGGGCAAAATAATGAATCCAATTCTTCCCAACAACTCTGTCTTGCTTACTGCAACTTTGGATGGCACCGAAGTACCCAGCTAGTCTTAAACTAGCTGGCTTGAACACTGATAGCTGCAAAGCTGTGGTCTCCCATAGCTGTGTTCCCAAAGGAAAGGTTACCTACCAAAATGCTCATTTTGCTCCTGGGCAGATTTCCAGCTTACAGTCTGCTCCGTGTTATTGTTGCCACACTGCTAGCAGCACCCCACAATACACCTTGTTCCAAATGAGGCAACTCTAGCAACTCCACACACTTAATCCCATTAATCTTTCTTTATAGGTAATGCCCTAAGACTCCAGACAATTTCTGTAGCTCTTATCTGTCCTTTCTCCAGTTTGACAGTACATATGCACAACTTAGGTACCTGAATCTCAATACATAAAAACAAACCAAACAAACAAAAACCCCAACTACTAGTAAATAATACCAATAGAATAGTTTACAAGAGGAATAAGTGGCTCAGGGGAAAACACTGCTTCTAGTAGGTATGAAACAAAAAGAGAAACTGAACAGGAAATGTATCCAAAAAAATCTCACAATAAAAGGGGAAAACAGCCATAAACATATATAAAGATATAATCTCCTTTATGTTTTCATCTGACAGAGGACTGGTATAAAGGTGTCTGAGATACTAATAATGAAATGACAGGTGACCTTCAGTGCTAGTAAGGTATGGAGTAACATACAAGAGAAAAACAGTATCAAGTATACATGCATAGTGGTTGGTACTAATTAATAGCATCCAGGATGAGACCTTGGATTTTCTGTAGCTGGTTCTTTGAAGACATCAGTCCTATGCTCACTGGTGGCCAAGGAGGCAAAGAGAGGATGACTGTGGTACAACAGAATATTGGGAAAGCAGTTAAAATAACACGGAAAGGTCATTCAGCAGTGTGAGGTATGGAGGTGGATGTTTCAATGCTACATGTGGCTCTCATTAAGCTCTCGCAAAAAGGGAATAAGAGTATCAGGAGAGGAAGGGGATTATTAGAACTATAGAGCAGCTTTTACATGATGAAAAAACTGAATGGATGACAAGGACTTGCATTTCCAAAAGAGAGTCATTGATGACAGATCTGTAAAACATGAATGATATGAAGAAAGTGAATAAGACACAATTATTCATTGCTTCTCACGTTACAAGAAGCAGGGTATGCCCAATGAAATTGTGAGAGAGCTGGTTTAAAACAAACAAACAAACAGATGGAAGGGCTTTAATCGTTACATGCATAATTATTTTGTAAAACTCATTGCCACTGGATGTGTTGAAGGCCAAAAGTATAAATGGATTCATGAAAGAGATGACAAATTGATAGAGGATAAATCCACATGCAACTGTTAAATCTGATGGTCCAAAGACACCCTGCAGCTCAAAAAGTCATGAAAACACTTTCCTGTGGGAACTCAGAGTGTAAAACGGAGAAAAAACCAATTCTATATATGCCTGTTCTGATACAGATACCCATAACTGGCATATGTCATATCCCTCCCTCAGTATCCATTACCAAGTGGATACTGAGCTGGACAGAAGTTGTTATCTGACCCAATACTGCAATTCTTCATGCACTAGGCATACAAACAATTATGGTCAGATTCAAACAGGTTTTCAGGTGTTACATCATTAGGCACTGAAACAATAAAATCTCTGCACTCCAAACCCCACTGCTTGGTATACAGGCAAGTATAAGTTTCACTTTTCTATTTGGGGTTGTCAGGAGGTAAATGGTATCTCTTGATAGATTTCTTAATTATCAGTGGGTTTTTGAAATGTGCATGTGTGTGTGTGTGTTGGGGGCAGGGAAAGGAATCACCCCGTTCTGTCAAGAACTGACCGAGAGTCCTTTCTTTAAAATGCATCAGCAGAAGGGGAGGTGCAGCACTTCCCTTTCATGCAGTACCTATTTAGAGATCAGTGGTTAGAAGAGTCATCATATACTTGGGTTATCGCAGCTTTAATTCACTTTCTGCCTGAGGAGAACTGTAAATTTCACCTCTTTCTATTTATAACCAGGCCATACATATGTCTGGATAATGACTTTCACTATTTGTCATACTAAAAATCTTGTACAACATAGGAAAAAAATCAAGACTGGTAGACGAGAAGGGAAAGGGTGAGACGGCCTGACACAATAACCTATTAGTAGCTATGATCCTCACTTGGATGAGGGATCCAAGCCCCAAAGATTACTTAAACATTTTACATTTAAATAATATATTGGATTTAAAGGAAAACACCAAAACTTAGAACCGATGATGGAAGAGCAACTAAATCTATGTTTCCTCTTTAGAAATAACCTAACCACCAGTCTAGGGTGTCATGCTTATCCTATGTCTCTTACTAGAAACAATTCAAAGATATAGAACAAATGGTATTAGTAGCATACAGTGGATGAGTACTTGTAAACAGTGTCAGAATCACGCAACAGACACTGCAGAGGCGCAACAGCTCAAGATTTAATACAGCTGGTCTAGCAGAGACCTCAAGATGAAGTCATCTGTTTGTCTCAAGGCACAATGAATACATCTACACCACTTCAGAGGTCTGCTTAACTTTCTTCAAAACAGAGGCAGCAAGTTTATACACCTTCCAGAGTTTAAATACCCTTTTCATTAGAAAGTTTTTCCTAATATTTGGCTCAAATCACCACTGCTACTATTTAAATCCTTTATTTCTCAGGCAGCTGATGAGGGCAGGACAAGCAAACGTTTTAGCGGCAATTGTCACATATTTCAACCATCTTCTCTAAGCAGCCTAGATCTTTTGCTTTTTGTAATGAGGTGTGTTTTTAATCTGTTGTCTTTGCAGATTTTCCTTAAATCTGCACTGGAAACAGTAGTTAGCTGTAGCTTTTTGGCACTGGGTAAATTAAAAGGATACTATTATTTATACAACCCAAGTACAGAATTTTTCTTATTTTACCTCTTCATGTTTTTACTTATTCATGTTCAGCCCGTGACCTACTGTAACCTTTAGTTCGTTTCATGTATAACTATGGCCTGGTGAATTGTTCCCCATTTTGTATTTGTATAGCAGTTTATTCCCAATGTAGCACCAGGCATTTGACCTAAATAAACCGCATTCTGTTTTTTCCTGATTACTTCTTCAATTTGTTAATATCTTTTTGAATCCTTGTCTAGTCCCCCTTGTGCTTGCTGGCTCCCTCTGAGACCATTGTACATTTGATAATTACACATTCCAGTTCATCTTCTTAATCAGCAATGACAATATTCAGTGACTCCAGATTTACAGCACATCCTTTCAGGACTCTACTTGGAAATAGGAATATGACCGAAAGGAAGGTGCCTTTTAGGCTCCAGATTAATCAGAAAAGACCTACCAAAGTGAAACACTTTGAAGGACAGGTATGTGTCAGTTCTTGCAGCCTCCTGTATCGCAGCAATCTACAATCTCAGTTTTGTTGCTGCCCTCCCTGCTCCTTGATACGCACACAACAGTTGCCAGGACCCTCTTTCAGCTCCCACTAGCCAAAAGATGTTGGCCATCTACTTCAGCTACATGTTTGACAATGAGAACAGTCCTTTAATTGCACCTGTGGAAAAATTGCCATTCATTTGGAAGGATGCCAGCCTCAGACGTGTCTTGGATATTTGAGCTAGACTGACAGACTGCTCTTTATTTGCCAGTAAGGTAGGGGAATGCTGTTACATGTGCTTTGTACTGTCTGCTGCATACTCAATCATTCCTGGGTGGTATTCATGATCTATAAAGCAGTAAGTAGCTTGGTCACAGCTATCTCTGGCACCATCTGTTTGACCACTTGCAAAACTAACAGGCTGCACAGAAGCTGAAAAAGAGACATGACTAGCCTGAGTTTGGGAAAACCTGTATCTAGATCCAGAATTAAACCAGCTATTCCAAATCTCATCACAGTGTGTCAGGCATATTGCAGTTACCCTCTGAACCCTCACAGGCTGGTCCTCCCTTGCCTCTGGCAGACACGGCTGTCTGCTTTTTCCATAGCCAAAATGTTTGCAGATAGTCTCATTAACACAAAACTTTCCAGCAAAGAACAGAAAATGAAGCTACTGAGTCTACCCAGCTGATTTTCTCCTCTGGCAAATGAGGAACAGTGGTTTTGGCCAAGGAATCCTACTTCTGATATATGATTACCTATTTACCTGTTTTATTTTTCTGCATTTAATTATTTGCGATAACTGTGCATTTTCATTCAAACTGTTAACAAAACTATAGATATAGATGAAGAAATGACTCGAGGTATAGAACACTAAGACTGATGATTCCCAATTATTATGTTTGGATAAGAACCTACTAATTCATTTAACATACACTATACTCATAATCAATCTCATAAAAGCATTTACAAGGCATCTTTGATGTGGTCATTTTTCATAGAAATCATCAAGATTTGTATTATATTCTAAAAAAAAAAGTTTAATGAATAAGTTGTGTATCTGTCTCAAGCTTGATTGCACCTAACAGCTATAATTACAAAGAAGCCCGCTTACAATTTTAAGTACTGGATTTAATTAAATTCTTTCCATTATTAGTAACTTCCCCAATAGTCCAAGATTTATTGAAAGTTAATGTGAATGTTTCAGAAAGCATCCTAACCAATAAAGAATTCTTTGGAACAAATTAATAATTTCTACAATTATACCACAAGTATTGAATATAAAAGCCTTGTATAAAAACAATACCAATGAAAGAGCAGGAAAAAAAATTGTTAATAGTTAGAATATCATTTGTAGTCAATAAAAAGATAGATTACTTTCACCTATGTTGTTATATTGTTCCTTATTTCAATTTATCATACATTTTTGTACATTCTTTTCATTTTCAAAATTAATAAGAAACTAAACTAAACTTAAGACCAGGCTTCAGATGTGTTGACAGACTATTGCTTGCATGAGAGAGATTCCAGCCTTTCTCCTGCATTTCTCCATAGGATGCCTGGCTTATTTTTTCCTGTAGGCTAATTGGAAACTTTTGGTTGGTGATCAAAATCCCAAGTATGTGCCTGAATCAGTTCTGAAATAGTAATTTTGTAATTGCAGGGAAATATAAAATGGGCAGCTGTCTCCTATGTTCTTATTGACCAAACAGAACTTCAACTGATGGTAAAACCATTGGTGTTAAATAGCATCTGATGTGAAACTGAGAACATTATAAAGAAACTCAATTTGAATGGTTGGAAATAAAAATCTGCATAAAATCAGCTATCCTGGACTTCTATTGCTTCTCCAGATTAGTTCAGAAAATACATGTTGCACCTCCCCATGATCCCCAATCACATCCTTAATGTGCAGAGGAAACGTGCCAAATTTCTCCTCGCTCAGATGCTCTAGAAGGGTACATACAGCTGCCTTAGGCATAACGCATAAGGGCTCCTTCAGACTTCCGAGGAATAAATAGCTCTTGTAAAATCCCTGATAATATTTTCTCATGATTCTCTCATGTGGCTGTAAACACTGCTACTATGAAAAAATGGGGAGGGGGAAGGAAGGAGAGGAACCAATCAATATTTATCATTAGTGTTGAGCAAGAATTTCTTAATTATATTATCATAAGATGACGTCTGCGAAGTTTTAGTGGGCAGAAATGCTTCAGGGAACATGAGTTAATAGCATCAGTTATAGTTGCGAAGGCAAGAGCAATCCCGAAAATTGCTTCGGTAAATTAGAATGAGTAACAGATCCCCTCAAGTGCATTGCTGTTCATTAATAATAATGTCCATAGAGCAGACAATTTCTGTTTAAAGGATGAGCCTTTGTAACTTGGTCAGTAAGATTAGGTTTAAAGTGATCTCCTGAAGACAAAGGGAGTGCAAGCTTCTTTCTCATGCATTGTCTGAAAAGGATTTGCCAGCTTTCTCACTGCTACTCTCACGAGACCATCCAACTGCTATCATCCCCAGTTTTATCTCAGCCTCAGCCTAGGAACAAAAACATGAATTGCATTCTATAAACTGTAGAAACAACTATAACGTGTCTTCTATGAATCACCATTTCTGCAGAAAACTCTCCCAAGCAAGCACCTCGTCCCGGCTGCAAATGACCCTTGACAAATCCCCACGGCTGCATTTGCGGTCTCCGCTGCCGAGACCGTGCCCTGCAGGAGCCGCTCAGGCTGAGAGGATGCAGCAAGCTTGGCGAGTCGCGCTGTGGAGTGTCTTGCCTCCAAGGGACGGGGTCAGCAGGTTGTGTCCTCTGCACGCTGAGGGACTGACTCCTGAAGCAACTTTCAGCAAGCAGTTGCAGAATGTCATAAGTGAGTCTTCAGAGAGCACAAACATTAACTTCAAAGAGCTTAGCAGCAAAAATACTCTCTTAAGTTCATCTTCAGGCTCAATTTTCAGAGACAACTGTATTAAGAAATGGATGCTTAGCTGACCAGCATAGTTTTTCCAACAGCTTTCGGCTGTTATAGATCAGCAGTAGTTTCTACAAGTATGTGGATTTTCTTCTAGAAACATTCTTGGCAATATCTGGGAATATCTCAGAGCACTCAGGGTTTAAATCACAGTATTTTAAACAGGTAACAAAACTTTCTAAGTACCTTGATGCATCCTCCAAGCAATTTCTTTTCAAAATAATTGTACGTATTTAAAACATCCTGAAATAAATGCAACTGATACACAAGTTTGAAACTGCATGCATAATTATGATGAAAATGAAATTGTTTGCAACCTACCTTGGAATTGCGTAAATTTAATGGTTCCCATCCTCTCTCCATTTCTGAAAACAACTTGACCCTAAATAAAATAAATAAATACCTTAAAAATTGTATAAATCTCTCTTAATATAGTTTCATTAGCACTGCAATTACTTTCCATTCACTATTAAAATTACCCATGCAAAGTTTAAACTTTGAAGAGAGCAGATTCAACCAAGCTTAAAATAACTCAGTAACATCTCCTTAAAGCTTTCTCCCACAGATTTCAAATGGCCTTAGAAATTTGACCAGTGATGTCACCCACTTTCCACGGATGGAAATGGAGGTACGATAAAGGCAGTAACTTACCAAATCTCAGATGATGCAAACAATTGATTTTCACTCTGTGACTTTTTATCAAGGATATCTGAGAGCTACCAAAGATCACACAAGAAAATGGTTCTCCATTTCATTCATCATATGGTTGTCCAAATGGCTCTATTATCTACTTCTATCAATGATTATGGATATCTGTAGCTTTTGTGGCTTGGTTTTGTGCTACATCAACATGCATGTCCTAGGATTCTTTTTAAATGTAATACCTTTAAGTCAGTACTACCCTTTGCTGCGGTACAGGTTGTTACTCTTCAAAACAATGGTCATGTAACACTGAAATCTCCTCACATATCCCTAGCAAATTACTCCAATATTTCATCCCATCTTTCTGACTCAAATTAAGAAAAGTTCTTGTTAAATTTCTTCCTTACTTCAGCTATTTAATGATTGAGTATGAAAGAAGAGGTTTTCATTCATTTACGCTAAGAAGTATTTTTAATATTTTGAACCTGCAGCGGAGTGCTGAGAGCTGTCAGTAGAGATTGCTGTTTTACTGCATCCCCAGTTTGAGTTATTATTATCCTCTCCATTAATCTTTGTTTTAGCGGACATCAGGATAAGAGAAACCAAACGATAAGCATGTAAGGCTACAATACATTTCTCTGTGCAAGCCAGCCCCTTTTTGGATAACCCTTTCTGGTCACTAAGGGTTGGCACTGAAGACAACCACCTGAATCAGCGCCTCTCAGGAACCACACGACGGATGTGTAGTACAGCACACTCACCCCACAGCTCCTCCAAGCCACAAGACACCATTTCCCTTTGATAAATAGAGGATGACACCCTTCAACAAGCATGAGCTACCTCGTGCTAAGCCTTAAAAGCCAAAAGCCCCAGTCTGTGACGCAGCGAGAGCAAGAGAAATGAACACTGGTAACGGGAGGGATTCCTGTGACAGCTGCAGAAGGGCGCAGGAGCTGCTCCCACTGAAATCCAGGTGAGCTAAGTCTCACCCAGTGGCTGCTAACACAACGCCAGGAGAGAACGTAAAACGTTAGCAGGCAGGTTGATGGGTGCACCTTAGCAGCCTTCATCCAGATCTCCTTAGTGTTTATTATCCCTTCATTTGTTTGAAGATAATGATAATGCACTTGGCTATTTGGTTTAAGTAAAAAATAGTAGAAAATATTAAAGAAGGGAGCTGTAAAGATGCTATGCAAGTATCACTTGGAACACATATACACCTATAGTCAATCCAGTCTTAACCTTGCTAAATTCTTGGTTCTGTGACCTCTGTCAGGGATTTCTATCGTTAAATGTGTCACTGCATGGAAAAAATATTTTTTCATTTGATTTTACATTTACTGCCTTTTATTTTAACTCTGTGTCCTCTTATTCTGTTATTACAAGATAATAGGACTGTAAGTTGTAGTCTACTAGAGTGATATTTATAGATAAATGTACAGCAAGTATCACTGCTATCATCTATGCTGAGTCATCTATGATTCTCATCTATTATTGATAGTATAATATACCAGATCATGAAATTTTCTAGATACCAAATACAACTGGTTTTCAATATTATCGTTGCTTCTTGTAAAATCACCCACATTTTTATCATTCAGTAGGACAGACATATACTGTATGCATCTACTGACTAGAGATAAATACATACATCCTCACTGACATGTTCTGGAACTATCAACAAAAGATAAATCAGGTTTGAATGTTCTGAATAAATGTAAAAATTTGGATAAAAATTATAAACAGAATTACAGATTTAGAAGTATTTGTTTTTAACAATTTCCCTTCGTTAAGATTTGTGGCTTATCCTGATCTAAGTAGTAGATAAAGATATGGATGATGGTGATGAAAGTTATAGAACAACTAATGTGAAAATGTCCTTGTTATCTGCAAAACTATTCAATCACAGTGTTTTACTTTCATTAAAGCTTACTGGAAAATTCTAAAAAGTCGAATGGGTTATTAAAAGGAATAAAAATTTCCTAATACTATTTTATGAGTTCTGACACTGTCCTGGGTATTGCTCACAAACTACAGCATCTGTACATTACACATACAGATATTAACAGGAAAAAAAAAAGTGAGAAATTGAAATTGGCTATTTATTCCATGTGTAATCCAATGAATAAAACTGTTTTCAAAGGTAAAATTAACAAAAAAACGTATCAGCAAGAAGCCTCAAAGCAGAAATCTCTAGTGCAATCCATGACGGTGACAGCACATATTTATTACTTGAGCATCAAAACTGCCACCGCAGCTGCAGTTACCGCTTGGTTCTTTGCTCCTCAGGAACATGCTGCTTCATGAGAACATGTGACAAGTCGCTACAGCGTCCCAAGTACCTTAAACCCCTCAAGAGTCTAAAATTCCTGTGTGCTTGGTGAGGAAACACTCCTAGATTTTTACTGGGGCTTTAAGCGGCCCCAGCAGACACGGACATAGTGTTCCGGCTGCAGTATTTGGTTCTGCCAACACGGCAGAAAGGAGCGCTCCTCACGAACACTGAGAAATTGTATTAGTAGCGATACCTTCGTTTCTGTTTTACAAATATTCACTTAAAACAGGAATAAGAAGGAAACTAATGAAAGTCACTGATTACTGTATACTTTCACCACTATTTTATGAAAAATAAATTTTTATGAAAATAAAATTTTATGAAAAAGAAGACAATTACATTTGGGGTAAAAAAAGTGATATAAATATCTAGTAAAATGTTGTAGCATTTAATTTTATAAACTTACAGCAATGCTAGTAAGAAATAAGCCAACCAGTGTTTCAGAAACCTGTTTTGTAGAAATGATGTGCTGATTTATGGCATGAGATGCGAGTTATAATCTGACAATGTTCTATGGCTCACATTAAGTCATTTCTTTGCCACCAAGATAACATACCATAAGATTTAGCTAGGGAGTTATCTTTAGACTTGAGATTCATAAATTACTAACAGTGGTTTTTTCTTTATTTAAAGTAGCAGATCTTTGAATAATAGATATTCCTACTACACACATTAAGCTCTGACTTTACAAAAGCAAATCTTAGTACTACTTCATCCCTTATTTTTACCTCACCACACACTCCAGCACATGTGCCGGTACAGACTGCAGCTCACGGTGTGATCCACCATAAAATCTAGATGTTATGAAATCCATGTGAATATAACAACAGACAAAATCCTCTTTTAGTTTCCACTTTGGTGACATTGCATAGGCATATTTAGATACTTATTAGCAAAAGGATCAGTGAACATACATATGAGAAGCACTGTTTTAAAGAAAAATAATAGAAGAAATGTCAATACTGTCAATACTTCAGAACACAATTCTCAGATTCAAGCAATATTTCCTAGTCAAATAATTATTTTACTTCAAGAGATGCAAAATATGATCTCTCTCCTTTAAATCAACCACACAAATTAATTACTTAGATCAAACCACATATTTTACTATGCATTGGCTTAGTTAATCAGCAAAACTTTCCTCTTCATTACACAAAGATCATCCCAGTGGAGACCAATAGAAACCACATTGGTATCTTAGTGTCTGTTTTATTTTATTCTATCTACCATCGACAGGGGTTTTTTTTAATTCTTTCTATTAATTTTCTTCACCAGTTGCAAAAATTATGCTCGACTAAATACCAATTCTATAACTGATTTGCTCAACTTTGAGCTGCGGACAGGCACCTTCACATCAGCTACTATCCTTATAAAGTTGATGGGGAGGAAAGAGAAAGTATGTGGCTTGGAGTTCAGCGGACGGGGATGTGAACAGAGGGTGGAAGAGAAGCTGAATGAGCTCAGTCTGGCAAAGCGTGGTACCCCTGGATTTTGCTGCTGGTACGTATGTACAGCCACTGCTGCACGCAGCACCCCAATAACCTATCTTTGGGATCCATTGCAGCTGTGTTAATCATAATGCAGTCTTACGTGAGTGTACTTTACCCAGTTTTCCTGAATGTACAACCATCCCATCAGGGAAAACAATACTAGTTACACATTGCAAGTTAGTTGGCTTGGAGAATAGAAATATAGAAGCTTATGTTGTGGGGTTTTTTAGGTTTTCGTTTGGTTTGTGGTTTTTTTCAGATATACATCACTGAGTCCAGCTGCTTTTCCTGTAATTGTTTGGCTTTTTTTCTTTTTTCTTTTCCAAAAGCTGCAATGATGAAATGATTTACAAATGATGAAAACCAGAACTGGACCAAACATTTCAACGGTGTCAGTCTCACAACTGACACATAGAAGGACATCATGTCCCTGTTTTTTCTGCATACTGTCTTCTTCTATGAGCTCTGCTTTACAAGCCTAACATTGATTTTTGTCCTATTCACATGTACGTTGTTATACAGCATAACTGCGCTCCATCTCATTACTAAAAAGACAGTCTCTACCCTCCCTGGATGTACAAACTTCACCTTTTTTCTTGAATTGATGTTCCCTAAGCCGTTAGGCCTTTATTTGTGGTCAGAATAGCAAGTTCACAACAATCATCCATTCGCATTCACAAAATATTAGCCAACATTAGCTTTATTTTAGATACATGGGACTTCCCCTGTCCTTATAGCAGTTAGTCATTTGTCTACACTTGGAAGCAGCTGTTTATTATACGTTATTTTTTTCCTGGTGGATACAAAGTAGTTATCTTTGCTATATTATGAGCATGTCATTAAGCTCTTTTCGAGCCATGGAGCACTAGTATTTATTAGAAGTTTCTTTGCATTATCACTGACAGTATTATTATTCAGCTCTGGATATAGGCCCGTGCCAAAGTTAGAATTCTTTCATTCCTCATACACTGAAATCCACAGCCAACACATTTTTTCATTCATGTCTTTAGCTTTCTTCATCAGTCAATAAAACCAGAGTTCAGGAGACTCTTTGCTCTCTCAGTTGGGGCCAGCTCTGCACTTTGACCATCATTTCATTTACTGTGTATTTTCTTCTGCAAAGTGTCTAAAATATAGTAAACACAGAAATAAATAAATAGCATTTATTTCCGTGATTTCCAGTACTATACCTACAAAAAAGGTCTGCTTTAGACCATGCTTGCTTCCAACAGTCTTCCCCCACATAGCATCAAACAATTTTTTATTTATCTAAATTTGTATTATATACTCAGTTTATACTTGGTATCTTATTGTTGATTTAAAATGCAATAAGTAGGTATTCAAGTTAAATTAATAACACAAATACCCCTTCATGAGAGGAGTGATCATGAGTATGTTGACACACACATCGCAGCTGGGTGCAAGACAGTTAAACGCCACAGGACTCGTGTCCCCCGAGCATTTTCCAATGGCTCAGTACATTTCAGGGCTCTGCCTCAGTTTCACTTCACTGTCCAGGAATCTGGGCCGCTCTGCCCTCCAGGCAAGTCATCTCCCCGTATAACAGTGTTTATCCCCAGTGGCTTTCCCTGAAATGCCTGAGCATACACAGTCAAACCAGTTCCAAAAGTGACCCTCAGCATTTTTTCCAAAAATAAGTTAACTCAGTCACTTTTGGAGCTCTTGAGTTAGATATTTAAAATAAAGTAAGGTATTTAAATAAATGCATGCAGTAGGATAACAAAGGCAATTGAAGTTACATTTTTAATTCAAACCACAGTGCATTATTGTCAAAGAATAATGAGTATACAATTAAAACTGTCCCTTTAAGTTCTGTGACACCTGCTGAAATCAAGCTGTACTTCTGATCCTGTAGTGTCCTTGTTGGACTAAGTCCAATAAAAGTAGGAGCCAAGGAGGGTGAAGCACCACAGGACAGCAAACCGAAGAGCTTGCTAACACCCAAAGGGCAGGCATTGCCCTCCCACGTTGCTCCTAGCTGCACAGTCCTACACCTACCTGGTGGCAGCTCGGCATTCATCAGGCCCCTACGTGAGCTGTAGTGGCCCATTAAACCAGCAATGATTATTCAGTGATTATTTTTTGTTTTATTTTCTATTGTTTTGGCAAGAGGGGAAGATGTTGTTTCTGAATTGCTTTCTAGTGCCAGAACCAGAGCCAGCACGAAAGGAGCCCTGGAAGGACGCAGCTGCTAGCAGAAAGAGCTAGGAGGGAGGGAGCGAGACACCGGCTGTTAGTCCCAGCTCCTTTCGGAAGCCTTTCTGTGTTATCATGCAATCCACACGGTCTGCTACTCACATGTTACACACACTCGATTTACTCATACAGGACTCCTTAGCTACAGACATGCCTTCCCTGACACGCGCAAAACAGCAAGCCGGCATTCTGTGGGTCTTGGCTCTGCAGCTTCTAGGTGGTGAAGAGCTACACGCTGTGATTCGTAACCTCTTCCACCCTCCAAACATCATGTCTAAGACAGCAGTGTTTATAGAGAAAGGGACTATCGGTTAGGCTATCAAATGATATAGTTGAGAGTAACCCAATAAGCTTTTAGCTCTGCAAGTCTAACCTTGCTTCTGAAACAAAACAGCAAACTTCCAGCTGAGGGCAGCTTGTGCACAACTCTTCTGGTTTCAACCTCGTTACCTCACTCAATTAGCCGGAGACAAAGAGCTAAGCACAGGAGATGTAAGCACAATGAAGAGAGGATACCAGGGAGACAGCAATAAAGTTGTCAGCCCCTGTGGGATAAAGAGGTAATTGTCACCTTTGGAACAGTGAGAGGAGAGCAGAAGGCAGAGGGTGACGAAAACTAAAATGCTCCATAAAATCAACAATGTTCCTGAATCCATGATTTTATATCCTTAGACTGCTGTGGATAAAATGTTTCTAGAACATTTGATCAAAGCAGACGCAGTGACTGCTGCTTTTCAAGCCTTGAGACTATTTTCAGAAAAGGTGTTTCTGTCAAAATTTTCAAGACTGAAGATTTAAATTTGAAATCTTTTTATGATCCAAAGGGATCTCTTTTCCCTGCCTGTTTTCTCTCTTATGAAATTTTCTGAAAGATTTGGGTAACTGAACACTGGTGTCTGGAGAGGAGCAGCAGCAGCAGAGCAGCTCAAAGAGCAGGTGTGAAGCACAGCTAAAAATCTGGTCTTGGCTAACATTTTCTAAATGAAGCAATACCACTATTCTGATCTAAACAGATACTTGTGTTCTAGCTATGAAAGAGCAGGCATAAAACAGCAGGAAAAATTGAACATGCCTACTTCTAAGCATTAAATATCTGTCTGCACCACAGGAATAATGCTTGAAAAATATACTTGCAAATGAGTAAGTTTCCCAAACACAAACACATGGGTTTTGGAGAAAGGAAGTTGGGAAGAAGGAAGATAAATTGATGGAACAGAAGCACCCAGAAAAAAAAATTCTGGTAATCATGACAGTGATGGAAAAGAAGAATGAAGAACCGGCGTTCATCAAATCCTGTAATATTGGAACTAGGAGGCAGTCATCAAAACTATTAGGACATCAGTCTAAACCAGAAAAATCAGTGATGGTTTTCATGGTGTTCCTTTGCACAGCAGGTGATGAACTTCTGAAATTTGCATTGAGCGGGGATTGTTTATTTAGTTCTTTTGTTTAGAAACAGAGCACTGGAAGTTGAACCAGTCTACTGACTTCATGGCACACTTCATATATTCTTATGTAGCTTCTTCTATGAACTCTTGGTAAACAGAAATATAAATGGAAAATCAGTTTTATCTCAGAGTTCAGGAAACATTGATGATTTTTTTAAACAGGTTACAAAACTGCTTCAACCTGAGCAAAGTATGGGATAAGCAGATGTACAGGTTCACATCAGAAGCCATTTGGAAATAAAGAACACAAAAGAGAGACATATAAAAGACACTTTGTTTTTCTTCTTCTTTTTTTGGGGGGGTTGTTTTTTTCAGCGCAAAAACTGTTCTGGACAAAATTATCCAGCAATTTTAATAAAAAAAGATGGGCTCGGTGCTGATGCAAGTAGTCTGTGGCATTGGCCAGTTGTGCTCTTTGCTTTGGCCCACATCTCCCTTAAGGGCCTACAGAATAAGTAATAGATTTTCTAGAAATTAAAAAAAATAATAATTTCACTGGTTCCTTTAGTATGGACCATCTTGAATTACAAGCATTTCCCAAAAACAAGTTTCCTCCAAAAAACGGCTACACTGTGCATCTCCTGATGTGATAGGAATGACAGAGTTGTATTCCACAGCTGGGCTCAAAGAAATGGCAAGTGAAGACCAGCACCTGAAGTTTCAAATTTTGGGAAAGGTGATCAAATATAACATCATCTTTATGTGCCTATCTTTCACATATATCCTGAATCTAGGATTATGTGAAAATACAAAGTATTGTGAGCCTTACCACCATGCTGCCACTTAACTCCCTTCTAAATAAAGAGTTCCAGTCCATTCAATCTCTTCTTCATAGGAAAGGGGATTTTTTTTTTTTTTTTTTTTTGCCTATCTCCACTCTCTAAGCCCCTTTTTCAGTTTTCTTATTTATTTCCTGAGGAAGGCTATCCATAACTGAAACACAGAAGCTCTTGCTGTATAGAAGGATGACTCTATTTCTAACTAATATTTTGCTATCTGAACCTTATCATAAACTTAATCTTTTTTTCAAGGAAGTGCAGGAATCGGATGGGGAATGGACAGAATTTCTTTGGATGAAATTTCTTCCCTCCATCACACCAGCATCCTCTGTCATCAATTGTCTTTGCACAGAAGTGTGCTGTTGCCAGCACAATGACATGAGATAAGCCCAGACTAAGCTGCTCCATTAGATTAGCATTTAGATGCATATACACAATTTTACACAGCTATGCTAAAACGAGACAGCACAATCATATCATTCTTTTTCAGCAGAGCAAGCAAAAGTATGATTTATGAACATCTGAGCACTCTGTTTTATGCACGGAAGCAAGTCTAAGGGAATAATGTTCCTGACAAGGCACTAGCAATTCATAACCAGGTGAAGGTGGAGAGAAAGGATACTAGCCAGGAAATCATGCATCAAACAGTATTGCACTTGCTGGCCATCGCAGGTGAAGAGAGAAGAAATCTTTATGCTTTGTCACTCATTAATGTGCTTTTACACATTCAGCTAGGCTCACGGTTAGCACGAGGCAAAGCAGTTAGATGCTCTTTTTCACCATTCTTTCTTGCCATATCATTCTTATCCCATGATAGAGTTTTTCTGCTATGTGAGCCATCTCTTCCAGTGCCCATGTAAGGTCTTTGTTGGCTGCCTAAAATACGGTAATCATTAGTGGTCTTAGGTTTAAAAGCGTGACAGGAAAGAAATTAAACTGAAACACAGATACTTGACAAACTTTTTTGCAAGTTTTTCTGAATACTTTGGAAACAAAATGACAGGCACTGGAATTGTTCGCAACAAAAGCTTTCAAGTCTCGTGATATATGTAACCAAGTGCTGACTACTAATATTTAGCCACTTTCCTGATGTATGGTTGGCCTCTGAAGCATGAGCAAAATAATTCCTTTACTCTTGACTCAGTCTTTTTCAGATGTGTGTAAAAACATTGATGTAAACAACCTGTCTTTCAGCATGGCAAGAGAAGAGGAAACAGTCTGAAGCGCTGGGACTAGGAACTCAAGCCCTTTAAAAAGTAAATATGAACTGCTGAGGTGATGTTCAGAATTGTTCTTTTGAGGTTGAGTCCCTGATGATTTCAGTTTCTAGTTCTGTGTGTCTGTAGAAACAGCATAACAGCACATTATATTCCACCACCACGTTTTTTGTGGGGTTTTTTTTCACTGCCTTTGTAAGAATGAATCAGAAGAGATGGCATAAAGCCTTTTAAGGACACCGCATTAAGCAGCAGCGCTATCTCTTCAACAGTGCAATTTCAGATGATGTTCTGAAGTAATTTCTTCCATTTTCTTTAAACTACATTAATCCCAGCAGAAAGCACAACCGCACAGGCTGTATTTCATTTGTTCTGATGATGACCCCAAAGTCTGCAAGAGCCACTACCTCCTCTCCGTGCCCTTCTTCCTGCCCAGGCTCCGTCGCACTGGCTGGACGCAGGAGATGATTACTTTGTTGACTATGTTCTTTCTAATGAGCAGGCAGCCTGTGTTATTAGTAAGGTCTTTGCACCCAAAGCAGGGAACACTGGCATTATGCACATGCGAGTGTTGAGCACAGTATCTTCAGACTATTATCATTCTAACTGAGCAACTTAAATTCAAAACTGCCTTAATTAGAAAGGACAATTAAAAAAGGCACAAAGACCAGGCAGCTTTACAAATCTCTTTTTAAGTATGAATACCTGTCAGTCTTGGATGATTCTTGCTACTAGCTAGAGAAAAGGCTACGATAGGAGACTCATTCCCAGCGTTATATGGCTACTCTAAATCTGAAAACTCCCCTGCATGCAGAAGTGTGAGGTGATGCCAGTCAGGAAAAACTATTTGGAATCAGCTAAAAGGCTGGGTTTTTTAGTGAATGGCCATCCATGCCCAGAACACAAACAGTGATTTTCCCTCTTTACTCAGTACAAGCTCTTACAGAGGAACTGAAACCCTTTTATTTGATATTCAGGAAATGTTTCTAGTGACTAGAGGATTTTAAACCTTCCTTTGGCAAATCAATTAAGGTAGCTCAAGGCACACAGGAACCGTCCAGGACATTAACTTTCTAATATATATTTCCCAGTGACAGTCACTGAAATGGGAAGGTTTTCCATTTCATAGTGGAACAATAATAATCTTCGTTCATCTAAATTTACAGCAAGCTTCTAATAGCCTTTTATTTTAGACCAGTTGGCTTGGCTTGGCAACTGTCAGAATTACTATGACATTTAAGATGGCTATTTCTGTAAAGCTAAAAAGCCTATTTCTAATCCTAGGACTCTCAGAATTACTTTTCTTTAAAATTTCAGATTTTGTCTACATTGCTTTCCATATCACAAAGCACTCTTGAAGACAGCTATGTTTGATGATAATGAAGTAGATGTTTCATCCTCTCCCACTTCTTTAGCGCTGCATCCCTCCAGGTGACGCTTTCATCAGCATCAAATTCTGACCAAAAGCTGCAGAGAAGAGCATTAGCGTTGCTGGGCATGGAGATCTGAACAGCCTTGGCAGTGGCAGGAAGGAGGTCTAACCAACATATTCTTCATAAAATCAAATTCAGCCCTTTTCATTGTCCACTTTAATCTTTCAGGCTGTCCTAACCTGTGCCAACAGCCTGCAGAGAATCAGTGAGATATAATTGGCATAGTTTTGAAACTTTAAAGATTCTCTATTTATATCCTTGTAGCAGTTTTACTGAGGAAAGACAGCAGTCTCCATGTTCTTCAGAATATAGTCACATCCAAAGACGTTGGAAGAGGCTCAGTTCGGTTTCTGAGTTGTGAGTGATCAGCGTCATATACCATTAGATCCTACACACCATAACAGCTTTCCAGCCGGCATACATCAGAGCTCTCAAAAGTGTAGATCTCTTCAGACTCCATAAAGCAATGCTTAGAGCAATGGTGTTACTTTGGGATCACTTTTGCTGCATTTTCAGAACGCTAAAGATAAGGTTTACTGATATTTAAACATCTTCCCACTGTGATCGAGGCTTTTAAAAACATTTGTGAAATACTTCGTTGTTTCAAATACATTCTCTGCCTAAAATTAATTTAAAATCAATGTCATACTAAAAATTTGAGACATATCTAGAATGCACACTCATTTAACAGAGAAACAGTGTTTCTTTTAAAGAAAGATATAATTTGTAAACTCTTCACGATTCCCTATGGACACGATGATGGAGAAGAAAACAAGGCAACAGATAATATTTCATTGTCACCCCTTAAGTTACACTAGCTAATTTGCAGAAATGAGAAGAAACGCAAGTTATTAGTAAAGTGAGTCCTTTTTGCTTTTCTTCTAACTCAAGGCAGTGTGCAAAGTCCAATTAATGACATGAAATAGCTAAAGGCTAGACATCTCTCTTTTTTCCCCTCAACATTCTCATATCCAATATGGTATCTACACCATGTCGTGCAAACTAATTCAGATGCACCCAGGCGAGTGAATTGGTAAATCTACCCAGGAAAACATGATCGGTTTGAGTCTGGAAGGGAATTACTACCACATCAATGCATTTGCAAGGGACTGTATTCATATCCAAGCCCTTTCTCAGAGTTATAAAACTCAGCACGGGAAGTTTTTAATTTCCATCATTCCCATCAGAAGACTGCTTCTGAATCTAAATCTTCTGGTCATTTTAAGTTTTCCTCTAGCTTTCAGGTTCCTCTTATTTTTGGCCATATACTTACTTCTAGGCTCATAGTATGATTTGGACTGAACAGCTTTTCCCCCTGTGTTCTTTGGCTAATGTTTATGTAGAGAAGAAATAGTTCTCCTCTCAGCATAGTAGGTATTCTCTGAGCCACCACAGGGAGAGGGAAAAACTAGCTGAGTTACCTTTCCACCACAAAAATTGGTATTATATAGGAGGTAGGCTTTTACCTACCCAGCCTGAAATACATTTCTCGTGCACAAAGTGTATAGGGAACTTCATGTTCCAGAATGGAGGCAGGGATTGAATTTCAGCATCCTGAAAGTGAGACTGGGGAGGAACCATTCTGGGCTGCTGCCGTCTGAACCTTGGACACTGACATTCTCTTCACATGCCTCTGGTATGTCTAAAGCAGATAGTTGCCTCAGTGCCTACCCTGGCATGTTTTACTTTTATTTCCTCCAGTATCTCTCACTGGAACCCTCAACATCTTTCAGATCTTCCTACATGATATTTTAATTGTCTTCTATCTTAAAAGTACCTTTCAAATCCATGTTATCAACAAGTTGCATCAATAACACTTCTACTTGGAGCACGAGACATAAATGAACATATTCAATAACATAAGTTCAAGAGCTGATATTGATGTGCCTTCTCCTAGCCCTTTCAGTCCAGCCTGGGGTCACCTCTTCTCAAGCTATATTAGCTGCGTTTTTCACTCATTTTTCTTGTGGCCCTGCATCAAACGACTACGTGAAAACCAGACAGATATACTCTGCTGCATTTCCCATGCACTCAGACAGGCTTGCCCATGAGATGATAGAGCTGCCTGTGTATTGAGCATAGTCCAAAGAACAGAGACCCTGAACTTCTAGTCTTAGGTTTGATTTAGTACATTTTACTGACACATAATTTAAATGAGGTCTACCTGTGGGCATTACTAATTAAGTTGTGTAGTGAAAGTTTGCATCTTGTCACTTGCTCATTGAGTGATTAAGAGCGTCCTCTGATAATTTGGCAGAATAACACACTTCAGTTATTTAGTACTTCAGAGACTCTGAAATCGGTATATCCCTTACTTTTACTTAGTTGCATAAAAAAGGAAAAGGAATATATTTTAGAAGAAGTACAAAAAATGCTGGAAAACAGGAAAAAATCTCACAGAATTTTCTCACATGGAAAAAGGACTTAAAATCAATTTTCACTTTTAAAAAATATTTTACTTGAAAGGAAAATGTTAAATGTTTTCTTCTGAAATTATAAAAACAATTTTCTACATTTTTGAAATATTGAAAATATTCAGATATTTAAATTTTGAAAAAAAAAATTGTGTGTGTTATAGAAAGCTGATGGTGACAGAATATCACTCAAAAGAACACATAATTTTTGATTGACTCATAGTGTCACCAGCCAGAGAATAAAATGTACAAATGTACACCAATTTCCCTAACTTCTATTCAAAAAGGACTGCGCTCATTTGAATACAAGGCGAGGTTTCCTTTCCCCCAGATTGATGTCTCAACAGCAGCACTCCAGCCCCACAGCCCTGAATCACGCTGAGCCGGGCTGGATTGCTGTTCGAGCCCCAGCAGCGTGCTCCAGCAACCGAGCAAGCCACTGCCAGTGCAAATCCGCTGGGACCACTGCTGGCAGCACTTCAGCTCGTGCTGAAGTCCTGAAACCCGGTTCTGCGGAGGATGCTGAACTGATTTTAGGGTAAGACCTTTGAATGCAAGCCCGGTGGTCCAGCCCTCGCTTTGCCCATTTTCCTGTTTCCAGGGAAAGAGAAGGTTGCCTCATACGCAAAAGAAGGTTGCCTCATACTCAAAAGCCTCCCTGGTCGATGGCAGTATAGAAACCGTTCTTATCAGTTTGGCTGCTTTCTTCAGCTCTGTTTGAGAGATCAGACCTTCAAGGTCTAGAAAGCATTATACTTCAAAGAGAGCTCACTGGAAAACAAGGAAACCATTGTTTAAAGATGCAGTATTCTTCAATTTTCCTAGGAAAGATTCAACACTACAAGTTCTAAATAAGCGCAATTTGTTGAAGCTCACGCTGACACCTCTGTAATTAAAGCATCCTGGCGTCAGGCGCTTGGCTTCTTAGAGAGGAGTACATGAAGAAAGACAGCAATAATATCTAAACAGCCTGAAGGAAGACAAATGACAGATTCCATTATTTTCTCTGGCTATCTCCAGTATCGTAACCTTTTCCTTATCTCGGTCAACACGCTCATGCTGAATTGAATGGGACTAAATTTCTTTTTAATACTTTGACAAACTGCACTGCTCTGTACAATAGCAGCAAACCTTGTGTTCACAGCTGTGCTTAAAAATGAGTTACTTCTATTTTTTTCAATACTTCTCATCAATCGTCTATGCTAATTGGCCAAGTGTATTGCATTCCTATAGTGTATTAAATGTCCCAGAATAACTAATGAGAAGCCTTTTATTTCATCTGTCTCAAATGAAAGTGGTATTAGAATAAGAAAGTATTTCCTTCTCTGCCACTGGCGTTCAATGAATATTTATGATGTTTTTCACTATATTGAAGTGATCTGACAATGTTGAATTCCAGCTAGAATGAGGATACAGCACTTAAAAGGAGATTCTACTCTCTTTCTATCAGTCATAAAAGGAATTAATAATTGCAAAACAGCTAACAAACAATTGCTTCTCAAATTAGATCACATTTTATCTTTGCATTCTAAGCTGGAAAAGGAATCTCTTAATTTGTAGCAACAACTATCTTTAAAAACACTAATAACGCGAACCCATGTATTAAATATTTGTAAAGCAATTTTATGCACAGTACTAATGCTGACTGATCAAAGTGTACGTAATTAATGGACAAGAAAGCAATCGTTGCAATAATGGAAATCTTATTAACATATAAAGTATCTTGTTTTCAAAAGCTGAGAATAACCATATAAGGAAGATTCCTCTTACATCAGACTGGTTTTCTGAAGCCATTAAACCAACTTCCCTGGAAGGGCCATACTGCTGTGTCTCCTGGTAACAGAATTAAAAAATATCCTCTGAACAGGAACTCGTAGGAAATGGCTAGGAAGTTTCAGTGCAGGTCTGGGTACCAGGTGGTACTGTTGGGCTATGCTACTGTCCACGTTAGATAAAGGAATTTATGCAGCACTGTTTTTCTATCCTTTTTCTCTCTGTTCTATTACTGGGCATCAGATAATGTGCATTGGTAATTCCTGGAACAGGGAGGGCTTTATCTATCAGGCTCTTCCTTTTTTTCTCATCAGAAGTCTTCCCTTTGTAATGTGGCTGGGTGACTATACTGCAATAGGAGAGGTGAGATTTGCTGATGAGGATGTGAGCTTTTTCACTCAATGTATTCAGGAGAAGGAATTTTACTTACTAAACCCTGACAACAATTTCTGTGGCTTGAAGCCGGGAACAATTTCCAGTTCTCTCTGATTTATCTCCCAGGGTGGACACAGTCTGTCCTACAGACGAAGACACAATGGTCATACTCTTGCCAGGGTATGTTCATACTCTTGAAGAGAGACACAGTGTTTGTACTCTTTAACGACTGAACTTTATTTTGCTCCCTATACAATGGGGTGCACACAGGGAGTAGTGGATCCAGTGGTAAAGTTGCTTCTAGTTGCAAACCTTTTTATATCTAACCCCCAAGAGGCTATCAATATCCTATTTAAAGGGGATGCCTGGGGAGAAAATTCATGTCTCCAGTCATTCCAATCTGTATTTGATCAACAGTATCAGAGAAAACATCTGAAGTCTTCTACTGACATCAGCGAAGTCTAATTAATACAAATTTCTGTCTCAAGACAGCATTTGTCTTTTCTTTTTTGTCAAAATGTGTCCAAATGATGACTATTTTTACCCAGAACATGCACTACTTTATTAATAAAGACCATAATTTGGAGATTTTCTGAGTCTCTAAACCTCTTTAAGAGTCATTCTTAGAAGTCGAGCCACTTACTCACTCCACTGAGATTTTAATCATGGAAGTATTCCCATGGAAAATGATGGGCTAAATATTCCAGATCACATCTAAGCAAGAGAAATTTTCTTATTAACTGCTCTCAGTGAGAAGGATGAGACTTTCCATTTTGTATGTGGACTACCACAGGCCACTGTAACCTCTTGTCCAAACAAAATGCATTTTACATGGGGCCACATATTCCCACTGAAGTTACAGTAGAAGCCAGCTGCTGTCTTTATTCAACAGTGCTTAGTTTATACAATTTACACATGCAGAAGAGCACTATGATAACTCTTTATTTCCTTCTAAGTGAAAATGATGGTCAAGTAGATATAAAATATTCCCATTTTTAAAATGTATAAGTTAAAGTGTATATAAAAATCGGTATGTCACACAACACAAATATACTGAATAATACTTACAGGTAATGATAGGAAAATGGCAGAAAAAGTATCCTCCATTTTGATTGTTTATATTTAATGAAATAATTGTAAATTCCATATTATGATAGTCTAGTAGTCCAGCACAGAAAAAATTATCTAGCAATTGTTATGTTATTTTAGTATTACAGAGTTTTCCTCTAAAATATTCTTTTTATCAGAAAGTTTCCTAAAAGAATACCTCCAAGTAGAGCTTGAGATGAACCGGTTTTGGTTCCAAATTGATCTAAGGAATCCATGGTAGGAAAAGCAAGTACGCTTCAAATGCACAACCTCCTACTGGAGTTTTATTTTAAAAAATTTCTTTACATTAAATGCTAGTAACCTCTTGCTCCTGATTCTCTTCTTCCCAATAGATATTAGTTATAATAAAATTGTACTTTTTGTTTCGATGCGTATTAAGTTAAATCAAGATTGTTTGGTCACCGTATGCAGTCAATCACATTTGGTGTATCTCAGAATGGTGCTAATTGGGGAGACATGTTATCATTCCACAACTTAAGTAATGAACTAAGGGTGCTGTCGTAGCAAGCTCTTCACAATTCTTTGGGCATTTTGCCTCTTTCCTATTACTTATCTCTTTTACGCAATGATGTAGGCAGAAAATACTGTAGCTCAACATTTGAAATAAACAGCAGATTTCCTGAAAACGAGGTACATTCAACAGAGCTAAAGTCTTGGGTTAGTCCTCGACTCCTTTTCCCATTTCACTCACAACCACCGCAGAACTTGAACAAGCATCAGATCCAGCAAAACCTGTCAACTTTTGTCAAATCCGGCTGCTCGTTTCGATGTGTAACAAATGCAAGAAAAGTTTTTGATGCAGACACACTGCACCAAATACCATACATTAGAAAGAAAGATCATACAGGTAGTTGTTGTAAGAATATGCATTCAATTTTTTGCTGGCTGCTGGCTACACTTCTAACACACTCCACAACAATTAGAGCTGATTCGTGTGTCTGACCTTCGAAAACATACACCATACAACAAGTAAATTGTCAGAGGCTATCACAGAATATCACTTCAGGCAAAGTTGGAAATGGTGCCTAATTCACAGCAGTGTGATTCACATACGCCAGCCCAAGACTGCTGCTGCTGGGGTACTCTACTCCTACACTGAAAGACAACCTTTGGAGTGGCAAGGGAACAGGTGTTTTGGACCCTCAGTTCCCATCAGTGCTCCGTTTGTGGTCCAGCATAGCGGGTTTGCTGATCTCACAAAAATGAAAAGGAAGCAGTAAGACAAAATGGGGGGAGAGCTGAAGAGCAGGCCTGAAACAAGAACATAAGACACTTTTCTTTAAGATGAATCTGTTCTTGTTTCACATCCTGGATGGCTAATCTGAAGAAAATTATGACCCCTTCTGCTGAAGCAAACAGTACCATCTGGTTTCTAAGCAGGTTTTATTTTTTCTTATTTTCACCTCTTTCAGCAGTATGGGGACATATAGCCTTTGAAAAGGCCATACAAGTTACATCGTCTTTAAACTTAGACTTAACCTTTGGTCTACAGTGAAATCAGGTCTGGTCAGGTTTTGTTTTTCAAATAGATTGTAAAAACAGTATTTGCCAACAACTTCCACAAAGTAGCATTCAATACACAGCTTTCCTACATAACTAGCAGGAACAAGCTTCCATGTTTCACCTCCTACTTTATGATAACTCTTGATAACCTTTTTTTGGGTTTGGAGGGGTTTTTAAAGTGGTTTTCACTTCACCCAGACTGATACAAGTAGAACATAAAAATGTCAACAATAGCATTGTCAGTAGTTTTGGGAATAATTCTGACACATCCAAGTTTCAAAGAAATATTTAGTATTTTTAAGGTTAAACATCTGCAATCAGTGAGTACAAACACATGCTAATTATTGCGCATTTTAGAAGTACTATATAGCAAATATCGGAATCACTCAAAGGCCTTGCCTTTATGTAACATTAGAGAGATAAACTGGACATAGTCTGTGAGTAAAGGCATCCTTGTTACCCTGTCTGCGAAGAGACTGCACAGAGGAAGGCTGGGGTGGACACCAGCTGTTCCCTCCTATATCAATACTGCCCTCCTGCAGTTAATGACAAGATTTAACCAACAAAATACCCAGGCTTCAGGAATCTGGACAGCAAAGTAGTCAGTGTTTACAATAAAGTAAGGTAGATCTAAACCTTAAGGGAGATCTAAAAATAAGGTAGATCTAAAAGATTGAGCCGGCAAGTGCGCCTGCAGCCCAGAAAGCCAACCGTGTCCTGGGCTGCATCAAAACCAGCATGAACAGCAGGTCGAGGCCCCTCTACTCCGCTCTTGTGAGACCCCACCTGGAGTACTGCATCCAGCTCTGGGGGCCCCAGTACAGGAGAGACATGGAGCTGTTGGAGCGAGTCCAGAGGAGGGCCATGAAGCTGATGAGAGGGCTGGAGCACCTCTCCTATGAGGACAGGCTGAGAGAGTTGGGGTTGTTCAGCCTGGAGAAAAGGCGGCTCTGGGGAGATTTAATTGTGGCTTTCCAGTACCTGAAGGGGCGTACAGGAAAGCTGGAGAGGGACTGTTTATCAGGGAGTGTAGTGACAGCACAAGGGGTAATGGGTTTAAGCTGAAGGAGGGTCGATTTAGATTAGATGTTAGAAAGAAATTCTTTACTGTGAGGGTGGTGAGGCACTGGAACAGGTTGCCCAGAGAGGTTGTGGATGCCCCATCCCTGGAAGTGTTCAAGGCCAGGTTGGATGGGGCTTTGGGCAATGTGGTCTAGTGGAGGGTGTCCCTGCCTGCAGCAGGGGGGTTGGAACTAGATGGTCTTTAAGGTCCCTTCCAACCCAAACCATTGATTCTATGATTCTATAAACAAACTAATGTACAATCTAGAGGCAACAGGGAAAAATGGTGAGGAGGAGGAGTAGCAAAAGTGCCAGTGTCTGCCTGGAGTAAGCTTTGCAATAACTTACATCGAGAAAACTATTGCTTACAAACACTGCCACTGCAGAAAGATGTGAATTAATGAAGGGAAGTTCAGAAAGCCACAACACAAAAGCAACTTTTGCCAACATTATGCATGTCAAGTACTATTTCCCCTTTCAGATCATGGCATTTAAATCAATGGCCTGCTCACTGCCACATCACTTCTTAAGATATGCATTGGTAGAGGAATTTAAATCAAATTAAGTACATAGGGATTAATTTCCTGGGGAGGATTAAGATCTTTCCATCTATACAGAATGGTTGAATAACAAGTAAAAAGAGATATTGCCGCAAATATTTGAAGGAGGCAATCAGCAAAGAAAAAAGGTTTTTCATTTAGGTACTGCAAAGGTAATTAATGAAGAACTGCAGCAGGAGAAGCAGATTAGATCTACAACACAAAGACAGCTAGGATAGAGAAATATGTCTTTAATATAGACTTCAAGCTTTGGTCATGACCAGTAGGATTCTGTTGCAAGTATAGAAATAAGAGCAAAAGGCAGTGACATCTTAGAGTGGAGGAGAGAGGGTGGTAAAGAGCAAATCGCAGGTGCAGGGCTTCAAGGCTCTGCATCAAGCATCTACATTGTTGCTCTGTGAATGAAACCATGCACGTTTGATTAGCTACAATCAGTGTTTAAGTCAAACAGATAGTGTAGTCTGAATTATTAATGTAAACTGTGCCTTATTTTGGCTGTCGGTTAAGAAAGGTTGAAGGGACATGAACTTAAAGTTGCATTTACCTAAAAGGTTGTGGTTATTACAAGTAGCTTTGTAAGTAACTGAAAGACAACTGAAAGAACAATAACGGAATCTTGTGAATGTAACAGAGCTTAAATATTTCACCACGATGAGTTAATTCTTTTTACAAAAATGGGGAAAAAGATTTTACTTTGGCAAAGAAAGATAGCTATCCCTTTTTTCTCCTTCTTAAAATGTTATTAAAGCATGAGGGAATTTCTGTGTTTCAGAATTTTTCACTTGTTCTCCTGGTTTGAGATCAACTGCTGAATGAGATTATTCTAGTGAACTTTGGGGCATTTGGACCAGGTTCTTCCCTGGTTACTGTCTCCTATGTACTTCCAAGCATTACTGAGCATTGTGGAAAGAAGTCTGAGATACAGTTGGTATGAAAGACACATGAGCAAATATGGTTTTCTATTGTATTGGGGTTGCAACACATACAGCTGCGTTTTGTTACTGACTGAGAGGAGTCTGTGATTCATGTTTTTTAAAAAAGTATTTGCAGACCTCAAAGAATAAAGCCAACCTAACACTGAATTTATTATTGTAATTTTATGATCTCCATTTTATATTCCTATTTATAACTTAAGATCACAAAATACATGCAGTCTGCAAAAGCCTAACATGGTATATCTCTGCTAGCATTGTAGTTTGGGTTGTAGCACTGCCTCGCATGTCGCTCAGAGAAGTGAAAACCATGTCACAAAGTAGATTTTCAGCCATGACAAGCCCCCAGGCTGTGGCATGCCTTTATTGAAAAACCTAAGTCTGACATGCCTTTAATTTCACTGAGATGCACATTAAAAATTGTATAATACTCACATTTTGTATAACGAGTTTATTCTCTCTTACTGTTAGCATTTGTGATATCGTAAAACAGTTCCACAAAGAGAGGTTACTAAACATTAACTCTATATGGGAAATGTTTCTTTTACTTGGGTACGACCTATCTTGCAAAACAGAGAACTTAACTCTTTTAAGACTTGATTCAGTACAGCCCTTTACCAGCCCATTTCGAATACATATGCTTAATATTCAGTGTGCTCTTAAGCACTTCACTTAATTTGAGCCTAAGAGAAAGACCAGTTCAAACAGTTTGAAATCCTCAGGGAAAATATTTTTCAGAAGTAAAATATTTTTCAGAAGTAAAATACGAAATTCAGCTATTCTGCCCCCGATATGTTTCAGTATCTGTATTAAATAGAGAAAAAATATTCTACAGTTTTTAAACATTTGGTTACACGTTACATGCTCATTGATTTACAGTGGAGAAATATGCAGTTTGACATTTGTACATGGGCAATCATTAGGATCTTCCGTCTTTATTTTATAATTTTTATCGAGTTCTTTATAATACTGCTCTTTTTTAGGACTCATCATGGGGTGAGCCTTTTACCAATTTACCAATTCATCAAAATGCTTATCTAAAATACCCCAAATGTATAAGGCAGATAATACGATTATCATGATATACATAAAGTGCATCATCCACTTTCCTTTGGACATAGTCTACAGATTTATTTCAATCAGAAATACAACACAGAATGCTTATGTTTAAATACATACTAAATAATAAGTTGCACAAGCAAATCAATATTGTAGGTGCTTAGCTACATCTTTACTTGCCTGAACATTTTTAACAGCTAACATTTATTCACTGATGCACCGTATAAATATAGAAATCTAAAATGCCCAGATCTTAAAAACCTCAAATGCCCAAACATAAAAAATAGATCTGAAAAGAAATAATTGGTGAGGTAGTTACAACATTTTCCTTCCTTTCTTCCTTCCATGTATATGCTATTCGCAGTAACAACTACAGAAATTTATGAGTCCAATGAGTCAGATGCCACTACTTAGGTTTTAAGGGAAATTAATATTCATGATCCATAACACTTACTTATCCAAATGTTTTCTGAACCACATCTCCAGGGACTTCTGTTGCCTCTGCCACAGCTTTTCCTGCAGCCCAGGAGCAGCTGGGATGTGTGCTCTAAGTGCTCTGGAGCAGGCTCCTTCCCCTCCCTCACAGGTTAGGGGTTGCCTCAAAGTGGGGAAACGGCCCCTGCTGTGTCCCTTGGGACTTGACAGCTGTTATGGAAAATATACCTAATGCAAAGAAAAAGCATAATTTGGTCTACTGCACTGTTAGGAAATACCTACTAAAGGATGTCTTTCCTTCCATAAACTTTCACTTTACTTTTTGCAGGAGGGAAAACTTGACACTAACACGTACAGGGCTGAAATGTTAGGCTGAAAACTGAGCAGTGAATCTTTTCTGGAATACTAATTATGGCCCTTTGACCTCTGTAAAATAACTTGTATCTTCAACATGGAAGCTAACAGAAAACATCGCCTAGATTTCCACAGCACCATAGTCTTTTGCATTCAAAGAATAGGCCATAGGACAAGTGCCATTAAAATGAGTAGCTTTAAAATCACATAAAAATTTAGAAATGAATAAACAACTTCAGAGTTTACAATGGAAAGGTCTTTACAATGGCTTTGTGATGCTGCTGAGGTCTGCACAGAGCTCACAACAATCAGTATGTTACCCAGTATTTAATCATGTGTTGGTTTGTTCTGCAACATTCAAAGGGACCAGCAAACAATTATTGCTCAGCTGGACATGTAGCTTGACTGATTTACTTCTACATGCAATTTAGCTGATCTATGTGTTCTTACCTGAGACAATTTAAATTTTTAATCCCTTATCAAATTTTGTGGTGTCATAATTGCTTTTTCAAAACTTTTCCCTTGCTTCTATATCAATGAAACTGTCACAATGGAGAGGAAATTGGGTAGGCAGACACCAGGAAAAGGTTTCCATTTAAAAACAAACAAACAAACAAACCCCCCAAAAATTCCCTGAAAAGATAAGTGTTTTGGGTCTCAAATGCCAAGATTCAGAGCCACTAACAACAAAACACCAATAACAAAATTTCTGAGATGTGACTGGCAAGTGTAACTGGAAAGTGATTAAAAAAATATCATTGCAGCCTCTTTTGGAGATGCTCACATGCTTCTGTGGTATGCAGCAAACATCTGAGTTCAGCAGAACAAGAGCCTCCAGGCTACAGAAGTTTACCTCTGTCTCACAGAATTCACATTCAGCTGAGATGTGCGCTTCTGATCACTGTAACTTCTCCTCTCCTGTGCAAATCCTGAAGAACATTTTAACCCAAGTAGCTCAATATGAGCTTGCTAAAGCTGTAGCCCCGCAGTCACCAGGCAGATGCAGCACCATCACCACACTGCATCAGAGAGTAAGTCAAGCAGTGGCATGCAGGACCAGAAAGCCAGGTGAGCCAAGAACTTCAGTTCCTGAGAGTCCATTTTTTGGAGCACAATTTAAAAGGCAGGAAAGGGGTATAATTTACAAGGTATAAAATAATCCATAACTGTATTTTTAAAGGTTATCCAATTAAAGAGTTGGCTCCTATATAGCTAATTTATGCCTACTGATAATAGATTTGACAAAAAAATCCATATGTCAATCCATCATAGATGGAAAACCACTGTAGTTTTTGCTGATTTTGAAATACTGTATATAGCCAACTCTTCCCTCACATCATAGAATCATAGAATCATTCCTGGGTTGGAAGGAATCTTAAAGACCATCTAGTTCCAACCCCCCTGCCATGGGCAGGGGCACCCTCCACTAGACCACATTGCCCAAAGCCCCATCCAACCTGGCCTTGAACACTTCCAGGGATGGGGCATCCACAGCTTCTCTGGGCAACCTGTTCCAGTGCCTCACCACCCTCACAGTAAAGAATTGTTTCCTAATATCTAATCTAAATCAACCCTCTTTCAGCTTAAACCCATCACCCCTTGTCCTGTCACTACACTCCCTGATAAACAGTCCCTCTCCAGCTTTCCTGTAGGCCCCTTCAGGTACTGGAAGGCTGCTATAAGGTCTCCCTGGAGCCTTCTCTTCTCCAGGCTGAACAATCCCAACTCTCTCAGCCTGTCCTCATAGGAGAGGTGCTCCAGCCCTCCTATCAGCTTCGTGGCCCTCCTCTGGACTCGCTCCAACAGCTCCATGTCTCTCCTGTACTGGGGCCCCCAGAGCTGGACGCAGTACTCCAGGTGGGGTCTCAGCAGAGCGGAGTAGAGGGGCAGGATCACCTCCCTCGACCTGCTGTTCATGCTGGTTTTGATGCAGCCCAGGACACGGTTGGCTTTCTGAGCTGCAAGCGCACATTGCTGGGCCGTCATTCTCTACAATGATTTCTGTTGATTTACTCTGGAAAATTCTTCAGTTTGTCAGTTTTACATTGAGACTCAGAATTTTACATGTCACCATGCAGCATGGAGAGTGTTCTCTGCAGTGATGAGGAAACATCGGCCTTGGACAGCTTTATTTACCTGATCTATGATACTGTTTAAATGTAACTGCACTCTTTGGTTCTAAGTTATGTTGTTTTGGTTAAAGCTGGGTTGTTTTCGTCTAAATTACCTGTTATTACACCTACTGAGATTATATGAGTGACATGACACAGAAACTGTGCAGGTTATGTGCAGGGTGAAGGGTCACAACAAAAAAGGTTTGATTGCACATAAGCAAGAGCTGGCTACAGCTTTGCTTATCTTAGTTGCATACACAAGATTTAACGTTGTCAAATCAGTCCAACAAGTTCTTGGATGAGAGGCTTGTTAGGAGAGACAATAAGGTTTCATGAAGCTTTGGTTAGATGTTGGAGGCTGGATATATAGAAATATAGATACTGTTAAAAGTATCAGCAACACAAAGATGTGTGACCTTCTTTTTAGACCATGCTCTAAAAGAATAATCTGATTCCTGACAATGGTTAGTAGGTATGGTTATAATTTTGGTGCATTTGAGGTCATTACAAATCACAAAACTGGGAAAACTGTCACACAGAAGGATTCAACAAATGATGCATAATGGGTCCTAGATTTGATTAAAACTGTCTATAACAAAATGAGAGAACAGCCTGCTTCCTGTTCAGTGTTTTGAGTTCATAGGCTGACAACCTCAACCGACATTACAGACCAGATATAAGCTGGGTGATTATGCAGAAAGCAGAATCCTGGGATTATTTTTCTAAAAGTTATACAACAGAAATACTCACAAATTGTTCAAATGAGGTTCTCAGGGGAAAAAAAGAAAAGAAAAAAAAAAGCAGCCTAGTTTGCAAAGTGTTGCCTTTGGCCGCTGCCTGTTTTGCCATGGCAGCTCTGAAGCTGGGACTCAGCAGAAGTACAGTGTGCTGTCCTAGACTGAAGGGACTCCAGCAAGGGCCTTGCTGCTCCTTCTGCCTTCTCATCGTCCACGAGTTTCTCCATGTGAATAACTCCAAGGGGGAAGTCCTACCATACCATATACTCTATTGAAGTGCTAGATCTTTGTTGTGTTATGAAACCTTAAAAGAGAACACTATCTTAACATTGCTCTAGCAGAGGCTAGATAATTCAAAAACCATCCTCATCATCAGCAACCTGCTATGAGAAGATGGTGGGGAGAAGAGCAGAAGGTAACAAACAGAGAAGTCTTAAAAGCTGATTCCAAAGATACTAGAAAACTATTTGAAAATGTACTATGCATTTGTCTACAACAAATGCCATTATAATACTTTAATTTTCCCATGTTTCACTAAAATGCTTGCAGGCTCCAAGAATCCTATTTGCAACTGGAGCACCTCTCCAAGGAAGAAAACTAGTTCATTATAGAAGTCATGATTGCCAGAAAAGAGGAGCAGTGATGTATGAAAATATAATCCATTGAACATCAGACCTGACAACCTCAGAGCATTTCCAGGCTAAGTCAGCTAATAACACCATTTTTAACATTACAGGTGGGTTCACACTCAGCAAAATGCTATATTCATGTTAAGGAATATTTTTGCCTTGAGCTGTCATAAAGATTAACAACAGCGGAGAGTATGCTAATTGGTGAAACCAAAATCTCAGAAGCACTGCAGTGTGAACAGAGAATTAAAATACAGTTTTAAAAGTTTAATTATTTCTTTTCTGACCAGAAAGTAAAAATGTCACATTGTAAAATATTCCCCAAGGGAAAATTTTGCTCTTAGGTGCACACAAAAGTTCCCATCAGGCTAAATTCTAATTCTTGTAACATCAATGTGGGTCACTTCCACTGAAGACAAAAAAGATTCCTTTTAAAAGCTTTTTAAAATTGCCCACTGATAGAGTAACCTAGATGAAAACAGAACACAAGTTAAAGTTTGCCATGCAGCTATTCAGCAATGGAGAGAAATAGTCCAATTAACCTGAATCAACAGATCTTTGCAAAAGTGGTACAAAAATTATCACAGAAATGCATTTTTTTTATTTCTTTTCTTAGAGTATCCAAATGAGGGATGAAAGGATAACAATAAGCAGGTTATAGCTCATTTTATACTTAATAATTTATTTCCTAAATGAACCTGCTTTAAGATTTTGGCATATTTAGAAATATATTTATCATTTATGCTTTAATCATTCTCTAAACTCTCAATACTTAATATAAAGCAAAACAGATGTTGAGAAGATTTTAGAGTAGTACGATAACAGCTCTTCAAAGAACAGTAGAAAACATGTTCTTAAGATTGTCACAAACTGGTTTATGTATAGTCTTCCTCTTGCTTCAACCTTCATAATATTATCTGTACACCCTCTGAGGTTTCTCCTTCATCTTTTTTCCATATTTCATATTCCCAAATATCTGATACCCAGTTAAGAATTACACTGTTGTGCCAAAAGAATATATATAATAAGCACAACTGATCATTAAAATATTCAGTATTTCTTTGATTTACATGACCTCCATTAGAAGTTGCAGCCTTCTATAGGCGTCACTAGATGTTACTTTTTAAATTGCTATACTCCACAACATTATTTTAATTGCTCACAGTTATTTGACATCTGAGTCATGTAATTCCACATAGTACACTATCTAGAAGCATTCTGCAAATGTGCTTGAACAAGCTCTTGTGTCTAATCATTCATTACTAACTTACAGCACTACAGCTGATCAGCACTCTTAAAATATATTATATATTCATTAATTCTAGAAAGCATTTCAGAAGATCTTTCTTCTAAATTTTCTGTGAGCAAAAAAGATTTTAGAATAACATTTTGAGTTATATCCACAAATTATTTATTAAAGCTCTTTGCTAGGTAAGGACCTCCTGCTCACGATGAAGTTAAAAGAGATTTGCCACTGATTGAAACAGGAACAGAATCAAACCAGTAAAATCTTTCTATGCTTTGCCTGAAATAATAATAAAACACAATGTCTAACAGAAAAGTGAGAATAATAATAATAATATTTTGCATTTTTATGGCATTTATTGTCCCAGAGGAGTCCCAGTGTAAAGCTAGTAAATAATAACTTCCTTAACCATCTGAAATCTCAGTGAGAGTTTTAGGTACAGAGAACGGAATTGCCAGAGCTGGAACGATCCCAAGGCAGCAGGGCTAACATCTGTTCCCGTGGAAAATAAAACAAGAACTGTAATGCCCTCAAGCACTCAGGAATTCAGTTTTATACCATTTCTAAAATATGTTATCTCTAAAGTCATAGCGGTTTTTAACTCTAGAGTCATGACTGAAGGGCATTTACATCTGAAACTTTAGGCTACCTCAGGTAATTCTGCAGGGCTCTCTTCTAGGAGGGAAGGGAGATAAATCAGAGGTAGGTCTGAGAAAAGAGTTCGCAGACTGAGGCTGATATAGGATAACTAACCTTGCTGCTCCAACCACTGTGCACACTGAGAGAATATGCTGCAACTGAAGGCTGTACTATGCTTGGTGAATCTCATCCCCAAGCCACTGGGCAGCTGAGGGCTTAGAAGTATCCACGGAAGATGCCTTTGCTCGTCATTTCAAATGGAGACGTAGCAAATAGAAGCAGTAGCATCTCTAAATTTGCCATACATCTTTTTTTCTTCTCTTAGTGACACCAAACGCAGGAATAACTATACCGCTGAAAACCACTATTACTCTAGAATGTCTGTAATTCATAGATTTTTGCCTATGCGTCATTGCATCATCTGCAATGCACCTGGAAGCACAGTTCAGCTGTACTTGTTTGATTCATGCACCATCTGCCAGGTAACCATAAGAGAGCCTAGCTGGCTCTTCAGGACCATCATGCTCCATCTAGTAAACACTTACATGGCCCATCTAGAAAACACATGGCCCATGCATATATGTCTATATCTGGACATATTTCTGTGGAATGAATATAATCTGTTAGTGATCTGCTCTTCAACCAGGACAGTAAAATCAATTTCAAGAAAAGCACAGACAGGTAAGAAGATGTTCATTAAACTCTATGCACTATTAAACAAATCAGAACAAGAACAAGAGGCACTGGAGACTGGAAATTCACAGTGAAAGCCTTGCAGGAAATCTTTTGCTTTCCCATGATATTCTCCTAAATACACCTTTTCCTGCAGTCTTTCTTTCTTGACCCATTGTTCTTAAAAAAAGGTGTGGGGGAGTAGGGACATAGCTATGGATTTAATTCCTCTCTCAGGCCCTCCCCATCCAGAACCCAGACCCTGCTGACTCTTCTCTTCCCCTCTGCACTCAAGCCATTTCTCTCTTGGGGAAGGACCAGTCTTCCTTTACAGACAACAATACCTGAAAGGGGCATGAAATAATTTTAACCTGCACTATGTAATCATAGCACTCAAGAGAGTTGTTTGCTAGGCTGCTGTATTAATTGACACATAATGTGCTACCACAGCTACCAAGAACTGCATCAGGTCCTAGGGCAATTAAAGCACCTGAAACTTTCCCATCTCCATCACGCTTCACTTTGCTTCTCCACCTCCCTTAACAGCAATGTTCTAGTCCTTCCTTGGAAGGTTATGGCTGCAGTTTCAGTGACAGAAATGGCTAAATTTCACAAACAGAAAATTAGAAACTTGCAACATAGTCAACACCACATGCTTTGTACCACATTTTCCATTTTGGATTATAGCTGCAGGAGAGACTCTGCCAAAACAGTTCTTATAGCATATATTGCAAATCCTTAATTCTTTTCCATAGGCTTGTATATGGAGAACAGAGACATGTTGCGCATATTTTCTTGCTGATAGGGGATCATCACCAGAGATCCACACTGATGCGTCATTTGCCTTTGACCATAAGATACTGACATGGTTTGAAGCCACGGTGTAAGTGGATGGAGCTACTCCAGGTTTTCTACTATTTTTCAGAGATGACGTTTCATTGGCACACTTACTACAAGAGGGTCACTCCTCCATAAGTGTCTGTAAGATTTTATCCTATCACCCTTTTTCAACAGACACATGAACAACATTTCCTATCTCTTGTCAAAAAGAACTTGGTGAAGTGAGGCACAGGGCTTTACTACAATGAAAGAAGGTACATTACATAACATTATTCCTTCTTTTTCTACTACATGCCGGAGTGGTGGCAAAGAAACACCTAGTACTACCTAGTACTTCTGTCTAAATAGAACACAAAAGGCCATCTAATCACCAGGAAAAACAATCTTCTACTTATACAAGACATACCAGAACCCGTAGTTCCTATGTTGCTTGTCCAGCATGTATAGGCTGTCCCCTCTTTCAGTACTTTTTTTTTCCAGATGGCCCTCTATAACAACATCAGACAAAACCAAGTGGCAGAGGAAGAAACTGCTGGGAAAAAGCTCTCTAAACCCCTCTCCCAGATTACCTGCTGATCTGGAGCAGGACAGAGCTTCCAAATTTCATAAATTTTATTTTTTCTTTAGTCTTTCATCATTCAAATTCAAAGAATACAGAAAAAAAAAAAACAGAAAAAGAGAAAACAAATGCTAAAACAAAGACGAATTGGAAGCAGGCAGCTGCAAAAAACCTCACACTTCAGAAAAACCAGGTTAGTGGAAATACTGAAATGTGCTTTGTCTCTTCAGAAGCTTGAAGAACTACCCTGTGACGCACAAACCTGCACCACCATTTAGTGCGATCACCTTCACTTGAGCTTTGCTTTTTTATTATTTATAGGGACTTCCACTCTTTGCACCCAAAGTAGAAACAAAGCAGCTTCTAGAGTATATCATGTATTATGTTAAACACTGTCTAGATACAGACAAAATTAAATATAGAGCAGAGGAAGCTAAGAGATGTTAGCCAGATCTTAGAAAATGTTTCACTAGCTTTTTAATAAATGTATATTGTCCATTTATTTTCATCAAATATCCACCTATTAGAATGACAGATGTAGTAATAAGTGTTCTACAACTTCAGATTAAAGCCTTTTTTATTTGCCACCTACTATACCTATTAAATCGTCAACTGCTGATTAGTTTGAGGGCTAATCTTGGAATGTCACAGTTAATCTCAGTTCTCACTTTACAAAGTTAGGATTTCCCTCTGTACGCAGTTTTACATTGTTGGCAGATGAAAATATTTGCATTGAATTTTCCTAACGAGCAAACATTGTTTATGACCCTATGCAAACTTGCTGATGGCTTACTTCAGCAGCTCTCTATTTTGAGGAGTCTTAGAATGAACTGGCCATACAGAGAGCAAATTATTTCACAAACCCACTGTACTGCTGGCAGTTGCTCATCTGAGTTGGATAATGCACTGCAAGTCAGGAGGGAGTAAGGAAGTAAGAGATTCACCACATTTATCTCCACTGGGGGAAGCTCAGATTTAAGGTTCAGGAAAACCAGAAAGAGATATATAGGAGGTCTTGCACATAGCCAGACCCCAAGTATTTTTCTTTCTTGTGCTACACAAGGAACCCTGTAACAGGAAGCAAGTTCTGAAAAAAATCAAAAGGAAACACAAGGCATTAAGTTCGGAGTAGTTCACATTCATAACCCATGGGGTCAGGTGTGGAAAAAACTGAGATCTGCCAACAGTCAGATGGGGTTGCGAGCACACGTGTGGTGTACAAATATCTACATATACATAGTTTCCTGACTATGCAATTTGCTAGCTTATTGAACTCCCTCAAATCACTCAATGATGGATGATAGCCAAATGCAAATTTTCAAATGCTCAAAATTAAGAGCAAGTCAAATTCGGTGGAACATTCAAAAGCGTTTCTCAGGAACAAGTATCTTTATAGTGTTAGGTATTCCACCGCACGCTAAACCTCCACCCCCTCCCCCTTTATGAAATCAAATGTACTTTTAAAGCACTATTGTAGATTAAAAAGAAGTTACTTGATTAAAATTCTTCCCTCCCCCAATACTTTTACTATCTATCTGCCTTACTTCAGCAATGCCAACAAAGAAAATTTGACTCCCGGTATAAATAGCTCTTGAGGCTTAATTCAGAATTGTTCATGCAAAATTAACCACACTGATCAATGCTACTACAGAAATGCTTGCTAGGCCCCCATATTAAGCATAAGTTCACTTTCCTGAAGTCCATGCTAATTCCATCTGATTCTCTGCCAAAGACCAACGTATTCCTTAATTTAACAGTCTTAGGGCATGTTATTTTTCCAGCATGACACAAAATAAATACCTTCTCCCTGTTCCTATTCTGATGCGAACACCTCCTATATTTCTGAGATTCCTGTACAGCACAGTGGCTACTGAAGCCTGCAAAGTGGAGGCAAGCTGCTAAAATCAATCTTCAGAAATAATCAGCATCAAAATACAAAATGAACTTCATATCAATAAGCATTTTTCCAGTTATGAAACATGACTGGATCCATTCAAATGCAGGATGCCAGGAACAGATTGAAAGCTATTTCATGGCTGTGGTTTCAATTCCGCAGCAGCTACTGTGATGGAATTTTATCCTACTGTGCTAGAGTCTCTGCCTGACATAAAAGGAAAGACAACACTGTATTTAATTTTCTCTCTCCTCCACTGTAATTCTTTTTCCATTACACACAAATAATAGAAGGCCACAAGGACGAGAAATAAATTAACAATTCTGAAGCCTGATTTATAATCATAGACAATAGCAATAAACTCAAGCAGCAGAATACCCTACCACAACAGTTACAGGACTTCAGGCATAAGCTGGGGAGAATGGTAACACTCATGACCTCACATCAGTGACAAAGGTGAAATGATTAGAAAATTAGAGGAAAGTATTTTTTAAAATAATGTCATGTTTTGCATAAAAAATAAATTAAAAATTATCTCCAACATGCATTGTATTTTTCCCACCACCTGGCTACCCCATGGAACCAATATAAACTTTCACCATACTGAGAACAAATGTATTTAAATCTCTTTCCAAGCATAACCAACATTTTCTTGCTAAGAAATATAAACATTGCTGTAGTTGTAAGGTACTATGTAACCATCCATAGTCTACAAAGAGAAAAAAAAAGGGGAAAAATGACTAAAACAAAAACCTTCTATTCTCTAGATGGATTTTGGTTCAGTATGCACTAAATATGACTCAGTATGCTCAGAAGACAGCACTAATTCTTCACTAATGATCAAGCCTACAAGTTATACTATGGTAGTATTACACAAAATAAAGCTAGACTTTTCTTCTTCTTTTTTTTTTTTTTTTTTATCCTTTAGGCAAACAGTCTTGCTTTAGAAGAATTATTCTAGCTCTGTAGAAAATTCTCTTTGGCTTTCACACATACATGATGGGCATGTTATAGGTAGTATGCTGTAAACTGCTGTATAATTGAAATGCAGATATATAGATATCCCATATATATATTTTGTTTCACATCACTCTGAACTGATTCAAAGTAGTAATACTACAACAGAGACCTCTGTAGATTCTCCAACTCTAAATTACCTCCAGTGGCTCTACCAACTACATAAGGGGACTCCTCAGACATCTAAACTGTGTCAAAATAAATTGTGTGAGTACATCTTTTCTTATCTTTCATTTTAAGATTATCAGAAAGAATGTGTACTATTTGAGAAGAGGGATATATTTATCAAGGAAATAGGCATCTGGCAGTTTATAAACCATTAGGGCGGCAGAGTTGCATTCAGTTTACAAAACTGGCTTTATCTGGATTAAGAAAAGTGAAAAAAATTGTCCAAAATCCTTTAAGAGATTTTCTTCTTTCAGTAACTTTCCCATTAAAAAATAAGTGTTCTGATAAGCAAGGAATTAGGAAAATGTAAACCATGAAAGCCAAGCTAGTCCCAAATCAAAAGGACTCCTGTGCGGAAAACTGCTCATTGCAGATGGACCATTCTAACCACACGATGCCTTACTTAGTTTGAAAGTGGCCAGCATCAGGGGATCTGACTGCAGAATTAGGACATTCAGCTTAACAAAACTGTAGGAACATCCCTGTGGGTCTTTTGTTTGTTCATATTGCATTTCTCATCACAAAGTCCTTTTGTACCTGTAAAACAGTATCCATTTTACCTTTGAAAAAGTATAGCAGATAACTATATTACTGTTTTCTGATAAAACACCAAATATATGTTTCCTTGCTCTATATTCAAAATAAACAAGAAAATTACATGGTAATCAATATGACTATAACTCAGATAAGCATGAAGGAAAAATAAAGGAAGGAACCAGTTTGCTAAGAGAAAAAAAAATCCGGAAAAAGACAAGAGCCTTTAGGAATGTTTAAGGAATAGCTATAATTTTCTTTCCAATAGATTTCTGACAATAGAATTAGAAGTAACATCTGTGTACTGAGTTTTTGATGCACAAAAAGAGGATTAGTCCTGTCAAGTCTTTGGACAATAGCCTAAACTGTTTTCTAAATGTTGTATCCTAGAAAAAAAAAAAGAAAAAAAAAAACCCCAACAGGAAAAAAACCCCGAAAACTGAAATAATGACATTCTGTGTAATCAGGAACTAGTACATTTCACTCCCAGAAAGTCTTTTCAAAATTGTTTAAAAAAAATCCACAAAAACCCACCACTCAACAGTGATTATATTTTTGTGGTTTACTATAAATAATTTCAAAGAAAATGAAAATTGGGTAAAGGGATTTATTATTTATGACATGACAGTGTTTCTGATATCATATTCACAGAACGTATAAAGAAAGATGCCTCTTCTTAAAAGATTTTGCATTTTTAGATTCTGGTCTACAGCTTCTTGTCTACCTTCTCCTCATATCTAATAATTAGCAACATATTTTACTGTATCATTGGATGAGTTTTTGGATATTGATAAGATTTAGTCCTTCCTTTTATTTCTTCTTTTTTTTCAGAAACTCATTTTATATTTGGCATAAATACTTAAGAATAAATTAATGTCCTTTTCCTGTTTAGAATAAGTTTTTAAAAATAAATTGTAAAAATTTTATACTAAAATACTTTTTCTGGAAAAAAATATTAAAATGAGATTTGGCACTCCAAGAACTAGAACTTATGTTCCAGTGAAAGTTTTAAATTAGGTCATAAATGACAGCAATTTATTAGACTGAGGAATAAAATGTTTAAAAATATTTCTGCTAAGAATCAATCTGTTCCTTCAACTTTCTGAACATTTCAATGCAAAACTTTTAATGTCTGCTATAAAACTCTTCTTCACACTGTCTGGAAAAACTTGAGTATTGTTTATTCTAATTATATCCTAAGAAAGTGTAGGTGCTATAGATTTTCTTCTCTGCATATCTTTCTGATTAATTTTTTTTTTTTTTTAATGAATGTGTTATAGGAACAAGAAACATGATCTTGCAAATACCAGATTGGGGCTGTGCATTATCATGATGACTTGGTAGACCAATCTTAAAGAGAAATGTTTTACAAAGTGCCTCAGACAAGCACTAAATGCAGTGAATAATCGTTCAGTAATTTCTTTAAAAACCATTATACCTGAGGGAATAAAGTAAGTAAACACGGCTGAATATGGTTGGTGAAACTTTGATTCATTCCCTCCCTAAAGGGATGCAGTTCATATGTGAGGTTTTGCTGGTGTCTCTGAAACTAAGAAAAAAGAGCCTTCTTTGTCTTAGAGGTTTTGGGGATTTTTTTAATTTTTTTTTTGGGGGGGGGAAGAATTGAAGGGAAATTAATCAATGCTAATGAAATCTATGAACTTTACCATAATCAGCTGCCAAGAGTAAACAGCAGGCAAAAAGGCTGAGATGGGGAAACAGGAAAAAAAGGAACTACATAGCAATATACAATTTCAACCACATTGAGAGATACTGTACTTGGAATAACTCAGGACAGAGATGTCTGAGTCCCTGCAGAGTCTGGTTCACAGCTGCTACTGACTCAAAGTTTTATCAAAGATCCAGTTCTGCTATGGAGGCATTGGGATACCCAATTCTTTTACTGAAACCTTCAGTCAAATTCAGTGTAAAAAGAAAGCAAAATTCATATTGTACAGGCAACTAGATTCTAGAATTGTCTTGTGATATAATTGGGTTTTACTTGCAAATCCTGAATTAGTTTCAATTGTACTGTGATACCAAACATCGGGTTCTTCAGCAATTAACAAGGACACCAAAAATTTAAGCCTGCACTTGTTGTTGTTGTCTATATGTAGGCATTTGCTCCTTGAACTGATTTATGATGTGTGACAACCTTAGTTCTGCTACGTCAACATGTTTTGAAGTTAACTGAAATCCAAGACAATTTAAATTAACATGGGAACAGAACCTGACAAGCTACTGCAGAGTGGCAGAAATGATGCCAACCTTCTGCATGCTCTTGCTTCAAGGAAGTGCCTAAAAGCACTCATTCCGTGCACTGCTGAAATACTCATTTCTTCAAAACTCTGATTCCCTTATCTAGCCATGTTGCAGCCCAAGTGCACTGCTTAACGCAGCGTGTTCCAGTAGGTTCCTTCTTTGCTGCTGTTGGGAACTGTGAAGACCACTCTCCCTGAAATGGAGTCTCCCTGAAATGGAGTCTGCTCATCTCTCTTGGTGAAGGAGTATGGCTCTGCAGACTCCTGAACACATACATGTCACTGACTTCTGACTGACATTGCCTCAAATACAATTAAGAAGTTTCAGGGCCACACTCCTATTGCCCGTTTTACTCTGCTAAAAACTAGAAGCAATGTCAATTAAAAAAAAATTACTATGAATTTGCAGCAGTGCAACTGAAAACAGAATGAGGTTATTACTATAAGTAACCAGTTCATCTTAAGTCATAGTCAACATGCTTTGTACTTGACTGTGCAAAAATACAAATTATGATGGCAAACAATATTTTTACATTATAATAATTTTTTTTACATTATAATACAAACTTAAATGGCCATGGAAGTATGTTGTAAGAATATCTAGGATGTATAGCACTGGAGTTGGAGACATTAGTGTACTATAATCTATTACCAAAAATAAATGATGGAAGGAAAGAGGTCTTTTCAGATCATGCTCCAGCTACTCCTCAACTGCTAAAACAGTCACTTAAAAGGTCACTGCAGCTTGCAACACTTGTGGTTCCCTTGAGACTACACTGAGTTGTTAATTCAGGTGACATCCATGCTTGAAAATGTGATAACTGAGGAACTGTACAGTGTCATCACTTGGCACCAGAAGACAGGTAAGAAGCAAGAGTCTCAAGGCAACAACATTAATTTTTAAGATAAAGTAGAACTGTGGAAGCTCTGAAGATATAAGAAATACACAACTGTGTTTCTTTTTCAAGAGTATTTAAAATTTAATGCTTGCTTCAGCTACTGACATAAAATCACAAGCCTCCTCCACCCCACAAGTATCAGTTTAAGACTTACCGTTACTCCAAAGAAGTTGGTTTCATTCATAGCATCCAGAAAAATTTTGCCAAGTTTGTGATTTGTGTAGTTAAAATCTTCAATTTTTTGGTGCTTGTTGGTGGCATTCAGATACTTCATTGCCCGCTGCAGGGTCTTGGCAATCACCCATATTCCATCATAGGCATAGCCATGAAATTTGCTGGATTGCCCATCACCGCGCTTAGCATTGTATTCCTTTTCATATTGCTGTGGAGTCTGCAGAGGAGAAAAACTTCAGTTTTACTTCGTTGCGTCCAAACCTACTCCTTGAAAAGCACTCTCCAATTTAGAGACATGCATGACTAATATAGAAAAGGCTGCCAAAACAAAAATCAAGAAACTAAAATTCCAAAAACATGTGCTGCCTGACTTACTTACAATACTGATAGTGAGACTGGGAGGGAGACCTAGGAGGCAGAGAGACTGAAAAGCAGTTGTTCTGCATGAAGGACAACTTGCTTTACTTTGCTTTTGTATAAAAGGCTTCAGTTCAACCAAAGCTACCAGCATAATGGTGAGCCATAATACTAGAACAGAGAATAAGTCTGTATCCCTGCAAATTAGTGGTCTGATTACACTTTACAGGATAATGCAAATCAAATAACCTTTACTTGAGCAACTATTTGCATACTGTGAAGTTATCTGAGTGGCAATTTGTCTATGTTTTACAAGTTTACTATGCTCTTTATGCTGTGCTGTCTTACGATGAGTTGCCTTTTTGCAAAGTTGCCTTTCGTGCTCAATCAGCAAGGCATAAAAAAAGGTGAAAAAAAGATGAAAAGCAGCAAAATCAGGCATGTTCATCGGTCAGAGTTTGCATGAATTTGTTCTGTGATAAAATGTTATATGATTTATGTAAATACCACCTAAGTACTTATTTAAAACAAGCTCCACTCCCACTCCATAGTTCTGAGAGGCACAAATCACCAACAAAATTAGCCTTTTGCAGGACTAGGTTTAAACATAAAGGTTTTCTGTTTCTGTGCTCAATTATTTAAATTGACATGACACAACACATGATACTGCAGACTGTAACTCAAACTTAACCGTGCATTTAACTGCAATGTTCATACAGGGGGAAGAGGACAGATTTGAAGCAAGGGACCTTACTGCTTCCTTACCCTGTAGAGAATTGGAACTGATTTCTAAATATTTATAAACTGCAAACCAGTGGAAAGATGAGACTAACCATGATCAGTGCCAGCTCTCTTTGTAGAAGAACCTTTAGCTTCACCTCCCTCCTCGGTGCTTTGCTGAGACAACTGATGGTATAATAAAATAGTTGGAGGAAAAATACTAACCCTTCCTGATATGGTCTTTATAATTTTTGAGCTGAGAGGCTCAAAATCAACTCCAATATAACCTTCCATGGCTGCAAGAAGATTTTTGCTGAGACATTGTGAAGAATTAATCCAGGAATCCCACCAAAGGTTTTCATACCATCCTGGAATAATCCACTGATATTTGCTGCCATACATTTCTTCATCATAAGCCTACAAAGAAAGAAGAGTAGAAAAGCTAATAGACATTGTAATAGATATATTGAACATAAAAGCAATTGTTTTCTGTTCATGTTTTTTCCATTATTAATGAAATTATGGTGCAATTGAAGGATACACAAGTATTTTGAACAGTTTAGAATAATTACTTGCTAATAATGAAGACTCCTTTCTTGAAGATTCCTCTCTTTAAAATTCAGGCCACGAGAAGAGAATTTACTAAAACCTATTTTACTTTCAATAGTCCATTATTCAAAAACAGAAACACAACATACTGGATTCTAAAACTGTGGGAGACACAGAGGAACAGAAGCAGAAGACCCTGCATTTGCATAGAAAATTCTCCATAACAACTATTACACGAGTGGTAGGACCACCATGCTACCATGTTTAAACTAAGGTACTATCCTAATAGCATCCGAAAGACCACATAAAACAGGATAAGGTTAAACAAGAAAACTTGGATCCTAGGCACTATCAAATCACAATGTTGCAAATATTAATTATGTGACTGTGCTAAAACAGAGACCGCAGGGACGTTAAGTAAGCGGTTTCTTCTGAGGAGCATGAATCAATTGTAAATTGATAAAGCAAGCAATTCTCAGTGATTTTTTTTTTTTTCAGCAAGAAATTTCTTCAGGTGAAATTCTGTATTGTTTGAATATTGAATATAACTCACTGTAAGATACTGAGATGATGGTTATAGGCTTTCAATACATAGCAGATACATATAACAGGAAACAGAAATACTTTATTAGTCAGGCACATGTGATGTTGTGCCTAAAAGCTGATCTATTCACAATAGATATTCTATTCCATTGTGAAGAGTGTTCTAGGATAAAATTAGCAAATTTTATCTCAGATGTTTCTCTCACTGTCTTGTAACTAGATATTTTTCTTTTGACATTTCAGTCAGACTCCATTTCAAAACAGCAGGTTTCATGCTGCTTTGGCTCCTAATATAAGCAATACTGGAGATACAAGACACACTTATAAGATAGAAATTCCAATTTTTAGAAATACATGGCGTAACCTTAGAGCTCTTAACTAGAAAACTGCTACAATTTCACAGAAAATGTTACAGAAGGAGGAAATGATGAGAATGCAAACAGGACATATTAGTCATTCAGAACATAACTGCTTTGAAAAGTATCCCAAAGATCACATCAAAAGCTTATCAGATAAATAAAAACAAATAGCAAAAAATACAAAATAGGACAGCCTCCTAAATATGTTAATACTCAAATTGAAATTGGGCTTTAAATCTGTGAAGGCTATTATAACAGTGCCAACTAAGTTCATAAATGTATTGTGCACAAAGCAGATTTGTTTGTACCCTAGTTGCAGAAGTTTTTGTTCAGCCGAAATAAAATTTCATGTATTTGTATACAATGCTGCTTGAAAGTGCTCCTGTCTGAAACCCAGTGTCTTGCATCTCATATCTTACTTATTCCATAAGCCACATAAATTATTTGTCTTTCTCTTGCTCATTAATTCTACCCTTCCAGAAACACATCTGCTTTTGCCCTCCTGTCCATCTCCACTCCTACTGCAGCTATGGCGACACTCCATCCCAGGTCCACCTGCGAGGAAAACAGCAATCCCATCCTGCAATACTTCTTGTTGTCTAAAAGAATTTCCATTACACAGCTAGGTCATTCAAGACCTTTCAGTGATGTAGTGTCTTTTATTTGACAGTTTTCAAATCACTGAGGACACAAACGGACACAGAATAATGCTTTTAGAAAAGGACAATCTTCTGTAGCTTCCCCTGCTCTATACAGATTAAAGTATCAAATCATGTGTTTCAAGAAAGTGTTGGCTGTGAACTATTCTGAAATTGAAGCTCTTGGAAATTTTCTATTTGCATGAGCACTTGAGCCTGTTTCTTGCATAATCTGTAAATGTCCTGGGATATGGACTGAAAATTGAAAGTTTTCAAATAGCCAGAAATTCCATCCTGTAAACAAGGGATCATTCCAAACAAGGCTGCACTGAAAATTACACATTCCTGCAAGAATATGGTTTAAAACAAAACAAAACAAAACCACTTCAAGAGCTGGCAGCTCTTCATTCGAGATCTGCTGGAATGATAGGGCTTGAAGGGTAGTCTGGGGAAGGAAAAAAAAGGAACAAAATCAGCTCCTCCAAAGCTGAGCATCATGACCATGCAGTCATTTTATGAAGACAGGCTGAGAGACGTTGGGGTTGTTCAACCTGGAGAAGAGAAGGCTCTGGGGAGATCTAATTGCGGCCTTCCAGTACCTGAAGGGGCCTACAGGAAAGCTGGTGAGGGACTGTTTATCAGGGAGTGTAGTGACAGGACAAGGGGTAATGGGTTTAAACTGAAGGAGGGTCGATTTAGATTAGATATTTGGAAGAAATTCTTCACTGTGAGGGTAGTGAGACACTGGAACAGGTTGCCCAGAGAAGCTGTGGATGCCCCATCCCTGGAAGTGTTCAAGGCCAGGTTGGATGGGGCTTTGGGCAATGTGGTCTAGTAGAGGGTGTTCCTGCCCATGGCAGGGGGTTGAACTAGATGGTCTTCACAGTCCCTTCCAACCCAAACCGTTCTGTGATTCTATGATTTTTCTAGTGACAGCACAGTTGGTAGTGATGAGGCATTTCAGTCTTTGGGTTCCGGAAGACTTATTTCAAAACAATGCTTTTTGCCACCTTTTCCTCCCTGTTGATGCTGCTAAGTGGAGATGATTTTGATGCTTAAAAGATACATTTCCTTGAAAGATGCAGATATTTCCTGAACTATTTGAAAGCACACAGACCACTTATTACAGGTTTTAGTTTCTAAGGGTGTCCTGTTTTAACCCCAGCCGGCAACTAAGCAGGGCTCCATCACACATAACTGTTACCCATAATAGCCTCCTCCTAACGTCTTGTGCACCCCCAGACTACTCACTGGTGGGGGGCGTGAGAAGCAGAAAAGGCCTTGGGTCTGTGTAAGCACTGGTCAGCAATATCGAAAACATCCTTGTATTATCAATACTGTTTTCAGCACAAATCTAAAACATACTAGCTACTATGAAGAAAATTAACTTTATCCCAGCCAAAACCAGCACAAAAGGGAAGATTTGTTGCCACACAAGAGCAAGGTAAAGAAGGTTTACAAGTGCTTTGTACCATCAGAACAGCATAAAGTAGTCATATGTCTTCCCTAATCTTTTGTGCCTGCCCTATCTAGGCTGCAAAGCCTTGAGTTGCTGTCAGGCAGCCAGGAAACTGAGTTGTTTTTTTTTTTTAAAACTTTTCATTCTTGTTGGAATCCATGATTAAATGCTTATTTACAACAAGGAAATTTCTGTAGGAGGTCCTTCTATGTGTAGTAAACAGTTACTGGCCGTTTGTGTAAATGGGCCTGCAAAATCTTACCCCCATTGAATTTCCACCATGTTTCCATCATATCAGCATGGACACATCCTATATCCCACCCCTACAAGAATGCCTGTAGACTTCTGGATTGTAAGGAACCTCCATCTGTTTCTCATTAAAAATCAATAGTGCCTTTAATTCCAAAACAGAGACTCAGCAGTAAAACTCTATCAGCTCAAGGAGAACAGAGTCCAGTCCTTTTGTATCAACTGTGCTGATTAAGCTTGGCTTTAGTTATCATTAAATGTTTACTAAAAGAGCCACCTAAAGCTGATCCAGTGACCTATGCGTAATAGTCATCTTCTTTAATTGTCTTCAGACAGATAATTGCCTAGCCTAATCAGCTAAGCGTTAGTCTTGATGTGTGCATGGCTATACTGCATTATCTCCATGGCTTAAAGATAGTATGTTGGAAAAATTCCCGCTAACGCTTTTTTCAAATAAAATTTTCTGCAGAACTGAAGTTTTAATTTGGAAGATGCAATTTCATGTTAATCCAATTTTAAATGAAAAAAGATGATGTCTATCCAACACAGTTGACCACTTTGAATGTTGAGGTGTTAAGTTTTGAGCAAAATACCCTAATTTCTATTCCATGAAAAATATCACATTCATCCCACTGAAGTGAAAACAACATTATAAAGCTAAGATCTCCCATAGAATTAAAATTGCTAACTGTTTTTGACACTAATGTTAAATGAATAGCTAAGCTTATTTAAATCATCGTAGGAAACACCTGCTAACATTCACTTTGGCCTGAATTAGTCCTGTCATGTTTTTCAAGTTTGCCACTGAATTAGACTATCTTTTATTCCATTTATCTTTGAGTTATGTTCTCTGCATTGTGTGTGTCTGTGTGTGTGTGTGTTTGGGAGGGAGGAGGAGGAAATAGCCAGGCAAAATGAAAATGAGTATATCATGTCCAAAGAAGGGCAATGAAGCTGGTGAAGGGTCTAGAGCACAAGTCCGATGAGGAGCAGCTGAGGGAACTGGGGTTGTTTAGCCTGGAGAAAAAGAGGCCGAGGGGAGATCCTATTGCTCTCTACAGCTACCTGAAAGGAGGTTGTAGCCAGGTGGGTGTTGGTCTCTTCTCCCAAGTAACAAGCGATAGGACAAGAGGAAATGGCCTCAAGTTGCGCCAAGGGAGGTTAAGATTGGATATTAGGAAACATTTCTTCACCGAAAGGGTTGTCAATCATTGGAATAGGCTGCCCAGGGAAGTGGTTGGGTGGCCATCCCTGGAGATATTTAAAAGATGCGTAGACATGGTGCTTAGGGACATGGTTTAGTAGTGGACCTGGCAGTGTTTGGTTTACAGTTGGATTCAATGATCTTAAAGGTCTTTTCCAACCTAAATGATTCTATGATTCTATATAAATTCCAATGGATGTCCTGAGGAAACCTCACAGCATATGATTGCTGAATCCAGACAGAAAACTGAGGCAGACTTTATTTTCCCACCTACATAAATCATTAGCAAATAATATTCCGGTTATAGCCACAATCGGAAAAAATTAATAATCTTGCACTAGTACAATAGCACTTTCCTTTAACAAACTCAATGCCTCTCTCTGGCTGACATCAGCCACCCTGCAAAATATAACAGGGAATCACAAGTGGAATCTGCCTGAAAATAAACCTTGGGAAGGGGGTTAAAAAACTTGACACATCTAAAGTATTGTGCTCTTAGACACATAGTTGTAGGAGTGCATGAGTCAACAATATATTTTATGACTAATAAGAAGCTTACTGACATATTGTAGCGCATTAATATATAAATGACCTACTTTGAACTGCCCTCTCCCACATTCAGTCTCCTGCTGGAACTCTCATATAAATACATTTATACAAGCCTAAATACATGATCTCTCAGATTTCTCCAGGCTCCAGAAAAATCCACTGTATTATTTTTGACACTAATGTACTTCAGAAGCAGCCATCACTCTTTAAACCATCCTGACTTATATACACTTCCCATGGCAGTACCAAACTGCAGCCTCAGCTGCAGCGGGCATTCGTGTGAAAGAGACATCGCCCACCTGAACCCCTTCAAACTCGAGCGGTGCAGACAAGAGGACACCCTGCCCCTCCGAGGACTTCTAGGATTTCTTCCGTGGCTTCACATGCACATGGACTTGGAAAAGGATTGCAGAGGAAGGCAACTAGATACTGAGGGCAGTGGCATAATTGAGGCCAATCTCTTCTCTAACTTTGGGTTGGAAGACAGTTCTGACTGGGACCCCTCAGCTGGGGAAATGCAGCCCAACCGCAGGAGATCTGAGGAGGAGCTGGGCTCTGGAAGGACCATTCTTTCTTTCAGGAATGGAAAAATGGGAGACTAACTCTGTCAATCCAACTTAAATGCCGGAACAAAAAGATCTATATACAAAGACCTATCAGAGATGAGAAGAATGAAGAAGAAAATAATACTTTCCATTTCCTTTTGGATGCAAACAGATTTTGTTCCTTCCACATATACTCTGCAATCTCCTTCCCAAATTTTGCCAGCAACTGGGACAGCTGCTGAGTATGAGTCAACATGTGTCTGAGCACTCAGACTTTGAACTTCTACCTTTCATTTCTTTGCTTGGATAGGTAACTGTCTCTCCAATTGAAGACTAAAAAACACCCTCTGAAATTTAGATGCCATCATTATTGCTTTTCCATTGTATTTATTGTGTTCTTGGCTCATATAGGATTAATCTGGTTATTTAGACTAAAAATTCAATACCAATACAAAATTTAGGCCACTAAAATCTGCCTGTTTGGGATTTTTTTTTTAACAGGTGCAAATAAAGATCCACATTTTAATCCTGCTACTTTCAATGGCAATCATACTGTGCATATTTGCAGCACATTCATACACAGAAACAAATGGTGAGGATAGGGAATTTTATGTATGCTGGTCTTACTATATTTCTTGTAATTAAAAAACCTTTATTTTTTACAAACTAATATTTGTTTTCATGTAAAACATGTAAAACGTACAGCAGTCAGAAGTGAATGACAACTGTACAATTAGCAACATTTTGAGTAGCAGAAATTATAAGGCTTGCTTAATTAGCATGTATAGGAACTGCTTGAGTTTCTTACCCTTTCAAAGCAAAACATGCAAAACCACACATATGCAGACATTACCACCAGAACACAACTCTTGGATAGGATTCAAATCTTGCATTTCTCTGTATCTGCTGCTACATATACCAGTGTTTGCCTGCATCTGACTTGAAGAGAAATGCTCAAGCTTGATTTGGCGTTTAATTCCACTACAGAAAAGCAATAAGAATAAGCTAACAATGCAGTCCACACCTAAATTCCACTGTAGTCAAGTACAAAGTATTTTATTGAAAGAGAAATGGAGCTAAGCATGTGTAACCTCTCTTTAGGATATAAACCTTGACAGAGCTGAACACCATGTAGAAATGTTTATGCTAAAATCATTTTTTATTCAAATGTAACACATTCTTTATTCTGATGTGCAATTAAATATATTTACTTACACAGCAGAAAACTTTCACAGCCATTTCCTCATCAAACTGGCCAAGGATTATCCGAACATCATTACCCTGCAGATTGAATAAGATATGTGTCAGTTAAATACAGTCACACCCTTTCCAGAAACCACTTCACTTGGCCATTCATGCTGTGTAGAGAGTTAGCACAGATTACAGCTGCAGACAGGAAAATTAATTCAGAACTATTCCATTTTCTGTAAGTTCAAAAACTTTAAATACTACAAGAGAGAGCAGCTGAGGTGTTTGAAAAAATGATGAAGCAAAAGCACTAATGAGAATAAACCTGTAATGTTTATCTTGTCAAATATTACTATTCAATAAGACTAAAATATCAAATATTCTTTTGATTCCTTGCAAGATTTCTTTTAAAATTTTGCATATTAAAACCAGCTCAAAACATATGCTTTTCACTGCTTACATGAACTAATGTTGTAAAGTTGAGAGACTGGAGATTAGTAAGTGAGATAAAATGTCTTGATATTATGCCTGCTTTAGTAATTTTTAAAGGTTTTACTCATACCTCTTCTCTACAGTCACTATAACACATTGTCAATCCCTCCTCTCCTCCTCCCTCCACCTCCACACGTTAAAAAAAAAAAATCATCACACTTTAAGAATCTATGACTGAAGTCAAAAGAGATCATTTTACTTTCATACTTAGACACATATTAAGAAAATATTCCAAAATTCAGGAGCCTATGCAGGAAAATATTTCTTCAGGTACAGGGCTAGCTTTTTTCTCATGTGAAAAATTGCTGCTAACACCTATAAAACACAGAACAGATAGCTTTTAATGACTTAATATTACCTTTTATTTCACACAAAAGCTGAGTTCTCAGCAAAAGCTTGAGCAAATCTAATTTTTCATTTCTGTTATAAAACACTTGGTTAGAATTACTAATAGCTCTTTCCCTCTCCAAGGAAAAAAGAAACAGATGATTCAGTGTGAATTTCAACGGCAAAAAACATTTCAGTTTTAATTAAATCAATTTATAAAAGATTTTCAGTTTAGATAATTTCAATGTTTATTTTCTGTTCAACAGAAAATATTATGATGGACAGTCCAAAAAGATACTAGAATGCTTCTGCAATTAAATGCATGAAATTAGTATCACTCTTAGCATGGTTAAAGCTGGAAAGAACGTAATATGCTTTGCTCATTCTGAACCTGTGCATTTTCAGTAAGCTTACTTCTCTTTATTTTTATATTTAGCCACAGTTTGATAAAGTAATGTAAATCTTATTGAAGCGGATTAGATTCTTTTTAAACAAATCTAACAAGGTCACATGAAACTAAATAAACAAATTACACAAATTACAGCAATAGTATTACAGTTTTTATAAGGACAATAAATAGATTTAGGAATTATGCAGCAATAAAATCTCTCATTCATTATTTCTATTTTTCACATTTTAAAAATAATTTTAGTCACTCTTGGAACTCTGACTCTGAATCACTTGACCTCACTGAACATAAAAATGCAGATTTAATATTTGAAAAAAGAGTTAAAAAGTTTGGTTAAAAAATAAATGACCCAGGACCTAGTTATTAAACTTAAAATTGAATAAATTCCTTTTCATTTTATAACATGATGAGAACCAATTTTAAAAAAAACAGATGATGTGTGGCCTCATAGTTTTAGAGCACCAGAGACTGTAGGCAGGGTGTAGAGAGTAACCCTATAGCACATGTACAGCAACGCTGCCCACTGGCTATGCGACGACCTTCAGACTGAAGGCGTAGTGCCTATGGTATGTGGTACCATGCCTTAAGACATTACTTCCACCTGATTATCACATAAACCAGAGTACGGTTCCCACAGTGACTTTTTGTTTTTACTGTAAAGCACTACAAGAACTGTATAGTTGTATAGTTCGTCGTATTTTTTCCCCCAGAAATATCCTATGCCGTTTCAATAAACTTCCTGTCTGCAAGGATTGCCTTCTACTAATATCATTGTGCAATTAGTTTGGCAATAGAATTCAGACCTAAATACTGCACAGTCAGACACATGAATATGTGGCTCCACAATTCCTTTTGTCTATAGGCAAGGAAGAAAACAGGCACGCAAGAACTCATCTCGAAAATGTTTTTCACATAAGGCATAGCAGAGACCTCATTCTAATATTGGCAGTGAATCCTATTTTCAAACATACTCTGCATCCAAGCAAATGGCTGTATTTGCTCATTTGTCCAGCTGTTAGCAGATCCCACTTCTGAATATCTGACCATCTCAATATATGACTAAGGATTTCAGGGAAGCTGGATTTTCTGTCAGGCAGGAATGTCAACCTCCAGCATGAGCTGAGCTTCTGATGCCAAAGCAGAAAATCTGCAAAGTGTGAGAACCACAACTGAACCAAGTTCTGGAGAATCCCTGATGCTCAACTAGACAGCTTCATGGCCCAAGTTCTAAATTCAGCTATGGCTCTAGAACTTGACAATCCCTCTGTCATCCTTGGGATGTATGATCAAGCCGAGATGCAATACTCAAATGTTCTTTTGCTAAATTAATGAGTTTCTGTGTTAACACATAAATTACTGGTTTTGAAGCACTCAGTACAGTAAGGAAGACATTGATATGTCTGTGTTCACCAAAAGGTTTGGATGGTATCCAACCACAAACTGACTGAAGATCAAAAGAAATATTCTATTACCACCTATTAAAGAATAAGTCATGAGTCCTCCATTTAAAGTATTATGCCATTGAAGACTACAGCAGAAGAAAGTTGAATTCTGATTTTTTTTCCAAAGACTTAAAAGTTACAACCTTAATAATGTCCTTTTCCATGTTTTTTTATATGCAATATGCTAAGAAAATGAAGGTTTCTCTGATAGAAATATAAATCCTCAGTTCTCCCTCACATTTCTCCAGGTGTTAACCCTCTGAGGAGAGGGGAAAATTGTTATCCACATATGCTCAGTACTGGCCAGAGATGGATCCAAGAAGATAATGCTGAGAGTGGGTAAATAAAGTGACTGGAGGTAGGATCCAGTGAGAAAAAAAGGCACATGGGAAGGAGAGACAGACCCAATAAGGAATGTAGGTAATGAGTACTTACACTTTTTAGGCAAAGACAGAACAAATAGCTGGGGACGTAGCAGTAGGCTTGCTTGAGATCAAAATTGAATAAGGAGCTTAGAAGGGAGAATTAGGACTTTTCAAGAGTATGGCAAATAGGAGGCTTGACAAAAATTAGTGTTAGGACAACTGCAATTTCGGAAAATAAGCCCAGAAGAAAATGGAACAACAATCTAGACAAAGGTACTCAGAGGGAGATGAGAAATGTGTCCCCCTCCACATTTTTCCCAAATTTTTTCCTAAAGAATTGCAGTCATCATGGTAAATAAGCCCAGATCCATTTGATACCAGGCTTTGGTCTGCTGGTTGTGTCTTCCATAGGAGACACTGAAGCTTCAAATTCATGCAGCTGCGCATAGCTCAAATCCCTTGCAGAGATTTTATCTGGATGGACGGTAAAGTCAGCACTGATGTTTATCAGTGCTCACAGGTCTGGGTATATGCCCACATTATAGTCTCATGCAAAGAGAGACACCAGGCACTTACTGGGGCATAATTTTTTTCCCCCTTCAGTGACACTGTTAACTGAATATCAACCAGCATGATTTCCTGGCATGGATATACTATTCCTTTACATCAACCCTCATGGGACTGATGCAAGTTAACACAGTGTAACTTCTCTTGATCAAAGAAGTCACTCAGTGGATTCCAGCAAGTGTCAAGTACTCTTTCTTTCTCATAAAGTTGTAAATTGCTTGCATGGAGCTAAAGTGTATTTGACAGAAGAGTTTTTAATTCATGGAACTAGGCAGGTGATCTATGAGATGATTAAAAACATCCCAGGGGGAAGGCAACTCCCCTAACTGCACTTATATAAAAAGACCAACATTTAGACCATTTGCCAGATGGTGAGCTGTCATATTTACTCTTCTCGGAGACTAGAGCAGCAGTATCAGCATTTAAGCTTTGCCCCTCAGTAAGCAATACATATGTTCCCATATGGACTAAAGTTCAAACATAAGACAGGAAAAACAATTATATTTTATTTACCCACAGTTCTGGTGGACTCTCCATGAAAGCATGTTTTATAAATGAAGACTATAGCACAACCTCAGAAATGAATGACTCTCTCACTCCCTTCTTTCTTTCTTATAGGTGATGATATTATTCACCCACTAAGTATAAAGTGTCCTTGGTACTTGTGGTGGGTTGACCCAGGCAGAACACCAGGTGCCTACCAAAGCCGCTCTATCACTCCCCTCCTCAGCTGGAAAGGGGAGAGAAAATATAACAAAAGGTTCACGGGTCGAGATAAGGACAGGGAGAGATCACTCACCAATTATTGTCACAGGCCAAACAGACTCAACTTGGGGAAAAAATAATTTAATTTATTATCAGTCAAATCAGAGTAGGGTAATGAGAAAATAAAAACAAACCTTATAACACCTTCCCCCACCACTCCCTTCTTCCCAGGCTTAACTTCACTCCTGATTTTCTCTACCTCCTCCCCCCCAGCAGCAAAGGGGGACGGGGAATGGGGGTTGTGGTCAGTTCATCACATGTTGTCTCTGCTGCTCCTTCCTCCTCAGGGGGAGGAGTCCTCACACTCTGCCTCTGCTCCAGCATGGGGTCCCTCCCATGGGAGACAGTCCTCCATGAACTTCTCCAACCTGAGTCCTTCCCATGGGCTACAGTCCTTCACGAACTGCTCCAGCGTGTGTCCCTTCCACGGGGTGCAGACCTTCAGGAGCAAACTGCTCCAGCGTGGGTCCCCCACGGGGTCACAAGTCCTGCCAGCAAACCTGCTCCAGCGCGGGCTCCTTTCTCCATGCGTCCACAGGTCCTGCCAGGAGCTTGCTCCAGCACGAGCTTCCCACAGGGTCACAGCCTCCTTTGGCTCTGGCGTGGGGTCCTCCACAGGCTACAGGTGGAATCTCTACACCCCCTCATCCTTCCTCCATGGGCTGCAGGGGGACAGCCTGCCTTCCGTGGTCTTCTCCATGAGCTGCAGGGGAATCTCTGCTCCAGCACCTGGAGCACCTCCTCCCCCTCCTTCTGCACTGACCTTGGTGTCTGCAGAGTTGTTTCTCTCACATATTCCCACTCCTCTCTCCAGCTGAAGTTTTCCACTGTGCAGATTTTTTCCCCTTCTTAACTCTGTTATCCCAGAGGCACTACCACCACTGCTGATTGGCTTGGCCTCGGCCAGTGGTGGGTCCATCTTGGAGCCGACTGGCATTGGCTGTGTCAGACTTAGGGGAAGCTTCTAGCAGCTTCTCACAGAAGCCACCCCTGCAGCCCCTCCACTACCAAAACTTTACCACGCAAACCCAATACAGCACTACTGGCAGCTGAGTAGTACAAGTCCTGAAGACAGTGAGGATCAAGACATCTAAGATGCTCCACTGAGGGATGACGAACAACTTGTCTCCTCCACTGCCATTTCTGACAGCCTCAGATATGAGGCACTCTTTAGCCTTTTCAGAGTTTTTGAGTGATGCACATCATGCTGGAATAGGCAGCTATTTCTTTTTTCAGCCTGCACAGCTTCCCTTCTGTGATCAGATTTTAATCTGTCTCATTTCTAATGAATAACACCACAATGCTGTATTACACAGCTTTCCAGAGAAGGATGGCTACAATATCTCATCTGCCAGGAAAAGTCAATGTCTTGGCAGGCTCTTTATGAAATATCTAAATTGAACAGCTCAGATACTCTGTCATATTCTCTACCATGTATCTGACAGTCAAGATGTTATTAATAAATCTACTCAAAGCTGTGTAACTTTGTCAACAGAGGTATCCACATGTTCTGCCCTCTAAGTGCCTGCATGTCCACTTGAAGAACTACAGCTGAGCCTTCAGCCTTAGCTATGGAATCACTGATGGTGAATGTGAACTAGAGGATGTCAGCTCCCACCATCATAACACACTGGCAAAATCTGCTGATGTCTCTGTTAGTGTGCACGTCCCTTGCTTAGATTGAGGCCGCATCCAAACCTGTTCCTGGTCCAAAATTTTAGAATTTAATTAACTTGACTGTTAGAATAAGAGATGGTGTTCGGTCAGTATTCAAAACACCTATTGTATTTGGGAAATCAGATGGAAATGGTTTCATTGAATTGGAATTCATATATTGCAAATTTTTTGTCCTGCATGCAAGATACAAGAAAGTTGGAAGCAGAAATGTTATTGCTCATACAATTTGCCTGTGCATGCTTAGAATTTTTAAGCATTTAGGTTGATGAACAAATGCATGTCCTCCAACATCCCTTTCTCTGTATACAAAAATGAATTTTAAAGATATCCTTAAGCCTAAATTTACTTTCCAACTGTGATTCAAAGAGGCTAGAGTCAATGTAGTAAAAGTTAAGGTGATGCTGGAAAAAATATAGAATATATATTTCTGCAAATCATGACACATATTTCTATTTTGTACTGCATAATAATTAATTTTATTAATTTAAACTGTGTTTATGAAAAGGAAAGGTATTTTATGTCTTTTTTAATCCAAGTACACTAAGCAGATACCAGTTTACTTATATTAGGTTTACACCTTGAAAAAAAGGAATGAACATTTTTAGAACTGGATGGCTATGTTGTGCCTGACGTATGTGCCTAAGGACAAGTAACTCTGTACTCCTCTAAAGAATAAGTGATTGCCTAGATAATTACTTTTTTATTATTGTAATAATTTGTTTTGAAGAACAAATCAAGAGCTAACAATATACTGTTTGATAGAGTCTCCTGGTCTTCCCTGTAAAACAGCCACCAGGCTAGAATCTCATTGCTTCTTCTAACCTTCATCCTAAATATACATGCTTATATGCATTTTTTCTTGTTATTACATCACGCACTGGTTTATAGCTCTGTCTTCAGAATTGTTAGTTTTCTGATGCCAGGGGTTAAAGACCTTGTTAAAAAAGCGGACTTTAGTGATAACACATCCTGGAGTCTTTTCAACCCCAGACAGGAAATGTAAACTGGCTTAGACTGGACAGACACAAATGGCTTCCTATAAACATAATCTTTACCTATTTATACTTTAAACATTCAGGCTTGCATCTCTAGTCTGTGGGAATAATAAAGTATACTCAGTTTACCATGCTTCAGACCTTTTTCAGTTAGTTTCAGTAGTGGCCTAGTCTTATACCAGTCGGTATCCTTGCTTTAGTTTTTTAATACCATTCAGTTTATTAGGGTTTTTAAAAACCTGTTTTACACATATTTAAGTATTTGCAGGATTATGGCTTTGATTGTCTGTTTTACATATTTGATGCCAGCAATGATTTGGTATTCACTATTTAAAAGTGCTTGCTCTTGCTGTTCAATTTTTTCATGTTCATATGCAGTTTAAGACTCATATCTCCCAAGTCTAGTTTATTGTTGGTTGCACTGCATGGTAATGCTAAAATATAGTTTTAATTTTATGAGATGCCAGGAACCTAATAAATCATTATATTAAGAAAAGGATGGTATTCTGCTATCAAATTTATTTTTCCTTTTTTTTCCCCTGTAATTCATATGAAATAATGTAGATGATTATAAGCAAAGAATTCAATCTAAAATGTGTAATGAAGCTAATGGAAAGATGCTCAATGCTTTTGCTACATGATAATTTACCTTCAAAGGGTTCTGGTTCTAAACCTCAAGAGCTTTCACACGTATATCACTAAGACCGGTGTTTTAGGTACAAACATTAAGCCATCAACAACTTGCTTTACTTTGTGTCCTTATGAGGAAGTATAAAAGTATTTACTATATGCATGGGCAGTCATTGAATTAAGCAGGAGAAGGCCCTCAAAATGCCATTTGTTAACCTGGCCATGCAATGGAATGTAGTAATATATCATGCTAATTTTGTTTTATTAGCCTTCTTCATAGGAAAAAAAAATATCAAAATGCCATGACATAATCATCACTTTCTCTTTATTCCTCAACCAGCAGCACATACCTTAAGCTTCTTTACACTCGTGCAAGGATCATTGGAGAAACTTTCTGTATCTGAAATCTCGATGTCTTCACCATACAGGACGCCAGTCAGATCATTCCTCACCTGTCAGAAGTTGAGAAAAAGGCAAACTAGTGAACTGACACTCAGTGAGGAGGAAGCAGATGGACTGTATTTATCACTGTAATGACAAGCAATGATCTTGACGATCATTGCACCCATGTTTCTTTTTCCATTTTGCATAAAATCTGATCAAGACACTATTTTACCACTATAATCTACTATCAATGGGTGTACTACATAAAGAGCTTTACTGAGTATGACAAAAAGTTCACAGTGGGCTCCCACTTTGCATCATGGGGATGGACAATTCTTGTGTATTTCCAGTGCTGTTAAGACCAAAATCTTTCTTGTAGCTGGAGTGATGTTTGAGACTGTATATAAGGAAAAGACTCATCAAGAAAACTCTTACATATTCTCAGTGCTGAGGGCTGATTTAAACCACCATCAACTGGTCCTAGCATGAATCAGCAGAGCTTAGCTTACACCAGATAGGGTTTGGTAAAGCTTAATGAACTCCTCTGTGCCCTCCCCTTTTCTTAGAGCATGCATCTCACTGCATGGGGCAGCAAGTGGTATGGTTTGCTTAAAGGTGACACAAGCAACCATTATGCAACAGATTTTCTCACCCGTTTGGTTTTTTTTTATAGTTGCAAGATTCTGTCCTCTTTGAGCTGCCCAATAGCACAAAGAAGCCAGATAGCATAGAAAGCAATGTAGGTTACAGGTTCAAGGGTTTGTTTTTTTTTTTTTTCATATAACTACCTCAAGGTTTTCTGTCTTAATCACTGCTGGTTTTCCTTCAGCCACATGACTGCAAAAACAGAGTTTCACATTACTGGTCCTAATAGATGAGCAAAATTAATTTTAGCTGAAGATAATGTGGTCATAGACTGAAATGTAGAGAGCAGCACCCCAATTTTAATTTAATAAAATTATGATCACATTCATTGCACTGTCTTTTTTATTTGTTTGTTATATCAGAAATAGGAGAAGCAAATCACAGTGCAAAACAGGTATCTCAAATGCAAACAAAATACAATATATGGAAGAGAAATATATCTGTTATTAAAAAGGAAAATTTAGAAGTGTATAAATCACATGCAGATACTTTCCAATGACCCTCTCTATGGGTTGTTGGAATTATGCATTTTAAATCTCCCTCCTAACTCTCCTTTTCCTTGGCTTCTTTGAGGGAGAAGCACAGTCCATTCAAAACAATCTAAAAATATTTGATATATATAGCGACACGGTCAAGTAAAGTAGAGGAAGCAGTATCCATCCTTCAGCAGTAGGAACTTGTTCATTTGAACTGAAATAACCATAATGTTTATATAAAGAGAAGACATTTTATCCATGCAAAAATAAGACTCGGCTATTGCTAAATTTCCTGGGTGGAAAGTCTGTCACACTCATGCCTAAGTATACAGTAAAAGCAAGGGGATGCACTGAGACATGAAAGGTCACAGGTGAGACTTCTGAGTTCTGCTGGCAGCTTTGCTTTCAAGACAAACCCATCTCTTCAGTAATCCTTCAGCCTTTCTTTAATATATGTTTGTGTGTATCCTCTCAATCTATGCATGGTAGTCATTCTGCAGGGTGTATTTCATACTTTTGTGTTTACCATGCAACTAATTTATTTTTTTCATTATGCTGTTTAACTTAGATAGCCATGCAGTTTTGGTAAAAAAGATGAATGTTAAAACTATCTTTGTGCTTTTGCAAATTTCTTCACGACAAAGAAGCATAATCTGGTTTCTGCAATGTAGTAATTGCATTAATTGATCCTCAAACAGCATTCCACCTTTTTGATGTTCCCTTTAAGTTGCTTTTGCCAAGTTTCTTGGTTGACCAATGAAGTATTCCCTGAATATCATTACTACTCTGGCTGCCTTAATGACTTCTTTCATGGCCTCTGCTTCATCTTAGCCCTTTTAGCTATGCTTTAAAATTGCTAAGACATATTTTTACATTATAACCTTTTACAATGACTAAAACAAGTGGACATATAGGTAATTTTTTATTTAAAAATATTTTATTTTACAGAAGCAACAGTCAGAATGGTCAGTCCACCAAGATTTAAGTTATAACCTTCATCCTTTTGTGACGTTATAACCACTTCTTAAGCACATTCTGTGAAAATGTATTCATTGACAAAAAATGATCAGTAGTGACTCCTTTTTCTGCTAGTGTACTAGTAAAATGAATGATTGATGTTTTAGATCCAGCAATGCTATTAACTGCTACTTATGATACAGGTCTTTCTTGATACAAGGAAAAATTGCTTTTCTGAAACAAACCATCAGTGACAACAAAAGAAAATAGACCTCTCTTGATCATAGTTTAGCTAATGTCCAAAATCCTTCTACCTAGTATAAAAGTTCACTAAAACTATCATGTGTTACTTATAAAAAGTAAAATTTTCCTTAGCTAACAGAACTGTACTTTCCAAAGGCATATAACTTGTTATATGCTTCTACCCTATACTGTCCCACCTTCTTCTGTAAAACAAGAAATTGTTTAGTTGCAGGTTTGCTTTTCTGATATTTTCTTGATTTTTTTCTGGAGCCATTTCTAGTCCTTCTTTTAATCTCCGAGAGACTAGATCAACATTCCTCAGCTGATCTGAGTAGAAAACAGCTGATTCACCAAATACAGTTTAGTCAAATTAGACCATTAACATGAGAAAAATGATAAAAAAATAAACATTAAATATTATTAAAATAGACTAACACTTATACATAGGTTTCAGTGGAGGGCACAAGGCTGACATTTGATTAGACTTCAGACTGTCTTCTGACTAGGTGTGATTCCTTCCCTTCAGAACTTGTTCATGAATATGCAATTGAGGTATTCAATTGCATATTAATTTTTTTCTGAGCAACACTTATTTACATTCAGCCACTGAGAAATTTCTTTGACATCCCCTACCCCATCTGCTAGAACTCCACTACTCTGTGGCTTCAGAGCTCTTAGACTTTTCATTAGACTACTGACTAACCTCCCAAAAGAGACTCCTTATTAGATTTGGTGCCAGAGAAGTTGGAAATCTTTTCACTGCCACAATCAGATATTGGATGCTTTTCAGATGCATCTGTTGTGGAGGTTTTGCCAAAAGAAAGGTGTTTCTTTCCCATTATCATAGCAAGGTATTAGGAGCTTTACAAGAATTTACAAAGTTTACATTAGTTTTCTAGAAGACTTAATGTTGGAGGTTTTTTTCCCTTTCAATGCTATGACCTAGTCAGACAAATCTCATCGTGTGCCAGGTCCAGGGGTATTTCCACTACATTTTCCAGTCTTCGTTTCCTATTTCCATACTTTTTTGTCACCATCCTCAGGTTCTTTTCTTTCTTTCTAAATATTCTAAATATCTCAGAATTGAAACTTGTGGTTTTCTTCCTACAGAAGTTCTTCACTTCTTTCAAAAAAATTTAACTACAGAATTTTCTGATTTAGATTTGCATCCAACGTCAGAATTCGCAAAGCCTCACCTCCAGTTCTACAGCTGCCGACTCCTGTAGCAAATGTTGCAATTTTGGATTAAATTTGTGAAACTCAGAATACAAAATGCTGCATGTTTTGTTTTAGCAGATGCTTGCAGTCCTGGAAAGAGTATCACCAGTGGTACGAGCAGTTTATAGCTCAGGTCCGAGTAAAGAAAGTTATAAAATACTTCTGCTTCTTGGTTGTGTAGAATAAGATAATTTCAACTGGAGGAAACCGCTGTAGAAAGTTGCAACAAAACTGCATTAAGCTCTGGTGGGGATCTGCAGCTCCTAAGTAAATCTTGCACTGACTTAGAATACAGAAGTAGTATAATTCCATGTGGTTTTAGTCCCTTGTTAAAAATTTAATGAAGGTTGTAGCTCTATATCTGTTTATATAAATTTTACGCACTTTAAAGACACCAACATTTCATTTTCCCAAAACAGGGATTACCAGACTTGAGCATCAATAAACCTGGAAGGTTTCACAAACAACTGCTTAGAGACCCTCGTCCTTCACTCACAGCACAAAAAGAAAGAGTACTTTTACACTGCTCTGTGTACATAGCTGGATGAAATCAGTATTTCACCATACTACATATTTAATAGATCTATGTGGGCAACTTAAAAAATTACTAGGGTGCAAATATGTTTACCCAGCAGCAAGCTCCAAAAAATGAAGGCTTTATATCATGTGTAAGGGATGCATTTGCCGGAAGAAAAGGATGGCCCTTGTGCTTGAGGCAATGGATGGGACTCAAGAGAACTGCGTTTTACCCCTCATGCTGCCAGAGCTGCTCTGTTACACAGCTCATATGACCTAAACAAGATTTTAAATTTTGCTACCAAGCCTGGCTGTATCTTTTTTCTGTGAAGTGGATGGCAGCAATACTTGCCTACCTCATAGCTGTTGTATCAAATTCAGTGATGTTTGAGAGGCAAACAACAAAGTTCCTGACCCTGCACCTGTGAAGGAAGAAATACAGGGGTTTTGAGGAGCCAGGAACCTGTGTTGCCGAGGAAGAAGTGAATTTCTTTAATCTCCAGCAAATTGAGAGAGTAGACAGAAGACTAAATGGGTTGTAAAAAAAAAAAAAAAGAAAGAGTCTAGATGGGACCAAATTACGACACTCTTGTGGTATGAGGAAAGATGGATTTAGGTTTAAGGAAAGGAAATGAATGTTGGGGAGCAGCATGGGCCGGCTGCTCCCTAAGGAAGGGGGACGCGAGTGCAATAACACAGCCACCAAACCAGGGACCTCACCAGCCAGTGCCCCAGTGAGGGCACCTGCACAGGCCTGGGGAAAACAGCCAGTTTCAGCCATGAGGCTAGACCTCCAGGCAAGTCCACAGAGATAAGGCAGGTCCAGGATAAAGCTGGGAAGCCCATCCATGAGTGTGGGACAGGATCAGGTCTGGTGACAATAACCAGGGTCAGACACAGAGCTCTGATTGCTGAGCAGGTCCGTACTGAGAAGACAGGTCTAAGGACAAGCCAGGACATGGGTCCAAACCAACAGGGTCCGTGCCAGGCATGGTGGTGATGGACTGAGAGAGAGACCAGCACCCCCCAAGCATCCCTGGGGCAGCAGGGACTGATGGAGCTGGGCTGTGCTGAAATGGGGTCCTGGGCAGGATGGGGGGAGCCTTAGGGGGCCAGTTAGGGGCAGAAGGGACTTTTGATGCTCTCAGGCCCTGACACCGACTTTGGGCTGCTGGCATGTTTCTTATGATCTCCATATGATGATTCTCTGCCTACAATTCCTACCTCACAAGGATACAAAAGTGTATTGATTTTGTTTTAGGTGAGCAGATGTTGCTCACTTCAGTGGGATTATTAGTGTGAGCACCTGTTCACAAGTACTAAATAGCTAGCATCCATTTCACAACAATATTTCATTTTCATCAAGGCAATTTTATCCCTTTTTCCCAGGAAAATAGTAAAGAAAGGTGATATTCCTGATGAATTGTCAATCTAATGATGATAGTTTGGATTCAGGGGTCTCCACCGATCAATGGTTCAAAGTCGGTTTCAGATTATACTTTTAAAGGCACAGGTTGCTCATTTAATCCCAACTCTGCCAGTTCCAAAATAAATTTAATAATTTTTAGATTAATCATACTACTTTGCTTTTAACAGATATTTCTGATGACCTTTTGGTTCACTAAAGCTGCATGTAAGTACTGCAAGCTAAATCCTTGTTGTTCAGCATAGTCTAATCCTACCAGATGTTGATCATAAGAGACTCCTAATGAATGAGAACTGGTCAGACCAGATGGATTATACAGTCAGATATTTTACTGAGATTTCCTGCTGCCGAGATTTATACTGTATACTTTAAAATGTACTGCAGGAGTTTCAGTACAGAGACATAATTATATGTGTACAAAACAAATGCATGAATTATAAGAAAAAAAATATTTCCTCATTACATGGACAAAATGTAAATTGTAATTGCAAAGGACAGATTACAATTTCTGGGATTAGTAAAGAGAGAGAGATCTCACCACATATGATGTATTACAAGCAAACATAATTATCCTTATTTTCATTCCAATGAAACAAACACACTACTCATAATTAGAGGCTTAGAAGCATTAAGTGAAACTTACTTTCAAGAAATATTGTATCTGGAGAAGAGAAGTTGTGTAATACTAAATACTGATACTTGTCATTGCCCTTAGATATAGAAGAAAACTGAGGTACACTTTCATTGATGTACACATCATTTGGGATTACAAAAATGAAAGAGGAAATAGAACCTTATTTTGAGCAGAGAGACAACACAAAAGATAAAGCATAGATAAACCAAAAGGAAAGAGTAAAATATTATTTGAGGTATTAGGAAAGAGTCCCACTTACAGGAAAATTAAAAAACTAAATATATCTTATTGTGTAAACGAGAAATACAATCAGGGGTGTGTTGGATTTCCTTTTTGGTTCAGATATTTTTTAAAAAATCACATATTGTGTGTGGTTTTCAAGGTGAGAGGAAGGGAAGAAGGAACCCTGGAATATCGGGCTTTTACTTGGGAAAACTGCCAGTACGGGCTTTCAAGAAAAATATGAGTTTTTTCATTGACATAGGACTCTAGCACATAGATCTAACCTGGAAACAAATGCAATCAATATAACTCTTGTCTGCAAGAAGTGCCTGAGTGTTTCAGACCGAGAATTTTGGACTAGAGTAATAATAATAGTACTAACAATAACAGAACAAAAATAGGATATTGTATTGGTTTAATTTTTTTTTACATATAACTACATTCTCCAGTTAAAAAATGCTAATTTTCTTCCTTTCTGCCTGGGATGTCAATGTGGTAAATACGACTTCACATAAAACCCACCTATGCATGCATGACTACCAAACAGATAATACCTATTTAAACATAAACCTGTATAAAGTCACATATAAAATGCTCTAATTTCCCCCCAAATTCTCTGAAGCAGAAAAATTTCCTGTTTTTTGGTCACAGAAGCTAAAAGTAATCATGAATTGATGTTAAACGTTAATAGTTGTGGATAAAAAGAATTAATGGGAATTTAGGGTTCTTGTGGTGGGGGGGATATTTATTAGGGGTTTTTAAGTTGACTTACAAACAGTTTGAGTTAGAAGGTGATTTCTCTGCAACAAAAAAGAGAAAATCAGTCCACCTTATCGAGAAGTGGATCACGTGCTATCAGGCTTTCGAAGAGGCCAGCATATTATAGTGAAATAAAAATTGAGCTACGAAAAAGAAACAGGGATCTGCACTATGCCAACATACGAACAGATTAAGTTCCACTTACCCTACAAGCATGTTAAAGACCTGCACAATAGATTCCACAGGACTTTAAGCAGTCCAAAGAAACAAACTCTCTTCAATAAGACTGGACGCTAAGACAAGTAAACACACAACTGAGTAGCACAGGGAAAAGGCACGGTACCTTCCTTATTGGTAAAAATGCATAATGCATTGCAAAGCCAGAAAGGATCCCAAAGATAGTAGGCAAGGATTGAAAGTTAATGATATATGCTATAAGAAATAACAGCAGTACACATGAAGATTTCAGGGGCGCTGGTGAACAAAACTGTAGAAGAAAATACACACAAAATATACTTCTGGTTCCTTCAGCATGAGATGCCCTCTACAAAACTGAAGGCAACGTGATGCTGGTGGCTTCCAGATAAATAGGACAACCACTCGTTTACAAGCTTATCAGACTTGACTCTTAGAGACAGCAGAACAAAAGCGAACAGTCTGGAGGTTGTAGTATTATACAATAGTAATTTTCATGCCAGGTATTATGAAAGTAAATAGAAACGATATTGAGAATAGATTATTTAATAGTTTGTAAACCAATGCCAGTAGCACAAGTAATTAAGCAAGAAATTAGAAATGCTTGTTTATTATAGCAAGTGAACGTAATAGGACTACTGAAAGTTGTTGCAAGCATTCAAGTAACTAGGAGTACTGAAACACTGAACACTTTATCTTAGAGGGAATGTAGAGGCAGACAAATAAAGACACTCCATATAATTGTATGTGGACTGTAATTAGAACATAGAATGCAAAACATAGAATATATCTGTATCTTCTTCTGACAAAATTTCACAAGGGTTAGAGTATGTGTTTAGACAAAAAGAATACAGAAATAAAAAATCTTTTAAAAACTACTCAGAATACATGGTAAATCTGTTTTACATTGGTAAATTTGGTTTAGATTAGAAAATAAGAACAGAATAAGATGGAAAGGCTCATGCTATCACAGAAAAAAGAATAAATCACAGCTTAGAAAACAATCATGAATTTCTTTTGAAGCACACACTATTACACCACCCTCAAAAACACTTTTGTAGTAGTTTTTACGTAGCAAATAGACTGATTACTGAACCAAAAATTATGGACTCAGCATCTAATTACATTATTACAGGTGGACAAGGTATAGTACTCGTTAGTAATTCTTACATACTCACACATTTCAAACACACTTACTACTCAGCAAGAGCCCATATACTAGAACAATTCTGAGCAGAATTCATTGAGAGGCTGTGCTGGTTTTGGGTGGGATAGAGTTAATGTTCTTCATAGTGGCTGGTACGGGGCTGTGTTTTGGATTTGTGCTGAAAACAGTGTTGATAACCCAGGGATGTTTTCGTTACTGCTGAGCAGTGCTTACACAGAGCCAAGGCCTTTTCTGCTCCTCACACCACCCCACCAACGAGTAGGCTGGGGGTGCACAAGAAGTTGGGAGGGGACACAGCCGGGACAGCTGACCCCAACTGACCAAAGGCACAGTCCATACCATATGACGTCATGCTCAGCATATAAGGGGCTGGGGGAAGAGGAAGGAAGGGGGGATGTTCAGAGTGATGGCATTTGTCTTCCCAAGTAACTGTTATGCCTGACAAAGCCCTGCTTTCCTGGAGATGGCTGAACTCCTGCCTGCCCATGGGAAGTGGGGAATGAATTCCTTGTCTTGCTTTGCTTGAGTGTGCAGCTTTTGCTCTACCTATTAAACTGTCTTTACCTCAACCCACGAGTTTTCTCACTTTTACTCTTCTGATTCTCTCCCCCATCCTGCCGGGGGGCTGTGAGGGATTCAGTTGCTGGCCAGGGTTGAACCACAACAGATTGATAATTCAAACAAAGCAACAAGAATTATAATTAAATATTGTTTAAGAAAATGTTATCAGTGCCAAAAGAGCTATGATTTATAATTGCAAAAGGAAGTGTCTTTATGTAAAATCCTCCATGATTAAGCAGAATGAAAGCAATAGTAACATTTACACACTTACAGTCCCTCCATCCATGATGGATGAAATATTTTTTATTCCAACACTAACTAGGAAAGGTGTTACATGGATATTGCCAAAGTTAAGATAAATGGGCATTTCTAAGGAATGAGTCATGTCATCCATAAATAGATGTCTAAAACAGGTGAGATGGATTGCACCCTGGAAGTGCCTCTCTCTTCTCTCCATTAACTATAAATGGAGCTTAGATGACTCTGAGATACAGACAATTACAGACAGCTGAACTGTAGCTGAATCCCAGGTCTCAAAATATAACCCTGTCTCAAAATGTTGTTCCAGTACCGGTAGCACACACTGAAACTTAGAAACCTCAAAGATCCCAAACCTTCCTAAAATGTTCTCAGAACTAGGTCAGAGGAGCGGGCTACTTCCCTGCATCCTTTCTCAACCTGGCCACCCAGCCACCGAGGGAGAACACACAGGTTTGTCTTCTACTTCTTGGCTGGTAGAGGAGGTTAGTACAAACCACGAGTTTTGTGAAAAGCTTGGAAGTCTTTACCTATCCGGGATTTTTTCTTTCAGAAAACCTAGGCCAAGTTTGAAGTTTTACCGTACACTCAGGTGCTGTACTGAAGCTATAGTCATTTGCTAATGGTTTAATTGCATCAGACTCAGGGGACTATGTCAACATTTATGAAAACCTCAGTATCCAGGAGTAAGTGTTGTTATCAACTGAAAACTATGAATACAAGCCTCAGTGGGAAACTAAAAAGATACGTTTACCTAATATAAAAGTTGTATGGCATTTTGATGAAGGGGAGATTATAGAAAACATACCTGTGAGAATACAGATGATATGAGATTATTACTATTTCAATAATCCTCCAAAATAGCAATCTACATTCCTCAGACTTCTTAAATGCAGAAAGGTCAGCAATATCAAGATGAGATTTAATTCTGTTCTATGCCTGATCTATGGGAATAGTTGTCCTCATTGGAATTCATTGGGGTATTTGGGCGTTAGGCTTTTTAGGAGCGGAGGGACAGGTTTGCTTAAAATTTGGGAACAGTTTAATAAAGTGTTTCATTAACTTACTTTCCACCTGGCAATGCGCTGCTCCAAACGGTTTTGTTTAGAACAACTTTGTAAAAAAAAGCAACCCTGTGGTTTAAACTTTGTAAGTCTATATTTTTTCTTCCAGGTGAAAAGGGGAAAACAGACACCGCTTCAGGGATATAAGATCATCACATAACAAATTTTCACCAAACGATATTGCTAATATAAATAGACATGAAAATTTTACCATATGAACCATGCTTCAGCCCCCTGTTCCTCTTCTGGAAAAATAGAGGGGAAGTTACCTTCTATCTATTCTGACCCAAATGAGTTCTGCTACATTAGAGAACTACAACAGATGCTAACTGGAGTGATACTACTGAGCAGAGACAAGTAATCAGGAGATTTAAAAAAAAAAAAAAAAAGTCCTCTTTTTCTCCATTGTGTATAATTTACATTTAAAGAACTTTTTTCACTTGCACTTGCCTGTTAAATTGTGCCATTCTTTTCTGTTTTCTTAAGACTGGAATTTTGTAGCACATTGTATTGAGGACTGTAACTTTAATCCATTTGGAGACTAAAGTTAGAACAAACTAAACTGAAGATACATGACACTGAAGTAGTAATGCATTTCTTACAGTGTTATGTATTGAAATTTCATACTAATGTTTAATTTTCAAAAATAATTGAAAAAAACTTTTGGAGTCTTTAAAGTAAGAAGCATTAACTTTCTTCTGTCTTATATACTCAGATGCTCACTAATACCATTCCTGTGATCACTGGGATTATTATCTGAGGAAACAACTGATTTACAAACCCAAATGCCCACCTTCTGCACACACAAGCACTGCTGATGTCATCGTTCTGTCAAAATGCTTCAGCATCAGCTCTCTGTGACAGACACCTTCTTTGCTTTGTTCATTTTTATAATGCAGAAAACCAAAATAATTTCACAAATATTTCTGAAGCATAATTTTCTTTTGCATCCTCTCTCTTTGTGGGACCCAGCAATTCAGCAGCAGCTCAGACCTTCCAAGGCAGGAGTGTGAATCTGGCTATAATTATCAGCATCAAGAGTGTGCACTCACTCATCTGTACTGGAAGAACTGAGGAGTTATGAAACCATGAAGAACTGAGATATTGTCAGTGTTAGAGGAAAATCTCCTTCCTTCTCACTTTCAAGCCTACAATCCAGAAGAAGGTTGAAATCCACAGTTTTAGTAGTTCCCATCTTCCAGTGGCAACCACACCCTTCCCTTTGGATCTCCTCACACTACTCCGTATTTCGAATAATATACATACTATCTCATAGGCTAGCTAAAGGCTACATAACCTAGGATATGTGGGGAAAGAGATCTTCCCCAGATGCCCAACATGTTTTCATCTACAGAAAGGACATCTGTAAATTCCATCTTTAAATGGCAGCTGGTGCCCTGTCCTGTTAACTTAGCTGTTAGTACATTCTGATCTATATATTTTACAATTCTTTGTACAATGACCTATAAAATTTCTGATATGAATACTTGATAAGTTCAATTTTATTGTCATTTGATACTGCAAGAAGGTTCAAAATGTCCAAACACAACTAGTATTTTTTCTATTTGGGAAATTCATTATTCAGTGGAGTAACCTCTGACAAAGTGTCACTTCAGTGTGAATGTTCACAGATCCTCCTATGGTATTCACTCAAGTAAAACTGTTCCTTATGTCTTTTGAACACATTCTGTAATGAGACCTTAATGCTACAATTAAAACATTTGTAGGATGCAGCTGGTCCAGCCTTTAACTGTGTGAAAAATAAATCCCCTAAAAAGTATTTTCATCAGTTGCAGAACAGAAAATTTTGAGACAGAACACTGCTTTAAGAATGAGTCCTTGATGATTTCACTCTACCAAATAAGCATACACATGATGGAGTCTGCTGTCACACTTGAGACTACTATACTTCCTTGAAGATGGATCTTAGATAAAAACATGGACTTGTTGAGAAATTTGAGCTGCTTACCACGTCACCCTTAGTATTCTGATAGTTACCAAAGAGATTCTACCAGCTGAAGATGAAGTTTCTGTTCAGGACAGCACAAGAATATGCAGGAAAATAATACACAACCAACAATTATTTTTAATAAAGAAGCAGAATATGACAACGGATGTTCGACCCTTTCAACAGCTCCAAACTCTTCTGTTTCTTAAAGCAGTATATTCATATGTAAGATTTTCTATGCCAAAACAAGCAGACCAGGAAAAAAAAAAGTCCAGAAAACAAAAATATTAGGATCTATGCCTTTCATATAGGCTTAAAGCATACTGCAACAGAAAATTTGCCATAAATAAGAGCTGAAGATCCAGATACCATAATGATCTGACTAAAGTAAAAGTAACCAATATGATCCATGTCCTTCCCTTTTCTTTTTTAGGCCATCAGTGCACACAACAATACCAATTAAGGTTTTAAATAAATTAGGGGTGTACTTTCAACACAAGTTTTCCTCCATCTCACCTGCAAATTAAAATCAATAGTTTGCTGACTTGTTCAATCACCTCTTTGAGGAAGAGACATTAAGAACACTGAAGCACTGATTTCTGTGGAAACTCTCTCCGTAGAAGGAAGCAGCAGCGATGTAGGAGATGTATGGTGCCTATGCATCCGTCTTTGACTACTGCTGCTACCAGATAATGACAGCCATGGCCAAATTCTGCTCTACTGTTACTTCGCCAACTGTTATTCATTGGGGGAAACCTCACATGAATCTACCTATCAGTGATTGTTTCCTGAAGAAATGTCTTGATTTTACTGTTCTGTTTCCAAACCAAAAAGAGGAGACGCAATCCTAGAAAATATCAGAAAGGCACATGAAGTGGAAGTGGATCACGTGCAAAATTAATGATATCTAACATTTAGTTAGCATGATAATGCTACCCATTGCTTCATGAAAAGGATAAAATGAAAAATAAAGCTGGCAAACTCAAGACTAATAAAAGACACCTAGGCATACAACTTCAACTACTCAAATCTATTTTGAAAAGGTGCCATGCACTTGACACAAAATCAAATTGTGCTTTTCTGGGAAGCCCACAAAGTTGTCCCCCTGTCCCGTATACATATTGGCAAGTTGAAGTTCAAGGCTGCTTAAAGGAATGAGAAAGTTGCTAAAAGTCTGCAACAGAAAAAATAGTCGATGTTTAAAGGGCACTCTCTGGCATAAGGTGAGCTACAGTGGTTGCTGTTACCTGGGGAGAAGCAAGTTACAGGCCAAACTATTATTTTTGCTTCTAATCTCTCTTTCTCTCTCCCCCTCCTCCCCCCTAGGAACTGATAATGGCACTATCATCTATTACATTGCTGATTCTCCCAAATTCATCATGAGAGACATGAGTGTCCTCTGCTGAAGGCTTTGGAGAGTAACCATTTCTGTTAAAAAAACCAAAGAACTTAAAAATGTGCAGAAGCCATAATCACATTCTTTTTGGAAAGCAGGAAGTTAGATAAGCAAGCTAGTTAATAGCTCAGTTAATGCATGCTAGTTAAATTAATCCAGTTAATATATGCTACACGAACTTTAAATTACATTCGCTTTTTAATCTAAGTTAAAGTAAAGCAAGATAAAGTAATGGCTCTATTAGAGCATTTTCATACTATTTTCTAGGACTACCAGATGATTAAACATTATTTCAGAGTTTGGGGATTATCCCCTGGTCCTCCAAGTTCAGGGAAAATATAGAAGCTATCTTAACTTTTTTTGAATATTGAAGAAAACCTTGCAGCAACATTTCCTGCAATGGTGTATGACTGTTATTTCACACTTTATTTACTTCAGAATCCTCAGAAGGATGCCATATGGTGGTGATAATTTACTGTACTTCAGCGTCTCAGTTTGATTCACATACTTCCTCCATTGAGATTTCAATTGTCAGCTGAAGCTGTACTCCAGTTACCTGTGAAATGTCCTTCTAGAAAAGACATTTTCCCCTGGCTCTTGTACACATCTTTTTGAACCCTTTAATGCCTTGGTTAATTGCTCTTGCACTTTCTTTTCTCCTTTGGCATACTTCTGTATTGTGAGATGTTTTCCTGCTAATATCTTCTTAAGCTTTTAAAATTACGATAATTCTTGGTATGTCTTATATTAAGTCCTTTATAAATAAATTCCGACCATTATTTTATATTATTCTGAATGGGATTCTGAATAGGCATTATGCTGCACCTTGTCTCAAGCAGCCTTACTGTTGTTGCACTGATTCTTACAGCAACGTAGTTAAAAATACCATAGTGGCATATTTTCATTTTGTTGGCTTCACATTCTCTTTTCCTACAGAGGAATTCTCCAGCGTCACACTAACACAAGCTATTTGGTTTAAGAAAGTAAAGCCAACGTTATCCATGATTGGAAAATGATATAAAAATATGAGCAGTTTATCAATACTGACTGAGATGACTTCCCTAATTCATTTGGAAACCAGAAGACAAAATCTTCTAGGTTACCTGAGAATTACTTGAAGTTTTTTACCCTACAAATTAAGCAAGCAGTTTCATTCTGTGTCTTTGGGCAACTTGTTGACAACTTCAGATGGCGAAAATTATGTCTGTTTGTTATGGACTGGCGATCATCTCCTTGACGATATATGCTAATACTTTTTACTGTCGGTGCCCTTTTCATTTTAACATTACGGATTGTACCTGGAATTCACAGAACACCTGGAATGAGACTTTACCCTTCTGTATCCCCACAAGAACTAACAACAATCTGGCATGAAAAAATGTTCTGTACCTTCGTAAGCATATGTAATGCTTTATTTTAGCGCTCTCAGGAGGAGAGAATACATGTGGCGTCATTAAGGGTTATGCATTTGACTTCACCAGAATTGGAGAAGCCCCTTAAAAATAACTTCTATCTGTTTCTGAGTTTTAAATACATTCCATGCCATTTGCTACATGTTTTTATTTGGTCTGAAAGATAATACCGCTTAGCTTTTTGCTTTTTTTTTAATTAAATGTAACATTAATATCATGTAAGATTAACCTCCCTCCTTTAAACAAGAGAGAGATCTAGAAGCAAAGGGAATAATCCCAGTAGCCTATACAAATAAACTCCGTTCTGGGAAGAAGCAGCTGTACTGGACTGGGAGTTAAAAGAAAGGCATTCATTTTGTTTAGATGAAGTTTTTTTTTTACAGAACATTTCTGTTAAAGCTGTGCAGGCATATTTAAATATAGAATTGTTGATCCTGCAATCTGAATAATTCTTTAAAGTTTCATTTATTTATTAACTTTAATGCTCAAGACTTTGGTGGATAATACCTGGAGAAGCTTGTTTCCATAAAACTAAGGGCACTCCAAAATGCCAGAAGTGTAGGTGGTATGAGAGCTTTTAAGATACCACCCTGATATCTCTACAGGAGATATTTCACCACTTCTACTGACCATTCATCACTAATTCGTGTGAATACATCTTTTAAATATCAATCCATTGACATGGAATCAGATTCTCCTCCACATCATATGAGCAAATCAAATTAAGGGGAACACAAAAGTTACTACTGATATTTGTGTCTAAAGAGATCTAACAGAGAAAGGAGGAGGGGAATCCTCCCTCTTTCTCTCCCCCTCTCCCCTGCCAATTCCCTCAGTTACCAGATGATGTGATCCTCCTAAGTATGGTCCTAAACGAGAAAAGAAATTAAGAAAGTGAAAATATCTTATAATGGAGTGCATCTCTTAACTTCCTATCCTTTCTCCAAACTGTTATGGAATAGAATTTAATAGATTAATGTTCAGCTTTACAATGGGAAGTGACATGCAAGCGTCTTCATACAGTGTCATGGTGTGAAAAGAACCCACAGGAATTGAATGGGGCTTTTTACTAAGGCTATTTATCTTAGGGAAAACAATGATATCAAGAAGCAGAGCAACTACCTCCATAGAAGCTATGGTGGATCACCTTCTCCAAGGTCAGGAGCAATGCATCTCAACAAAAAGGAAGTCAGGCAAAAATCCCAGGATGCCTGCATCCACTCGGTCTTTTTGGCTGGGTGGCCTGTAGCAGACACCAACTATAATGTCCCCTGTCCTTGCCCTCCCTTTAATCCTGACCCATAAGCTCTCAGTGGGCTCCTCATCCATCCCCAGGCAGAGCTCCATGCGCTCCATCTGGTGATTGAAATAAAGGGTAACAAACACCCCCTGCTCGTCTGTCCTGCCTGTCCTTCCTAAAGAGCCTGTATCCTTCTATTCCAACACTTCAGTCACAGCGGCCATCCCACCACGTCTCTGTGACACCAATAAGATCACAGGCCTGCAGGCGTGCGCACGTCTCTAATTCCTCTTGTTTGTTCCCCATGCTACGTGCATTTGCATAGAGGCATTAAAGTTGGGCCCCCGATGAAGCTGACTGGCTGGAGTGGCTGGAATTCCTTTGTGCTGCACTTCAGGTGCTCTCCTGCTGAGCTGTGACACTTCTCCAGGCTCTGGGCATCTATTGCTGGCACTGGCATCAAACTGATAGGAGTGGGATGCACTGAAGTTCCCCTCCCATGGCAACTTTAGTTTAAAGCCCTCTTCAGCAGCTTGGCAATCCTATGACTGAAGATGCTGTTCCCCTTCGCTGACAGACGGACCCTATCACCCCTGGTAAACCGGTTTTTCTCAAAGTGAGTCCCATGGTCTAAGCAGCTGAACCCCTGGCTGTGGCAGCAGTCCTGTAACCATTTGTTGACTCGCCAGATTCAACTGGTCCTTTCAAAGCCCTTCCTTTTGACTGGGAGGATTGATGAAAAAAACACCCGCCCTCCAGAGTCCCTTACCACCACTCCCAGGGCTCTGTAATCCTTCTTGATACTCCTCAGACTGCTCCTGCCTGTATCACTGGTGCCCACGTGAAACAACAACAGCAGATAATGGTCAGTGGACTGTCCAAGGCTTGGTAGTCTCCCAGTGACATCCTTGATGCAAGCCCCTGGTAAGCAGCACACCTCTCTAGAGAGTGCAACAGGTCAGAAAATGGGGGCCTCTGTACCTCTCAGAAGACAGTCGCCTACTACTGTCACCTGTCACCTTTTCTTAATTGTGCTGGTTGTTATATGGGGAGCAGATCGGGCTGCCTTACTAACGTCTCTCCTGATGTGGCAGGTCTGTCCTCTTCAGTCTGCAAAGCAGTGAAGCAGTTCTGCAAGAGCACCTCAGGCTTCGGGGGGAAGTCTCTTCCTCCTGCTGGTCTTTGTCATTGCAAGCTTCCATTCTTCTGCGTTCTTCCCTTCAAGGGAGGGGGGAAATAATGCCAATATTCCTTCAACTCTTCCAACAGTATTTGCTGACAAAGGAATGGACTTCAGCTTGTTGCCATATTGTTTCCATGCATTATTTCAGCCATTTTTATTCCAGCAGAAAGAACAGGTGTTTCCCCAATGGTATGTGGCTTTTTGTCTTCTGCTATTAAGTAAGAAACTTCAGAAGATGCTTTTAAACATTTATCACTATGTTTAGTTATGTAAAGTACTGGATTGAGTATCACATGAATTTAAACATCACTGAAAAAAATGTAGAGGGTTGTCTTCGTGTTCTGGTTGTGATGGCTTCATATACTATCAATAGCTAATGTGTCAAGGCACAATATACACTTAGGGTGAGGTTCATCATTAGCAACGGTAGCTATAAATCCACATTTCAAATAGTCTTCTTGATAATTTTGCTCTTTTTTTTGGCTGACTTCTTGTCAGCTCTGGTTAGCTTGTCATTGCTTTTACCCATAATGTGGCCGATAAAGAGCTCATACTAGTAGTAGGAAAAGTGTCACCCCTGCCATTTTCTTCTTGTTCCCTTGTGCTAGCATTATCAGTATTATCTTCAATCCGTAGTTTCTTTGCAGGAATCATTTTAAGCCACTTGTCCATTTTGTAGTTTAGTTAAAACTAGATAACATAATCCATAAATCCACTTAACTGGGCACATGCAAACTGTAATACATCACAATACACTGAAAGTGAGTGATTGAGCAAGGATGCCACTGTCAACCCCTCCATGTTGTGGAGTACCCACTCTTCCCTCAGGGCACCTCATGAACCCTATGTGACCATCTGACATATGGACTGATAAATGCACCAGTGTCAATCTGTATATTAAATATTAGTATATCTTAATTTCTTCCTTATTTTATTAGATAAAAATAAAAATAAATGGAAGTTCAACTATTTTTTTTCCTGCACCCCAACAGATTGTCTTGCACACCCCCTGTGGTGCAGATCTCTCCATTTGGAGACCACTTGCTCTATGGGATCCTTAGCCCTACATGCACCTAGGTGGGCACAGTTCAGAGTTTTCCAGCATCTATCCAGATTGCAGCATGGATTGAAGGCAATCTGTGCCCACCTGCAAAAAGACATACACTTCAAGACATATGCTTATAAAAAAGACATATGCTTAAAGTACCTAGAGTCCTTACACAGTCCTCTCCCAAGACTAGAGATAGCCAATTCTATCCAGTTTTTCCACTAAAAGCAATGCCAAGAAAAAACTCAAAACTTAGAGGAAAACCATAAGATTGATTTGCAATTTGGAAATAGATTGTACAGTAAGAGAGTAAATGAGCTCTAAGATGGATTAAGACAGAACTGAATCATGATGATACAGTCTGTACATGATAAATTACCTACTTCAGGAGATTTTCTAACTCCAATCTCTTTAATCTAGCAGACAAAAATACATAAAATATAGTGGCTGGAAGTTAAAGATGAAATAAGACACATTTTTTAATGTGTATCGCTAGCCATTAGGACAGTGACAAAGAATGCAGTACATTTCCCAGCCTTCTGGTGTTCTCGAGCATGACTACATAGGAAACAACAGGATTATACACATATGAATTGGATTCTGTAGCATTTTCCTTTAGCAAACCAAGAAAATATCTGGGTTTTGACTACGGAACAATGATTTCATGTTAGAGAGATAATTATGCTTTCATATCTTGAACTTCTTACTGGCAACCACTCTAACCCCCATTCCAAAAGATACTCTTCATTTATTTGCATCTCAGTGTCTATGTTGACAAAATGAAAATAAATACCCATAGATAAGCAAAAACATCAAGTCCTTTTTAACTATTAAAGCTCTAAGGATGAAAAACACTGATGACTTCCATTTCACTGGCAGGAACCTGAGCACAAAGCAGTAACATGATGTACTGGGTCTGGCTGGAATGAAGTTATGAAGTCAACTTTCTTCAGAGCAGCCTTGCTTGCACAGTGTTAAGGCTTCCTCTCTCCCACCCATCCCCAAAGTCAGTAGGCTGGGGGTAGGTAAGATGTTGGGAGGGGACACAGCTAGGACAGTTGACCCAAACTGACCAAAGGGATATTCCATACCATATGACATCATGCTCAGCAATAAATGTCAGGGAAAGATTTTTTACATTATACTACACAACACTGTATTAAGATCGACTGGTATGTAACAGGCTTTTAAAGAAAAATTTTCATGACAGACAAATGTATCAATCAGTCTGAACTCCTGCAAAATAGAGGACATAATGCTTTAATCAGAAAGTACTGCATCAAAACCATGTAATAGAGGTTGACAGAATCTCAGCCTTCATAAGCAAAATCCTTTTTGAAAGCCCTTTCTGTCTTGGAGACAGGTGAGAACTTTTTATTGCCAACATATACTCAGGATCACACTTAGAATCTCAAGCCCCATAGAGTTTAGCATTTGCTTATCAAGCAATTGTATTTAGCTTTCTTTTTTTTCACAGATAAAAGTTTGCAGATAGGCCTAACTACAGCTGAGAATGTTTTCCTTCCTTGCATTGCTGACTGGAATGAGAACTTCCATACTGTATACATGTGAAAATACTTGCATTATTTTTCCTTTCCTGTCTTTCATTCTTACAGTAAATTTTGCAGGAAAGAGGTCTTTCATACTGATAATTGAAAATGTATGTGCATTTAGTACTAGTCTACAGTTTTATTTTAAATTGACATAGAATTTCTACCATAGTATCAAAGGATCTGGGAGTCTTGTTTAAGGTTACTTGGATTTCTAGTAAATGTAAATCACTTCATCATGAATTACCAGAGACTGCTAAACTTTCATTCAGCAGAAATTATATTTCCGCAAGAGAAATAAAAATTAATCCATTTAATTGCATTTAACCCTTTGCTTCTTATGGAAATACATGAAGCCAGCATTCGAATCCCAGTATGTTCCATCTTTTAGTCAGGACTGCTTGGTTTGTTGTCTTTGATTACTGTCACTAAACTCCAAACAAGGAGAAGAGCTGTCACAACCTAGCAATGCTCTACTGCATTTTTTGGTGAGGGATTATAGACAAGGGAGGTTAGAGAAAGTGCTAGCATCTGGAAAAGACAGATTAAATGTTGATACTCGTGTCCTGTTGTGCTCAGAAGTTACGGAATTGGTGAGTTATCTGCCCGTTCCTGAAGGAGACTGGGGTGTTCAACTTTCCCCCTTACTCCCAAGCATTTGATGGCACAGATCCTACAGGTTCTAACTGCTTGGAACCAGACTGCTTCACTATCAGCATTATGGCAGTTTCTCCCCGGACTCCTCCTTAGTTGGAATGATATCAGAAGAATTAAACAGTGCTTTTCCTGCAAGGTATAACATTGTATTTGTGGAAAATATTTTCCTCGAGTTGATAAGACACAGCTTTGTCTAATTCTTTATCCTGACAGGGTCGTTACAAACTCACACCACAGTGTCACCCCTCCTGGCCTCTCCTTTGATTCTGCCAAACTCTCAGCCAGACTGTCATCCCTCCCGTAGAAGAGATCTATGTGTCCAGGCTGCTCCTTCACAACAGAGGGCAGCCCGATCCTCCTCATCCTTTGCCTGTGTTTCCTGTTGAGCTTGCATCCATCCACCGCAGCAGACCAGCCATGTCAATTCTCCCACTGTCTCTCGGTTATTCCAGTGATGGAGTTTGGTGACTGCACGTGCAGCTCAAGTTCCTCCCGCTTGTTTCCCAGGCTGCATGCATTCGTGTACATTTGAGGCAGGTGTCCCTTCACCCTGCTTTATTGTTCCTGAAGTCTCTCTTGTCCCCATCACCCCGCACCCTGTGCTTTTGACTCCTGCCTACCACTATCTCACTCAATTGCGGATCATAATCTCCCTCCCCTGTGGTTCCTAGTTTAAGTTAGCCAATAGAAAGAAGCAGGAATCTGGACAGTATCATTGATTTTTTTCTACTGAGACACCTCAACATAGGATGAGAGGTCCCCACGGGCTATAAAGGAAACCTAAATTATTAGCTTAGGCTGGACACCACTGCTTAGGTGGCTAACATTGCACAAAATGAATCTCAAACACAGAGCAATTCCTGTGAGCAAAAGGTGCATTCTGGCCTTGAGGAGTCAGTTGTGCTGGCTTGTTCTCAGTTCATCATTAAAGCTGAAGCTTTACATAGGTCACACACCTTTACTACAGTGAATATTGAATATTTAAGAGGACCAAGTTTGAATCTAGTCTCCTTTATAAGAAAGATGGAAAAAGGTCTGTTTTACCAAGCCTATTCAGAATCAATCTTTACCTAGTTTTGTAGTTAAAAATTTGCCTAAGGTTATTGATCAACAATATACAGGAATCCTGCCTGAGAAAGAAAGGCTCAATCAGAGGTTAATTTAAGAAATTGATGGCAAATATTTTATATGGAAAAAATAAACAAACAATTTATGCAAAGCATTTTAAGGACACAAAGTTTAGATTAAACAAGGCAGTCAGGGTGGGGGGATTTCTTTAGTTTTGTATTTGTAGAGCTGCACAAAGGAAAAGTAATTCCAAGCAAAGAGAAAAGCTGAAAACAACCAGTTTCCAGGTGAAAGGGTGTTGACAAGTTCTTGCTTTTTGCCTTTGACAAGCATTTGTCTTAATGTGTCTAATATTCACATAAACAAAAGCATCCATGAAACCATGGGTGATGGAATCCATCACAGAAACCTTCATAGCAAATACCATGGTTTTTCATTTCAGCAAGATGGACAAGCGAAGCAAAGCTGGTCTGAGGACAGACCTCAGGACCAATTGCACAAGACTGACAAGGGTAACACAGAGCACTTGTCTCTTCCACCAGTGCAAGAGCAAACACTTTTGCAATCATTAGACCTGACAGAGGCAAAAAAAAAAAAGATTTTTACTAGGCTGCAGGCAAATTAGTTTGCTAGTACATCAAGACATCATACAGGCTGAAATTAAACAAATAAAGCTAAAGTGAGGAAAACAACTGGAAAGCAAAAGAAGAGCTGAAGGCGACAGAGTATACTGCCACGTATCATAATCAAAAGATAATTCCTATATTTCCCTCTCCTCCTTCTCCAGGGCACACCATTTCAATGTGATGCAGACAGCCCTACAATCTCCAGTACTACAAGGAGTATAACTTTTCAGTATAGTCAAGGAAATATATCAGAGCTGGGAACTTCACAAGCAACATGCGGCACGAGCATAGCAATTTGGATCAGTGCTAGCCTGGGGGTCTCTGAACTCATGAATTCCTACTGTGATTGTCAGGACTGGATACAAAACCCCATAGGAAAAACGCAGATTTATATAATTTGTTCTAAGCATTTTCAAACAGATTTTCCTCCCTAATACCTTCCTACTAGTGATTTTAATGCTGATACAAATTACTGTTTTACAGTCTTAGAGAAGACATCTTGAAAAGACATGTGGACATCTTCTTGATGAAGCTGGGCAATGATGAAAATGGCTTGGAGGAAATGAAAGGATACACTTTTCATTGATAAAGGTGCTGCAACTGGATTCATTTTGTTTACAGTTAGTATCTCATATACAGAATCACTGTAGATGATCACAGTAGACCATACCTGTACTACATGCAACCTCAACAGACAACAAGGTGACAGAAGGGAAGTTTTCAAGCTGGAGGCATGACAAGATTCAAAGGAGTTCAGCACAAAGCAAGGGGGCAAAAGTGTGCCAAGTAAGGTCTGGGGAAAACTTTCCTGCTTCCAGTGACGGCAAACAAGTCTTACTGTGCCCTGTGCTTGAAGGCAAGAGGAACTGTGGAGGAGTATGGTTCTAAATTGAATAGCAGGTTTGTTTTATGAATGGATTCTTGCTTCTGTAGGAAGCCACAGTTTCAGCAATCACCATGCAAAGCACCACTCCTGATAATTGCAAAGCTATAGCCTCCTGGTCCTCACACACGCGTTATGAGTAATACATTTTTCTAAATACTCTTGTTTATTTATTTATTAGGAAAGGTAACTGCATCCTAGGGTATGCAAATGAGATGGCCGAACAGCTTCCCCCAGTCCTTGATACCTGTTTGTTCTGTCTGGCAAGTTGCATTTGATCACAGAGTATTATTAAGGGAGCTTTGACCTGCTCATTAGGACATACTAATGCCATATATCGTCTTGTCTCTCACAACGCAGTTTTAGTTTCTTTTAGCAACCCCTATTTAGATTGGGGATGCAAAACATGTCAGAATAAATCTCCACTATGTCTATATGCTGCAAACAAAGGCACAGTAAAGCTGCTCCCGCTCATGCCACATTACTTACTGTGCATATCTAAGGAATGACTAGAATAGTCTCTGCAGGAGAAAAACCAACATCTGCTTATTTCTCATCATCCACACAACTGCCAGCTCAATGGCCATATACAGGCTGAACCTTAAAAAAAGTTTTCTAAGAAGTGAAACATTCTCTACAACACTACCTAATTCTGTTCTCTAATCCTCCTCCCTTTAGTACATGTGTAATTTGCAGAATGAAGTACAGGAATTCACCACCCACCTTCCTCCCTCAGAGCAGCATAGAGCAAATACAAGCATTTCTTGTTATGCATCTGTTTAAGATTATCTGGACACATTCCTTGTTTTCCACCTACACTGTACCCTTCTGGAATGGGCTGCGCTCCCATTTATTACAGTAGCGAAAGTACTTGGAGTTACTGTCAGAAAAGGATGCAGATGTCTGCCACTCTGCTGATTAGGGCTCCGTCCTGGTGGTGGGCTGATGTGAGTTTAAATTCCTTTCAGAGGATTCAAAGAGAAGGGAACAGAAAAGAGAATTTCCGCTTCCTTGGTGTGTTCTTGAAGGAGAAGCTAAGGCAAAAATATCATCATCTGCAGAAGTAGCTTTCTGAGAAACTGACCTCCATTCAGCCTTTGAAGTACAGGCAGTAGATCTCTGGAGCCCAGAAAAAGAGTCAGGGATGTGAATCCTGCATGTACTGAAACACATCTCTATAGTCCCAGAGGAAGGCTTTAAGTCGTTGGAAAGTGGCACGATTTATAACATGGAAATCTCAGGGCTGACTCTTGGCTACCTTTGCTAGTTCTTTAGTCTGTGTGCTGTCATCTCTGACTCTGATTTCGGGAAGGCATCCAAAAACAATTTATCCACTAATTCATCAATTGTGTAAGGAGGAAGAACAACTGCTCTCCGCAGGTCTTGAAGCTAGGGACAAGGACCCTAAACACTTTTACAGACCTAGCTTTATGAGTGTCCTCAAAGCTTCCTCTAGTGTCAAAGCAATTGCAAAGAGCTCTGGAGATGAAGCCGAGACAGCCACTACAATAACATTTTTAGTTAATGTAGCTCCTATTTAACATGTAGCAATTTAGCTTTTGACACTTACAGAAAGGGTTGTCTCAAGTTCTCTTTAACTGTATTGACTGCAGTCAAAGTTTAGAAATGTGTGTGCTGGAAGCACTCATGCATTCATTCAGCCAGGGAATACTAATACAATGTCCAAGTAGCTTGTCTGATCTGGACTATAAAAAGAAGCATTTGGCAAAAATTGTTCAAAATGAACTTATAACATCTTCAAGTGTATCTTCAATATCCTAACAGTATGATTATTATCATAACATTTTCAATAATTGTCAGAGTTTGATTAATTCAGTATTTTCTAAGAAAAAAAAAATATTAAATAAGTTCTCCACAAAGTGGTAGAACACTGATTAAACAAATTGAAAATCTTCATTTGCAGAAGGAGCTCATGGTTACAATTCTGTTCGATTAGATTTAGGAAAGAACAGGAAAAGGAGATTCTTGTTAAGAATGGAGTGTGTCTGAAACTGTGTGTCAGAAACTGTCCGAGCAGCCAGGGAGCAGGTTAACAAAGCCAAAGCCCTGATGGAAATTAGTCTGGCCAGGGATGTCAAGGACAACAAGAAAAGCTTCTATAGGTATGTCAGTGAGAAAAGGAGGATGAGGGAAAATGTGGGTCCCCTCCAGAATGAAATGGGTGACCTGGTTACCCAGGATATGGAGAAGGCTGAGGTACTCAATGACTTCTTTGCCTCAGTCTTCACTGGCAAATGCTTGAGCCACACTGCCCAGGTCACAGAAGGCAGGGACTGGGAGAATGCAGAACCACCCACTGTAGGAGAAGATCAGGTTCAAGAATACCTAAGGAACCTGAAGGTGCACAAGTCCATGGGACCTGATGAGATGCATCCACAGGTCCTGAGGGAACTGGCAGATGAAGTGGCCAGGCCACTCGCCATCATATTTGAGAAGTCCTGACAGTCCAGCGAAGTTCCCACCAAGTGGAAAAGGGGAAACATAACCCCCATTTTTAAGAGGAGAAAAAAAGGAAGACCCAGGGAACTACAGGCCGGCCAGTCTCACCTCTGTGCCTGGAAAGATCATGGAGCAGACCCTCCTGGAGACTATGCTCAGGCACATGGAGGATAAGGATGTGATTGGTGACAGCCAACATGGCTTCACTAAGGGCAAGTCGTGCCTGACAAATTTGGTGGCCTTCTGTGATGGGGTTACAGTGTCGGTGGATAAGGGAAGGACAGCTGATGTCATCTACCTGGACTTGTGCAAAGCATTTGACACTGTCCTGCATGACATCCTTGTCTCTAAATTGGAGAGTTATGGATTTGATGGATGGACCACTCAGTGGATAAGGAATTGGCTGGATGGTCACACTCAAAGAGTTGTGGTCAACGGCTCAATGTCCAAGCGGAGATCAGGGACGAGTGGTGTTCCTCAGGGGTCGGTACTGGGACCGGCACTGTTTAACATCTTTGTCGGTGACATGGACAGTGGGATCGAGTGCACCCTCAGCAAGTTTGCCAACAACACCAAGCTGTGTGGTGTGGTTGACACGCTGGAGGGAAGGGATGCCATCCAGGGGGACCTTGACAGGCTGGAGAGGTGGGCCCAATCCCAAGCACAACTATAGGCTGGGCGAGGAATGGATTGAAAGCAGCCCTGAGGAGAAGGACTTGGGGGTATTGATTGATGAGAAGCTCAACATGAGCCAGCAGTGTGCGCTTGCAGCCCAGAAAGCCAACCGTGTCCTGGGCTGCATCAAAAGAGGTGTGACCAGCAGGTCCAGGGAGGTGATCCTGCCCCTCTACTCCGCTCTTGTGAGACCCCACCTGGAGTACTGCGTCCAGCTCTGGGGGCCCCAGTACAGGAGAGACATGGAGCTGTTGGAGCGAGTCCAGAGGAGGGCCACGAAGCTGATCAGAGGGCTGGAGCACCTCTCCTGTGAGGACAGATTGAGAGGGTTGGGGTTGTTCAGCCTGGAGAAGAGAAGGCTCCGGGGAGATCTAATTGCGGCCTTCCAGTACCTGAAGGGGCCTACAGGAAACATGGAGAGGGACTGTTTATGAGGGAGTGTAGTGACAGGACAAGGGGTAATGGGTTCAAGCTGAAGGAGGGTCGATTTAGATTACATGTTAGAAAGAAATTCTTTACTGTGAGGGTGGTGAGGCACTGGAACAGGTTGCCCAGAGAGGTTGTGGAGGCCCTGTCCCTGGAAGTGTTCAAGGCCAGGTTGGATGGGGCTTTGGGCAATGTGGTCTAGTGGAGGGTGTCCCTGCCCATGGCAGGGGGGTTGGAACTAGATGGTCTTTAAGGCCCCTTCCAACCCAAACCATTCTATGATTCTATGATTAAAATCCACAAGAACTTATCACTGAAAGGAACTGCCTAGCACAACCAAACATTTGATACATAGATTAAAAAAATCCACACATGGGGAGTCTCTTCATACGCTGCAGGCTGTAAAACACTTTCCAGAACCAAAACTGAAATCTGTAATAAAACATTAAAGGCTACAGCTATAATGTTCCAAAGGAAGAGAGTTTAAAAGGGAGAGAATTTGAAAGCATCACCAATATCTTAGTGTCCTGCAACAGCTGGGATCTGTTAAATTAAAATCCTGGAAATTCTAGGAAGCTTACCACATGTAAAGCCTACCACATGTGAAGTTCTACACTTTGTTTTCTGATTCCTGTTAACAAGATCATACAGACCATCCTTTATGATGATATGTTTCTTCTTGTTATTGGAATTTCTTTATTCCCTGTGTCATCTACAACTTTCACAAGTTTATACTTCGTTCTCCCCAAATTAACATACTGAAAACAATTGGTCCCAGTGCTATTCCTTTAAAAAAAAAAAAAAGGCACTGCCAAATTCTCTATCCTGAGAAATATCCTTATAATACTATTTGCTGTAGTCTTCCCTCTGGCTGTGTTCCTGAACTGCCTTAGAACCCCCTGTATCCATCCTACCCTCTCTGTTCCACCCAGCTCCCGCAGGGCACTGTACCAACCAACACGGATTTCAGCTAAGCATTAAAATCTGCTCTAGTAGTTCTAAGAAATCAATTATCTTACCATCTCTGACATAATCATCCTTTGATAAAACTATGTTGTGATTTATCTTTCCTGCCCTCTGCCTCCCTGTTTGTTCTTTCTTTCAAGGCTTTGCTATTCCTGCATCCCATGCAGACGCAGCAGTCTGTGCAGCAGTCTCTGGGCTTTGCTTTCAGACCCTCTGGGGACAAGGTCTGGGATCATCAGAGATCTCCTGGGAACCCTCTGAGAAACTTGAAGGTGCCTGCTGCTGTCAGGCAAGGATGAGATAAGGGGAGCCATGAGGGCATGAGCCCAAGGAACTTCTAGGAACTCCTAATGAGTGTGATCAGATGCCCTTGACCCAAGGTGCCTAGAGCCTTTGTTGCAGCTGCCTTCTAATTACAAATGGTCAAGAACCCTTTCAGCTGGTGCTCAGGAAAGACCTGTATAGGAGCCAGGCCCACAGCACAGCTCCCAGAAGCAGTCTGCTTGTACAGCAAGGGTGCAATGAAGAAGAAAGGGGAGGTAGAAGAGAGACATAACTGTGCAAATCAGCATAAACAGTCTCAGGTATGGTAATGACACACCACAGAGTAGTTTCCCAGCAGGTTTTGGAGCAGCTGACCCTGCAAGGGTAGAGGCTTTAACTCACATGGTGCTTTGGATGGTGGATGCAGCTCTCCAAGTTCCAGCCTGCATAGAGTGCCTGGAGCCTCTCTCTGGTGCTAGGAGAGATGGACCTCTGTTCTGAAGGTAATGTGCTGTCTTTGAAGGGCTGTGTCACTAAGTAGAAGAGTTACAGAAGAAAATCATCAGGCTGCACAAGATCAGAGAAGATGAAAGAGAGAGACGGACAGGGTCTTCTTAGAGACACTACAGTGTGAATAGCTCTGGACCCTCTGCTGCAGTGGAGATGCAGCCAGTGTCTGTCCCAAGTTGGTGACCTCTGGCATCAAGAGGAAGTCTCCTGTTCCACCTAAAGGCTTATAATTATGAGAGTGATTCAGCACCCTCAATGTTGAAGAGGAGCCAGATGTGCTTTCAAGCAAAGTATCTGGGTCAATTGACCCTAAACCATGTAAGACCACCAGGGACAAGTGGAAAGAAATAGTAATGGGTGGCTCCTTGCTGTGGAGAACAGAGGCACCCATCTGAGGTTTGCTGCTTGCTGCAGACTTGGATTCAGGATCTTGTGGAGGGACTGCTAAAGCTTGTCTGACCCTCTGACTATTACCCCCTGCTGTTCTTCCATGTGGGCACCAATGTTGCTGCCTAAAGAGTATCAAAAGTGACTTCAGAGCTCTGGGGGCAATAGTCAGGGGCATGGGGTCCAGGTGGTGTTTCCCTTCCAGTAAGTGAAAAGGCTATGAGGAGGAGGCTGATTAGCTCCACAACCGATTGTGGACATGCATTTTCTTGGCAACAGGGTTTTGGTTTCTACAACTATGGAATCCTCTTTGCCTCTCGCTAAGTGGGGCAATGGTATCTTTGCCAGTAGAATGGCTGACCTGGTAAAGAGGCACTTTAAACTAGGAACAACAGAGAAGAGAGAGTTACCTGCAGCCCTGTGAAAGAGTGATGGACAGGGAGGGTTGATGAGCAAAGGCCCTGGAGTGATGTGACTAAAAAGGATCACAAAATCAACAAAACAGGGCTTGAACAGGGTCACCTCCAGCATTTGCATGTAAGAAAGGAAGTGCCTGCAAGGCACCATTATGGAGAAATCTCCCAAATCCTTTTTGGGAAATCAGCATGCTGGGGTGCCTCTCTGAAATGCCTGTACACTAATGCATGTAGCATGGAGAATAAACATGGTGACTTCAATACCTGTGTGCTGTTGCAGGGCTACGATTTTGGTGGGCCCACAGATGAGGTGGGATGGATCACGTAACTGCAGTGCTGCAATGGAGGGATACAGGCTCTTTAGGAAGGATGCTGGGAAGATGAGGACATGGAGTTGCCCATTATGAGGGAGAATAGCTAGAGTATATGGAGCTCTTCCTAGGGATGGATGGTGAGCCAACTGAGAGCTTATGGGTAATAATCACTGAGCACACCAATACAGGTGATATTGTAGTGGGTCAATAATCTTTGAACGATCATGGCTACTGGGAGAAGTGCCTGAAGACTGGAGGAAAGGAAATGTCAGGGAAACTACAGACTAGTCAGTCTCACATCTATACCTGTGAAGGTGATGGAGCATGTTGTCTACCTAGACTTCAGCAAGGCTTTTGACATTGTCCCATAAGATCTTCATAGAGAGGCTAATGGGCTGGACAAGCAGACAGTGAAGTGGATTGAAAACTGGCTTAATGGCTGGGCCCAGAGGGTGGTGATCAATGGCATAAAGTCTAGCTGGAGGCCAATAGCTAGCAGCATACCACAGGGGTCCATATTGGATCCAGTTCTGATCAATATCTTCATTACTGATCTGGAAGATAGGGCAGAGAGTACACTCAGCAAGTTTGCTGAGAACACAGAACTGGGAGGGATGGTTCATACACCAGAGGGTTGTGCTGCCATCCAGAGGGACCTCAACAGGCTGGAGAGCTGCGATGACAGAAACAAACCTCATGCAGTTCAGCAAGGGCAAGTGCAAAGTCCTGAGCTGGCAAGGAACAACACCATCCACCAATACATGCTGGGGGCTGACCAGCTGGAAAGCAGCTTGGCAGAAGAGGACCTGGGTGGACACCAAGTTGAACATAAGCCAGCAATGGGCCCTTGTGGAAAAGAAGACTAATGGTATATGGACTGCATAAGGAGGAGTGTTGCCACAGCAGTCAGGTTGAGGAAGGTGATTCTTCCCTTATACTCAGCACTGGTGAGCCCACAGATGGACTGCCAGGTCCAGTTCTGGGCTCCCCAGTACGAGACATGGACATACTGAATAGAGTCCAGTGAAGGGCCGCAAAGGTGATTAAGGTTCTGGAGCATCTCTCCTGTGAGGAAAGGCTGAGAGATTTGGGACTGTTCAACCTGGAGAAGAGAAGGCTTGTGGGGGGATCTCATCAGCATGCATAAATACCTGAAAGGAAGGGCAAAGAGGATGGAGCCACGCTTTTTTCAGTGGTGCCCAGGGACAGGACCAGAGGCAACGGGCATAAACTGAAACATAGGAAGTTCCATCTGAACATCAGGAAACACTTGTTAACTGTGAGGGTCACCAAGCACTGGCACAGGTTGCCCAGGGAGGCTGCGGAGTCTCCATCTGTGGAGATACTAAAGGGCTGTCTGGAAATTGTCCTGGGCAACTGATTCTAGGTGCCCCTGCTGGAGCAGGGGGTTTGGACCAGACGACCTCCAGAGGTTCCTTCCAACCTCAACTGTTCTAAAATTCGGTGGACTCCTAAAACACTACGAACATTACTGATGTCCCACATATAGTCACCTCAAACAGACTGGACATCTTCAGATACAGCTAACTCAGATTTAAAGACATACCTTGTACTTTAGAGTAATAGTTTAGGTTTCAGAATGCTCCTATAATCCATACGTGTGTCTAAACTGGCTTGGAAAATAATGGTTTTCTGGGACTTGGAATTAGATTTGTGATGTCAATTTGAAGTTGGTTTTGGTACAAGACCTAAGGCAGAAGATTTGATGTGTCCTGCATTTCTAAAAGTTTTGATACAGGTCAGTAGCTCAAACTATTTTACTGATCTGTGACAAGGTTGATTTTTGTCAGCCACAATTTGGAGCTACGGAAGTGTTTAGAAAGTAATTTTCATGTACACTATTAGCCTAGCACGAGTCACTAGGAGCAAACAAGCTCAGAATATGCCAGTGGCAAATAAAAAGTCTTAAGAAAATGGGTGGTAATGAGGAATGTCATTAAAGTTCCCAGGTCACATCTCTCAAAGACACTTTCTCACTCAGATAAAAGACATTCTGTTTAACCATGTAGGACACTTCTCACCTACAAATGCCCCCTTACTCTGTAGCTGAACGTGCACAGACCATTTCCTATGAAGAGGAATAAACCTAGGCTAAGGTTCTATCTTTCTGCTTTCTCCCCATTTCCTATATTGTAATTCTATGACCTTCGCATATTCTCACGGAATCTAAATACTTACTAGGACCCAGAAGAACCATGCTAAATCTAGAACTTCAGTAGTGTTCAAAACCTCTAGAAGTCCCACTGTAACATTGACAACTTCTCCCTGTTTCATTTTGATTGTATGGTCATTATTTTTGCAAAGACCAAAGGAAATTCATTGTAGAAGCACTCTGTCCTGGCAAGCAGAAATACCTAGATCTGTTATGTGCCCCACTCCCTCTTGGAGGTGAACAAACGTCTCAAAACCAAAAAATAAAGTATTCACACTGGCTTTCACGCTCCCACCATACAAAATCTTCACCCTGAGTGATGTCCAATAAGATTCCATGAAAGTTAAGCTCCCACTTTTCCAAAGGACATGAGAACTGCAGGGAAAGTTATAACCACAGAGCCTGAGTCACTCTGCAAATGGAAGAATAGCTTTGGACGGATGAGGTCATGATTCCATGACACGTGGAATGACTGCTAAGATCAAGTGCAACAGAGAAGGCAGAAACTTGTGGGGCAAAAGAGGACCGCCCCTTTCACCAGCAGCCTGCAGTTAAAGGGGAGTAAATAAAACATGAAACTGCACTGGAAGCCAAACTATATGCAGCTCAATCTGCCTGCTCCAGACAAATGAACAAACACTGGCCAGATGTTAACAGCTTACGTTCTTATTTCTCTGGGAGACTGCCTGCCTGAGCTGTATGCTACAGAGTGGTCCACATCACCAGTTCACTCAAGATCCCCAGTGCAACACTGTAGCAAAGACAATCAGAGGATGAATAGCATTGTATTAATGACAGGGCAGATACATGTTTTGGGGAAGACTGAGAATACGCAAAAAAATCTTAGAAGAGTAGTAGTAATCCTCATCTTAGATCCTTTTCTCCTTTTCTACAGAGTAAATTAATAACATGAAAAGAGGGCAGAATTGTGACTGTGTAACACTACATATGTTCTCTTACATTTCTAGATTTGCAGTCCAAGAGGGATGACCGTGATGTCTTTTCTTAAATCCTTTTCTCTCGCCCTGCAAAGGTTCCACTCTCCTCACATGGCACAAGAGGTTCTATAATCTGATGAAACTCAATCCTGAATCATCACAAAACCATCTAAAAGCATGAATGAAGTCAGAGAAAAGATGTTATAAACATGGCTTGGACACGACCAGAATAATACAGCAATAATCACAGTTCTTAGGAAAAGATTATTTAAAAAAACCCATAAAACAAAAAACAAAACAGTAAATAAATGTATCCATGAACAGACAATAGCACTGAATAAAACACACAAGAACACTTAAAAATTACTCTCATATCCTGAGCTAATTCTAGCTTTAATCATTCATAATGAAAGTGATAGGATATGGACATATTTTTAAATCAAACTTAAGTAATGGCCCCAGTGCTGCACGTGCTAACTTCAAGCAGTTTAACAGCTGCTTGACTCCAATGCTTGCAGATTACCTTTCACAGGGAATGGATTCTGTTAAATTTGCTTACTCTTCTGGGAATGTTCATCATTCCAAAAGACATTCCATGACTTTTCCAGGAATTTATTTTAACCTCTTAGCTATCAAGACTGAATTTTGATAAACTTTTGCAGAAATTATTTTCAGTGAAGTGATCTTATTCTCTTCTGATTTGGACAATATCACATTTTCCTACTACTCATCTACATCATGTGCACAACTGTGCCCACTTCTAAATTTTATCACTGCACCATCGATTTTAATTTGAAAATATCCTGCAATTGCCTGATGAATGGAAGATAATTAGATACCCAATCAAAACTATTGTGTGTGCGGAATGCTTGCAAGTTAAATCACTGTTTAGAATCAAATTTCATCCTTGTATTATCATTTTCTAAAAAACAAGAACCAAAGCATAGCAAAAACCAAAACAGAACTAGGACAATGCTGTGGTATAAGCAATAAAATTTCAATGTGCAATGCTAACATCTGTTACAACAAGCATTGTCTTGGAACATTTTTTCAGTATAATGTAAATGGGAATTTTTTTCTTTGAGTCTGGATTAGTCTTGGTTTCAGATAAAGTGATGATTTTTATATCAGATCAATTAGGAAAATTAACTATAAGGAGTTTTTTAGCCACGAGGCACTAGATGCATAGAAGGTACTGATCATTATACTCCTTTATCTTGTGTTGCAAATACCAACCCATCGCACATGCACAATATAAGGTTTAAACATGAAGGAATGGTGACCAGTCTCTAAAAAAATTTTTAAGTTTGTTTTGGTTTTGTTCAAGACACCTGAAGTTTGATAAGGACTTATTCAGTTCATGGGAACCCTGGGGCCTCTTAAGGTGACAGTGGAGTGCAAATCATCAGTGCAGGATGGCACAAACATGTAATACTACTGCATAGCTCTAATTCTCTGCCAGGTGATGTTCTAACCTCTTTTTTTTTTTTGTTTTTGGAAGCTAAAAAAAAATTTAAAAATGTATTAGGAACAGAAGAAAACATGAAAAATATTGGATAAAATACTACTGCCGTAAGAAAAAAAAAGTTTCCTAGCATGTCCTTTGCACAAAAGGCCAAAAAGAAACTTATGCATGCCCTTCAGAAAATTCCAGCCAGTCACCACCTATATTTTATATGCCTAAATATCTTCCCTTCAGATTCTGAAATTTCTTGCTGAAAGAAATGTCTCGGTCTTTTCCATTTTAAATTACTGCAGTGATTCTTCCCCCTTAAGCCACTTATACACCAGTGAAGATACAGTTTCCCATTTATATGAATAGCATCCTGTGATATAAGCAGAAGTCACTTTCAGAGACTGCCTTTTTGTGAAGATCTTCATGTATCAACTTGAATTATAGGAACAAATAATTATAAGACAGAACAGGGGAACTCATTCTTCTTCATAAGCTCAAGAGAACTTGAAGTAAGTTGTTCCTAAGATTTTCCTGTAGAAATCAGGCACGAACCAGGAATAAGGCAATATGAAGGAAGATCCCAGGCACATCTGTGCCTGTACCTCTGCTTTGCAGGGCAATTTAGAAACCACAAGGAGGACAGAATCTCCGTATTTCTGTTTATCGAACTCACTGAAACTATCTTTGGGAAAAGAATATTGGGGCTTCTTGAGATCAGGAACCTAAAATACATTGCAAAGGAAAAAGCCAAGCAAACAAACAAAACCTCATTTCTTCATAATGTGTGAAGTTGGCTTAAATACAGACTTAGTTTTGCTAGCATTTTTACATCAGTAGTTCACAGCTTTCAAGGTATACATCCAAGCCTGGTGAAATTTTGCTTTTGCTTTTCTTTTTAAGCCAGTGAAAGAAAAATTTAAAAAGTCTTTGTTTTATACAGTATATATTTTCAACAAATGCTTAAAGAATATTTAAGGCCATATCAAGGCATCTCAAGCATTCTTCAAACACAGCCAATAACTGCCCAGTAACAATGAAAAAAATGACAACTTTTTCCTCAAAAACTTCATATTAGTATTCCAAAGAAGGCCTAACAACTTATTTTATTTCCAGTCATCTTTATAACTACTGTTGAATACTAGGCAGAAGTTATCTGTTTCTTTTGTCCTGATTATAGCAACCTATGTTAGGATAAGATTGCTCCTTCTTCAAAAACAGCTGAGCACATGGAGATGGGAGAAAATCCTGGGTGGAACCAGGGAAGGAAAGACATAGCAGACGGAGGTCTTTTCATTTCCTTTAGGGACAAAAATATGAACCAGTAAAAGGAATCTGAAAGGCTTTGTGGAAAGAATGAAATGATGCAGAAAACAAACAAAAAGATGGACAGAATACAGGAGGAAGACAAGACACCTTGAAAAAATAAGAAACATTAGGAAGAGATACTTTGAAAAGTTCTACAGTTAAACAATGACAGTTATAACGTCTCAGTTTTTCTGCTCTGCATGCCTTTTCCCATATTTCTCTTTGACTGCCTTCTGTGTCTCACATCTCTTATCTTCTGCCTCTTTTTTCTACTTTTCTGCTCTCAAAGTTGAAGGTACAGGGCTCCTTCTAGAATGAAATCAATGGGTACTATTCAGAGCTTCCAACTTAAACATTGCTGTTATCCGGTAAATTTGATGCTTCCAAGCTCATTCTTGGAGAAAAAGTAATATTTTTCTTGCTGCCCTAAAACCTCTTGGCAACTGTGATGGAGAGTGGCAATCTCTGCTCTTCTGTCTTTCCTTAGAAGCCAAGCCTGAGAAGTCAAAGAGTGTAATCACACCTTGAAGTCTGCACAATGTATACCTACAGCCATCAAAACCTGGTGTCTCAAGCTTGTTTTCTGGCTGAAATTTGAAAGGTCACCAGATATCTCATTTCTTTTCCATGACTAATCCCTCTCAGCCCCTCAATAACTCTCTCACTGCATCTGTTTATCCAATGAATTCTTATCAGAACTGACCACTAACTCAGACCCTAGTTTGCAGATTCCCCAGTGACAGACCAAGGCTACAATAAATAAACTTCTAGATTAATAAGGCTTCCATTCTGCTTTCTCTACAGGAAAAGACAAATACTACTTTGAGAAGGCTTGTTTACTAGCTGCTTTTCTTTGGAACAATTTTCTTTTTTTCTGTTTTCCAGTATTGCATTTTCTGGGATGAGAATAGGAATTTATAGATGTTAAATGCTTTCAATTTAGGTAAAATGGACCCTAACAACCTTCTGATTTTTGAAGTAGATGTACAAAATGCAGCACAACCTTAAGAAAACCTAAGAGTGTTAACCATGGCAGCAAAACAAAAGTGCTATTTTGTCCACTTACAAGGGCTGTTTCTCTTTAGTATTTGTCACCAAGGTATTTTTAGGTTATTAAACCCAGTGAAGAATGTGATAGAGTCACAAGAGAAGATATTTTATCTTTTATTTTTCACATTGTTAATCTATTTCATTAGCTTACTGCACACTTCTCATTTCTTCTGTCTTTTTGAAATGCCACCTACACAGATAAAATTACATTAGGAGTTCTCAATATTTCCAGGAAGAAGCAGAGAAATCACATAAACAGATGACTCTTAAGAAATACAGAAAAACAAAGAGTCACTTGAGATGATCAGAATTTAACTTGTTTTCAAAACAATCCCAGACATGCTACTCAGTGGGAGGGAAATATACATTTTAAAAAATCTACAGATATCATGAATATGCCCCCAAATGTGAAGTTAAAATGCAGTTTCACTGAATTTTAACAGGACAAGGGAGCAAAAAGAAACAACTGAAGCCAGTCTAGAGAAAGTCTCCTAACACAAAACAAGGAAGCCAGAATCCCTCTTAGTGTACAAGTGAAATGAAGTGCTAACTTTCCATTTGAAACATACTATGCACCAAATAATGTGTATGAATAAAATGAGCTATATGCAGGGAAGAACAATAAAATACTGAAGAAGTAAGGTAAACTAGAATTGCTGGTTAGCAAATACAGCATTATCTGAAAACCAGTACGTGATTACACGTTTTTCTGTTTCACAGTCATATTCTGAAGCCTTTACATGTTCTACAACTGGTGGGTCCCAACAGTTTTCAGTTATTGATAGTTAAGTATGTCTTCATTCTCATGACTCTTTCCACTGAAACATGAAACAGAGCAAAGACAGACCACAGGAATATCACTTGGTTTGCCTAATTCAAAATACAATTCCAATCAGGTAGTGCTAGACAGGAGCAAAACTGGAGGCACCAATTGCTGCATAATCTCCAATCAGCTGAAAGCTCACTTGGGAATTGGAAAGAGGACACAGTCAGGACTTTTCTGAGAACTGTGTACTCAACAGCTGTAATTCTTCCGGGATGATAAACGCTAAAGCTAGCCTTGCTTTCAGCAGCAGGTTGGACCAGACAACCTACTGAGGTCTCTTCCAATCTACATTATCCTATGATTATATGCCATAACAAACACTTAAAGCTGAAAATCTTGAAATTATTTTGTAACCTCATTTATATACCTTTGCCATAGAATTATTAACTTTTGAAACAGAATCTTCTCTCAGAGGATGAGAACAAGGCAGCAATCCACAAAATCTAGGACACAGAAGCACAACGGATATGAGCCTGTCCTAGTTAAGTAACAGAACTGATAACATTTGTACATTACCCTTATACCAAGATGACTTACTCAATTTAAACATTAATCCAATGGAAGAGACATTTCTGGTTGTACAAACAGACCTAAATAACTTACAAAGGATACTAATAGTGAGCTGTGCTACTAGCAACCATAGAATTCAGGTCACTTGAAAAGTCATAATCCTTGGGATCCAAGCAACGCCAAGAAAGGGAGCCTCAAGCCATGCTAGCAGTATCGGATATATAGATATTGCCCGTGTGCTTCAAGAACTGAAAGCATGCTAGCATAAGCTTCTCCATTCTCTCTACCTACCTTTTTTCTCTGTATGTCACCTGGAGAATACGGAAGATGTAACGTGTTTATAAGAAAGAGAAGTTTTTCCACCAAGTAAAAGGAAATGCGAAGTCTCTGCAGCAAGGGTTCCCAGAGGAGCAAGAGATCCTCTGTAATTTTGGCCTCCAGAGATAAATTGGAGTAGGACTGATAATCTAAGTGATTGAGAAAACTGCCTCATTACAAGGCAAGGTAAACCAGAAAACAGGTTTATGACTTTCAGGGGCAGCTCACTTGTGGACAAGTATGTGAGCTTTAATTATCGGGATATAAGATCATAGTACAAATTACAAAGAGACAGGAGACAGTGATCCAGCTAAAGAAAAAAAGGAAACAGCCAAAAAAACCCAGAAGTTAGATGGCAGCTGAAGAGATACAATTAGGGTTCCTGTTGACTAAACTATATGGGTATGAAGTCTTCTCTATATAACATGGACAAGAAGGCAATATCTATCCCCACATGTGTTTAGGTGGAAGGACAACTGGAGGAAATTGAGATAGATATGCAAATTGTTCTACATTAAAAAAAAAAAAAGGAAGACTTGTCAAACTGATAGTCTTTCTGGGAGATGGAAAAATGGGAGAGAGCATTGCGCTCTCTTGCTGCTAGGAGTAAAACCATCTGAGTTACTACACAGGCTTTTTTAAAGACCCCATTAATTTATTTCTGCTTATTTTATTTTATATGAGTAAACAGAGATGACATTCAGTTACTTCTGGTCTAGTGGTTTGTAATGCATTTTCAGCATAGAAGAATCACTTCCTAAACTCAGTGAGATTTTACAACAAAGAGATAAGTTTTAGATGCTATTCAACAATTTTTTCACTTTCAGAAAATGTTAGGAAAATTAATAGTTTAAACAGTACTTGGGTAGTTTAGTCTGATGTTCCTTTAGAGGGAAAATTATGGTCTCAGTGGATATATAGACTTATGCCAGCACCTGGAGGTCACTAACAGGCCTTAATGGTCCCTCCTTTGGGACCTCCACCCACACCATTAGTCTTGTGTCTTCAGTCTCTGTCATGGACCTGCACAGCAACCACTAGACCTGACCCTGACCTGTGGATTGACTTTCCAGCTTGGCCTTGGACCTGCCACATCGCCACGGACTTACTTGCCTGATGGTCTTGCACCCTTGGCTGAGCCTGGCCTTGACCTCTGGGCCTGCCCTACTCCCTTGCAGTGGGCCTGGGCTCTGCCCAGCCATCACATGTTCTCCCCCTCTGCTGCTGGCGGCTCCCATCGCTCACTGCTTCCAGGCAGCCAATTAATTATTTCCTCCAGTTTTTTCTATGCTTTCACTGTCTGCACAGGGAAAGGAGAAAATCTGCACGGGGCTGCAAAAGGAAGGATGGAGCTCTACTAAAGTCAAAGACTCAGGACTCAACATTGTCTATAAAAATCACCTGAATTTAAGGAAGCTTTAACTGGACCTTGCATTACCTGAAGGCTTTAATGAATCACACTAAATTGAGTTTGCAGTCTGACACAGAAAATTGTTGCTTACCTTTCAAGAGGAATGGAAAGACTTTGAAGTCCAGCACTCTAGTAAAGCCTTGAAAGCTGCAGTTTTAACATTTCTTAAGTGACTCTGACAGACATGAAGTCCATCCCTCTGTTCCAAAGGAAGACCAAGAATCCCTATGTTGTGTTTGTTTAGTCTTATCTTAACAAACCCTACATGATGAAGGTTCAACAACCTACCCAGTTTATTCCACTGTTTTCCACTTTTAATCTTTCTCATAAAACATGTTTCTAAATTACTGAACTTTTTAATAGATGTCTCTGGTCTACTTACTTCTTGAAGATGATATTAGACCTGATCCAACTTACATACTTAACGAGTATTAAGTAGTGTTGAAGTTTACTCTGTGTCTTAAGTGTCAATATTGCATTACATCAGGGGTGGTGACATGAGAGCTGTTCGCTTCCTTTCTATTTTTCACAGTATGTCAAACAGTTTGACCTTCTTGACACTTACCCAGTTTGTGGTTCATTGTAGTGCTTCCTGTATCTTTCTTCAGAGATCTTCTGCCTAGATAGCTGTTTTGGACTTTTTCACTTACATAATATTTCTATTAAAACCTTTCTCTACTTGTCAAGATCATTCTCAAACCTAATCCTGTCCTCTGCAAAGTGCTTGCAGCTTTTCTCAAGTAGGTATCAACTGTAGATTTAATAAACATTTTCTCTATCCCACTATCTAGAGAACACCTTATCTTTCTAGAGAAAACCAGTTGACAGAATCCCATCCTTCTTGTTTGACAGTGAAGCACTGATAACTACTCTGTGAAATTTTAATTCCAAGCCAGAGAAGGATAAAACATATCATACTTTTTGATGACTTTTTGCTTCAGCATTTGTTTTAAAAACAAATATATAACTGATCTGATGTCAATTAACCTTGGTGGCAGGAATATTGGTTAGAGATTGCTCTTATAGCATCTTCCTCAAGATCAAGTTTCTGTACGTTTCTTTAGGAACACCTTTAATATTTTTATAAGTCGTAAAACATCACACTTATCACCTACCCCCTCTCCTCCGGACTTGTCATCTTGTCATAGAGGGAAATTAGATTGCTTTACAATTATTTATTCTTGACAAATCTGTTTTGGCCATTGTTTAGCATCTTTTTATCTTCTGGGTGATTCCAAAAAGATTATCTGCTCAAGCGTCTTTCCGGGAATTAAATTTAGCCTGACTGGTCTATAATTCCCTGGGTGTCTATGTGTTTTTTTGAAAGACAGACACAAAAGTTTCTTCCCTTCCCCTACATTTCGCTTTTTATCCTTTAATTCTCAAAGCTCATAAGGGAAGGTTCTAAGATCTCTTAAGTACTCCATAGTGAATTAATTGTGCCAGACAATTTGAAAATACCTGACTCATCTACGCAGACTCTAACCTGTTCTTAAAGCCTCTTCACTAGTTTTAATTATGCTAGTCTTCAGAACACAGCCAGCCTTTTTTTAATGAATGCTGAGGAAGGAAAAAAAACCAAACCCACCATGAAACTGGCATGCCTCTATTAGTTTTACCTCTCTGTCAATTAATGGGCCAACTCTTTCCCTTGTCTTGCTCTGATTACTTATACAATGTTCTCTTTTAACTACTCTACTGTTAAAACCATGCTTAAGGCACTTGGCCCATACTTTATTGCAATTTCTAGGACCAAAATGTTGCTCAGGGTGAAACTCAGAAGATTTTGGAGGGTGCATAGTACATGATCTTATCAGCTCTGGGGCTTCAGTCATTTCTGCCTCAGTAAGCTCCTCCAATATTTTCAGCTGCAAACTTAGCAGATTTTGACTCTCAAAGTTCAGACTGATCAGACTGATGCTTATAATAAATCAGAGCACGAAAGGAACACAATGAAATTAGATTTAGTCTCTCTTTTAAGTGAACCAATGTCAGGATACAAGCCTTCTTCAAAAATCATACACTGTTTCAAGTAAAAGAATATAAAGGAACCTTTGCAAAAAAAAAAAAAAGTTATTTTTTTGCACTTGTGTGCAATGATCTTGGTGCACAAAAAGAGTCAAGGGAAAGCATGGGTAGCTTTTACTATAGACAGTCAAATAAGCCCCAGAAGGGAATTAAGTTTATTCAGTGCAGCAAATGTGACCTAGCAAGACAAAGCCAAACAAGACTGAAACAGTAGGTCTATTTCTTTTTACGTAATTGCTACTAATGGAGGAACTAGCTCCTTGGAAGTCTGATATTGGTAGCTGTCTTTGTGTACTCGAAATTATGCAAATCTTACCTCAGAGAACCTTTGTACATCCTGGGTTAAAGTTCCTACTCTCTTCCACTGATAATATTTGAGTAACTTCAAAATTGCTGGATTCACTGCATTATCAGATGGCACTGTCCGGAAGAAATAAGGATATTTTTTCTTATCAGCCAACTCTGGGGTTGTTGCTGCAAATGAGAGCTGAAAAAAATCAAACAACAAAAAAAATGAAAGTCACCATAAGTCATCTAGCAGCCAGAAGAAAAACTTTGCTCTTCCCAGTGCAACAAGACACAAACCACCCACTGCAGTCATGTAGAGGATTTTCATCATCATACAGCTTGGAAATCCTACCAGCACCATTTACTCATTTAGTAAAAAAGCGATTTTTAAAATACCTTAGATCTATAAACCACCTGCTGCAAAATTAAACTAGTGAATCTTCAAAGTCAGCGGTGTAAAATCCTCTGTTTGACATCATGCATCTTACACACTGCACAGAGCAAGAAGCTCTAAGTAAATCTCTATGATGAATTCCCCATCAAATTCCTTCTACATTCTCTTCATAAAAGTTGAGAATCGTTCTCAGGGAATATCCTCAAACTTTTATGTATCTTTGAATTAGAAGGTGAACCTCTAGTAGCACCTCTTCCTAACTTCAGGTAATAGGAAAGGTACCAGAAGCAGAGAGAATAATTATGGCAGCCAAGGCTGCAGCTCAGAAGTTTACCTGGAATGTGTTTCTCAAGCTTTTTTTTCAGCCATGCATAGCAGTTGAGGATTTTTTAAAGTATCAATGTAATGCAAATTGGTTTGACTGTTGAAAAATAATCACCCTAATACACTTACTTTAAGTCTTTCAAACTTGATAAACAGTCAGGAAGTGCAGGTGAATTCAAGCCTATATAAGTATATCCAACCATGGTATTAAGTTTACACTTTCTTCAATCAAGCATTCAGTATATTTGGGCTAGAAACCCTCTTTTGAAATGCAGAATAGAAAAATTTAATCTGAAATAACAGATCTAACTTTTTCTTCATGTTTATAAAATTTAGATTTATCCTGGCAGAGACAGGACTCATTCTCTGATTTTAGACTCACAAAGAACATATTGCATTGTTATAACCTCCTAAGCATCAGTATAGTTTATTTTCCTTAATTAAATTAATTAAAAGCCCTGAAATCCAAACAACTTGAAGTGTGTATAACTGGACAGTTTACACTCTACCGCTCTGAAAGAGAAGATACTTTCTCTTTACCAGTCATTAGCTAGAAGGGATTTTAAAGACCTTCTAATGCCATGTAAGTCTAAAGTAAAATATTTTTAATATAGCAAGTGCTCTTTTATTATATTTTATTAAAAAAAAAATACACTATGAGGTACTGTGATACTGTGGTCTTGATTTTCCAAAACAATATCGTTTGGCTCCCTTAGAACTTCGTAACATTTAGCAATCAGCACTGAGTTTGCGAAGAGCTGATTTCACGGGAAAAAGAATGAAGCTCTGCCAGGTAGATCTAGCCAGAGCTTTTCTGTCTAGCCTTGTAATGCTAAACATCACGCATCCACTGCACAATGGAAGTGGAAATAAGGACCTTTACCTCTGACCGAAAAAGAGAGAAAATTTGAATTTAGAAATCCAGCATGAAGAGGAATGCCTCTCAGCAGCCTGTCTGCTTGCAGCCTGGTGACAGCAAAGGACTTGCTTTTCAAGTTATTATGGTTTTGGATCGAAAGTAATTTGATTGATCCTTTAGAAAAAGAAGTAAAAAGCACCGCTGAAGTAACAGTAGTGACAAGCAACATTGGCAAGGTTCACCTAACTCAGGTTCACAGACTGAATGGCAAATTTTTCTGATCAAAAGGACAAAAAGTGTTAGTAATGAGGAGCCTCTATAGCTGCGAGCATTTTGTCTGCACGTGTTAAAGAAAAACAATAATGTTAATACCCTAGAAGTCATTCCAGTCGGGAGTCAGTATGAAAGGAATCACTGTAACAGGACTTTCAAGTACATCACCTGAAGTCAATTTACTTCTACACTGTTTAGCTTATCGTGGCGTTCTCCCTGTCGTATACCCCACAGACCACGCGGGAGCAAAATCACAGCGAACAAGGGAGGTCTGTAAAGGGTGACTGACTGCAAGCCGGTATTTCAGACAAAGTCCCAACCCCACTGAAGTTAGTGCCAAAGCTTCCACCAACTTCCTCAGAGCCCAGATTTCAAGCCTGTGATCTGAGTACCTGGAAAGCAGATTTATTTAGTGAGATTTAACTACACCAGTGTAATTGTAACACCGTAGGTCATCCTGACATTTTGCAGTACGCCTAGACTCAGATTTGTAATAATGCAGATTTTACTTTTTCAAAAATAAAAATATACAGCTGGCTCAAGAGTGAGTCAAGCTGTTGTGCTTCATTGCTAGCAATGGAGAAGCAGAGCAGGAACGCAGCTAATGGCTTTATCTCACCCTGTGAGTAGAAAGGAAGCAACAAATAACAGTTCTGGAATGGGTCCAAAGCAAAACAATTCAGGAACTGGTGGAAATAGAAAACCAAAACATTAAAGAAGATGCAGAAAGGACCCTATAGCACTAGCGTGTAAAAGAGTATCTTATGGTAAAGAGTTTTGTGGCCATAAAATGTAGGACTTTTTCTGTACTTAGAAAAAAAAAAAAAAAAGGCTGGTAAATTATCCAAAATTGAAAAAGCCAGTGAGACAGATTTTACTTTCAGATTAAAAAAAACCCAACCAAACTTTATTCCACAGAAGTCAAGGAAATTTCTTTGGCTTCACACAGAGAGTGAAAGTAGAATTTGACAACAGAGAGGAAAGGAGAAGAGGGAAGAGACAATGTTACACAACTATAATGAAAAATACTTCAGCCTAATATGATAGGTGGCCAGGTTAAGGAATTTGAACTGGTGGGCTTTGCTGAAAAACTGAAAAATATATAGAAGAATTTTATTACGGAGGTGTTGAGGTCAGGCATATATTTTAATAAATTAATTTTTCTCCAGAAATATGATACTTTTTGAAACAGGAACACGTTAATTTTGTTGAAAATCCATACAGTTCCATGGAAGGGTTGCGATCAACACTAAATAGAGTGTTAAAACAAAGTGGAGATAGGAACAATTCTGCAGAAGGGGAATAAAAGCTAGCTCTATAACCATATATTAAGCTGAAATGAGGTGTGGCAGATTAAAGCAAGAACATCAATCCAAAATGCTTTCAAGTTAAAGCAAGCATGTTCCCATTTTAGGGATGCAACAATGCATTCCCTTTAAAAAAGTCAGTACAGAAGTGGGAATGGCAAGATGCATCTAGCTCTAGCATTTGTTCAAGAAAATAGGATGCAACACTAATGAAATTAATGGGAAAGACTAGGAGTTATGTAAGAGAGGATGGATATTAGAGAGCTGAAACAAAATTAGAAAAGGAAACACTATATACAGTGTATATATCCTATATAGAAGTCCAGAGGTTGGAAGCTGGAAGGCTGAAGCCACTCTGCAGTCCTAAGAAATGCAGAGAGAAGGGAAGCTGCCAGAAACGGCAAGCGGTCTTCTGGTGTTTGGTTGTTTTATTATCTCTAGGAAGCATTTATGTTTAAATTTTGTCACTGTAATAATATACAGAAGTCTTGGAAAAATAAAAGCACAGATCTATCCCTGGGGTAAGCAGTTACCCTAATCTAAGGCAACAGGTCCATTTAGGAGTCACATTATTTACAAGAACTGCATTAGCTAAAGTAAATTAATAACATAAACCCTTGGCAAAGTTGTTGTAGGTCCATAAAGTCAGTAGGGCAGCAAACTGCACTCTCTTCATAAAGCAAAGAGTGGCCCGTGGAGCGAAGTGGCTAAAGGATCTGAAGCATCTCCCACCACAAACTCCCCAGCAGCTGGAAGGAGGCCTCTGACATCTGGCAGGAGGTGCCAGAGCATTTGGATTTGTCCATCCCAAATTGAGAATGAGGTGTCACTCTTACCACTTGCCTCTCCAAAGGAGAAGGCTGTGAAACACAAGTATGTGCTGTGTGCATGGAATATTATACATTGAGGGGAGAAAGAAGGAAAGAAGGAAAGAAGGAAAGAAGGAAAGAAGGAAAGAAGGAAAGAAGGAAAGAAGGAAAGAAGGAAAGAAGGAAAGAAGGAAAGAAGGAAGGAAGGAAGGAAGGAAGGAAGGAAGGAAGGAAGGAAGGAAGGAAGGAAAGAGCGAGCAAGCCAGCCAGCCTTAGGTAAGAGGGTAATCTCCCTTTAATAAAACATCATCTGCTAAGACAACTGATTCATGTTTGTAAATGGGAAAATTAGCTTATTGAGCACCAGAGAGATTAGCTTAATTTTCCTAGGCTTCTGCACTGTGGCTTGTACAAGTATTTTATTAATGATCCCTAGAGATTTAAACCTGCCCCCGTTGCTGTAAAACTAGTCTTTTCTAGAAAGCTAAATTACAGTGATAAATCAACATTTATAAACAGGATATAAACTGCTGATTCAATCAATTGGTGATATCATTTATTATCATCATATCTAAAGATTGCGTGTCATGTATACTTAGATGGGAAGCAATACTGCAAAAAAAGAAAATGCAAATCATTACTTCCAAAAAGAAGGCAGAATGTCTGAAAGCTCCGTAGAAAATTATCTTACAATGGTACAGGATTGCACATACAGAATCTTGTCACAGGAAAATAACAAGGACAAAACCCAGGAAGATGGTGATTTGCAGCAATGCGTACTTGTGACACCACACACCATTCCTTTGTGTGCCTGGCCAAGAGCTCTAACGCTTTGACAAGCCTGTGCCAACAATAATAATACTCAAGTGTGGGCATGTGATGACTTGATGGTCCCAGGAGCTAGAAGGACCAGAATGGAAACTAATGAATAATGAAGAGTTAAAAGATTTGCCTGCTGCAACTCTTGAGACAGCATTAGATGATGCCATGTAACAAGTGAAACAATATACTCTTAGCCCAGAGACAGAGAATAGATTGAAGCGCAATGATTAATTGCATTTTTAACTGAACGGTGTTGATGTTTTGTAATAAATATTAAAAATGTACAAAATATAAAGATTTAGGTTAAATGTTAATTCACCATTTAAAGATTAATAGTAACCTTACTATACAAGCCAACTTGCCCAGAACTGCAGTCAAACTGAACGTGATCTTACCACTAGTCAAGGTATGATTAAATTTTAATATAATAACAGTACTTGAAATAAGAAAATAGTGATATATAATCAAGAAGAATATTATAGAGAACCTTAAGAAACACATGATAGCATGTAAAGTAAAAATAGCGATCTATTAGGCTGCTCCTTCCCATCCCAAAGCAGAAAATGCATCATCAAATCAATTTTGATGGATGACTTTGAGAAAAGATATGTGGAAATAACATTGCAAAGATGGTTGCAAACACCCATATATTTGGAAAATACTCCAACATAAGAAGCTAAGTGCAGCAATTTCATTGACAGAGGCATTGCATAGATCTTCAAAGCAGGTGAAAGCAACACACAGTAATAAAGACCAAGGAACAAAGATGTTTCTTGACAATTTGCCTGCACAGCTGCTGGTGATAAGTGTCTATATACAGACAGTAAAGGAGCTGGTTCTGAACCAGACCTAGGAATCAAAGTGGCAATCTTCCCTACTAGCTGTACTCTAATCCTGATCCCCAAATAGTGCAGGTGATGCACTAACATAAGTTGAAAGAAGAAAGGAGGAGGTCTACAGAAGAAAATATTAACAAGAAATCATGCTTTTCCAGCAGTGGTAAATCAGCTACATTTTTACCAGTCATAAATACTCTTAAATATTTACTTGAATGAAAGATCTGGAGACTCCATCATACTTACATTCAGAAGATTTTATGGGATTGGACAAACTTCAGTGCTATAACAAATAAAACTAATGATCATTAAAAAATGTTCTGTTAACTCTGTATGGGCTTTCATTATGACAGTTGCAAGAGCAAAATAGAAGTCTGGGAGAATATCTATGATGGCTCCCTAGCTGGTAAATGGGCAGGATGCCTCATCCAAGTGGGAACATAAAAATACACATTGTATTAAACACACTGGACAAGAATGGATGTCATGGACGAACATCCCTTTCATCATCCATAACACATTACACATCTGATTAGAGCTACTGTTCCTTTTAAAATCAGATGTTTTGCCAAATACTCCTGCCCAATATCATCTGCCGTTACCTTCATTAATTCTGTGTCTGAAATTGCTTCCACTGACTGCCTTTTGGCACCTGGGAGTTTCCAGAAAAAGCACTTCCAGCTGGTCTCAAGGTTGGAAGGCACCCGCCTCCACGCTGATGGCATTCCAGTGAATTAATCCAATCACAGTAAGATTGATATTCAGCTGCATGCTGCTCTGGAGACATTTCAGGAAGCAATTCTAGTTACTGAATGAATCAATATTTTTGAGGATAGAAACTGGTTCAGATAAAATAAAAGCCAGATGAGAAGTACTTCAGCTGAAAGATGTGTGCCTATAGGCTCATGAGGACGGAGCATTCAGTCCTCTTTGCTTCCCACCTGGGTGGACTGACCAACTCCCAGCACGACTCAGTAGGAACTGCAGATGTCTAAATGCAAGAAGTCAGACCAGACAATGAAGTTTTGTCTTTTGGTGTTAAAATTTGCTACTCCCATAAAATCTGTGGGTTATGTTGAAGAATAGTGTTTGAATTGAGCCTCAGCTGAGGGATATTTTGTCTTCAGATTTTTGTCTCCATCTTCAGATGGAGAGGATAAACACTAGCTGAAAAATTGTAGCAGATCTGCTGAAAAAAAAAAAAAAGATGAGAACAATCTAGACATTAACATTACTGCTTCACCTGCTTCTCGGGGTAGAGGATTAAAACTTCCACCCACCTGTTCACACCACCCAGTCTACATTTAAATATAAGTTAAAGGAATTCCTAAACAACATTTCAGGTGAACAGAAAATAGAAGAGTTATTAGTGTTCAGAGCAGAATGAAGTTACAGATCAAATTCAAGTCCAAGTAATGGGATCCATTCTAAGTTCTAATAAATACTGCCTAACAAACCTCATACATTCACCTTACTTCTGAGACATGCCAAGGAAGTATATCATGGAGTTATGGAGAGCGTCCTTCAGTTCAGTGGTAAACAGTGCAACCAGTCGAATTGATAGAGACTTGGTGATTTATACAGTGTTTCACTAGGTAGCCAGCTGAACATGAGGCAGAAGCATCTCAGATTACCACATCCAAAAGACAAAATTCAGCATTTGGCTTGACTTGATTCTTTCACTATTAATGGAAAAAAAAAAAAAAAACAAACCAACCCTGCTAATCCCCTTTTCCTTGCATATTTCTTCTGACCAATTATTTGAAAAGGTGTATCACAGTTTGAAGCAGATCTCAAAAAAAAAAAAAAGTTACTAGGAATAAATCTGGCAATCATGAATTGTTTTTTCAACTCTCTAGAAAATATTTTCAGATCTATATTAGGTCAAATCTTTTACACCTAACACAGGTGTTTTGCTTACAGCTAGAGGTTGACCAGAACATTGAAATTAAATGGCAGAAGTTTCTGAAAAATTTGATTTCATTTCCAAACAGAATAAAAGACAAAATCTTTTGAGCAGTTTCATAAATGGAACTGCATTGTCAGAGTGGGTTGTATATCTTTGTCTGTCAGGCTCAGTTGCTTAGCATTTGGCTACTGGCCTGGATTATACCAGAATTCAGCTTCAAATCCTTGCTCTGCTTCAGTCACAGCATTATTATTTATCCCAAATCAATCAGTCTCCTACACTCATAGTCTTGCTAGCCAGCTCGCTTGTCTCTGGTCTGTAACAGATTATCCTCAAAATTTAGTGAAAACCAACAACTTTGCACAATATTTCAGTTTTGATAAAACAAGCTATATTGCCATAACCTATTTAAAAAAAAAAAATCTTTCCAGATCTATTCACAACAGCATGTTCCTGGCTGGCTGCCCAAAACTATTATCATTCTTATTAGTATTTGTTTGTCAGACTTCATCCAGCTAACACATGTTAAAACTACAGCTGTTCTGTCTACATTTGGATTTTAAATATGTTTTATTATTTTTCCCCCCTCTAAATAATGTAAAGGAGGGGAAAATTTCCCCAATACAAAGATACCTTAATTGTGCAACATGAGGTGTCTTGTTCTTGTGAGCAAATCAACCCTGCACTCTCTTAGAAACAGGAAGAAGAGCCGTTGTTGAGATTGAAGATGAGAATTCCCCAGTTCTTTTGTGGAGTGGACACCCTAATCCAGTCCCAATTCTGTCTTTTCTGGTTTTTATTTCTTTTGCTGCAAGTATGGCATCTGAAGAAATAAAGCACACTGTGTTAACTCATGTCTACTGAAATCCTTAAATGTTTTCTGCACTGCCCTAAATCATGAATTAGTGGTTTGTTTATTTCTTCATTCTCTGGTTTCAAACCTAAGCAAGAAATCCCAGATTTTTGGAGCCAAAACAGATGACATCCTCACTATGAAATGTAGTGACACATAAAGAAGCTGTTTACTCTACATGGAGTAGCACAGCTCAGAGATGCCTTATCAGGTCCTGGGACCAATACCCCGCCACTAATTCTGCACTCTGCCTGGGCTAATTTGCCTTTTCTTTCAGCTCTGTAACTTTTCTGATATCTCAGAGCTTCATGCTGCAGTCACACACCACCAGAAGTGTTTAGAGAGTAGTCCGGCAGTGTTTGCTTGGAACCGCACCTTCTCTAATAATGGATAAAGAGGGGTTATGCTACAGAAATCAAGGGTTTGCTGGAGGGGAGATGATGGAATGAAAACTGATAAAAAATCAGGGAACTTCCTTTGCCAACAGACATTGCCAGCAAATTAAGTACTGCTTGCCCAGCAGCAAGGGCAACTTGGGTTACATTGCCACTAAAAACCTTCAGCGGAAATGCCAATCACAATTAGGATTATATTTGCCACTAAAATGTCAAATGTGTCGTTGATCCTCCTCTAAGAAAGAAGCAAGATCACACATACTTAATGGTTTTCTTTATCTGCAGTCAATACAGATTTTAACAAGATGCTGTAGATAGAAAGCTACATGTACAAAAACTTTTAGTAACATATGCAACTATTAAATGTTCATGCGGATATATTCAGACAATCTAAATCACAACACTGCTTGTCAGCTTAAAGCTGTATTTTGTGGTTTCTAATCTATGAGTTGCTGTAAAATAAAAATATCTTAGGAGGCATTCAGATCTATTTTTATAAGATAAAAAATGACAAATAGTCTTGGTCTGAGTACAGTTACAAAACAAAAATCCCATCTCGAATGTCACTGAGGAAGTGGAAGAAAGCAGGAGCCTTTCCTCCTGGTGCCGGTGCCTCCAGGACATCAGCTAAGTGTTGCCTCAATGTGTTTTTCTCAATACCTATGCCTTGCAGGTCACTTCAGCAGTTCCTATTAATTTAATAAGTGTTTCTTTATGTCTGTATTTGATTTTAAGTACAGTACTTGCCCCTGGTCTTAGAATGCATGCTGGGTAGAAAGCATTAACATTATCTACACCATTTAAGATTACGCACACTTCAATTAGATCTCTCAACCATTTTCCCTTAGTTGCTGCCATCATCCTAGTTCCTGCAGGCTGAAAGCTCAATGTTTTCTCTAGACCTTGTTATCTTTTTGTCACTTGCTCCATAAAACTGGTCACTACAATCCTATCTATTTCTGAAAATAGTCAATCTGCTCTTTTTACAATATTTTCCATAACTTACATCCATCCAGGTGAGATAAAAACTGAAATCACTCCATATCCGTATGTAGTACTAAACCCAATGCAGCCTTAATTTTTCGCAAGCAAGGAGTATCTTTGTGCTTGATCTTTGTCACGGAGCCAGGAAAGTGCTTAAGAATATAGTTTAATTTTAAATATTTCAAGAGTTATATTGATTTGAGAGAAGGAACTCATATATGAAAACTCAGTACATGCATTAGAGTTTGGTAGTGCTTATTAGTTTTGGAAGGCTCGTTTAAATATCATCTTTCCTAATTCAATCTCATGTAATTCATTATTTATTACTCACTTCTCATGTGCAGCGATTAAGTTGTATTTTTTAAAGTCACTCGCCTCTTCTCAACTCTCTCATTTGTGATCCCATGTTTTTCGAATTGCCATTTATTTTTATACAAAATTTCTGACCAAATTGTTGTCATATTTGTGCTCCTTTTTTTGACCTTTTTTTTTTTAACCGCATATCTTATGGCTTTGTCTACTTCGTTTTAACAGTTTACTGACTTTGGCTTCTATTATTTTGGGTACTGCTAAGTTCCTTTGGTCTTTTTCAAATACTGCTCTTGGACATATTCCTGCCAAGTGTGAACACATCTAGTATTTTTACTACCTCTACGTGGGACAAACACTTGATGGGACAAACAGCAGGCAAATGGAAAGCATCTTTGAAAAGGTGATCAGTGCGACTCCAGATCAGAAAATATAAACCAAATAATATTCAGCCAAAGATTTTAGAAATTAAATTGGTTTTCTGGATGGCTTTTCCTGAGGAATTATACTTTCTGCATGCTAACATACATTCACTATGAATTTTGAAGTACCTCCCACAGTTAAAATAACGTCAGCTTTGTCAAGAATACATATCAAGAGATGCACTAATAACCTATATTAATGTATTGTGCATCTGGGTGAAAACCAACATAAGATTAACTATATTCACTGCCTTTTTTACAAGTAGGTTATTCAGAAATTCTCTGATGTTAAATAGTTAAGTTTGTTAAATGAACAGCAAATGAGTTTGGGTTGGTTGGTTGGGTTTTTTTTACCTTTACACTTATCTACTCAAGAGAACTCTGCCTTTGAGATTTGAGACTCCTGATATATTTGATCACTTATCCAGTAACAAAAGAGAAGTTAAACCACAAGTGATTCTCAGCAGTAGTAAAAATGAAGGTAGTTTTCCTAATGTGTGTATGGTATCTTTGCAGCAAGTTCACAGAAAGTCCCAGAAATTAATAGGGCACTCTTTCTTCTTTTTTTACTTTTTTTTTTCTCCTTAATTTGATTATCAGATTCATCCAGCTTACTATCCCTAAGTTACTGGAATCACCAGCTGTTGTTTCTACCATAGCAATAGTGTATCTATTCTCCAGCTTCTTGGACTCCTGATTTTCCCCTTGTAGAGAGATTCAGATTAGTCTGAGCAGAAAAGCACGTCCCAGAGTACAGATAAGGAGTGATCAGAAGGCGGCCAGCTTGAATACAACCTCTTGACCCACTCCAAAACAAGGCTCTGAAGATAAAAAGCAGGGAGGAAACCCTTGCAGGAAATAAGCAACAGCGCAAGAACTGGATAAGAGACCATGAGATAGGAGGACAAATGACAAGAGAGAACAGAAGAGGTGCTGTTTAGAACAGAGAAAAAGGCAGACACACTGCAGGAAAAAAAGAGATGAACAAACCAAACCAAAACATGGACAGACACAGTGGACAGATGCAGTGAACAGGAGGAATCTTGGCTTTATTTATAATCTCCTGAAAGCCTGGCTTTGTGAGTACTGGGGCTGATATATGCAAACACAAGCATCTAACCAGCTGCACAATTACAAGTCCACGTGTTTGACTAATGAAATTCAGAGGTCTATAGCCACCCAAAAACCTGGGTCACTTGGACCTCAGAGAAGAGTAAGTAGAGGATAGCATATGCTTTCTAAGACTTTCCTTAAGTCTACATGAAGAATTTTACCTCCCAGTATATTTACAGCAGTGTAAAGTTTCAAGTTTGATGTGATTTATATTGGTACATCATAACTTGTATTGACTTGCCTGGGATAAACCTTGAGGTGAGATGGATCATCCCGTAGAAGCATCTGCTTCTTACTACTGTAGGCACTAACGGGGGACTACAGTGACTGCATCAGATGCAGCCACCTACGCTGCACTTGGTCGAATAAATCCCATACAATTTTTCCAATCTATATAGATATTTAAGCATGTGAAGTAGGGAGGCACCTAGAAGACACTTCGGCCTCTTAACCCTTGAGGATATTTAGGTATTTCATCTCTTTAAAAGTTTAAACTAAATGGTTAGTAAAACTGCTGGTGCCCTAATTCTTAAAAAATCATATTAAAAGATAAATACAGATGTCACAAAATGTTCAAGTACACTGTCCGGAAAAATTCGTACCAGAGCACTAAAGTTTAAGGTAACTGAATTTTCACTGTAATTTCTCTCAATCTTAAAAATACTTGCAGATTCAGGTCAAGCGTCTCAAAATATTCTTAACCTTGTCCTCACCACATTGTTCATCACGGCATAATATTTCCACGTCTACGTAAACAGCCCAAAGCAACTTATGGAGCAATTGTTTACTTTGTTGAATAAGACTTGCCATTTGATCCACTGATTTTTTGTAGTGTCATGAAACACGTTATATGTCATCCTCATACAACATCCCTCTATAACTAGCAAGCTCATTTTCCCTAAACCTCAAGCAATAGCCAAACAAAACAATGCCTGTATACTTGCACCTGCTCCTTTTCAGCTTTTGGATGTACACTCCCAGGGCTAAGGCTGCAGGCAGACCTGCGATACATACAAGCCCAAATGAAGTCTGCTGCCGAGCTTCCACTGCTATTGTTGGATTAGGCCAATGCTACGCGCCCCCGCTATATCCCAACCGCTGCAGGACACGGCAACGCTCACAAACAGCCACAGGGCTAAGCACTCACTCTCTGTCATCATTTTTCTGCATGTTCTGCTTTACCAAAAAGTGCAACGCAACTGAAATATAACAGGAAATGTACTCTGCAGGACTAAATCAAAGACAAGGGACTACAACTTTAACCCATCCCTTTCTACACTGAACTGAATGGCTTTGCAGAAGCAGTGTGGCAAAAATGAGGGAAAGAGGATACTGGACAGATACTGCGGCCAAACCCAATCCATTTTTGATTTGAGAGTCAGGCACACTTATCCCCCCTATGACAGCCAGCTAAAGATGGAAGAGAGGCAGATGGGTAGAAGGCTTTCTCATTGTTCTTTTCACAAAATGGTGCACCATAGGTATGAAGTTTCCCTGGAGACAGTAGGAACCACAACCAAAAAGAAAAACAGAGTAAAGCCTCAAAAACCTATGGTTTGGAAATGTTCTGAATTAGTGAATCCAGAAAAAAGAAAAATATATGGAAGTATTATACTCTCCTTCCCTACACTGTCTATAAAATATGTTGGTGTGTCAGGATGTCATTCAAATCATAGCTGTTTCAAGTCCTTTTGTGTTAAAGTGATGCCTCTTTTCAAGTTATTGATCAAATGAAAATGGAATGGCCCCATTGCTGATGGAAAGGATTTTGTCTGTATTCACATAGAGGATGTAATGATTCAGATATTATGATGCTATTACTTATTGATGTTATTGAGAACTCATAAACTACACATAAAGATCAATATACATAATTTGTCTATGTTGACAGCCTCTATCTCTCACTGCCAGTAAAACCATGCATTTATTCAAGTTCTGAGCCTGCAGAACTCAATTTAGTGAGGTGGCTGGAAGTGAGCTGGTCAGGAGGAGGCAGGGGAGGGTAACCACTCCAAAAGGAGTATTACAGCTTCCAGGTATTTCTGGGTTTCTGGGTGCTTGTTTCAGGAAGGTACAGCACTGTTTCACAACAGCTTTCAAAGACTGAAAGGCTACTACAGTTTTGGGGGGGTATGAGGTTGCGAATAGACATGCAACCCCTTTATGACTTCCTACCTTTCCCCTTTCTCATGCAATACACAACATTTGCCTCTTTCTTGAGACCCGCGATACAGAGGCACAAAACAGCCATCCTTCTCGCCCTGACGTAACCTCAACTCACCTCCTCTTGAGCTGCTTGGAGGAGGAAAGCTGTTCCCGGAGGAAGTGGGGTAGAAAGGTGAGGCTAGAACAAGCATCCCAACAACTCAAGGGGCTGGAGAAAGTGGTGCCTGCCCCTGCTGATCTGCCCCTTGCTTCCCTCCTGCAGCGATCCGTCTCCCTAGCCCCTGCCCCACAGCTGCCAAGGACCACCGGTCAGGGAAGGAGCAGATACCAGAGGGCAGCCTGCCCCCATGTCCTGGCACAGAGGCAAGGCAGGCAGCCCCCACGGCACCTCTGCGTCTCGGAGCTTTCATCCAAACCTCACTCTAGCGGCACGCACAAGCTGCCTCTGTTGAGCATGACTGCAACTCATAACTACAGCCTGTTGCAAGTGTGCAACCTATGCCTATTTTTGATTCCTGGAAATGAAGTTGTTTGTAATGAAAAATATTGTCTTCATTCTAATAAAATGGAAGTATTAAACCAAAATCCTAAGTATTTTATACAATATAAGATATATACACATATTTATAGATATACAAGATCTCCCTTGAGCCTTCTCTTCTCCAGGCTAAATGATCCTAACTCTCTCAGGCTCTCCTCATACGAGATCCTTTCATCATTCACAGTGGCCCTTTGCTAGACTTGCTCCAGTATATCCACGTGTCCCCTGTTCTGGGGAGCCCGGACCTGGACACACCACTCCAGACATGCTCTAGCCAGAACTAAGCAGAGGAGAAGACTCAAACACCTCCTTTCACTCAGTGGCGATGCTCTCCCTAGTGTAACCCAGGTGCTGCTGGCTGTTTATGCTGCAAGAGCACTTTGCTGGCTCATGTTCCACTTGGTGTCCACCAGAAGCCCTGGGGCCTCTACCGCAAAGCTGCTTTCCAGCCAAACATCCCCCAGCCTGTATGGGTGGGTGCCCAAGGTTTCTTCCTCCCCAAGGGCAAGACCTGGCATTTCCCTTCGCTCTGCTTGAGGAGATTCCTGCTGGCCAAGGTCTCCATCCTGTCAACATGCCACTGAATGGCAGCACAACCTTCTGGTGTATCAATCAATCCTTTTGTTATACCTGCAAATCTGCTGAGGGTGTGCCCTGCCCCATCCTCCAAGACATTAATGAAGATGTTGAACAGAACTGGCCCCAGTATCAACCCCTGTAGTCTAATTACTAAGTAATACATTTTTAAATGCCTACATGTGTATTTAAATTCCATGCTTGTCATCTTCTGAAAATATTTTTGAAAAAATAAGTTAAAACACAAAAATAAAACCAGTGAAATAAAACAGTCATAAAGATGACTTTTAAAAACCACTAAGGTGCAGTTGCAAGTTAAAGCACTAAAGCAAAATAATATGTATGGTGTATCCCTCTATTTTCCTCTTTGCCAACAAATTGATAGCAGAGCAAACACATTATTCCGTATGAACGATGCCCCCTAGCCCTATTATTCATACACAGTTATACAGAAAATATCTTTGCTAAATCTGAACTAACAGTGTACAACCTCAATCCTGTGTATTGTTTCTGTATATGCAGTTACTGTGCAGTATTTCAGGCTCAGGTAGCCAGCTTACTGTCTCATTATTTAGATGGCTGTCATTGAAAAAACAGTGTTATCTGAGTCACATAATTCCAATACATGATTTCACAAATGCAAATTCACAAATCCTACAAATGCAGTTATCTCATTGCTTCTGCACTCGGAAACTGCCATCCATCAAAGAACTGCAGATAAGAGAGTAGCTTTAGATTTCACCCAAGATAATCATCCATAAATTTGTTATCACTTCACTCCTCTTCATGAAGCTTGAGATCCGACAGTCTGAGGAGATGAATGGGAAAAATCCACACAACATTCAAATTTATTCATTGAAATTTATTCGATCAGGTTGTTCACAAAGGAAGGCAAACACCTACGCTGTGGTCCACTGTGCCTGAGCTGCACGCTCTGCTTCAAAAAGCTTAAAGACATATCACAGCGGAATGGCCACACCAGGTCAAAGCAAAGATCTACACCGGTGTTTCCTTCACCTCTGCACCTGCTCTTTCCTAGACATCTGCTCCCAGCCACTGTTAGAGACATTCTCAAAGGAAACTCCCAACCTCCAGAAACGTGTGGCTCAGATTTCTTTGGATCATAGAATCATAGAATGGTTTGGGTGGAACGGACCTTAAAGACCATCTAGTTCCAACCCCCCTGCCATGGGCAGGGACACCCTCCACTAGACCACATTGCCCAAAGCCCCATCCAACCTGGCCTTGAACACTTCCAGGGATGGGGCAGCCACAGCTTCTTTGGGCAACCTCTTCCAGTGCCTCACCACCCTCACAGTAAAGAATTTCTTTCTAACATGTAATCTAAATCGACCCTCCTTCAGCTTAAACCCATTACCCCTTGTCCTGTCACTACACTCCCTGATAAACAGTCTCTCACCATCTTTCCTGTAGGCCCCTTCAGGTACTGGAAGGCCGCAACTAGATCTCCCCGGAGCCTTCTCTTCTCCAGGCTGAACAACCCCAACTCTCTCAGCCTATCTTTGCGATGTCTTTGCATTTCATATTCCTCATGCTTTTTTTTTTTTTTTCCCCATCAATTTATCTAGTTCAGCTACTTTTCGAAGTTCTAATTTTTGGCCTGCATAATAATCTACAGCAAAGAGATCCACAGCGTAATCATACTTTACTTGAGAAACCATCTTTTCTGCTCTGTTCTGAACCTGTTTCTTCCACATTTCATTTTATACTGCATAGTTCTTGCGTAGAAAAAGAGTGAATAAACTACTGGCTTGGTAAAAGTTCACAAGAACTCATGACCAATGCCATTTTAAATACCAGAGCAATACAGTGTGCTTATTATCATAATAAAACAATACTTGTATTTAATGAGAAAGTCAGGATTTCAAGATCTGAGTACAGTTGTGTAGCAGTCCAAAGACTAGTAAACACAATTTTGGAAGAGACAGTGGAAATATTCCTTCTGCTAACAAAAAAGTAGATGTTCATGACTAAATACTGAGTTTTGGCCTCTTACAATCCTGGATTAATCAGTAATTTTGCGTACCTCATTGGTAATGTTAGAGATGTTATTGTTACTTGCATGCCTTAGAACTCCTATACAGCAACATGACATATTAAATACCGTAGGACACCTGGCCTATGCACTGACCATATATATGCATACAGATCAACGTCTTTAAAAGTTTATGTTTTATTATTAAGTCTTCCTATACTCACTGCAGCTCCCCACACAGACGACAAGCGGAGGGTGGAAGCTGCTGGCATAATGGCACAAACTCTGGCAATTCTTCGTTGGAAGCTGAATCTCTAATCCTCAGGCTGCTTTCAATTATACCAAGATAGGAAATAGCATGGAACTGCTCCCAGGATAAGAATTTTATAAGTGGTTCCGTAAAAGCCCTTCCCCACCCCCTGGCAATAAATAGAGAGTACAGCCACACCGAGACTCCAGCCCCCTTCTTTCTTGAAAATGCAAGGACAGCTGTAAATTACAAAAATCAAATTTAATATTTTCATGTAATGGAGCTTATGAGCTGATTTACCAGCAAAAATAACTACACGGACATTCTAAAATTCCTCAGGTTTTATCCTGGTAATTAGATTTCACCAGAGCCAAGCAAAGACAGCAAAAGAGAAGATGCTGCGAGTCCTGCGTTTCGGGGTTTGCGGCTGTGACATGTATTGATTGCCAGGAAGTAAGCAACGCTTGGAGCCGTCAGGAGCCCTGCGGTTCAGAGTTCCCGGGTGTTACAAGCTGCGTCAGGCAGCCGGCTATGCTTCGAGCTGACGTTAATCACCTACTTTGGGGTTCACAGCTGTTACAAGCAGTTCCAGCAACTTGGCGGTGCTAGTAACAATTTATTTCACTTAGCAACGAATGCTGGCATATGGGTGTTGCTTATAATTTCTAAGCAGCTTTTTGCCAATGCTGTTAGCTTCCACAGTCAGCTGGGGCTACAGTAATGGGAGATCTAAGACATTTTAAGAATATTTCTAACAGTGGTGCCTAACAACAAAGAGTACCTTTGGCTATAGTAACTGTGCATACAAACATTGCTAATATGTTGGCAACTTTCCTAATAATAACCAAGTGCCTGATACTACCTACAGCTGTGGAAGCATTAGTCAGTGCTTCAAAACGCTGCTGCTATGTCAACAACATGTATAGAGTTTAACAAGCAATTCTTACAATAACAGGAGATATTCTGCCAGAGCTCTGCGCCACAGCTAAGTCCCTCAGCGGGGTATATTAGCTCAGGCTCAGCACTGTGCTAATAAAGTCACACAGATTTTGAGCAACGTGAAAATATTGAAAGCTACACCGCCGAGAACACAGGATGCCGAGAACGCAGAAAGAGGCTCTGCTTCTGAGTACCGAAAAAAGTGTTTAACGCAGCCGAGAGTCTGAGTACAAAAATTTAATTCAGACATCACTGTTGCTATTTGTGAAGATATCTGTACATTTTTTATTTTTTTTTTTAAATCTGAATTAAAAATAAAAAGGAAAATGCTCGATTCCATATAAACAAGTTGTGGACTTGCTCCATCATGTCTTAATAAAGAGATGTTCAAGGAAGTATTAGAGTGAAATAATTTTAAAATGAACATAGTATGAAAGCTATATTATAATTCAACCCCCGAATCCTGTAATATAGAAGTGTATTTTTACATTGTTCTGCTACAGAGCAGGAAAAATCCTGCCAAATCATTCCTTAACTTCAAGTTTCGCTGTATCTGCAAATTCCACAGGAGAGTTTTTGAATTTTTTTTTCATTGGCAGAAGACAAACTTCTCTCAAAATTAATGAATACCTGTGAAATGATTCATTTTGACTCTTCTTAATAAAAAAGTGTATATTACCTTTGATTTCCTCATTTCATTTTGAAAATGTTTAAACATTTTTGTCTACAACTATTTGATTCAGCTTGCTTTGCTTTTTATATACTATACATCTAAATATAGAATCATAGAACCATAGAAAGGTTTGGGTTGGAAGGGACCTTAAAGACCATCTAGTTCCAACCCCCCTGCCATGGGCAGGGACACCCTCCACTAGACCAGGTTGCCCAAAGCCCCATCCAACCTGGCCTTGAACACTTCCAGGGAGGGGGCACCCACAGCTTCTCTGGGCAACCTGTTCCAGTGCCTCACCACCCTCACAGTAAAGAATTTCTTTCTAACATCTAATCTAAATCGACCCTCCTTCAGCTTAAACCCATTACCCCTTGTCCTGTCACTACTTGCTCTTGTAAATAGCATTCGATATGTTAATATGTGATATAAACATTAATCCTTTGAGATGCATTAAGTTATCCTATAAAAAACATGTCTAAAGATAATTTTGATTGTTTAAAATTTTGGACAGATGTCAAAGTACGTAATTTTACTGCATAACTGACTCTGTTTTCAAATTTCTTTTTCTTTCACTGTGGACTCCTTCATAAACATAAAGGGTAAATCATACTAAACCAGTCAGATCTTTTTTGATAGAAAACCAACTTTGTACCTGAAGGAGAAACAAGGGAAGCCACACATCTTTTTAACAAGGCTTTTGACACTATCATGTTTTCTAAGCAGGCTAACAACTATCCTAAGCAGGCTGAACCGCTATTCATTTGGTATATTACTAGCTAGAAAGCTACAAAAGGAAATTAGCTACAAAAATTTCATAGGATGTCATATAATCTATTCCACTTTCATACAGCGTATTCTATTTCTGCTATCTTATGGGACCAAATGACGAAATAACATGTAAGCTATTACACTTGCAGATCACGGTTCAGAGGAGATCCAAGATACAGAAATGCAGTTGTAGAATTCAGAACAATGGTAAATGAGAGAAACACTCTGGAACAAACAGGATGAAATTCAGTAAAAAGAAATGAAAAACCTTTACATGTTTAGGAACAATGAAACCCACCAAATTAAAAAAAAAAAAGGCTAAAACCCAACTTTTTAGTCTTGCACAGGCTAAAAAAGATATGCGCGTATAATAGTTCACAAGGTTGAATGTGAATCGACAATGGCATTCTGCAGGAAAAAGGGCATGCTGTTGTGTATGAACAGGACTGTTATCTGTACTCCGGTGGGAATGGAGTTTGTCATCTACTGCTGATATATGTCAATACAGCAGCTGAGTCTAAGAACATATTGTTGTTATGAGTACTAAAAGGAGAGGTCAACCATTTCTTTTGTGCTTCTTTTCAGAGATTATGTACAAGATCAAACCAAAAGCTCCAAGTGATACAACTACTTAAAAAGCAACCATTTTCAGTTGGTGGTGTATAGCCAGTGTAATCTGCCTACTGCAATATAAAACTAGACCATGATCATTAAATCCCATTTCAGCAATTGCAGGATACCATGCAGTAAGAGGAATCTAGAGAACATGTGCTCCAGTAACCCAAACCCACAAAATATTCCCTATACACTTTAATAAACTGAAAACTTGCAGCAAAACCCCCATTGAGACAGCAATGATGTGCCACAAAACGAGAGCATAGAAAAATGCTGTCAATGCCCTTGACCTACATAAACCAGGGAATTTATTCTGTGAAACAAATAAAGACCTTTGTTAGAGCTGCTGAATCTGGTGGCCCAACAGAGGCGAGGCTGACGCAGGTGTAGCCAGTAGCGAGGCTGAATGGGTATTCCCTATCCAAAGAATACACACGTACCCCTACACACATGCACACATGCACATATACACATGAACGCAGGCAAAAACCACAGCGCTTGCAAAAACACAGGCAGCACCAATGACCTCATCCTGTTTCCCTGTCTGGCTGATCAGGATGAAAGTGCTTTAGTGGAAAATATATATACATATGCACAACATGGACCCTTCCAGCAGCTGGGCTTAGACACTCTGTCCAGCAGCTGTCCCTGGACACCCAGGTCCCCCCACCTGCTGGCACATGGACATACACGAGTCCCCGAGACCCAGAGCCCCGCTCCAGTTGCTGGTGCTCAGGCACACAGCTGCACACTACGGGTCTCTCCAGCCGCTGGCCTTAGACCCCCAGCCTACCCAGTAACCTTCCCTGGGGTCCTCTGGTCTCCAGCCGCCTCGGGCACAGACACACACATGCAAAGGGATCTCTCAGTTGTCCCCCAGGCCCCACAGTCCCTTTCGTAGCTGGTTGTGGCCTCCGGGTCCCTCCAGCAGCCAACTCTCAGACCCTCTGGTCTCTCTGCTATCCAGCCCAGACTTCTGGCTGGTGCAATACCTGCCTCCCAGGACTCTTACCCTGCTCACCAGCTCTCAGCCTTTCCTCATAACAGACATGTTTCAGGCCCCTAATCAATATTCATATAATAATTGTCCAAATCACCACAACCAACAGAGCTCAAAACCTCCTAACCCCACTGACATTCAGTGACTCATCCTAAGCCTAGCTGTTCCACCACAAACTCTCGACAATTTCTCATGCTTTCCCTATATAGACACAGTAACACAGTCTACACACAGCCGTTGCATATTCCCTATCTCTCTGTCCCCATCACCTCCTTGGATGTATGCTGTCCCAGAGCTTCACTCTTTGGATGTTTAGAAACTTTTTTAAAACCTTCTAATCCAAATACTTTATGACCACTGTACACACATTTGCTCTTTCAACAGAAAGAATTATTCTTCCTCCTTGATAACTAGCCTCAAAGCTAGTTGAAAAATATTAATGTATTCCCTCATCATCATTTTAGTAAACAAGTTATGACATTTTTAATCTCTTCCCCCGAGATACATCTTCCATTCTCCTATTGACTTCTTTTGGGCTGTTCCAGTTTAAATTCTGTGAACATTTTGGCCAGATTTTTGTAGAATATTCTGATGATTTAATGACGTATTACCAATACCTTATACTATGATACTAATTGTTTCCTCACCCTATCAAGAGCCCCTTGCCATGACACAACTGAATTACCTTTTGCATATACATCAGACTGGTGGTTTACCAGTCTGGTTTTACGATGGTGGCTCAAGCCCCATGTCTGTAGCAGAAATTTCTGTTATTAGTTTTGAAATGCATGATTTTGCTCAATTCCTTATAATTTCTATTGCTCCTTTCAAAAGTGCATGTTTTTCCTCCAGAATTCAGCAAGAAAGTTCTCTTCAGTAATACAAAATGTGACAGCTTTGACAAGAGGACATGCAACTTCCCCCAAACTGTTGAAGAGCCAACACGATGGTTTAGGGAGCCTTTGTGAGAAGGTGATAGATACGGGTTTGAAATCCCTCAGCAGAATGAGAGGAGCAAATCTGCATAGAGCACCCTTATGATTCCCACAGGAGATGTGTCTGTGCGTGAGCAGAGGGGAGGAGCAATAACAGGAAATGTTGAGGTATGTTGTACAAACTATTGATATGCATTGCTATTGTGGAGGAAGCGTAATTTATTGGGATGGTCTAAGTAATGTTCTATTTTGGGGATATTCTTATTTATGCGGTTTTGTTATTTAATAGAGGGCATAAATACAGCAATGGACTGTTGTGCTCTTTTATCTTATATTTATCTTTTATAAGGAAATTTACAGAATATTTAGTTCCGTTAATACGCAGTTAATCATGGTGCTAAGTAAGATTTGTTAATTTTACTTGATAAAAAATAGTTATTTTCTCCCTCTATTTAGTTGAAACAGGGAGATTTCACAGAAATTCTGAACATTTTTACTGTTGGAGGTATTCTGGGTTTTTTAAAATCTTTTTATTTTTTATATGTCTTTCTAATTTGTGTGTTAATAATTTCTTTCAGCAGTACAATCTCGAGCAGTAGTCACTGAAGACAACAGAAGGTACAACAGAGACAAAGATGAATAATTTTTGATACTAATTAATTACAAATGACCAATTAGAGAATCCATTAATTTCATTTTGTGGCACCAAATCAAATGGCCCGTGTTTAAAGCGAGAAGAGTGCTTCTTGCAGGGGCAGGAAAAGAACCAGGCCATTAGAGTATAATCTGTCAGTTTTCACACGCACAAGTCCTAGTGAGGATAAAGAGAAATCTGTCTAGCATTCAGTGGCAAGATCTGTCCCGAATTTGCCTAATTGCTTCGTAAGTGCTATTGAGACAGGAAATGTAGCTGCTACTGCAGTTGTAAAATGAAAGGCAGAGAAGGAAGATGGTTATTGAGTCTATTTTTAAGTATGAAAAATGCATTCACGTAGTACAATGATGCAGACATTCAGACACACCAGAATGGAAATACGAATAGTACAGTGAAAGAACTGGCTTGTGTTACATTTCAGGATAATGACAACGACCGTGGACCTACACATTACAAAAACACAATGGCTGAATAGCTTATAAGGTTTAAAGGTTAGTAGAAGCATCCCACAGATAATATTTCATGTGCAAAATATGCTTTTGAGAATTTTATATTACATCACTGTTTAAGAACCAGAGGGCTACTGTCCTGTGAGTTCACATAACTTAAAGGCTGTCAATAATTTCCTGAGGTCCCATTAGTTGGCGAAACAAATGACCATACTGACAGTGGCCCTTCTAAACAAAAAATGGGCATTGTGACTTTTATTTTATGTCCTATTACAGAATTTTTTAAAAAGTACTCCTTCAAGAGCCAGGTAGCCTCAGAAGAGACGACATTATCTTTTTTCATTACTCACAACAGGTAAGAAATCACTGTAAGGTACACCGGGATCTGGCAAACCAGTTGTATATGGGTAGCCCTGAAATGCCAAGCCACCACAACAGAAGCAACTGATGAACTTTATCACAGAGCTAATCCCTCCGCAATGGATGGATGGGGCATGGCATTGACGCAGCGTAATGCCACTGAAGCATTTCCAACTACAGTTCAGAAGGGCTTTTAAACAAAGAGAAACTGTCTACTTAAGACAGATCAGTCTCCCCAGGGCTATAGCAAAATGCTTCTTCTGAGTGGTTTACCTGGGGTGAATCTTGACGGGCATTGAAAAAAACAGGTATTTATCATTACCAGAAGTATTACCTAAGAGAAGCCATTTTAGTGGTTATCCTATTACAATTTGTCTACCACTGCTGATGGAGATAAACAGATCAAGAAAACAAACCCTCAGTAATTTTTACAGTACTACCAACATCAAGTATAAAAAAACCCAACTTGTTCCCTTCCTCAATTAAAATAAGATTAAAAAGAAATCACAGTGGCATTCTCTTTTTACCCCCTCTGTTCTAGAAGGTTCATAGTTCAAGCTTGACCTACTCATTTAGGGTGAAATAAAGAAAACAAGAATTTATTTTTCACAGGGAGGATGGAGATTCTTGCATAACAACAACAATGCAGGAACCGAGGCGTTAAGTAAAACACCAAATATCACAAGTGTTGCAATTGAATCCTGAGGGCTGACAGCTCTGTTCAGTCCATGCCTCCAGGGCCAGCGGCAGCTGACAAGCTGGGGCTGAAAATGAGGGAGTTTGTGTACGAATGAGGATCTGATGATATGTACCCACTGACTAGCTTGTGGGTGATGACTCAACGAAGTTTGTTAATCATTTGCTAAGAATAAGGCCCTAATTAACAAGTTAGTGTGAATGTGGATTTATGGCTTTCCAACAGTCACCAAATTACAAACCTAATGTCTATGAATAAAAAAACTGTCTTTAAAAAAGCATAGGGTTTTTTTTCCCTAGGCTAAATAATGAAATTCCATTGCAAGTTAACCTTTATCTTCCTAAATGACTTACCTAGATTTCAGAGAAGTATCTTAATTAAATTAAAAAAACATCCCTCCATGGATGGTTATCCTATTTATGAGCTCACCGAACCAGCAGGTTGAATCCTGCAGGGCTGGCACATGAGTTTGCTTTCTTCACACCTCCTCCAAATCCTGCATCCATTGGTGGATTCAACCACAAATTCTTGTCATTTCAAAGTAATTCTAACAGTCCTCAAGACTCTGCTGGGATAGCTGGGAATCGCAGCAAAGAGGAAGACCCTTAGTCAGGAACCATCCACCTCTTCTCCTCCTTTGCAGTGTCCTCAGTAGTGACCATGAGTTGGGAGACCCAGGAATAACAGACACGGATGCCTTCAGACTAGCAGTTCCTAATCCTGTTGTGCAGGTATATGGCCCAGAACACATATGTGGCCTTTGGCTTTCAGCAGGCAGCACACGGGCAGAGTCAGACACCTCAGAGCATTCGTTTGTGTAACTGTCCGTAGCACGAGGGAAACGGCAAGCAGGAAAGCAGGTATGAAACTCTGCCTTTCTGCCAAGGCTATGCCTGTCCTCTCTGTAAAAGCCTAGCAGCCAAGATTTCCAGGATGTATGCCCCTCCTTAATTCCAGGTGTTCACATCTTCCTCTCCCACCACCGTAATCACAAGACCACAGCTACACCAAGGAAGGGCACACTGCTTGCACCATGCAGCAAAAGGCCATTGCAAACCATGCAAGGCATTCATACCTCCCCTTCTTGGCCTTATCTCCGCCTCTTGTTACACCTGGGGAGAAACTGTGGAAACCATTGCATTTAATAGGCCTGACCACGGTGATATGTCACAGACACTTTCACAGCATGACTTCTGGTCACTGCTGTCAGGAGATGTATGCAAAAAATGAGGTTTAAGCAGGAGCCAGGTGTGACACCACTCAGATGACAGCAGTTCAGGCACGTGTACAAGCAGAAGCATCAATGCTGGCAGAACTCTAGGTTAAGTTGGGACATGCCAACCAACTGTACGTACAGGCCCCATAAAAATTCGGCTGCTAGAGCTTTTGTTTTAGGTGCTCAAAGCTTTTCTACATCCAACATTAGATGCATACACTATCCCACATTTGAATTATGACATAAAATTTTTGTAACAAGTTGTTTCATATCATAAGTGAGCTTCTGTTGCCTTGGGAGAATTTATCGGTTAACTAGTGCTGAGGGCAGAGAGAGAGGTTTGGCCACTAACTCCATTTAGTTTGTGACAGGCATTTCCACAGCAGCTGGCTGTGATCTTAAAAGCAGAACCATGAATTCATGTGGTGATTAAGCAGACTGAGGAAAACAGTAACTTTATAAATACTCAGCAGAACGTATACTAATACATCTTCCACTGGAGGATTTCAGCCTTTGCCACCGCAATGCTCTTCCGTGCCTGAGAGAGGTTTCGGAGGAAAACAGAACACTTGCTTGAAAAATAAAGTTAGCTGGCATTTCTAATATCACTAAAATGAAGTTTAAGCTTATTTTTGTCCATTTTATGTCTCAGGTACCACTAGAAAGACCCAAAAAGATTTTCACTTAATAGGCTTAAACCAGATCCATATAGAGATGCATGTGTGCTGACTGTCAGTATAAAAGCTACAGATAACATCACCTGAAAATTATGTCTAGGAGGAAGCAGAAAATTTCCACCCATTGGAGGAAGAGGACTAAATGAGACACAGGAGGAAGAAATGAAATGATGACCCCACAACCAGGGTAGTATAAGGACAATACTAGCTGGTTTTATAAATGCTGTGAAAGTGTAAAGATGGAGTAAAGAACCCATAGTTTTGCCAAGAGGGATTTGTTTGTATTTCCTTGCTGTGAATGAGAACTTGGTACAGCACACAAAGCAGAAATTGCTTGGGAGATAATCAGAAAAATTAATTTCTGAAGAACATTAGTCAGTGATTGCAGACTTCCTGTTAAATGAGGCTAGAGGTTTAAAAAGTATTTTTCCATGATAAAAGAAAAATCATTACGCATATGCATCTGCAGAAGAAAAAGAAGCTGAGGAAGAGCCTTTAAACATGTGACAGGGAATCCAGTCAGGTATGGAAGCGTAGTGTAAGAGCAGCCAAGTCAGAGATCCTACAGTGGGCTGGAAGGGACCTAAGCTCTTCTGACACAGACTGCTCCATTTCCTTAGATAATCTGACAAACACTTAATAAAGTTGGAAGGTTGTTCCTGAAGTCTGAGCTGAGTCTCTCTCACTGCAGTGGAGGAAAGATCCTGCCTCTGCTCTCTTCCTCCCAGCAGTCACCCCGTTCATGCTTGAAGCTTGTCTCCGTTCTTCCTTCCCACCCCTCCGTCAATAATTTCAGCTCTTCTGGCCTTTGCAGGCCAAGTTTTCTGGACTAATTATCATTCTCTTTGCTCACCTCTGAGCACATAACCTTCAAGTGTCACGCTCAGGTGCGGACACAGGCTTTACCAGAGCTGAGCGCTTATCCCATTATCACATTTCCCCTTGCACATCTCCCGTTGGTCAGAGACCTGAGCTAATTCTTTGGGCTTTATTATGTCATTTCCTTTAGGAAGGTAGTAACAGGGTCAAAATTCAGACAGCCCTTGGTGGTTCAAGCTGTACTAACTAGCTGAACACAGAACAACAGAGCTGAAAAAGCTCATGAACTCATTAGTTTCTGGACTCCTCAAGGATATTCTTCCACGTTTCTTCAAAAACCAGTGTGTTTCCTGCTGTTTGTTGGCACTTTTGTTCCTATTTTTCAGTGCTTCAAATTCCAGAATAGCCTTTCCTGTCAGAGAAATCGGCAAACCAGAGAAAACTTCCCAGTGGCCACCCATCAGTAAGCAAAGCTAATTCAGAGGGACAGTGAGGCTACGCTGTGTTTCTGAGCACAAGCCATGAGATATCAGGAGACGGAAGAGATTCTGGAGGTTTCTGTCTCTTTTTATGCCACTGCTACTCTGCTGCTCTCTTTGTCTGAGTATGGGATTATTGCTTTAACTATTCAATAGCCTTCGACCGTACTTACTAAATCATCAGATAGCACTAGGTAAAGATGGGCTGTGAGCAAATTAAAGGTCAAAATTAGAACTAATAAACAAAATCTCAGCAATTAGACAAAATAGCTTGAAAATAAATCAGGAATTCAATAGAAATATGGGCAAGCTATCACATTTGCAGGCAGAAATGATCACCAGCACAAACATAAAATGGGAACTGAGTGGTGTTTCAGAAAAGAACATTGGTCCAGTTTAGGGAATAACACTTCAAGTAGGCTGTGGACCAAGGAGAGGGTGCCCAGAGATGAGCATAAGGAGTGCCCAGAGGTCCAGAAAACAACACTTTTGGGGAAAAATTGGGATTTAACCTTGCTGGAAAGAGACAGTGGATCTGATAGGAGTGTTTAAGAATATAAAAGGCTTCTTTCATAAAGGCAATGAGAATAAACTCTACTCTTTCAAAAAGAAAGAAATTATGAATTTAGATTGCAGATTCCAGTTAGATCTGATGAAAAAAAAAATCTGCTAGCCATGCACTGGAGAAGGCAGGTTGCACGATCACCATTTTGAAAAGCTTTAAACCCAGATTAGTAAAAGAACATTGACAGTAATGATACAGATAGGTTAAATATAAAAATACAATAAAATTTTATTAAAAATCAAATATTCCACTACATATATAGTCCCAGTGGCTTGCCAAATGACTCAGAAACTAAAGTGCCCAAACAACAGAAAAATCCTTGGCTTTTACGACCAAGTGAATCCTGTGACCAGCTGTATTTTTCAGGCCTATGACTGTAAGTTCAGGATGATCACTAACCCAGTCCGATAATTTTGTTTTATCCCTATGCCCTAATTGATGCCCCATACAGATTCCCATAAGCCCATTCTTTGAGCTGGGAAGCAAACTTTGTGCTATCTTTAGAAATTAAAAAATTTACAATAAGAAACTGTTAAATAAGTAGAAACAAATATATTAAATGTGAATAGAAAGTTGAATAAGAAATCATTTTGACTGATTCCACTCTACACTGGTGGAATGTAGAAAGAGTAACAAAAAAACCCCTCAATCTCTTTCCACTTTCATACATTGTTTAACCTACATTTTTGCAATTTTTCTTGTTATATAAATTGTATGCAGAGAGCCAGTCAAATATTATATCTTAAAATTTAAATGACAGATGTATGAAGATTCATATTTTTATCACTTCTATTTCTAAGTATAATCATTTTGACAGTATATGAAACGATTTATAATCCTAGTTAGTTTTGATAAAAAATTATATTTTGTTTTCCCCAACAGTGGAAGTCCACACTGAATACACAGTTTACAATCTTCAGGCAGCGGTTTTCATTACCTACAGCTTTCTTCAACTTTTGGCAGCATTCAAGAAATTTTCCACTAGCTACGTTTTCTTTCTGTATCATTGGATAAGTCAAAAAAAGTCAGAAAATACGGAATAGCAGGCGACTGTTACCTGATTATACAGAAGGCACATTCCCCTTGGTCAGAAGCAGAACAGCAGGTTTGGGGGGTTTTTTCACCTGCTTGTTTTGTTTTTATGATATTGAAAAAGTCTATCCCAACTGAAAGATGGAACCAGGACAATACTAAGAGCAGATACTAACTGCCATCAAAGTACCTAATGAACAATAACTGGTTAGGCTTTAACTGAATATATACAATAGGATGAAAAAAAGAAAGATTGTGTCAAATATTTCCTTCAGCTTCCAGTTTTTCACATCTGAATTTCTTTTTAAGCCAGAAAAAGAATAAAGAAGATTGCTACCAATGTGGCTTTAATATGATTGGTAGTCACAGCAGACACACTCAACAAAATATCCTAATTGCTGTATATTTGTTCAAATACATTACCCAATGTAATTGGGCTTACAGAGCATATTTATCTAAATGTGTAAAAAGACAGACTTTCTTTAATATGTTTTTATCTCATGGTGTAAGAGAAGTTGTTTTTTTAAGTGGTTTGGAAATAACATGCATGTTTTACTTTCCCATCTGCCTGCAGGCGTGAGTTGGCATTTGCTCTACCGCAGTGTCTGTGGTAGCCTACTGAGTTGCCATCAGGACTGCATAGGATGTTATGTCACGTCAGGCCAATAGTAAATGCAACCAGATTTTTAATTAAAAATAGCAAACCCAAAGATGATACTTGTATAAATGTATACAAAATGAATAAACACATATACAAAGAAATAAACCATTGAAGTATGGTCGGGGGTTTTTGGTGTTTCTGTGGGAGGTAGCACAGGTCTTTTCATTTTCCCTATTCACCTTTTTGCTCATGTTTGCTTTTTAAATAAATTCTCACTAAAACTAGAGGACAGAAGTAATGTTGTCTGTCAAGTAAGGCTGAGGAAGTACACTGTCCATAAACCCCGCAGTCCATTTGCCTTAGGGGGAAGCCTTTTGTGATTCCATTTCTTTAATGCCTGCAATGTACTTGATATTTTCAACAATTAACAGCAAAATATGTTACTTCACAACATGCCACATTTCCCAAGACCTCATATTCTTTGGCATAAAACTCTCTAACAGGATCAGTATATTTAACTTTCAGGCATCTTATGATTTGGGAAATTTTTCTGCCAAAAATGACTGCCAAAGTCACGCTAAAGGCTTTGCTTTAGCCTGCAAGTTTGATGCATATGGGGCACATATTGCTTTTGATATTTGTCAAAGACAGATCCTTCTGTGTGTTGTCATTAGCTACTGGTGAAGCAAAATAAATGTCTGCAGAAATTATGTATAGATATATACACATAACACACAGAGAGGGTCCTACACTGCAAACACTTTGTAAACAGCAATCCCTGATCATTAAAGTACAATAACACTAAGCTCTGAAGGTCACCATATGCCTGCGCTTTGTGCTACATCATGACTAAACACTCAGTGCGCTGATGGAGTCTATGCCGCCTGTGACACCTACCCCTGAAAAGACTGCAGGAAAAATGAGGGTGTACTTGTTTTCCTGCAAATCTCTAGTCATATTGTGCATCCTTCATGACATAGCAAGGGCATTGCTGATGGCTTAAAGAACAAACTGGACAAAATGTGATTTTGATTTAATAGTAAAATAATGAAATATTCACTTATGTCTACTAAAGGATTTCTATTGAAATTACATTTACAAACAATCAATCATGGCAGACAAACAACTTCACACAAGACCGCAAAATTTAAATATGTCATGTATGGACTTAGGCAGAGCACCTGTCTCCAGGAGTCTTGCCTTTTTGCTGCAATGGATTTCAAGGCAATTTCAGAAAGACTGAGACACCTTGACTGGAGATTAATGATAAGTCGCAAATAACAGAGCAGCTTCTTCTGCTCCCTTCTGCTCCCGTGGTGAGAGCAAAACAGACTAGAAAACCATTAAGATGCGATTTCCCTGAGAAATGCACCCCTGTGCCTGTATACATTGCCACCTTTGATAAAAAACAATTAATTCATCGGAGCCGGCCAGAACCCTCCTCCTCCTCCCCAGCCAAGCAAGGAGTTGCTGGATGTGGTATGTGGAGAAAGCTACCGCAGGCAGCACCAGCAGAAGGTAGACCTCCCCCCACAGCGTTAGGAGCGCAGGGTGCACACAGTGCTGCCTCTAACACACTGCTGGGCAGATCTGCATCGTCTCCTCTTAGAGTAAATGCTTTTAATAAGGACTTGAAAGAAGGAGCAACAAAAACTACACTTGATCCTCCTCAGAGGTTCAGGTGAAGGAAAAAGGTGAGCTGTTACTGCAACAGCTCAGGCCTTCAAGTAATTCTCTGTTCAATGTTTAATCACTATCTTATTATCTGGGTGTAGAGCAGTAAGTTTAGAGGCATCTGAATGTAAACTGAAATCAAAATATTTCAAAGGGGAAAAATAGCAAAAAGCTTGGTGTGATAATCATTGTTGTCTTAACATTTTTACCTGACCAAAACTATGGTTGTGACTACTGTTTTCCCCAATTTCTGTGAGAATGCATACCAGTCAACCTTTTCATAGTACAATGATTTTATCTACATTGTAATATTCAAACCATTTTTTAGTGTTTAATAGAAGTGCTATGTTAAAAGTTTGGGTTTTTTAAAAATAATAATTCCACTTGCATCATATCGCTTTAACGTAGGATTTATGTGTCCCTGAAAAGGTTAATACACAGCGCTGCAATGAGTTTTATTAACATACTGAACCAGCCAGATTACAGCCACTTGCACATGTAAAATGATGTACTAGTGTGGATGCCCTCTGTATTGTTAATGCCTGATAAGGGGAAAATTATGGACCAACTCTTTTCTTTTTATGCAGAAGAGAGGAGCAGACATGCTAAGCAGTTTTCCCAGGCTACGTGGAAATTAAGGACCTCTATCAATAAGTAACTAACAGTTGCATTAGGCAGGCTGCTGGTGCACACCTCGTTCCTCTTAATGCACAATATGGCACAGCCAGTTGCTAGTCACCTATGGTGTAGTAAATTCAAACTATACTTTAAAATGTGATTAGGAGTTGTGAAATTTAGACTTGTTGAAACAAAAAACCCCAACCAAGCAACCAACAAAAAGTTTTGGGGGACTTACTTCTTTTCTGAATAATTTTTTCCCAAGATTATCCTACCTCAATATATACATTTTCTTCTTTCCTAGAAGACTTCTGAATACTGGTTAATTATGCAACAATGATTTTTAACTCCTTTTTAATCATAAGCATTACACTTGGCAAAGGATATCTCTCATTCTTATAGCATGGGTTTAACTCAGAGCCCACTTTTGCAATTTGCATCACAGGAATAGTGTTTTATACCCACAGAAAAAATTCTTGAAATCTCTTTTCTGGGCACAAGGTTTTAACTGAGTAGTAGACTTAATTATGCCTTTAATTTGTAAGAGTAGCGGATAGGTTGAAAAATGTCTGGAAGCTAATAAATAGAAGTTGAAAGAGGTCCTTATTCTTGTCATTTAATGACAACCTGTTTGTCACTTGTGGTAAAGAGCTGGTTTGAAAGAGTTTATTTTCCCTGTTTCCTTCCCCCACCCAAGCTGTTTCTTTACAATACCCCCTCCTTGTTTTCCAAGGCCATCCATGATCAGGGTTTGCTCACTGCAACAGATTTTGATATGTCAACAGAAAAACGATGAGGGCAGTTGCTGTGCACTGTTGCTATACAAGTGTTATTTTTGAAATACCCAAACTTATCTATCATGATAAGGACTTTAAAAAATCACTATTCCTAAGCTGATCTCACTGCTTAATTCAGAATCTTTATTTCAATGCAACCAAGACTGTATAGCTAGAAAACAAAATAAAGATCAAACATATTCACTTATCCGAATTTCCTCCTGTGCAGGTACTATATTTCAGCAGACACCGTCAAATAGCTACATGCTCAAACAATATTTTACTGTTACATCATCGTAAATATTTCCTACAAACTTAACTATTCATGGTGCAACTTGCAGCCTTTCCCTCTTGGTGGGATCTATACATCAGTCTCAGCCGAAAATATCTAGGTTTTTAGGAATAACTAAAGATTTCAAACCAGCTATGCAGTAGTTTCCTGCTTATTGAAGACAAATGTAGCATGAATCAGCAACGTGCCCTTGCGGCAAAGGCAGCTGATGGTATCCTGGGCTGCACGAGTAGTGTTGCCAGCGGGTCAGGGGAGGTGATCCCTCCCATCTACTCAGCACTGGTGAGGCCACACCTGGAGTTCCAGGTCCAGTTCTGGGCTCCCCAGTACAAGAGAGACATGGACACACTGGAGAGAGTTGAACAAAGGGCTGTGAAGATGATTAAAGGACTGGAGCATCTTACACATGAGGAAAGGCTCAGAGAGTGTGGCTGTTCAACCTGGAGAAGAGAAGGCTCAGGGGGAATCTCATCAATGTATATAAATGCCGGAAGAGAGGAGCAAAGACAACATAGCCAGGTCTTTTCACGGTGCCCAGTGACAGGATCAGAGGACAGGACCAGGCTCCACAAAAGGGAGCTTCAGTTTGAACATCAGGGAATACTTTCTACTTTGAGGGTGACTGAGCGCTGAAATGGGCTACCCAGATCGGTTGTGGAGTTTCCATCCTTGGAGATATTCAGAAGCTGTCTGGAAATGGTCCAGGGCAACTAGCTCCAGGTGGCCCTGCTTGAACAGGGGGCTGGACCAGATGACCTCCAGAGGTCCCTTCCAGCCTCAATCATTCTGTGACTCTGTGCTTATATATGTTTTCTATTGGTTATGTATTTTAATAATGTATGTAACATAAGGAGATCTACTGTAAAAAAAAATGGACTCTTTTCACGTAATTTTCATTTAGGAATCATACACTTTCAAGAAGAACAGTATTTTTGTTAATTATCTCAAACCGCGTGTTTACATTGTGCTCTTCTGTATCAAAAAGAAGCATAGTTAATTCATATTAGCATCTGAACAGTCTATTACAACTTCACTGAACTGTATCTTGCTTACTTTCAGATTTTTTGAACAACTTTCCTCCATCTCGTAATGTATTTGTCAATTTTTCACTGTTACCAAGCTTTCCAAACAAAATAAGAGCTGAGAGCAAAAGAGGACCATGTAGAAGACTGCCTTCGATTTCTGCATAATTGTGTGACTACACATTTTTTTGTGAAATAGAACAATGTGCATAACATTTTAAAATGGCTGATGGACTACTGGAATTTTAAAGTAAAAGAATAACATGAATTTTTCTGATCATCTGTATGACTTAACCCAATTTCTAGTGGAGCTGGGGAAGTCTTGATTAAATAATCCAAGTGATGCTGAGTTTAAAACATCATTCTGCTCCAGTGCCTAATTATGGTTTCTGTTAAGCATTTGTATCTAATTCTTAATTTGCTAATTTTACTTTCTAGACAGTGGGTACTTATATTTTTCATGATAGTTTAAAGGGCCTCACTTAACATCTTTCTTTGCATGCACTTTTAAGGCCACAGATGAGTCACCTTTTAATAGGCATATTGATTAAGCAAATATTATATTGTACTTTACACTACTGAACTCAGACCTAAGACCACAGGAAAAAATGCAGAGGATTTTTAAACTGATTCAGAGAAGACATGGCATTCTTGGCCATAAACACATTGAGTAGAGGACCAGGTAAACTTTTCAGCTTCAGAAATCAAATTATTTTCAGTTTCAGTTGAATGGTTTTCTGAACCAGCTTAAAGAATTGCAATTCTTAAAAACAGTCAGCATGAAAGGAAATTTCTTACTTCATATTCTCTTTTTCTAAAGAACTAGACATCATTGTAAAGTGTATACTCTCAAGAATAAAAACAGCTAATAAATTTAGACATGAATACTAGGAATAGACACAAACAGATATCTGCCATCCTGATTCTGACTTATTTTAGGTTTTTTTAAGGAGAAAAAATACTGTACATGTGCTGCAAAAAGAAAAGTCTGGTCAACTCTGGAGAATCTCTAGGATGTGACAAAACTCAGTGGTTTAGAATCACAAAGACTCGGAAATATCTGGTTACTACTAGGTGCAATGACAAAAGCTTTCTAAAAACCACTCTGGAAATTTTCTGAAAACCAACTCAGAAAATTGTGAACTTCAAAAAACATACTTTCCCTAAAGGATACCTTGTACTTTCTTCAAATCAAATGGCATGTGATAAAGAGACAGTCTTTGAGTTTCAAGGCAAAACTAGCCAAGACAAAACTGCTACTTGCTTTTCCTTCACTGCAATGAAAATATTATTGATAAGAAGCAATTGCTCTGAGAAGCTCGACAGATTCATTACCGGAAGATTCTGGGAGATGAGGTGAGGGAGGGGAACAATTATATTCTTCTAGCCAATGTAGAGATACTTTCTACCAAAATAAGAGGAAAGGCAAAATATTGCATTAGCTACCTTTATGCAACTGTAAGGGCTCATATTTGCCCAGCTCTTTTTTTGCAGTTATGTACGTATATAGCATGGTAAGATTATCAGATATAAAGATACGAAAGCTAATAAATGGCAGAAGTGTCTTATTCCACGTTGCATTGCAGATACTCAAAAGTCTCCTAAAACCAATATATTGCAAATGTTGCCAAACCTCTTTTTTGTCTAAACAGACTATTTTTAAGCTTATATTGAAAAATTTACAATTTCCACGGAATTGCTTCCTCGCTGTTAGAGCAATTAAGAGACGCTAGTACATAGACTGTAAAAAATAGAAAAGCTTTACTATAATTTTTGCACTGTAGTATTATTTTAGTGACTTTGAAACACGTGTATATTTCAGTTTTAAGAAAGACACCAATATGGAATTGCTGTGATTCTAGAAGAGGCATTAACCGTGAAAAGTGATAGTAGAATATAACGTGATTGAATTGAAAAAAAAAAAAAAAACCCAGACCTGAGCAAGGACTCAGATTTATACTGCATGCCATGAAACTGTTGTTAACACAGATTTAAATTTGCTTCGTGTGTGTGTTTGTGTGGAAAACAGCCACTCTCAGATGCACAAAATCAGGAGGTATAACCTAACTGATACACCTCATTACCCTAAGTGTGGGCAACACGCACAAAAGCACAGAACTGAGAACTGCGAACTCATTTTGAACAGGCGAAGTGCAGTGGCAGGCAACAGTTCTAGCTCAGGTCCCCAGCACGCTGAAACCATCCCGGTGCGACACTGAGCTAACTCAGCCTGCCTCTCAGTAGGAAATAATTTGTGGGGAAAGCTACGTGCTGACACAGCCACCGAGTAGCTCTGCCGTCCCCTGCTCCAGAATTTGCTTAGTCACAGTATTCCTAGGACTTTTGGACCTCCAAGATGGTGAGGTCAAAGAGCTTCTTAAAAAAAGATGAAGGAATTAAGAAAGATGCAGAGGGAAGTCGTTAAGTTTTGTATCCTCTCTTGGTCCTGCACCAAGGAGGAACAGAAAAGCAGTGAAGTATACTACACATAGAAAACCCCAGAAAGAGAGCAGAGACCGTGGCTCACTGGAGCCATGACTGGGGAAATCTCGTTGACGAGGAAGATGAGCTGCCAGGACACAGCTGGTGTGGAGAGAGGACAGCGTTGGAAGACAAAGTGGCAGGCAGGTCTCTCGGGGAACGTCCACAGGGAACTTTATGCAGCATGGATTTACAGTCTTCTAGATGGATGGATTGTCTCTTATCTCAGGGGACAAAAACAGCGGTCAAAAAATATTCCTCAACTCTACGGGTGAATTTACTATTATGCCATTTTTTATTCATTGATTTTACTTCTGCCTTTAATACTTTATTTAAGTAAATCCAGATTATTTTTTTTCCTTTAGCCATCTCTGCTTAAGGGTAGCTGATGTTGGAAGCACTACTCTGCTCTCTCCCTCTAGTTGTAGTCAGGCTGCAATTTCCTTTGTCTTTTTTTTAGCTAAAACATTTTTTGTAAAATACAGAGTCATCAAAACTGGCTGTCGATGTAGACTGAAGTTGCTTAGTTATTAAGGAGACTTTTAAACAATTCAGCACCTATTATCAGTATTACAACATTTTTAGTCCTTGTGCTTTCAGTAATGGATTACTGATCCATAGAGGTTTGAGATATGAAACCTCAAGCAGTTTAGGACCTTCCCACCTGACAGCTAGTCCAGACGTATACAAGTTGCAGAGATGCTCAGAAAAGTTATGGCATCTTGTGGGAAGATAATTTTGGTGTAGATTCACTTTCCACTCAGGTAGATTTCTGAGTCCCAGCCCTCTGAGTGGTTTCCATTCTTCTGGAAGGACCAGGTTGAATAGGTTGGGCTGGATGACCGTAAGACTTGCAGCAGTTACAGGACTAGTCATTACTTTGCAGAAACAGAGGAGAATACTGTGCACCTATTTCTGAAGCTAACACAGAGTCTGAAACCTGTTTGTATTTTATTTTACATCACTACTTACAGAATCATGCTGTTGACAACTGATCAGAATAAATCACTCTCTAGGACACTGTCACCAAGGTTGTAAATAAAAAGCAAATACTAGACTATTAATAAAGTGACAGCCTAACTCTATTAACTGAAAGAAGGAATTTTCAGAAAGTGACAATAACAAACTAGTTTTTAAAGAGAGAATCTTTCAGATTTTTCCACAGTGATAAGAGGAAATTCACTGTGAAGTATACTTCAAAATTCCATCTGCTACACCTGGAGTATTTTGTCCTGAAGGTCAAAATTAAGATTTTATTTAATTTCTAAAGTGAGGATATGGCACAAAATCAATATTGAATCATTTTAAGTCTCTGTCACTATTCTGTGTTCAAAAACTATCCACCAGTTAATAACATTTCTATATTAAATGTGTTAGATTTTATTCAATATTCCACCTGAGAACAAGACATGAATTTCTTAAATATAATTTTCCTTTCAGCATTCACTTGAATTTAGGGGTTTGCATCACTTCTTATATTTAGGGTTTACCTTTATTCTTTTCGGAAGCATGTAAAATTGTACTCGTGTTTCAAATAAACAATATTGAAAAAAACCCCAAAATTCTAGTAAGTGATTGCTTTTATTTACATTTTGAATCGATACATTTTGTTGAGTGTTAAACACAAAAAAACCCCCTTAAAGCTGAAGGAGGGTGCATTGGACCCAGGCAGCAATACCCAGCTATGTAACATAAATAAGCACTAATGGTGGGAATCAGAAGTGGGGAGGGATTGTTGGTGCTGTTGGTGCGGGGGGGTATGGGTGCTGTTTTCTAGGTCACCGTTTAAAGAGTGGGAGGGATTCAGAATTTCTTTAGGTAAAGAAAGCTGGTATTCTCTGATAAAATAAAGGACTGCTGCCTAGTCTTATGTAGGACAGTGTTGTTTTCTTTCAGTTGACATTAATTGGGTGGAGTTGTCCAATTTCTCTGTTTACAGCAAATAAAAGACACTCTGGTTTCCAAGCCTGGATTGCTGTGGCGTGGTTAAGATGAAGCCCCAATTTTAAGACTGGTACTTTTCCATTTTACTTGATGTGCATTTGCAGAATTGTAGAAAGGAGACTCCAACTTTATGCATCACTCAGTATCAAAGTAAAACTAGTACAGATTCTAGAACTGTGTTTGCAATAAGGAAACGGCAATCTGAAAGAGGACTCATTAGTATATGACACTTAACTTGTCGAATAAGAGAGTGAAAATAAATCAACATTTCTGAAGAAACTGGGTTGCAAGAAAGACATGGACTTTGGATAATGAGTCCAGCAAAGGGCAACAAAGACAATTAGGGGACTGGAGCATCTCTCTTATGAGGAAAGGCTGAGACAATTGTGTCTGTTCAACCTGGAGAAGAGAAGGCTTGAAAGGGAACTTATCAATGTGTATAAATACGTGATGGGAAGGAATGAAGAACAGGGAGCCAGACTCTTCTCAGTGGTGCCCAGTGACAGGACAACGGGCAATCCGCACAAACAGAAACACAGAGAGATTCTGTCTGAACATCAGGAAACACTTTTTTTTTATTATGAGAGTGACCAAGCACTGGCACAGGTTGCCCAGAGAGGGTGCAGAGTCTTCATCCTTGGGGACATTCAAAAGCCATCTGGACATGGTCCTGGGCAACCAGCTCTATGTGGCCCTGCTTGAGCAGATGGGCTGGACTAGGCAATCTACAGAGGTGCCTTCCAGACTCAATTAGTCTGTGAATCCCATGAAAGCGACTGGAATTGTCGGATGCTAGCCCTACAGCAACATGTCAGAACCTTACCGGCCTGTACCGAAGAGAAGGCTAATTAGTTAATTGGTCTCAACTTATAAATCAGTAGGTGGGAAGTACGTCATTCTTAAAACAGAAGTTATAGATGTGTTATGAGCGTTACTGGATTAAACAGCTTGTGTTACACAAGAGGCAAGTCTAAGTGATGATAGTAGCAATGCATGGATTTCTTAGCCCATAAAGACCTTCTAGGTAGTGTTTTAAGTTAATTTACTCTACCTGATCCTTTGTTTTATCAAAAATCAATTTAGTCAGTCAAAGATAGGATACAGAAAATGTCATCTGACATGTGGCTAAAATCTTGGAGTTCTATGCAACTTCTAAATTCTCACTTTTGAGCTTTAAACCTCAATCACCCATGACTCCAGTGGCTGCTTGATCAGAGAAACAACAATCACAGGACTAGTGTGTACCTTTACAAGGTAAAGGTAACAGTCTTAACATTGGTATAAAATAAATTCTTACCAAAAAAAGGTGATAGACCATCACTGTAACTGATTTATTTTCTACAACTGAAGTCAGTTGATAATGTCACTGCTCTGTGGCTTATATCTTAAAAGAGAAGGTGCTGCAGCCCCGCAGAAACCACTTGCAATGAAAAATGTATCAAACTGAGTAGGTAGATGCACTTTCCCATGCTGGTTGGAGTACTGGTTAAAGACTGGGCAAGAAAGTGAAGAGTATGGCAAGCACCAAGTTGAATGCAAAGGGCCAGCGTTGGTAACATGGTGGGAAAACAGTTTTCTTCTGCTCCATTTGCCAGGACATTTCCTGTGACTACCGCTTCTTGATGAGTGTTAAGGAATCATATGACATATTGGCCCGACAGGCCAAACACTCTCTTAAGATATCATCCAAACTACCAGCTTTGGTGATCCAGAAAAATGACGCTTTGCTAGTCTTGAGACATGTCTTGTTGGCTAGGATGTGGGATGACTTTACAATTGCCTCTTCAGTTGCAGGGATTGAAATTCTCATTTAACTAACTCGGTTCTGCAGCGCTACTTTTATCTTCTTCTAATTGAACGTGGCAAAATATTCAGTCTGTGTCTCACAGCTGCACAGGTGATAGTATAATAACATGCAATAATTACATTTTACTGTCTCAGTTGCTATTAACACTCCTATTCAAAGTTACACGTAGTTTTCAGCTGTCAACTTCAGAGCTAAGACTGCAACAGGTGAGAACATCTGTGCTAGTAACTGCCTTTTAGCTGCAGAGATCTTCTGCATCAGATTTGGGGGGTTTTGCTACCTTATTTGCTAATGAATTAAAAATGCAGCGTTTCATATAACATCATAAACTACACTGAAAATGCTTTCATGTACGTGTTTTCAGGTCTCTCGAAAATTTATGAAAATGATAAATAATCCCTGTAGATTTCTCTGTCCACGCATAAGACATCAAATTGTGCCATAAATATTTTTATGTTCTACAGGCAGATGAGCAAGCTTAAGGTGGACATAATAAGTGCAGTATATCTGCACATGTATAGTATTTGTGCATGGGAAGCCATATCCTTGTAGTAAAACCAAACAAAACCTGCAGCTCTAATTAGGTGTACACAAAGTTGCACTACAAAACACTAATCAGCATGTGGTTACGATCGGTAGGCCTCTGCAGACATCACATTAACGTTCAATGATAGCCAAACATTTCAACAGAATATTAAGGATTTCTAGAAAAAGATCACTGCACAAAACAGAGGGCATCTTATGACAGTGTATTTATGTCCATGATGTCACCTTGCCTAGAATATTTACAGTTTTCTTTTGCATACTCCACTTCAAAAAATGAGATGGTAGAAACAAAGTAGGCACAGCAAAAGTGTGCCAAAAATGATGAAAATTATGGAATGATTCCCACAATGTGAAAGAAACCAGTGAGAGACACAAATGAGTTTGCAAAGGAGCTATGAAAACATAAATTATAGTGGAGAAGATGGGCAGAAATAAAGTGGAAAAAACCCCAAACAGGTAAAGTGAGAAAAGGACAAGAGTTCTCTAGAGTCTCCAGATATATACTGGAAGGGTTTATTTAGAGACCTGATCTTTCAAGTGTACAAGTTAAAAAAAAAAAAAAAAAGCCAAACAAAAAAGATCATTGCTCATATGCCCCTTCTCCCATGCACAGGAAAAAAAAAAGATAAATCATACAGTCCAGCATCAAACAGTTGAAGTAAAATCCTGGCAGATGTTGTGTCATTCCACTGCACTACTTCTTTGTTGTTTTTTTCCAGTACACCATCTTCTAGCATAAGACATCACTATAGCTGTGAGCTACAGCCCCTCAACACAGAGCAAAGAAAATTGGAGAGAGAAGTCTCCAGAAGACAACAGTGCTCTTATCTTTCAGCCACATCCTTGTGGCTATCCAAGTTCATTCCAGGAGCACTCTAGAACGTGTGCCTCCCACACCCAGTTCCCGTGCAAGGGCCTCATCCAAAGGCAAGTGGAGCCTTTCCATTGCCCTAAGTAGATCAGCTCCTTTGAACCCAGAAATAAGTGACTACTGTCATTTATTACAGCTTTTTCTGTAGGAGATAAGTTGTTGTATTAATGTTTTACAGAATTTCAAATGAAGGGCAAGTTCTCATCAAAGAAATGTTGAGTAAATTAAACACGGTTCACATAACAATTTGCTTCCTCTGCTGTGAAAGACACTCTCATACCATTCAAATTAAGGTTCTTCCATTAGAGTTTGCTCATCTCTTCTCTTTCAATTCTATAAAAAGAAAAATCACTAAGGAGCAGCTGCCTGGTCTTCAAGAGCAAAAACCTGCAACCTAATCTAAATTCTGTTTTTCTTGCTACGTAAGCATTTCCATTTCCTGACTTGCATTTTAAATTCATTTAGCAGTAAACATACATTTAAAAAAGAAACTAAACATGTTCAATTTTCCACACAACCAACCATAGTAAGTGGTTTAACAATGGAAAAGGACAAAATACTTTTGATATCTAAAAGCTAACTGACCTCAAAGTATAAGTATTGTCACACTCTGATGTGATTTAGTAGATATCTATCTGATGGTGTCTTTATCTACTTATTTTTATCAAGTAACTTTAAGGCAATCCCTGCTAAGACATCCTAGAACAATTTTTTATGAGTAGTGCAATTCTCACAGATTCAATACAAAGCTCCAGTAGTGCAGCTTGCTTTATTTCTAAAGCTCCTGGCATGCAGAAAAGTGCAAACCTCTCTAAAAAAAAAAAAAGGCAGAAGGTGTGTCATATTTGCCATGGAACTTTTCAGGGCCTGAAAGGGTTTCTTGAATGTTGGAAATGTTGGATATAAATGAGGTCTTTTTTTCTTGAACTGCTCAGCCTGATTCAAGTTAGGAAACATCAGAGATTCATTGTTCCTACTACAAATTCTTTAACTATTTTTTTCTTTTTAAATAAAGATGCATGCACTACCATATTCCCTGTGTTTTTCTGCCTTTGTTAGTTCTGCAGAAACATTTGTGCACTGCAACAGGCTTACTTGCAGCGACAAATTTTCTTCTGGTTGACATTTTTCCCAACTTTTAGCTCCGTAGCTCTTAGCACACATCTTGAAGCATTAAGTTCTTACAGCTAGTTATAAACAAAAAATAATTTTCTCTTAATTGAAGGTCACATAAGGAGTTGGGAGACAGTTCTTGTTTTCCTTAGTTCCCTATAGTGTTTAATATTACCATATTGTAGAAAATATAGAAGCTTAGCTATAAGAAAACTTATGTTAACTACAAAGGTGCTGTTTCAAAGCCTATAATCGTGGGAAAGGGGTTTCTAATCAAGGTAACAGGTAATGAAGCTCACTGACCCTGGCAATGTACAATGCTGCTACGTTCCGTGTACAGTCCCTACCCAACCGGACAATAGGTCCGGAGATATTAATCTTATGAAGTAAGTCGTTATGGACAGGTGCATCCACAGCGAGGATACTGCGCACGCCTGCAAGAAGAGGGTCATCCAGCGAACACGGGTGCAAGACCACTGATGACCACCAGAGACCCTTGAGGACCACTGACTCAAATCACTGAGCATGCGTGACAGGGAGGAGAATATGGAAATGGATTCTAAGAAATGATTATCATAAGACTGCCTTTTCTCGGAAAAATAATGAATATGTATATTGTGATTCTATATAACCTGTGTGTTGGTAATCACCTGTATGCACGTCGGTGGAGCTGTTTCCCCCGTGCATCCAGCGCTGCAGTAAAGCAAACCTAGGGTAACTCACGTCTGGTAGATTTCTTTAACACATACATAATCTTTTTTCTTTTTTTTTTTTTTTTCCCCCTGTCACTTGAATAATACTAGTTCTTTTAATTGCTTATGTTTTTGGCTAATAACTTTTTTTTGTTTTGTAGGTATTTATCTATTATTGTAGAAATATTGATTCCATTCAGTACAAAAGTGTAATTAAGAAGTTATTCCTTTAAAATAAGAGCACGAACACTACCAAAAGATTAAAAGCCTGAAGACTGTAAAATTAGGGTCCATGATTTATGCATTTAAAAAAGCTAATGATCTGCATCAACTACAAATGCATCAAATCACTGAAATCAAAAAGCTCTATTTCTATTTTTACCACAAAGTCATTGACAGAATAAAGAGACTAAAAGTAGTGCAACATTCATGAATGATTTAGTAAGAGGAGAAGATGCCAACTGCACCAAGATTCAGACGTCAGTATTTGTCAGCCAAATGGGACAGAAAGCTCCTTATAAATGAACCCTTAAAAACAGGTGAAATAGAAAATGGAAGTACTGTCAACATGTTTTTATTCATTATCTATAGATAATGCAAATGTCTGGTATGTTGTTCTTGTATCTCATAATATATTTTCTTCTGTTTGCTGTATCTTATCATGTTAGACATAAAAGGATATCTCTAACATAAAAGGAATAATCTTCATCTGACCAAGTGTATAGTCTAAACATCCTTTACCTCCCTATTCACTACAAAATTAAATCATTGAAAAAATAAGCACAAAAATGTATTAGACTCCTCTTCCGAAGAAGTCTGACCATGTCTCCCCATCACGTACTTCAATAGTATAACTTGGAGGTTACAATTTAGTAGCACCTTTCACAACTTCATCATTTTAATGATGGATTTCTAAAAACTATTTTGAGATACTTTAACCTAGCCCAGACAACCTGAAGTAGATCTCTTAGGGGTTTTTTGGTGAAATTTTTTTTTCTATTTGCATTTAATTCAAAAACAGAAATTAGAATTACATATTATATGCTAAAAGAGATTGTAAAATTAATTACTCGGCAGCTATAAAATATCAAAATTAAACTGCTGATGCAAGTAGTATGCATGACACAGTACGTACTGACTGAAATTATTCTTATCACATGGGGCTTAATTATGTTCCGCTGAGGTGCACTCTCAAAAAAAGTTAAACTGAGCCGAATGTAGCAAATTAACTTAGAACTAAAAATACACAAAACCCCAACAAAATCTGCTGCAGAAAGATTTACAAATGGAAAAAGGTCAGCAGAGCCGTTCAAGCAAAAGCAGGTCAAAGCATAGTATCAATGACACTGGGATAAAGTAAATTCCATGCCCAGAGAAGGGAAAAGGCAGATGTCTGAGAATTCTTGAGGGAGCAAGGGGAATTTCGACATATTCTCAAGAAAAGAAAGCGGCACAGTGCACAATGGATAACCTGAGGAACTGAACCATTAATTCATAAGAAAATAGATCCTAGAAATCGATAATAAAAAACACTGAAGCATCTCTCCATTTTCTTTAGGCACAAGCTAAAAAGCAGAGAAAAGGATTCCATTATACCATCACTTTGAAAATCAGAAATGGAAGTAGATTTTCCTAATACTGTGATCCACATCAAGACTTTAGAGATTAAAATGGAAAGATTTGAAAGAGAAAGAGAGTTTGTAAGGAAACACACGTAAGTAGCTGAAAACATGCAGCACAGCACTCTGTACCTACTTCAGCAAAGTAACAGTAAACTGGAGATACATGCAGCCACTTTCGGATACATCTAAATGAAACGTCAAATCTTGTCTCAACTCCTGCAATGAGTTGCAGGAGTAACTGGGCAGTAATCTTCAGATTCAGTGAGGTTTATGAATTACTTGAATCTAACAAGACTTATGTACATGAAGTACATCAGAGGGACTAATAGTTCCACTTAACCATGACAGTTCCCAATGCTAAGTTATCTCCTAAATTGAAAGAAACCTCCAAAGAGAACACCTATAACTCAATATGCTTTACTGAACCAACAGTTCGAAGATAAATTTTTTTCACTGTTATAAGCTACAGTCTAGGTTTTAAAACAGAATCAGTTTTGCTCATTGCAGTCGTTAAGGTCAGTGAATAACTGCCCAGCAGGTGACCAAAGTGATGTTGTTTATCAGTCTGACTGCACTGTGATTAGCACCAAGACACAGAGGCCATTTTTTAACCATATTCATTTGTGTTGCGTGCTAATTACATGGTGACGGAAATAGAGCACATCAAAATAGAATACTTCCATTTGCATCTTTCAACCCCAACGGCACTATTTTCCTACCTTCCCGTTCTTTTCCAGTATAGCTGAGGTGACATCCTTTTGCCCACTTCCAAGAAACATGACAGGTCTCCATTTAATACCAGTGGGAAGAGTAAATGGACAGAAAACAACAACTATATGGAGTGACAGAATTTGGGAGATGAATTATAAAAGATGAGCTTATTCTGGACAACTGCAAAGTAACAAAATTTGTAATTCTCTACAAAATCTAATTTTGGGCTAGCTGAAAACTCTTATTTTAATTTCCACTTTTTATATTTCATTACTATGCAATGAAAGAATGAAAATAAAAATAATTCCAAAATGACAGTGAACTTGCTTATTTATAAAATGTTTGAATTACTAATTTTGGTCCATCCATTTTGATGTTCCTGAAATTATATTGCCAGTTTTTTTTAAAAAAATACCCCGTATCAGAAAAACCTCACACAAAAACTCCTGTAATATTCCTCCAGTTTCGTGAATCATTTAATTTCAGCACAACTGCTTGCTCTAACAATATAAGTTTCTCTAATCTGCTCTCCAAAAACTGATGGCCTGTTTGAAATTTTTGAGTGACTCACTCGATATTTGGAAGTTCATAGTCAGGAAACAACCCACTTTTATTTATGTGAAATCAGCTGCACCATAAGGCCTCTGAGTTAGGGTAAGCAACTAAGTAATGCAGCTAAATCACATCAATGTGGATTAACAGGAAATGAAATTTATTTATGACAAAATTGAATCTGCATATAGCAAGGTTACTTTCCGAAATATACCTGACTTGGCAGGAAAAGCGTAGGCTCAAAAGGTACATGAAAATAAAACTGTTAAATGTAGGAGAAGAATGGAAACATCCATAGGTAAAAGTGCAGCATGCTGGAGAATAAAAAAGAGTACAATCATAAGGAAACAAAAACTACCAGTTGCAGATAAACCAAACAAATGGCAGTTCTGCGAAATCACACCTTCAGCCAGAAATTCCAGCCTTTTGCAACTACAAACTAGAAACAAATACTAAAGACTCGGCACAAAGATGACAAAAAAGACTCTTATGCTGAAAGTAGAGACACATATTTCCCTGGGTTCTTCAACAACAACAAAATTAATAAATTTTTAAAAAAAGAGTAGGTTCTGATATGGGAAATTAACAGAGTAGCGATTCAAAATATATATTGTAGCACATTCGTTTTGGTAAGGGAAAACTTTTAAAAAAAACTTCATGGTACAAAGAATAAAACTCTATAGCTTGTATTTAAAAGACATATCATTTTAAGTGAACCACGAGAACAAAAAAATCCATGATTGAAAGCTAAAACTTGCAAGGTAAACAGCTACACAAATGTGTATTTCTACAGAATAGGTAAAAGCAAGTATGTGAAATCTAGGTAGCTGTATTAAGAATACATCATACCTAGCTTATTGTAGAAAATTCAGGGTTTATGAGCAAGTGATGGCTAATATTTACCTAATAATACTGAACAGAGGTCTACAAGGTAGGTGTTCTGCAGGTACATCGAACAGCTTTCATTTTAAGTGGTTCTTTCAGGGACTGATTTAAACTAAATACTATCAACTGGGTGTGCAAGCTAGAAAGAGCACCAAGCTCCTTGCAAATTCCTTTTAAAATGAACAACATGCAGTAAGAGGCTATGTGGCGTTTTACTGCCTCCCATGCAAACGATCTCTACATTTTTCTCAAAACCAAATTCGGAAACAGTTTTCGGTGACATTCCCATATTAATTGAGACACTCACGGAGAAGATATTTTGACTAGAAGCTAAAAAGCTAAAAAATAAGGTTGAAAACTTGTGCAGATGGAAGGTGAATTTATATCACAGAAGAATCTCCAACATGTTGATATAATTAAGCCTTCCTAATGAGTTAGAAATCCAGGCTAGTCACACAAGCTATTTTAGTTTCTTTAGCCTTCTTCTGCAGTCGATGGGGAAAGACTCTTCTTGAAGGCAACACCTAACTTGGGAGCCGATCTTGTTCTCTAGAGGGCAGTCTCTCGCTCTCGCTTTCTGCACTGACTACAAAGAAATGAGAAGGATTAGAAATTAGCAGCATCCCTTTGTTAATAACCTCATTCCAAGCTAAACTGGTGCGGGGAAAGATTGGCAAGAGCAATTACGTTGAGGAATTAAATATTGCCCCAGGTATAATGCTCTGCTGAAATGTTTTGAGTTTAACAAAGAACCCAGCGTGTCTGTTAATGCATCATCAGCAGGTTAGAAGGCTTCTTTCGCGATGATTAACCAGTGACATGTTTTGTTAAACAGTGACTAAAGCAAAGTGAAACTATTTTCTTACTGAGAAACTAATACTAGAAATTTGTCTTTATGTCTGACAAAGATTTATCATTTGAAACTTATTGAAGGCAAAACAAACTAACCATTAGAAATCACTTTATAGGAATTCTAGCGCAAAGGTCTGTTAAGGTATGTTCAGGTTTTATAAAGTGATAAAAACTTGCAGAAGTACTCCTAAGAATAAAATACTATGCCACTAAGAAAGTATTACTGCAGACAAATTTCAATGGGGCCTTTTGAAAATGAAATTAAGAAGGTGGAGGAAGGGAAATTTTAAATTACTCACATACCATCCTATCTTGTAAAATAAATAATGTATATATATATATGAAAAATTCCAATGGGAAACACTTCGTCAGGACCACTAATTCAGAAATTTATGCAGATTAAAGAGAGAGAGGATACATTTAATTCAAAATCTAACTAGCTTCTTGACTCAAAACCAGAGTTAAACCTAGAGAAGATTACTTACAAACTGGTCTGAGCAAATAAGAGACAACATTAGATATCAAATTGTTTGGCAACTTGCTGAAATAGCAGCCTGCACCAAGGCTGTATGTCCTCGCTATCTCTGAACTTCTGCCTTGCTGCACAAATAAAGGGCATCTAAATAAAAAACAAGCAATAAACTGACTTTGCATTTTTGGGGGACAGCTGCAGGCACAAAAAACTTGTGCCACCTCCTTCCCTGAGGGAGGGACTAAAGGAAGGTGGTGAAAGGCAAGAATAAGATACAGAGAACACTAAACAGCCAAATGTAAGAATTCGGAAGTAATTCAAATGTAAGACCTCGGAAGTCCAACAGGGCAACTTATCTCTGTTCTGCCAGTGAGAAGCAATGGAAAAAGCAAATCCCATTCAGTGCGAAATCTCTGGAAGATGAGTCTCTGTCGATGCGCTGGCTGTCATCACTTGGCAGGGGAAGGAGGGGAACTGAAACCAAGTTCTCAACATGCCAGCCAGTAAAGGTAATCGTGACCTCTGTTCTTTGGCAGTGGGACTCATCTCTGAAACACGCACTTTTTAAATCCTGGTCCTGAGGACATTTTTTCTAAGAAGGAATGTGTGTGTGTGTGTGTGTGTATAGACATTTTATTTATTTATTTTATATATTCACACACACACATATATATAAATGAATTTCCCAACACTTCAATAATAACTTTGTCTTAGAGCTTTTAAAAAAACTTTAAGCATAAGCAGTACAGCTGCAAAACCCTTCAGAAACATAGGAAGCTTGATCAGGAAGGCTAGGAAAAAAAGGAACCCCCACATTTCTTGGCTGGAGAAGTCACCTTCCTTCTGCATCAGCCACATTGGCTAAATAACAGAAAAATAATTTTAGTGTTTTATTATCTTTTGAGAGCAAGCTCTGCTCTCTCTCCAATGCCCTGTGTTACTCAAGAGAAAAAAGCAAATTCCTGATCCATCGGAAGCTCGCCGCAGGTATGGATGAATTAGTTAATATCCACAATGCAGATCAGAAGGGCTGGTTACTGTCTTTTACTCTCAGGAAGGCTTAAATAGCTACCTTTATTTGTTCACCCCAAAATCTAAAAGGTCGACCCTGTGAAATTCTCTCATCTCTTCTATTTAACTCTACCCCAGCAAACAGCAAATGTCCTTATCCTCTAAAGGCGGAAAAGAGCGACATCATCACCAGCACGGACGTTATGGTCCCAATTATATGTTGCACTGCTATGCCTGGCAGAACTTGGGAGCTGTTTGATGTTCTTTTGTCTTCCTGAGTTGGCAGAGAATAAAAGTCTGAGACATGAATTTCCCTACCCTCGGTTAATCTAATTGGGTTGTTCACTCATTTTAAGTGCCAGCATTAACTGTTCAATGATCCTGTTTTGGAAAGCAGTTGTGAGAGGAAGTGGAACTGAAGCACAGGAGGATCAGCTGGGAGTTCACAAAAGCAATAAAACACAGAAGGAAAAAGTAAATGAGAAACAGAGGATGAACTGGAAAGAAAATGCTAAGAATGCCAGGAAAGAAAGAGAAAGACAATAAACGGCAGCTCTAAAATTGGCTTTCCAGCTCTTTGCGATGTTCAGTCTCACTGAGACATTTACTCTGTGTACCAGCAGTACATTTAGATATTATTATTTATTTCATCTTCTTAAGAACTTTCTACTCACTTTACTGGGAAATCTGTGATGGGTAAGGGGAAGTGGACGGTTCGCAGGCTACGTACAAAGGTAGAAGGTGGCCTTCTCATGAGGATGTGTTCCGTCCCAGTTTCTAATGCACAAGGCCATTTTAATTTTTGTTAATAACTAAAAAAAAATTGTGCAAAAAAAAAATTACAAATGTTTACAGTGCTCTGGGCATCAAGTCAAGCAATATGTGCTTTTCTGAACAAAAATACCTTCTTGTTTGGAACCTGCAAGAGCGGAGAAGGCATAATAAGCTCGTGGCTTTTATGGGCAAGTTAAGATAACTGTGTAATAAGGAATACTCAGTTATCCATGGAATACTCAGTTATCCATGATAGGTGTCATGCAGGAGAAAGTAGAAAACTTTATTACTTACAATGAAAACTAAAAAAGGAGAGGTGGGGGTTTGCAGCACCTCTTGCAAAATCCTGCATACTGAGCCATGTTATTGGTATAACAATCAGGGGATTTTATAATATTTGCTAGCTAATGGATTTTTGACACTGCTGACAGCACCAGTCAGAGAATAATCAACACCGCCTAATAACACAACCAACCGTTCATTAAGCAATAAGAAGAAACTGAGCTAAGTATTTTAACATAAATGAGTAGCAGGCATCTTTCAGATGTGTTATGGTACCATAAGGAAAGCTGTGGGGTTGCAGGCACGTTTTGGTTCTAACATACTGAGGTACTGAGTGACAGGCACATAAAAAGAAAATTTTTTATGACTGTGAAATTAAAGGCATTCTAGCAAGCAAACCCTAAGCAACCACTGCAGAGAAACAGGGATAAATGAACCATTCCTCACTTGATATTCAGTTAAAAATATTCTGACGTCAAAGTTTTGTTGATTATTAAAGTGAATGACAGCAAAAGCAGGGCTCACCTTGTTTGTAAAGAAATAAAGTGTTGATTGTCAAGGGGATATCTTTTGGTACCTTTGATATCAGAAAAGGAAACCTTCCACCACAAGTATTAAGCTATGGCACTGAAAACAAATAAGGTATTTGAATTACAGTGACATAACCTATCATTTGAAATACAGCTGAGTAAAAAAGATGAATGTACTTTGTTCAAGGTAAAAGTTGGATTACTGTTAGAAAAAGAAGAGAGAAAAATCGTGATCAACTTTAACATTTTCATACACGGAAAATGTATAAATGCCTCAGTCTATAGACCCTGTTTACCTAAATTTAGTATTTACATGGTACTTTTTAAAAACCAGCTATGATTAAAATCTTTCTAAATTCATTGGGCTAGACAAAGTCCATCAGAATTAGCTGATTATAAAACATCATGTTATTATTTATATTGACTCATATCTAATTATTTAAATCCAAATACTTGTAACAACATTTTAAAAAAAAGCGAACGTACATTAAACTTTGTGGGTATACAGAGAGATCTAATTTTTCTGAGAACTTTTTAAATAGTAGTATATGTATTCTATTTTGCTTTCTTGAACCAGAAAAATGGAAACTAAATTCTCAAAAACTCTCAAACATACACATCAATGAAGATTTCCTTCCTTACTAGGATCTTACCGTAATTTGGCCCTTTAATTTCAAGAGTAACCCCAGCTAAATCCCCAGTTACAAACAGTGAGAATATTTCTGGTAAAATAACTGAAATTAAATTAGATTCCCATAAGCTAATACTGAAAGTGGGGAGGGGAAAAAAGAAAAAAAAACCCAAACAATTTTCAGATTAAGTCTGTTCAGTCACTTTCTCAGAGAAGATTCAAATGCCACAACAGGCAAAATATTTCTCTGGTCAGAACAAGAGACACATATTAATAACCCACATGCATTCTTTAGCCCACTCTGCAAAAAATGAAAATACCTTATTTAAACACATGCTGCCTTGTTCTCAAGAAAAATTAAAAATCTAAGCAAACAAAACCAACATGAAAAAGCAAAACCGATGCAAAAAGGATAAAGTTGCCTGCTCTAAATAAGTAAGAAGCTGACAAAGTTTGTTTATCAGAAATTCATTCTATAAAATAGATTTACTCTACAGTGCCAAAACAAATTTGGTAAGAAATCTTTTTGCATTTTTAAGCATGCATTTATTATTTAGAAGGGCAGTAGATTTTTCACTGGGGAAAATATGTCTTCTAACTTCATTTGAGTAAAAATTAGTTAGAAACTTAGTGGAAAGAAATTATATCACTTTCAGTAGATTTTCTGTCAGCCTTAAAACTATTGTTCTTGTTATGCTAAATATACTACCACTAAAGCAAATAAAAGGTAACAATGATCGATATCAATAAAACAGCTTGGGTACCTAAGCAGTCAGTAGGAAGCTAAAATTACTTTTCTGACTTGATTTTATTTGCAGTAAAGGTACATATCATACAACAGCTTACTAAGAAGCACTTGAAAGTCTTTGAAAGTAAATCCATTATCTTTTCTAGTGTTTTCCTAGCAAGTCGCTTTTCCTTTTTAGTCTTTTTGCTTGCTAACAAAGCCCTTTTTATACTCTGTTTTCACTGTAAGAAGGGAAGCAATACCTGCCTAGCCCTCCTGAAAGAGTTACTGCATGGTTGTTTTAACGGCAGATGCTGAAAACTGACAGAGGAAATGAGACACTTTTACATCATCCCCTTAGAGAGTACATAATTCACTGTTTGTGAACTCCTCATCAATAAGACGGTTAACAGTCTAGACAGTTTTCTTCTTCATATGTAACCATTAGAAAGTAATAGAGAGAATAACCACTGTAACCTGGATTTAAAAAGCCCCTAACACTGTCCACAGGGAGCACAAGGAGCAATGCACCTTCTCTGCTGTCCCAACAGTTGTGAAAGAAAGGCATTGGGAACAGGCAAGCAAACAGAAACTTCCCATTCTAATTTAAATCTTTCATCTCTACCCATCAGTGGCATGGTAGCAAACGGTCCCTACAGGAGGACGTGTAGGGTGTGAGGCTCAGAGGAGCACTGATGGTCCCCATACCCAGCTCCTCACGTAAGGCGGGCAAAAGAAGGACATTCAACCCTTCCCACACCAACCTCCAAGAACCTGTGCTCTACCTGGACGATGCTGTTCAGAACACCTCCAGGAATCGCAAAGCTCTCACAACTCTTAGGAAACTGCAGCTACCCCTCACATAGCAAGAAGATGTCTCCCCATACACACATTTGAATGTTTGTAGCTGAGCAAGGGATCACATTATGTTTTGTCTGCTAAGTCAGAGAAGGTCAGTAACGTTATAAATCGACTCTCTGCACGTAAACCAAGTTCTCTAAATCTTTGTTCAACCTCAAAGAAACTTGATCGAAGAAAGATCACAAAAAAACTTGCCAAAATGTTCCCAGACAGCTACAGTATGATTTCCATAAATTTAAATTTTAAGGTCTTCTAATACATGTAATATTTGAGTCCTCAAAATATTCTTCCAACAGTTTCTGCAACATAAGTACAACAGAAAATCCAGTAGGTCCATCTGTGCTGGAGTTAAAAGTAAACCCATCTTCTTTCTTCTGTGCTTTCTTGCATTTGCTTTATTAAAACCATAGAACCATGTGTTCAGTTGATCTACCAAGGTTACTCAAATGAATTCAAATTCATTGATGTGGAATCTTTGCAGGTTTTTACACTTGTGTGCTGGTTTCAGCTGAGATACAGTTCATTTTCTTCATTGTAGCTAGTACGGAACTCTGGTTTAGATTTGTGCTGAAAACAATGTTGACAATATAGAGGTGTTTTTGTTATATAGAGATGTTTCCATTACTGCTGAGCAGTGCTTACACAGAGCCAAGGCCTTTTCTGCTCCTCGCACCACCCCACCAGCCAGTAGGCTGGGGGTGCACAAGGAGTTGGGAGGGGACACAGCCAGGACAGCTGACCCCAAGTAACCAAAGTGATATTCCATACCGTATGACGTCATGCTCAGCATATAAGGGGCTGGGGGAAGAGGAAGGAAGGGGGGATGTTCAGAGTGATGGCGTTTGTCTTCCCAAGTAACTGTTACGCCTGACAAAGCCCTGCTTTCCTGGAGATGGCTGAACTCCTGCCTGCCCATGCGAAGTGGGGAATGAATTCCTTGTCTTGCTTTGCTTGTGTGCGCAGCTTTTGCTCTACCTATTAAACTGTCTTTACCTCAACCCATGAGTTTTCTCACTTTTACTCTTCTGCTTCTCTCCCCCATCCCACCGTGGGGGGCAGTGAGAGAGCGGCTGTGGGGGGTTTAGCTGCCAGCTGTGGTTAAACCACCACAACTTGATATGCACAATGTATATAAAGCTAGGATCTATTTTATCACATTAATTCCAAAGAATTAAGCTTTCCACACTGTTGTATTACATGTCAGCAAAACTCCCTTTTATTTATTAGAAAAAAATCTAGACCCCATATATGTGGGATTTTTCAAGGGAAATTAGACTTGAAAAACCTACCATAATCCAGAATGGAAAAGTGACATCAAGAGCTATAGAAAGGCTTGAAAAGATTTGAAAAGAAAAAAATGAACATTGTGAAGAAGACCTAAAGCATAAAATGCTCAAGAATGTGCAATGCTCAAGAATGTGCAATGCTCAAGCACGGGCTTCAGTATGAAAAAGAGGTACTCTTGTTTTAAAGATCATGAGCATTTCCTTTCACAATTCATCTCCTGCACAGAATGATACATCAGAATTTCTTCTTTCATCAAAAATTAAGTCCCATAACATTGGACTGTAGTTTAGCAGGTACCTAATTCCTCTCTGTATTGTAATCACACACTAAAATCAACAGGCAAAAAGGAAGCTAAATAGCAGTGAAGAGACTAAATTTGTAGCACAAATTTGTATGTGTGCTTTGCATATATTTGCCAGAATAACAGCGCTGAATGGTGCCTTTTGTCTTCTTGCCTCTATCCATTTTTATTATGTTGACTTGGTGTCCTGGTTTCAGCTGACATAGAGTTAATTTTCTTCGTAGTACAGGGCTGTGTTTTGGATTTGTGCTGAAAACAGTGTTGATAACCCAGGGATGTTTTCGTTACTGCTGAGCAGTGCTTACACAGAGCCAAGGCCTTTTCTGCTCCTCACACCACCCCACCAGCCAGTAGGCTGGGGGTGCACAAGGAGTTGGGAGGGGACACAGCCAGGACAGCTGACCCCAAGTAACCAAAGTGATATTCCATACCGTATGACGTCATGCTCAGCATATAAGGGGCTGGGGGAAGAGGAAGGAAGGGGAGATGTTCAGAGTGACGGCGTTTGTCTTCCCAAGTAACTGTTACGTGTGATGGAGCCCTGCTTTCCGGGAGATGGCTGAACTCCTGCCTGCCCATGGGAAGTGGGGAATGAATTCCTTGTCTTGCTTTGCTTTGCTTGCATGTGCAGCTTTTGGCTTTACCTATTAAACTATCTTTATATCAGCCCATGAGTTTTCTCACTTTTACTCTTCTGATTCTCTACCCCATCCCACTGGGGAGGAGTAAGCGAACAGCTGTGTGGTGCTCAGCTGCCAAGTGGGGCAAAACCATGACACTTGGTAATTTCCAATTTCACTATTTGTCTGGAACATAAACTGGACAGGATCTCTCAAGGCAGAATCTAGTCCCTTGCTGTTACAGGTCTGCTCTTATCAAAAGATTGGTCCAGAACATCACTACTCTGCTGATGACAAACCTTCTTATTTTCAACATAAATTTACCAAAAAGTTGTGTAAGCTAAAAGGTAATGTTTTATCTTCTCAGTTCTTGTAGAGAAAGCAATCAGCCATTCCTGTTTGCAGCTGACTCTTGAAGATTTACCCATTGAAGCACTTCTAACTAGATTGCAATGAATGGTTCAAAAAGATGGGAAGCAAACACTAGCATTAGGTTTGCAGAGGGAACAGGAAGAGCTGGAAACATTGGCCAAAAACCTCAGCCACACAAATTAAGCTATCTCTTCCACAGAGATTCTTGTATTGCACTTTGCATCACAGACTCAAAACAACCTAATGAACAGAGCAGTAGCGGAGACTCGTAGAAATTATGAAGAAAAGCTGCTCTAACAGGCTTCAAGCTTAGTCTCTTCTCTGGCACATGGGAAAAAGCAGGTTCAGGCAGAGACTGTGCGATCTCAGTGACCAAAGCCTAAGATATGTGGCCATACTGCTTGGAGAGCACGTGAAAATAACCGTCGAAAATATTAATCCCACGTAAAATTTGTTTATTATTTTCAGCTATGAGTCATAGTTTGTGTCTTTGCAAGGGGCAGAAGCAAGGAAAAAGTAGCGTATTACTTAGCAAGAAAATAAATTGATATTGCCATGGAATTTAATGGCTGCTACTGCAAAATACAGAAGTTGCTATCAGGGAATTTGATGCCATTGTGCAGCAGAATACAAATTACTTCAGCTACATTTCAAACTATCTGTATGAAAAACTTCAATTCATAAATTGCTTGCAAGACCTTCAAACCACACATGTGCATTGCCATACTCTGACCAGTTTATTTAGGAAGGGACATCATGATTAAAATCAAAATATTTCCTGATCAAAAAGCTGGAAGATCATTCTGTGTAAAAACAAAACAAAGCTACTCCCCTACGTACACAGAGAATTGTGTATAACCAGCATACAAACAGTCTTCAGCTTCTCTTTTTATGATCCGTCATATAGAAAACACATTAGAAATTGATAAGCATTGTGATTTTTTGAGATCTTTTTCAATTGAGACTACTTCAAGAAAACAGAAACATCTCTTTCAGAAAAAATCACCACTGCTTTGTTCCCACATACAAATAAGCAAGTATTGTGTACAAGAAGAATGCTAATAATGGTAATAATAATGTAAAGGAGACAAAGATGAGAATTTAGATTAAAATACTGGCTTAGCTTTAGTCACAGTGATCTTGAGAAGATTATTAGAAAAACAGAGGAAAAGAGGAGTTTAGCAATAATTAACTGAAATACGATTCATAATTGCACATGGACAGAGAGCAAAAAGGAAAAGAAAGAGGTCATGGAATTAAGAGAGTTGAATGGTGTTGGGGTTTTAGTAACCATGATTGTACAACCCCCGCTGTTACCTAGGGAGTTGAAAATTTTGTTGAAAATAAGTTTACTACAGGTCCATAACTACTGAAATACTTGACCTTGCTAAAACAAGCAATCAAACCAACTAGCCAATTCACTGTACTGTTAATGATCAGTAGGACTGAAATTATATATTCCTAACAATGACAATGACTCTTGACAGTCAATAATTTTGAATTAAGACGTGTGTACTTACTGACTACTACTGAGTTCACTTATATGACTAAAAGTTAAGCATATAGTTAATTTCTTTGCTGAATCAGGACCTTATGTAACAAGTTTATTTTTATCAGATGCATATCAAAGAGTATAATCTTAGAGACAATTTTGAATTTGAATGCTGACAGCCTGGCTTTCCCGACTTAAAAATTTCCAGACTTCATGGTTTATTTATAGAAAAATTACAAAGACAGGCATATCCTTTGTTTGATTAAAAGGAATGAATTAGGTAATAGAATAATACTTGTTTAAATTTTGTGACACAATATGCTGCGCTAGAATGAGAGATTCATTTTTCTCTTAGCTATTAATTTGCATTGCCTGTACATTGGCTTGTCTGACAGAGGCAATATTTTGTAATGGCTAGAGAACTGGGAGACAAACTGCAAGTGAATAAAAATGAGTTCTGTTTCCTGATTGTTAGTGTCTTTCTGTGTAATTTTCAATAACTGCAAACGTCATGCCTCAATTTATTCATTACCCAAAAAAAAGTGGAATTAATTTTAGGCATCACCATCTACCCAAATGTGACTGTCAAAAGATCAGGTTGTGAAATTGAGATTTAGTAACCAGCAATACAGAACATGGGTAGTTTATTGTTGCATGTCAACAAAGCTGCCAGCTTAGATTACCAGTTCAATAAAGCTCTGCTTCACATGCAGCATCTGCTTAGGCGATATGCTTAAATGGGGACCTGCTGTCTCTTTTGGGCCTTCTTGCCTAAGGAAACAAAGCTTAGTTGGTCCAGCCGTTTGTTTGTGGTGTTGTTCTCCAAACCTCAAAGACCTCAGTTTTCAGCAAGCTTCACACAAGCCTTCAACCAGGTGGAGGAGGGACCCCCCGTCAGCTTCCCTCAATGAGAGAAAGGCCAAAACACTTGTGTAACCCCACTTGCGGTGTTACTTCACAGAATCAAAGAAGAATTCAGGGTGGAAGTGACCCCTGCAGGTCATACAGGTCAACTCCCTGCTTTAAGCAGAGTCTTCTACATCTAGTAGCTCAGGGGTGCGTACAGTCAAATTTTGAGCATCACCATGGACAAAGATTCAAACACCTCTCTGGGAACCTGTTCCAATCTCTGATCATTCTCATGGTAAAAAATGAAATAAATTTCTTTATATTGAACCATGTTGCAACTTATGTCCATCGCCTCTTGACCTATCATTTTACACCTCGGGCTGGAAAGCCTGGCTCCATCTTCTCTACACTTCCCATTAAGTTTTTCTAATTTTACTGTTTGGGGAAAAAAGAGCTTTAGTTAGTAGCAGCTGCAATAGGAATGACTTTCTGAGACACAACTGATTTAAAACAATAACCAGGTTGTACCTCTCTGAAAATGATGACATCTGTGAGCTAACAAAAAAGAATGCTACTCCAGGCTTTCTTCATTTCAACTCCTGACTATGGTTTGGTAAAAAAGCTCTCTCCATCTCTTGCAAGTTCAGTATAACTATACTACATAGAAAGAACAAAAAAGGGTACTTGGCCTTGTTATTCCCCTGAAATTGGAAAGAATTGAAAACAAAGTGATGTTTTAAATTCTAGTTTCTTTTTCTTTTAAAGGGTTTTGAAAATGCATGTCGCTTTTACTGAACTATTTTCCCAAGGGCAGCAAAGTCTCAGTTTGTAAGTACCTATGTATTAAAAGATTTTTCAGCGGCAAGCAGCTCCTTGACAGACAAAGGCACAAAGACGAATGACTGGAGACTGAAGCTAAGCAAAGTCTGACTGGAAATATTTTAAGAGTGAGTGCAATTAATCAATGGAACACCTCACTTAAGGGTATGCTCGATTCTCTGTAGAACATTTCAAATAAAAAATGGATGTCTTTTATAAAGATATGGTCTAGCTTAGCCATAAATTACTAGGCTGTACAAAGATGTATAGTAGATGAAAAATTTTGGCTTGAGTTTTAATTGGATGTCAAACTAAATGTCGCAGTTACTTCTTCTGACCTGAAGATTTTGGACTCTGCAAACAAATTCTTTTCAACTTCTACAAAACAGCAGTTTCAATAAAAGTTTGTAAGGCCCAGAGCAAGAGTGTGGAAGGCCTTGGATACACGATGGGATACGCTCTTTGTGATAACTGCACCCATATGGTCTCATGTCCCAGCCCTGTGAATATTTGGGATTCTGGTTGCAAGATGACTCTTCGGGCTTCTAAAGATGCAGGAGCAGAAAAACAGAGAAGTCCAACAGCTGTTCAGGAGCAATATTTACCAGGCACAGATGACAGCAGAAGGCATCATCCTTTCCTCCTCAGTAGTTTATGCTGCTCCTGCCACAGAAAGGGGACAAGGATCTGCTGCATGCTTGCAGTTCTGTCAGGCTGCGTGAACATCAGCGAACAGAGCAAAGAAAGAAGAGCTGATCTGCCTAGCAAAACAGCTGGTGCTGAGGACCCAGTGTCCACTACATCATACAGATCAGCTCTATAATGGTCCTGTGGGTGAGCATCAGTTTCTAGAGGAAGAGCTAGTTGTGTTCCTGGAGCACACATGGCTTTTGGTTCTTCCTTATGGAAGCTAGGTCATGCACTCCAACCAACACCTCCTCTTGTTAATAATCAAAGGACGGCAACGGGGGACAATAGTAGGATTTATTTCAAAACCACACTCCGGATCTGAACTAAAACGCTAATGTAAGTATTGCCTTAGAGTCCTAGCTGACTGGGCCCAGATGCAGTTGAAAAGCACAAGGACAATTTTCTTCAGAGGGTACTTCCATGTCTTCATAACTGCAAAAGAATCTGTCACATCTCTGATGTCTTGGGGCATAGAAACAAACTTTTCTTCACAATGCGAAAGCTAGAAAATTACTAATGATGAAAATGGAGTCCATCTTTTTTATGCGATGTAAGGAACTGGTGTTCAAATAGAATCACAGACTCATAGAATGGTTTGGGTTGGAAGGGACCTTAAAGACCATCTAGTTCCAATGCCTCTGCTGCAGGCAGGGACACCCTCCACTAGACCACCTTGCCCAAAACCCCATCCAACCTGGTCTTAAACACTTCCAGGGAGGGGGCACCCACAACCTCTCTGGGCAACCTGTTCCAGTGCCTCGCCACCCTCACAGGGAAGAATTTCTTTCTAACATGTAATCTAAATTGACCCTCCTTCAGCTTAAACCCATTACCCCTTGTCCTGTCACTACACTCCCTGATAAACAGTCCCTCTCCAGCTTTCCTGTAGGCCCCTTCAGGTACTGGAAGGCCGCAATTAGATCTCCCCGGAGCCTTCTCTTCTCCAGGCTGAACAACCCCAACTCTCTCAGCCTGTCCTCACAGGAGAGGTGCTCCAGCCCTCTCATCAGCTTCGTGGCCCTCCTCTGGACTCGCTCCAACAGCTCCATGTCTCTCCTGTGCTGGGGCCCCCAGAGCTGGACGCAGTACTCCAGGTGGGGTCTCACCAGAGCGGAGTAGAGGGGCAGGATCACCTCCCTGAACCTGCTGGTCACATCTCTTTTGATGCAGCCCAGGACACGACTGGCTTTCTGGGCTGCAAGCGCACACTGCCGGCTCATGTTGAGCTTCTCATCAATCAATGCCCCCAAGTCCTTCTCCTCAGGGCTGCTCTCAATCCATTCTCTGCCCAGCCTGTAGTTGTGCTTGGGATTGTGCCAACTCACATGCAGGACCTTGCACTTGGCCTTGTTGAACTTCATGCGGTTCGTACAGGCCCAGCTCTCAAGCCTCAAATATTTAATAAGATTATTTCTGTTTTAATTTAAGAGCAAAGTAAAAAATAAATTTATATAATTCTTTCCTCTCCCTGCAAACTAATGTGATTTGGAACACTATTTCCTTCTTATCTTCCCCCAGAAAACGGATTCACATGAACATGTTTTCCAGTTGAAAATGAAAAATACTCCTGCTTCATGAAAAGGCCAAATATTGTCTCTACTGAAAAACATTTTCTGCCTCCAGACTGTCCTCAAAAATCAGGACAGAGTCATTCAGTCTTTTCATTGTGGATTTCTGACAAAAAAAAATTCTACCAAATTATTAAAAGATCTGAGCAAAGAACTTAGTCATGCTTTTTTTTTTTCTGGAATTACTTTATCTTGTGTACAATGAACTGTTAACATCCACTACAATTTCACTTCATGCAATTTCCAGATGAATAATTTCCTTCTAATACTTTTTCCTCAATTTAAGACAGTAAGTAGCTTTCTCTGTTATCTAAGGAAAGTTTTCTGATTTATTTTTTAAAAAGGTCATTTTCCATGCTTTCGTACTATAAATGATAACACTTTAATTTTCCTGTAAAAAACATCTGTGTTCAGCTGACTTGTAGATAAGGGTAGACTAAAGAATTCTGCGGATCTAGGGTGACCTCATATGAATGACATGCCAAAGGACTGCCTGGAATTGCATTTTCTTTAACCTACTGCATCGCTTTAGAGAAAAACATTTGCTCCTGACTTGCTAGTACGGTAGAATTGAATGAAAGCTTCAGTAAATTGTTCTATTAAATATCTTTGCTATTAAAAATGTATACCTTATTTCTAGCCTTATTTTGTCTAGTTTCCACTTTGAATTATTCTTGATATTTTTCTTTGTAGTCTGAAGTGGTTATCAAAAGGTTTTATATAGTTCAGGTGACAAAATTTCACCATCATCAGTCTGTGGGTCTGAACAGAATTCTTGGAATCTCTCCTTATAAGGAGATCTTTTTACTGCATTTTAGCTATTTGCATAGCTGTTCTTTGAAAACTTTGGAATTTATTACTATCTTCTGATATGGGCACCAGAACTGGACACAAAATTTCTTCTAAAAATTCACCTATTTATCTGCCTTTGCATCCAAGAATCCTCTTTTGTTGATTGCAGCATCACACTGTGATGACAGGCTAATTATCTACCAGGATTATAGTCCTTTTCTGGAACACTGCTTTCCAGAAGAGATGACTATGATCCAGAAGAGAAGAGTATGAAATCTATTAAGACATGCTGTTCTCTCACTAATCAGGATCACTCTGTGCTAGTGACTTTTGTTACTTATAATTCCCTAACCTTAGCAAGGCAAATGCCTTGAGAGATTACTTAGAAAGTAACTCAGGTTATAAAAATGTATTGGGTTTTTTTCTCAATGGAAATTATAATGTCATGAAAGCAAGACAAGTTTTGCAGGAGGTAAGTTTTCATAAATCCATATGGGTTATTTTCCTCTTCCCTCTGTCTGCTGGTTATTAGTCAAAGCCTGTATCATGTGTTCCATTTTGTAGGACTCACTTCAGCCTACATCAGCTCAAACTATTTAGAGTCTTTTAACTTACTAGTGCAGTGTTAGCTTCCTTCCAGTTCCTTTGAAGTTCCTCAGTGGTCCAAGACATTAAAATTCATGACAAACAGTCACAAGGTTCTTTGACTAATTTGTCAGAAAACTTAAATATAAAATTATTTAGAAAAACTTGTTCTAAAATACCTAACCATCATCCTGCAGAAAAACCTGTAACATTTGTTATCTGTTCCCCCAAAACAGACACAGAAAGTACAATATTAAATATTAGTATGAAATACTTTTACCGTTTATATATTGCTATTGACAATACTATTTCCTCCTAACAATGAATGAGTATAGTTAGATTTCCTTTGGTTCCAGATATACTTAAACATGTCTCATTGCTACTCTTCTTTCTCTTACCATCCTAGAAGCACAGAATTATTTAGGTGCGGAGGGATCTCTCTGCCCAGACCAGCACTAACCACATCAGATTACTCGGACCTTGTTAAGTTCCAAATGTTCCTACCTTTCAAATTCCATCGGTTGTTATCACTTTCTCCTTTTTAATTTTGCTTTCATTAAGTGTCAGACAGTAAGCCAGTTAGTTTTTAATTTGGTTGGTTTTGTGGGTTTTTTTAATAATCAGAGCAGCCTGTAGATGTCTAGATATGGAGTAATATTAAACAATTCATGATTATAAACTGTGTTAATTTAAACATAAACCTCTATATTCAATAGTCTATTATTTTGTTGTTGTTCAGGAAGTTGACATTTCTAACATATTTAATCCAGACTGAAGTCCTCTATCATACATCTTCATTTTCCCCTGTATATATCATAACTACATCCTGAGTTCATCATCTTGATTTCTAGTGTGATCTGATGGTCTTCTGCAAATATCAGGAAATAACTTTATACTCATCACTTGCTTCATATTTCTCCAATCTGAGAGTAATCCCTTAAACATTCATTTTCTTTCAAGAGGTCACTGACATAGCAACAAGAAATGCTATTTTTGAGTGCTCCCTCTTGACTTTTGCCCACTTGATCTTTCTTAAAGAGGCTGCCACTGCTGAATTTAACACTCAAATCATGTCAATCTTTCCAGCAGGATTCAGTAATACATAAGGTTGAATTTATGTTTATAGATGAGCAATTATAGTTCTTCTCATTTGAAACTCAAGTACAACCAAGTAAAGAATGTCTTGACCACTGATATTTTGACCAACTGTGCAAAATACCATCATTTTGCATTAAATAGGTATGCTTTCTCTCTTCCCTATATTCTTTTTTACTTTCAGTGCAGTGATTTTCTGATCATCTTAGTCAACCTATCTCCCCAGAGCTTCCATCCTTGTTTTAGTGAAGAGGAAGCCATACAATTGATTCTGTCTCTGCTCAGGATAGAAGGCAGCCACTGTTTCATTACACTATTACTGTACATTTCAGCCTGCTCTCTTCTTTGGCTTTTGGGTTTGACATGATTTTTCAAAAGATCTTTTGAATGTTACTGCCAGACATATATTTCTGATTATTAGGCTTGTTTGGTAACTAACAAAGAGGCCCAAGAATTTTGCTTTTAGAACAATAACTTTAACACTTTAGTAACCACCAAATGTCATTACAGCAAGAGATGTTATAAGTTCTGTTTATCTGAACATAAATGCTGTTATTGCAGGTTTTAGAAAAGTGGTTATTATCCACTGGGAAGCAGTATGTTTTCAGTACTGTGCAGTTTCTGGAAATCAATTTTTCCTTGTTTGAGAATAATTTGAAGCCTACATAAGCCCACATCACATGATGCACACCTTGTAATATTAATGTCTATGTGCCACAGGGAGTTTTCTGAAATCCATTTACTTTGACAACTTTTCAGTCCTCTAGTCAGTATACTCGGCAAGAAGTTATTCCCTCCATGTCGAGGCATAGAAGGCCACATTTGTATCCAGAAATGATCGTATATTACTGAGGGAAACACTTTCCATATTCCCCAAAAGCAGACTTGTAAAATATGCAATTCTAGATGCCTGTTTTAATTTCACACTTCTTTGTAAGGTAAATCATTGGTTTGAATACTTGATAGGAGTTGTACTTAACTGCTGGTAAAGCGCTATCATTTCCACAGTTCAAGAAAAGCACTAAAAGTGACCTCACAACAGATATTTTGCTTTCTTAAAAGCCATTGCTGTTGCAGCAGTTCTCTGCTGGAACTATTTCAGGAGTTGTCTAGAAAATGGCACTAGATTAAAGGTTTCATTGATCTGATGGCAGCCCAAAGCAAAAGCGATGCATGATCTATTACAGAAAATAAAATTCATTACTGCAGAAAAGCTCAGTATAAGGACTGACATTATCCCTAATGTAAGGATTATTCCCCTCTCCCCAATAAAATCACTATAAAAATCATTACCCCCTCTACAGAAAAAATACACATATATAAATTGTAGCACTACGATGAAATAAATCAGTTATTCGTACGTGAAAAATTCAAGCAGAGCACCTTGCAAAAAGACTCTGCTAGCTATCATCTAGAAATACATGAACCCAGAATTAAAAGTTTTGATGCTCTGGCAATTACCAATAATGCCAACACTTTCAGAATTATAATGTGTGAAAGATAAATCATCTTTAGTGTTCTAAACATAACAGGAACCACCATGGCTCAGCGATTCCAGAATCACAGGATCACAGAACAAGGAGCTCAAGAGACCACATAGTCTGATCTCCTGCTCAAAGGAGGGTCAAACCAATGCTATTTCCATTAAGATCATTGTTTTTCAGAAATATTTATTTGTGCATGGAATCATATTCCATTCAACTCGGAGGTTATAGCTCTCTGTTTCACTGTTATTGTTTTTAAAGCCTGAAGTAGGATTTGGAAAAAAACAGTAACAATAAATGCATGCTGAATTAAACAGGATTAAAATAAAAATCTGCTCGTTGTTTTTAGTTAAGGGAATCTGTGGTGATTTCAGCCTATCAGTGTGATTTCACTGCTATTACTTCAATTTTTTTAGTCTACAGTACAAAACTAAAAATGAAGACGGTGGGATACATTCACGGAATCACACAAGCTGAGGTAGGAAGGCACCTCTGCACATCGTCTGGTCCAACCTCCCTGCTTAAAGTGAGGTCTGCTCAAACAGATTGCTCAAGGCCCTGTTGAGTCACATTTGTGAATTTCTCCAGGGATGGACTTCCAACAGTTTCTCTGGATTTGGTCACCCCTACAGCAACATAGAATTTCCTGCATTTCAATTTGTGCCCATTGCCTCCTGTCCTTGCACTGGGCACCACTGAGAAGAGCATGTCTCTGTTTTCTTCATGTGGCCCCATCAGGATCACTGACATGATCCCCCTGAGTCTCCTCCAGGCTAAGCAGTCCTAGCTTTCTCTGCCTCTCTTTGTATTCAGATGCCCCAATCCATTCATCATCTTTGTAGCCGCCTTCCATTGGACTCACACCAACGTGCCCATATCACCCTTGTACCAGGGAGCCCAGAACTGGACATAGCACTCCACACGTGCACTCACCATGGCTGAGAAGAGGGGAAGGATCATCTCCCTCAACCTGCTGGTTACAGTCCGCCTAATACTGTCAGACCAAGGGTACCAAATATCTCCAAGGATGGAGACTCCCCAACACCTCCGGGCAACCTCTTCCACTGCTTGACCACTCCCATGTTAAAGAAAGTTTTCAGAGTGTCTACTCAGAATTACCTTTGTTCCAATGTTAAAGTATCCAGACTAGGAAATATATTTATGCTAAAAACAGAGAATACATTTAAAACAGGATCTCATTTGTGCATTGCAAATATAGCTCCTATTTTTATGGCTCCAGATATTTCAAGCATGTTTCTCAAAAAAAAAAAAAAATAAACTTAGGGTCAAATAGACACAAGACATCAGCATATATAGTTTGAAATCTCCAACCACAGTATGAAGATTTTTTTTCCCCCTGAAGGAAGAACCTTTTAAAAACTGTTTTATGCAGCGAATTATCAAGAATTTACATCTTCATCCAAGAGAAAGCTATATAAACTAATAAAAACACAGAATTAGAAATACTGCCAGATACCAGTTTTTAATTTTGCTCGGTTTCATCATCAAATTATACCTCTTAATAAATACATCAATATTTTTAGCTCTGATTTGCATGTTCTATAATACTTCTACAGTGTTGAATTTTTTTCTTTGATCATAAAAAGTATAAAATAGAGATACTGCCATGGAAAAAATTCTGGAGGTTCATAAATGTTTATACATAATTAAAGCAGTGCACAGGATCTAGAAATCAGCACACAGAGATAAATATCTTTAAAATATGGAGATAGTCTCTGAATTTGCTTGAAGAAAGCTTAGAAAACATTAAAATTATATTAATTTTTACTAATTTCTAGGTTTTGAAATCATAAAGCTTCTATTTCTAGATTGCGTACAGAACTAAAAGAGCTAGAAGAATTGCAATTTTTGGTAGATGTAGAGTACTTTCATATATGATCACGACTCCCTTAGCTGCAACTTCAGGTAAAATACTGAACGTTGTGATCTATGTGTTAAGGTGGTGAAGAATCACTGTTGTGATTCTGGAATACACTTGCCCTGAAGTTCTGAAAATTGAGTGCAATCAACACCTAAATTATATAATATTCTTCCCCTTTGAGTACTTTCTGAAAGTTATCTGCCAGATTATAGATAAACTGAAGGTTTCCCTTTCTTTATAAAAAACTTCTCCAGTCACTTGTTCCTGTCAGACAGGTAATTTGAGTGCTCTATCCTGAATTGACTCTAAAGAATTAACAATACTCTACATGGATGTAAGTTCAGACATACCAAATGTCACATCCCATATTTAATAAAAATTAAAGCTGACAAGATATATATACACTCTTTAACTTATATCTTTGGAAGAACAAGAGGTGGATTGTTCTTCCTGGGACCTAGGAGGAACTACCTAGAAACTTTGAAAATGATCCCTAAGCTATAATCAATAAATCAGCTATTTTCTGGTTCTACCCTTACTATGTATTCACATTGTGCAACATAGCTTCAGGTAGCATAGTGAATACAAACTCAGTTATAGATTAAATTAAGCATCCCAGTACCTACAAAGTTAAATACCACAGACCACAACTTGTGGGAGCTGGGTCCCAGAAGAGGACCCTGGCCTTGGCGCACATTTAGCTTCCTTATAACGTGAACTGGTAATGATGCAAAAACACAGCCAAACCCAAGCCATACACTAAATAGGACATATCTAGCTGATGGGAATGATGAGTGCCAAATCCCCTCTCTTTGCAAAGACCAGGTACATCAGTCAAGGTAGGAGATCCCTACATCCATCCACACACTGAAACCTGTTCTGCCAAAGCAGCTGGCTACAGTTCATTATTTTTACCTGAACACACTGACTGCCAGAGTGTAGGAGCACTTGTATTTTAGAGGCAGTACAATGGTGTAAGTCTTGTCCAGGAGAAAGTAAGCGTAGATGGAGTGCCACCCTCAGTTTGAGGCACTGGAGCTGTCTTCGCCATCGTCCCAAGCTCAGGGTGCCAACTACCCTATGCAGTCTTCTCCCACCTCACGTCAGCGGCGCCCCGCTGCACAGCAAAGCATTTAAGACGTTCACGTGATTAGATAAACAGAGCATGTGAGGGATGGTGACTCTGTAACCTACTAGTTCTGGCACTCAGATGTGATTTTGACTATCTTATGGGAGAACTATAAACCTTCAAATTTCTGGGCATGTGTTGTGACTGTACTGTTTTAACAGGCATAAGCACCAGCATTTCCTTTGCTATCTTATCTGCTGGAAACATCTTAAAGAAAAACAGTATATTTTGTTAAGGCCTATTTCTGCTGGTAAGTGACAGCAACCCACATTGACTAGAGCAGGTCTAGATACGATGCACAAAAGCTGATTCATACATAACCAGCACCTGGAGCCATCTGAGACAAAAAGGGAGCTGCCTTGTGCACTGGCATTCCTAAAAGCAGGCAGAATCTCCATGAAGGGGATTTTTTTTTTTTTTTTTTTTTTTTTTAAGTCAGTGTGTTGGTCTTCAATGTATAATACTGGCTTAAAACCTCAGTGGAGGTATACAACTTCCTCTGTACTGAGCCCATAAAGTTGTTATAACAGCTTTGAAGAGATTTCTCCAGATGACTATTAGACTGCAGAGCAGGAAAAAGGATTTGGCTAATAACTTTTCGTTTTGTTCATTACAGCCACTTCCACAGCAGCCAATTGTGATGTTAAAATTAGAACTGCAATTTTATATATGCCGATTAAACATAGCAAGCAGTTGCAGTATGATGAAAGACAGACATGGTTTCAGAAATACCTGGCAAACACACATACTCTGAGAACATCAATGCTTTTTCAGAGTAATGGAATACAAAGTTAGGCTCTTAAGCTCGCTGTACAGCACACAAGGAGAGTTAAGCACCTCAGGATGGGACTCAAACGCATCAGGCATGCTGGGCACGGAGGTGGTTTGAGCTAGAGCGATGAGCCATTCCGAGCAGAGGAGCGCATCTGAAATCCCACCCTCCACGGGGCTTAGGGAGCAGACTTTGTAACTCCATGCTTTTGAGGACCAATGCATGCTCTGAAAATGTGCACACTTCATTCTTTTACACCCTTCTGTTTTCAGGTAAACTTGAAAGGTGGGTATGCTTATATTCCATATAAATATTGGGTAGAGCACCCACAGAGAAGTGGAAACCCATCCCTTCTCTTCAGTGACGCAGGTACTCACACAGAGCTTAGTTATATCAGTAATCACCAAACAAGAAGCTGAGACAGTATGACTTCCAGTCCCTAAACATTAATTTCACTAGGCTAAACACTGAGCTAGGACCATTTGAGACACCTCGCTGCACCTTTGATGTTTTGTGGCAAGACAGAATTGCCTCCCTCAAAGGCCAAAAGCAAAGGAGATACAAAACCAGAAATCATGATATTGGCCACAATAATCACAATGACAATTCAGAAAAGTGACATTTGTTTGGATCTCCTATTTTTTTTTTTATAATGACTGTAGAAATTGCAGTCTAAAATACTGGCAAACTGACAGGCAGTATCAGCTGGGACTGGAGCCCTCCTGACAGAACCAAGCATCCTATGGAGGCTTGTGTGGTTGACTACCAAGAAGACATGCAGAATAAGACATTTACACTGCGATGCAGTTGGAGAATCAAGAGCAAAGTCTGACGACAAGTTTACGAGATGAACGCTGGGACTGAACCTCGAGGTGTCCTCATAGAGTGAGGTTACCAAACTCGTTTCATACATGGACAAGTCTGAAGCTCTGTAGAATTCATGTGATCCGTATTTCATTATTAATCTAGGGAGCTGAGGCAATAACGTTACACTTGAGGGTGAGGTTTGCTTTTTGGGACCATGCATCTTATAAATTCAGCATTTGGGGAACACATTCAGGTAGGATTTATATAGTCTCTGGACAAACAGCTAAGACTTTCAAAGTAGCACCCTCAATCCACATATTCTCAGTAAACATGAATCATTAGATTTACTGCACAGCACCCTCTCCCCTTTACAACTACAGCAAGAAGGTCATATTCCGTGTGAATTCATTTGTGACTGGAGACACAAGCCATCTTTGCAAGGTGATTATAACACTATAATAAACTGTGTGTAAACCAGTGGAATATTGGGCAACAACATTTAAAGTTTCATTTTCCTGGTTCACATAACCAGTTAGACCATCAAACTAACTATGAAATTACACCCTGTTGGTTCATCTGCAGTAATAAATGTGGACTTCTGGACATAAAAATAAATGCCTACTGTTCAAATGAGCAGTCTGCAAGCCATGACTAATTGGCAACGTGTTGCCTTTCAGTCCTCCTAGCACTGCGTGTGGCAACGGGAAATTGAAAAGTTAAGAATGAGGCTCACAGAAAGAGCAAACCACAGAATTATTTGTACAAAGATTATCATTCAGTTCTGCTGTTTTCCGTTTTAATGATTTAAATTGAAAAAAAACCCCAAACCCTTCTTTTAAGGCAGCATACGTAGCGGAATCATAAATCTCTTATTGTGGTCTAGCCATTAGACAGTGAATAGGAGACAAGTCAAGCCAGTGCAAGTACATTTGTTATGAGGGAAGATTTGTGTTATAATTGAGGATATGCCTTATGCAACCAGGAGTAGAGTCTATGCATAAGGTGACTCTATGATAGTTATAGTTGCAAAAACAGTAGCTTGAGGTCTTGATCGATAAAGGTGGATGTGTCAGGCAGTCAAACTCAGGGCCCCATAGTTGCACCTTTCCATCCTTTATTCTAAAAAAGGAAAAAGTAAAGAAACAATTTTCTGCATTTTCTCTCTTCTTCCGAAGCCAAAACCGGCATAAAGACAATGGTTCATCACATTGTCAGAAAGACTCCCAAAAGCAAGGACAAAAATCACATTGGTCACAAGAATTCTCACACTGACAACGCAAAGAACTCATTATCAACATTAATGTTAACGTCATTAAGCACTACCAGATTTGGCAACTGTAACATTACTGAATTTTAGTAGCTAAGACACAAGGATTTGAAAAGATTGCATGAAATTTTCTAGGTAAAAATTGTTTCTTAAACTACTGTCTCTATAGCCAAATTTCTTCCAGACTGGTCTGACTACAGTCTGTAATTCTGACTTTTGTATCAATATCCACAAACAACATACAGGATCTTTATATAACAGTAAACTATTGGTTCTGATCCTTTGTTATCTTTCACATTTGCAAATCAGATTTTTTTTTTCATTTCTCATAAGCAACCAGAATAATGTAAAACAGGTGAAGGGCAAAAACAACCGGAGATCAAAAAGTCACAGGGAAAAAAATTCAAAACAGGCTGCTTATGCAGCACCCACCTACGCATGTCAGCCACATTTCTGAATGAGAATTAATCCTGATGCAGTGTAAGAGAATGCAACTACATTTATCTGAAACATAACAGTGCCCCATCAGTAACAGACTGTGCCATGAAAAGGACTGAAGACAGTTTTAGATAAATCTAAATATATATGTGTGTATGTATATGTAGGTACACACCTGAGAGAATCAGCACCTTAGTCTTCATACCTTTATTTATTATTTGATTTTCATTTTGATAATAAGAGCTAAACATAATACCGATCTTCTCTATGGCTTGCTCAGTCACTCTGTTTTTCTCAGTAGCATTCAGAGCCTTCAAAAAAGAATCAATAAAAATCTGCTTACCTAAACAAATCTTTGGGTTGATTGTTTCAATTAAACAAGAGACATTAGGAAAATAATCTCTTTAGCATGAGTATGTCTTCATAGCAAAAAAAATTTTAAAAAATTATCAGTGGTGCTAGTCTATCCCACTTTCCCAGAACTGATCTTTTTTCTTGCAGCTACAGATATTCTTAAACAGAATAGTGGATCCAGTTTAGTTTGAGAGTTTGTTTACAAATGCAAAACTCAGCATCCAGCTTTTGATATATAACTGTAGGCTATTTCAAATTGAGACTGTCATCACTCTTTTACAAGCTCTTATCTTCAAAAGGGTTACGATGAAGAACTTTCTTGCTCTGTATAAAGAACAAATTAAATCTTTCTTTAGGTCAACATGGCAACGTTTAATAATGAATACAAAGCTGTAGCTCCCAAGCACTTCATGCAATACTTTAGACTGCTGAACTGGAGATCTTTTACTCCCCAGTCACATATTTTCTTGTTCCCTTGTCTGAATATTGAAGGATTTGAATGAACTTTTCGGAAGCTGTGCCACTAATCTTTTTGCTTCCAGGAAGCAAACCCATATAATGAATCCACATCCTGATGCATATTGTGCCCTCACAGTAGCTTAATTGTAAATAACCACAGAAGTTTCCTCGCTTTGTGTTGTAGCGTAATACAGACAAAGCTCATGGTGGTAATGCTGTCAGTCCTGCTGTCGCTTATTAATCAGCTTGTGATAGGCTGTCTATTGGGTAACATAAACTCTAATGAATGGACTTCTGCAAAATAAGGGAAGATGAGGCCTACACTTCACTGGGGAAATGCTTTCCTTCGAGAATTAGGAGCAGAATGTGTCATAGCTTAACACAGAGTTCAGAAATTTCAAGCTACTCATTTCAAAAATGAATGAAAGCAAGGCAAGACAAGAAATCAAAGTAAAACTGGATTTGCAACTCCAGTTAGGAATTACACCACAGAGAGCCAAGAAGAGATTCTGAAAGAAGGAAAGGTGCAATTCTGGAACTATTTTTCAGTAAAAATGTAAGTTTAGACTCAGGTACTTAAGCTTTCTATAGATAGGACTCTTGAACCTGAGAAGAAGGAAAAGAAAATACCTCATAACAAGTCTGTGCTTTTAAGAGCTGTCTAATATGTTCCTGTTCCCAGTGTAATCCTAGGACCGAACCTACCAAAACTACAGATTGTTTCAGCAGCAATTTTGTATGCATTGGTTAGTGCTTTTCCAAGAGATCCTGGAGGCTCTTAAGCTACAGGGATTATATCTATGTGTTTCACTTTAAGGTCAATTAAACCATAACTGTCCCTTGTGTTATAGGACTTATTTTAAAACTTAACTGGTGCCTTAAGAAAGCATGCAGCAAGATCTACAGGTCCCTGGGAACTTCTCCAGAGGCATGGAGTACTAAGAACACCAAGAATTAAGACGGATGCCATACTGGTTGTAGTACTAGATGAATCACTATGGTGCACTTCAGAATTAGGCCCTTAGAAAAGCTTCTATTACATGAGGAGTTGTACTTCAGCACTTACTTTTCCACAAACATATCAGCAATGTATTACTTCTTAAACGGAGCATAATTAAGCTTTTTCTGGTTTTAAAGGCCAATAAATATTTTATTTCAGTTTCAAAATTATGTAAAGGTGCTTTCTTTTTGCAACTGCTTGGTTTATGTGTTTGTTCTTCAAGCTATGCCCAGGAGCTGCTGTTGCGGAATATCTATGAATTATGCTATCCCTCCAAATAAGCAACTAAGTAACTGCTGCCACAACAGCATTCAGGGGAAAGCAGGTTAATTTACCATATGAGAAAGCTTTCCTTGTCCTACAACAGGACAGTAACACGAAGAAAAACGTTGAAGTAAGAGAGAATGAAACGAAGAAGAGGATTTAAGACTGTGGGAGTAATAGTATGAAGCAACAAATTTTGTCGTACCAATTTTGCCTTGACTTAGTTGTGTTTACCTTCTTACTGCGGCCAGGTTTGTATGTTCCAAGGACAGCAAGAGCTATGGCAGAGGATGCTACTCCATACAGGGCCGCTCAAGCCAGGCTGGTCAAAGGGACTGGAGATGAATCAATCCCAGGGCTTTACAAGGTAGCTGTTGAGAAACAGGCCAGCAAGCTGGTCTTGTAGAACACACTCAACACTACGTTTTAGAAACAAATTAGAGCAGTCACTCTGGCAAACAGCATACCAAAATAACCAACTCCAGCCTTACAGAAATTATAGGTATTGTGAAAAAAATCAGAAGGATCACCGAAGGGGAACTGGTGGTAAAAGAAGCTTGAAACCAACTTTCTAGAATATTTGAAATGTTTTAATGTTCACAGAAATACTATACTTTGAACATTTTGGGGTAAATTAATAACGGTTGCCAAGAACCAATGAAAAAGTGACAAAGTTATCATATTTTCAGTGAAGTGAGATAGTTCTCAATCAATATAACTTTTAAAGCAGAAAAATCATATACAGATGGGCAACCAATTAGCATCTGAGTTCCCTGAGCTAGCTTTCAAATAAGAAACATAAACCCAAGATTTGTGTAAAGTCATGCATAGGGAAAAACACAAAGGGGAGCTCAAAATTCAGGGCTGCAATTGCTGAGAAACTATAATAATGCTCTCACCTAACAATGGGAGACTTCGAGCCAGGTTTGTGGGTCACCAAATAATGAAAGCAATGGGATTAAAGAATCAAAGGATGATTCTTTGGGCTGGCAGAACTGTGGATAGAATCAAAGATTATCGTTAATGGGGTGTTAGTGTCACACAGGTATATCTCCACAAATCGTGCGACATTTTCCAGAGGAAGTCAAGAAGAGACACGCTGACCATCTATGGGCTAGAAGGAAATTTAGCAGGACTACTGTACAGTGGGTTGGACCATACAGAAAACAGACATCAGACAAGGTACTAGAAAATATGCCATGGAAAAAAAAATCTCAAATCTGAAAAAGAAATCAGTGTATATCAGAGTCTTCTTCATTCAGCATAGTGAAGATGCCAAACCACAAGTGATTTCCCAAAGAAGCAAACCTTAAGTCTGTCTAACATATCAGGACAGGGAGGAAGAGAGAAGGAAGAGATGGAAACCAAAGCTACCCATCTACTTCTCAAAACCACCTCCAGAAAAAGCAGCAACAAATAGTAATAAACCAGCCTGAGGGAACACGAAGGGATATCCTTTGTAGCAGTGAAGGAAGCTGCAGCAATAGCTGCAAGGTACAATACTGAAGCATTTCGGTAACTGAGTAAGATTCTACCTGGCATTTCTATCCTAGCTGAGGGGCTGTGAAAGCCACAGAGGAAAAAAAAAAAAAAAAAGAATACAAGCACTGAGACAGAATACTTTGATAAAAAATATACAGAGGAAAAAGACCAAAACCAACCAAACAAAAACAACCCAAAAAACCCCCCAAAACCCCAGCCATTATTTATTCTAATAGTAAATTAAGCTGGCTATTGTAAACACCTTACCTCACCAATAAATTGAGCTAGCATTAAAACACAAGGCTCTGTGTTTGGAAAAACATCAATGCTTGTATGTTACACTATGGGTTTGGGATTTTTTTTAATGTATTTTATTTTTCTTCAAGAGACCGTTCAGATTCGAGGGAGGAGTATATGGAGGAGAGGAAATATCTGATTTGTTCAGAATTAAATGTGTTTTCCCAAACCCAAAATACACTGCACAGCAAAGTGACACCCTTGCCTTTCCAGTGTGGGTCTGTTCCCTAGATCATCACTCATTTATTCCATATTATGGATCCAACACTAAACAGAAGTGAATGAATGATTATGGAAAAACAGCTAAGGACAACAAAAATAATAAAAAGACTTTTTTTTTTTTCTGTCAGAACATGCAGATCATAGTTAGAATAAAGGTGCAGGTTCAGTTTTTAACAACTTTGACCTGACTCTAGAGCCATATTAAAATACCTTTTTTCACACTTTATATAATGAACTGAACTTGCTGACGTTAGATCAAAGGCAAAAACTAGAGTGTATACTGTAGTTTGCTGTTTTCTCCAACAGCAGAAATACAAGACAAATGAGATGAAAGAGAACAGCTAATCATATTTAAATAAAGTGAATACTGGATAGAAGCCAATTTCAAACTGATGGAAAGCCAGGTTAAGCCAACTCATCTCACTATACATCAATTCCATACATTTAAGCAGAAGAAGAAAGAAGGGAAAGGAAGGCCCTACTAAATCTAGCAGTGCATTTGGAATGTAGGATGTGCATTTCTTACTATACCTCAGCCTGGAAGTTCTCTGAAATTTTCAATTTAAACTTTGTTGACCAAATTTCTGCTATTAACTGCAATCTAATGCTCATGTCTCCCCTGTGGTACAACTGAAATAATGCACTGGGAATCAGGGTCAGCGTTTTTATCACTATGAAAGAACTTTTGCTACTAAATTGATTCTTCTGCCCTAGACTAGCCTCCCCTGGTGCACTGCAACATTCCTTTCTCTAAGTTTAAGGGTGAATATCCAACTATCTTTCCAAGTCTAAGTCTGCTCTACACTGTGCGTGTACGCATCCGTCCACACACAGAGAGACACGGTCTAATTAGGAGGTATGGTACTGCTGATCTGTTTCAACTCCCCATGCATTTTCTTCCCCAGCAGCAACCACAGAGCCTCAGGAGGGCCACATCAATAACAGCAGAGCTCCTGCTGGCAGCTTGTATCAAGGGGAGGATTTGCAGAACTAAAAGGTCTGTCTCCCTCCAAATTCACCAGACCTTCTCTCAAATGAGGAGAAACTTCACATGAAATTCTGCCTGAAGGTCAGTCCTGCTGTGTTTTCTTCCTGTTCAGGAGCTCCCGGGCATTCCTACGGTGAAGTGAGCAAAACTTCCTTATGTGCTCAGCTAACTCCTGAAAGCAAGACCAGAATGTCATCAGGTTTGCACCTTACATAACAAGACCTCAAGAGGTGTTTCCCTTCACACACTTTGCCTGTTAAAAGTACAACACAAGTACAGAAAGTCTACAAAATCCCTTCAATCCCAGGAGATAAAATAGGAGGAAAGCAAAGGAAAAAAAATAAAAGAAAGATTATGATGGTGAATTGCGGGCCAAGAAGCCAAAGACTCTAGTTTTGTGGTGCATTGGGTCATATTCCAGTGGGAGAAAGGCCTGTTCAAGTGGGACCGCCTGCATCTCATAGATAGAAGTAGCTAATCTTCTTAGCCAAAGACTAGTTTAAATGCCCTTGTCACTGCTTAAACTAATAATACATGGAAATTGTGCAGTGAAGGCAAAAGTAGCACAAACTCACTGTGCTGGAACAAACATGACACGGAATGTTAAAAAAAAAAAAAAGTATTTTTTATCAAACGTTTATGTGCCCATGCCAGAGCTCTGGGTAACAAGCATGAGGATATAGAAAATTCAGACGTTAACAAGAACAAATTTGATTTAGGGGCCAGTATAGAAACCTCTGTGATGACTTGCATTACTTAAGTGTTAAAAACACTGGTTATAACTTGCGTATAGTTGTTAAATTCTGTACTAACAAGAATTTTGATGAGTAACAGAGCCAGCTAATAAAGCCTGGTTTCCCATAGATACGTGTGTCCTAAGCTTCTACACACACCCCAGCTCCTACATCGTAACCTTCTGCGCTTCACTCCTCCTCTGCATTTTCTCAGCTGTCTTTCCACTGCTTTTTAAAGTCTCTTCTCAATGCAGTCAGTCTCCTTCCCATAAACAGCAGCTGGACAAGGAGCACCACAGGTCATGGCTGGCTCCAAGGTTTCTCTGTGCTCAGGCTGCAGCCTCTCCTTTGTTCATCTGGATCGCTCTCCTCAGCGGCTCATTTTCAGAGAAATGTATAAAAGCTAATAATCTTTGGGAAATCCTTTGTTAAAGGATTGGCCAGGGGTCAGATATTGTTAGGAAGAACTGACAATGCAATCACATCAGGCTTGTTTCAGAAGGAAACCAAGGACTAGAAACATCATTGATTTTCTTTAACACCATCAGTCGTCTGGTAATTCAGAGATGGGATCTTGAATGTCTACGGATCTTTGGGATAATAAATCTCAGGGCAGGCTCTTTAATCCTCAACTACATTGAGCTACAGAACTAAAGGAGTCTTCCCTTTCTAACATGTGAACTTGCCTTATATTAATATAGGACACTTACATTTACTGGAAGTCCAGCCCACAAAATGAGTACTACATCATGATTAGGGTACCTATAGTTTTCTTAGAAAACTTTCCAATATGAGATGCCAAATCCAAAACAAGCTGTTTTGAAAGTCATTACGATCCGATCACTGGATCACTTGCAGCAGTTACCTGCCTAGAAGCCAGCAGTTACGACTAGATTACATAAAATATGAAGAAACAGAGGATATTCAAAGAAAGTATTAACATTTATACTTTGTTTCTGGCAGAGGCTTATATGCAGAGTTAAAGGAAATTGTAAACGAAGCAGGCTGTAAGAGAATAAAAATAGCACAATGAAAGAAAATGATAAATCTCCAAAATAGAGAAAGAGCTTCACAAATTAAGAGAGATGACCATTTTGGTCAAAATCTTCATCCTGGTTAAATGTTTATGTTAATAAGGCAATCAGGAAAAGTGAGAGATTACGATGGAAAATAGGAGAAACAGCAATATATAAAAATTAGACACTTTCACCACTGTAAGAAACGCGCATGAAGAAGAGAAAGATTGAATTGCAATCTCCTCTGTTTCGTACTACCTGGGTACTAGCAGGAACGCTTCAGTGTACAAAATAAAAATATAACTGGTCTTTTCAAATATATCGTAGATACTGTTAACAAGTCTTCTTCGCTCTGTTTAATCGCCTTGAATACACATGGAAAGGGAATGGGGATAAGATGAATCTGGAAGAATTTGGCACTGAAATATTCCCCCTGCAGCACAACAACTGCCCAGTATCACACCTTCATGCCTTTATGACCCACTGGCAGAAGGCACAGACTATTATTTAACCAAATTTTTTAACCAAAATACTAAAGGTTCAAACAGATCCCACACCACAGACTGGAGACCAGAGCCACACGTGCAGCCTCCAGCCCACGCTCAGACTGTCACCCAGCAAAGTGAGGACTACTGGCACACAGAGATTACTCACAGGGAAGCTTTTCATTTGAGAAGGTAAGGAATGGGAGTCTGCATCTGTCCTACTGAAAATGGTGTTCAGAAGATAGCTGGCAGGTTGTGTCACCTAACATACCTTGTGAAAGTCCTTACGGACGACATAAGAGTTTGCAGGCTAAACCAACTTGCTCTTTCCACAGATACAAAATGCTCCATTAAAAAATCATTAGTTTTGTTACAGTAAAAAATAATTAAATCAGCGAGCAGTTTGAAGGCAGCCAACTGAGAACAGAATCTCCCATTCTGTTGCTGATCATAAGTAAATCAAAATTTGTCAAGATAGAGGAGGAAAAGTAGCCTCTGCCTAGGCATGGCACAGAAATAAGGCAAGTCACCTTCAGAGCAAGACTCTTCTCAAGCTCTGATAGTTTTCCCTGTTTCACAGTGTTGCAGGTCATCAGTGAACTGAATTAACCAGTGAAGTCAAAAAGACAGTGTTATTATCAACAGCGTACAGTAAGGAGAGTGGAGACTGAAGCTGTCTTGGAAAAATTTATTTCCTTTTTTTTCCCTCCCTCTCATCACTACTATAACATTGTCTGAGTAGCAAATGCAACATAATGATTTACAGCACATTTGTACTCTTTGTCTTTTGCTGTGTTGTGTGGTTTTGGAGGCTTTCTACTGGAGAGAATGGGGAAGAGGCAGAAAAGAAAAATTCCCCCAAACAGAGGAAAAGCAGTCATACTGAACTTGGAATTCAGGGCTAAAAGGCTTTGAGAAAAGTTTTGCAGGCAGTCAGCCTCATGCTGTATTTGCTAAGGAAAGTAATTTTCCAGTTGTTATATTCCATTAATCTTTCTTTTCTCCCCTATTCCTCCCAGTACTATCAGTATCATCCTGCGTTTCTCTTGCATGGAAGACAGTCATCACTTCGCTCAACCACGTAACACCTGTGCAAATCAAATTGAATATTCCTGCTAGGGTTAAGAGCTCTATTTTCATGACTGCCTGCACAGGAAAAAAAAAATGATGGAGCCAGACATCCAAATGCATATCCTCTATTCAACAATGCAATGTCTGGTTAGTTTTTGTCTATATGCTGTTTTCCCTCTTCTTGATTGCAACGTAAAATGACTTCATCGTGATCACAAATTCATATAACTATTTACATGAGTTTGCTGTGATTCCCTGAGGTGAAATTTCAAGTTTTGAGGAAGGACAGTCTTGTATTTTATCAGGCTGAATATTATTGCTCCACTTCCGAGAAGTACAGATTTCAATCTATTCCTTCTACTCAAGTTACGCTTTTAATCAAAGATGTTTATGACAGTGAATCCAGAGGAGTGGAAGAATTTGTAGTCTATTTCCCCGCTATCTTATACATGCTACGTCTGCCGATTTGCAGATAACGCGCATTGCTGTCACCGTATGACATAACACTTTCACAAACTGTATTTAGACTGTTTCCATTCCTCCTATACCATCCACTAAACCTCGCTACACTTCCCAGCCACGCTGTCATGTGTTCTTTCATCATTCAGTCAATCAATACATAAAAACCTGACATGAAATGGAGTTATGCCATGTGAGGATTTATCTAGTGCCTGCAGGATACTAAGCCCAAGCAGCAGAGAATCCCTTGATGTACTGATATCATTAATAATGTTTAAGACTCGGTCACAGCTCTAGTTGTTAAATACAAAGAAATAGATGCTGTCTTGTAGCAACGCTTCATATCATTATATAAGTTAACACATACATTGACAAATTCAGGCATTTAAAAGCAAATAGAAGCTTTCTAATTGCCCTTACTTATTGACTGAGCAACTGCATTAACAAATTGATTTTCAGACCTTAGCAGGCAGGAATTGACTGCAAATGAAAAGGATTTAGCACAATGAAATCCAACTTCTTAAAACATCCTACATCAGCCGGAATTTCCATGTGACAAATTCCAAAAAACCAGAGCTCCAGCCACATACTTCATTATAGGCCATGGACTAGGCCATTTTTAAGAGAGAGTGTTAAATGATAGTTTCAAACTTTCTGTTGCTTTCTCTGTTCTCCCCAGAGATATACTATTATTTAGTTTCCATAGTAGAACTGATGTTTTTCACATAAGGAAAAATCCTGAAGCATAAGAAAAAAAGATCTGATATGACAAGCATCGCAAACACAGTTAACAAGCTACTTTAATTATCCTCCTAAGATTTTCCCATTTGTACTCTGATCATCATCATCTTCACAAACTTAATTATGCCTCATTTGTTCATTCTGCATTAATCTCAGTGAGTATTCCAGGTGGAAAAAGAGGAGTCTGTCTGTAACTCAATCCTCAGGTAATTGTTATATATTATTATTTTATTGTTTTGCTATAGAACGTTTTCTTTATTTTAATAAAAGTGATACAAACTTGTCTTTGGGTAATATGAATATTGAGTAGGAAACCAGGGCACTTCCACAGCTGAAAAGCAAAACTGGCCGGCTGCCTTCCATGAACAGCCATCACCGTTCACACATCACTATTCGTTTTGGTGATCAGCAGAGATCAGCGCTGGACAGATGATTGAAGAAATTAAGAAAATCATGCTGTTATCACCTGCATTTTAAAGATTAGTATTAACAAATTCTGATTCCTCAGCAGAGGGAACCTCTCCACAAACTTGACCTTTGAGAAAGTCAGAAAGAAGAACAGCTGGGAATAAATGTGCTTTGTGAGTCAAATTCTGAGATATGTGCCCAGTTACTACTTAGAATTTATGCACTTCCAACACTTTTAAAGTCAATAGGAATTGTTGCATTATGACTGAGTAGAGACCGAGTAAAGGCCCCCCCGTGTACCATAATTTATGGCCTGACGAGTTGTTTCCTCTAATTTTGGATAAGTCCTAGATTTGCTCACCTACCATGACTGAACTCCATTTCACTTAGGTTGCTTTTTGAGATACATTAAATACATTTTATTTAATTAATCTACTGAGACACATGACTGCTGCCCCATACTCACAAGTGTTTTAAGCACAATGTCAAGCCTTAAAATCTAGTACTATATAGAAGTAGCTGTTCTTTATACATAACTTAATTAGTATATCTCAGTTTTGAAGGTCATTGAAGTTTGAAAAGCATCAAATACTAAGTTTTTAAATTAAAAAAAAAATACAGAAATATAAGATAGTCAGTATTTGAATATATTTCATTCCATGCCTTACCTGAACCAAATTCCACCCCTTTAGAGATTCAGCAATGATAGAAGTAACTGTTGCACATACGCCCCCAAAAACCATCAGATGATTAGGTCCGTATTTTATTGCGTCATAGAAGGCTTTGAGTCCTTTTGCATTGTCACACTGGAAAAAAAAAAAAAAAAGAAGAAGAAGAGGTGATATTCCACATCACAAATAACATAATTAACTAAGAAATAAACTACAGAGCAGGAAAAAAAAATCAGGGGTTGCACTGATGTAAAAGTTGTACGATATACATCATCTTAAGACCCAAAAATGAAAAATTGGAGCACTCTATTCTGGACCCCCTAAGATACTGTAGTAAAAGAACAGGAAAACCCCTCCTTACATCATTCAAACCCCCTTATGTCTTCCTTCCAAGCCACAGCTGCAACATCTGAATTTTGACACCACCATTTGACAAAGAATAAGTAAGCCGCCACAAAAAATAGTTGACTGAAATCTTTTCTACATTCAGAGCTATCATTTCCCGAAGCAAAACGCAAAATCTAATACCAGACATCAGCAGGACTTCCATAGCTGGAGGAAAGTTTGGCACTACTCATGGTCTCTGTAAAGAAAGTTCTGTCTCTAATGAAGACTCCTAAGTAACCTTTCCTTAAGGTCCAACCTCAGTATTCTGTGCAAAAATATATAGTAGAGAGTCTGTTACTTAGAAGGACAACACAGTCTTCAAAAAATATCAAAAGAATATTCTTTTAAAGTGTTAAGAATTAATTGGCCTGCACTCATAGCAGAAGACGGGAATAAATGACCTTCTGAGGCCCCTTCCAACCTGACTTATTCTGGGCTTCTCTGATAATTAGTTTGACCATTATTTCAGATGCAAAGAATTGTACCATAAACTGAGACTAGGACTGAAAACCAAGAAACAAAGGGTGATGCTAATCAGTACTGCAAAAGATATGAGTATCAATCCTCGAATGGAGTAGTAACAATCATTCATCATATCTTCTGTAGTCATGGCTTAATTCCTGAGCTTGCAGCAGAGTATTAATAAAACATATACCTGAAGTTAAGAATTTGATTCCAAACTCTACTGGAAGTCAGGTGTGCCAGCAGGCTACAGCGGTAGCTGCCACTGCTCCAGTAGCAGCTGCTTCTTCATCTCTCTTTTTGAAACAAAATTTTCTACCCTCTTTTGCCTCCTCTACAAAGTCTTCCTCAAATACAGTCTTTAGAAGAACGATCATAACACCAGCCTCCAATATTTCATTATGACAATTCAATAAAACAGTTCGTTTACTATCTGCATCCAAGTAGTAATTGTATTGCATTCTGTTGAGAGAATAAAGATTTTGACTAAGAAGTTTGCAAGCTTACGTTAATCTTCTTACTGAATTAATATGCTAAAAGAAAAATTATTCTATTTGCATTCTATCTGCAAGAATAGAGTTATTGGTCCCAGTTATTCAAACTGATACAGATTTTTACTGCATAGACTTCTTTAAATTGCATTACATAGCACATTTTCCTTATTACAGAGGAAAAAAAAAAAAAAAACAAACCAAAACAGTATGGCAGAGGCTCCCTTGTCAGTTTGATGGATTAGTGGCAAGCTAACTGTGGAGGAATTAAGATTGTGATTGCTGGTACAAGCAGCATCCTGCAGTCTTACTCCTCCACCCCCTAAAGATCAGTTTATTCCAAGCCCAACTAGAAGGCTCAGCTACTTCGCTTTTCTAAGCAGCCAGGGACACTAGAGCTTCCAGTATCTGAACTTAACTGACATTTAGCCAAGTCTTTGCCCTCATCCACTTCACCATGTCAAGCTGCAGCAACAGAGGTTGTTGAATTGGTTTTCATACCAACTTAAAGCCAGATAATATAATTATTTAATTTTTTGCATTATGTAATGTGTTTTCAATGGATTACTGAATAGCAGTTTAAGAAGAATACAAGTTGTATATGAAATACAGTGGATTTTAATAGCGAAATAAGTCAGAAGCCATAGCCCATGAAGCACTACGTACATAAAAAGTTATGGAGAATTAAATTCTATATTCTAAATGATAAAGATCTGTGGTCTGCTCTCTGAAGTAAATTCATACTAAAACTCACCCTTACGTCAAAAAACTGATGCATCATTTAACTATTATTTGCCTATAAATGGTTTCTCACTGCACTAAAGTAACTTTATGCAGTTAAGGATCCGAGTAAGTCGATTTTCTGGGAGGTTCAGAATTGCTATTATGATAAAGCTTTTTCTTTCTTATTGATTTGTTCTTTTCATGTTTATAAAGATACTTACATGAAAACAACACTTTTTCAATCACACAGCAATCTCCTGTGAAGATACGCTGAAAGTTTTATTCGTCTCTCCCAAAGTGAAAGGTTCACACTGCCGAGATACATTGCTGGTCAATTCAAAGCATGTAAAATAACTTGTGGGCTTCTCTTCAATACGATTCAGTTAAAAGCCTACCGTGTTTTCATCTTTGTACTTTCTTCCTGACCAGTGTCAGCTCGCTCTCTTTTAGGCCACCACAAATAATTACAGGACTGAGTCTGCTCCTTGAGCAAAACTGTCAAAATAGTCCAAAGTATGTCTCAGAGATAAAGAAAAAGAACTTAATCCTGTGGCTGACCATGACTGGACAGAAACGAAAGGAAAAATGAGAAAGATGGGAGAAAGCAGACTTTCACATTTGTTTAACATCACATTTCACAACATACATGGTGTATAACATGCTTCCTTGCAAGCAACAGAACAGTCTGTCACAAACATTAAAAAACAAACATTCACATAATAATAGCCCTACCAAGCCAGACAGACAAGCAGTTAGAAGAGGTTTCTTCCTGCCTCTAGTCTGAGGAACGTATCCTTAGCAAGTTCCTGAAGCCCTTTTAGCAACATGACTTTTTCAGAGATCCCAGAAGGCCACCATTCCTGCTCCTCATCTCCTGTTGGCACACCCTACACACATAATCCCAGAAGTGGGCAGCGTCGTTGAAAGACAAGCACAGACCCCGCTGAAATTTGCACCGTATCACAACCAAATGAGTTCTTGAATTGTTGTCGCCAAGTAAGTACAAATAGGTCCGGGAGCAACGCTGTGCAGCAATCTAATTACAGGAGAACAAAAGACTGCGTAAGAACCAAAATCCACATTAAAAAGTAGATGACAGAAAGACCTGGCCACGTGTGGATGACAAGAAGCTGACTGGCTTATTAATTAGAGCATGACTAATAGCAATGAAGGGGAAAGAATCCCTCATAAAAAGTTACAAACTTAAATAATGGAAAATATCACCCAAAGGGGCCAACACCACTTTTGCTAGATAGTTTTGCTCTTTCACCTCAATTGTTATCAACATCTCTATTTTGTTGAGCTGAACTGCAGCCAGCTCACTTTCGACTTATATATGAAAACAGACGGCTGTGCTGTTGATCTTGACTGCACATTGAAACACGGAGGATGGTCGCAATACCTTTCATTGGAGAAATGTAGTCTTACCATAACTGCAGTTTCAAATACATGTGATTTGGTACGTGCTACAATTTTCTTCAGAGGAAGGGGCTGAGAACTACTCATTAATTGCTGTGCTTAGTCTCAGCCAAAAGTCAGTAATAAGCCACATGTAAATAGCAAACATACATATTAATGAAATAATTACATTAAATGTATCTCTTAACACACTGACTTGATACAGATTATATGGACAATTCACAAGGAGAAATTCCAGCAAATCACCAAGCAAAGGTCTGCGAAGGGTCCTACCTCTCGCTGCGACAAAGACTGATAAATATCACAGGTGGCACCTGACGAAGGCACAGTTTCTGTTTCCAAGGAAACGGAACCACTTATTTTAATTAAGAAAAATAGCCAGATGAACTGCTGCATAGGAGAGGAGTCGAATGAGTTTGGGGATTGAAGCGTTAACCTTTCTGAACTCTCTTCAAGGGAGAGGCTGGCAAATACAAACTACCATCCTCCACCGAGAAAGGGATCTGAATGCACATGGAGAAACGTAGTGCAGAAGGACAAGAAACCCTTCTGGAGAGACCAGCACAGCAGCTGAATACCAAGGCCCTCTGCAGCCGAGAGGAAGGCTGTCCCACGTGAAGGACGGGCATCGCTGCAGTCGGGAGAAGCAGCAGAACTGACTCGTGAGGGCTGCTGGCTGCCAGGAAGGCTGTCTGGCAGACAGCGAGAGAGATCGCGGGGTGCGTACCCAAACCCTCAGGGCCATAAGCATAACACAGTGCAAATTCTTAGCGCACAGAACGGAAATTCATATGGGTCTGATATGTAAAGCTTTGCCGACTCCTGTAACATCGACAGGGTTGAGTAATTACAGGACTAGCAGAAGAGCTGATATTTGTAATTTAACTGATTTTGTTCGAGTCGCATAGCGATGAGAACAACTGTGAACTGATGCACTGGTCAGATGTGTGATTATATTTAGATTTCTAGCTGTTGGATAGCTATGCCCAACTATTTCCCAGTTAGCTATATTCTGGCACAACTCTTACCCCTCTGAGTAAAAGTAAACCTCAGGAACAATTTGGGTATCTATTGAGCTACTGACTACTGAGGTTAGAGATCTTTTATGATAAGAGGGAATAAGCAACAGCTGTCATCTGCATAATGAAATATCAAACTTTTTCAAGTGATCTGAGACCTTTCAGCAGCACTCTGCACTGAATATCATCGGAAAGAGAAGCAAGTGCTCATAAATATCTGATGAGATTTCCTTGAACAGAGAGAACAGAGGTACAAAGCCTTATTCCTACCCTCTGCAAAATCTTGCTCAGGAATTTACTCCATGTTAGACTATCAGCATGAAAGGAGCTAAGAGATGAGAAACACCAAAATGATTTTTGTTTGATTTTCATTCATTTGTTTTTTTTAAAGTTACCAAGCAATACAGACAATTCAGCGAAGAACATATGGACAACTGCTCTGAGCTACAACAAAGGTCAATCAGGTTAACACCCTGTGCCTGGGTTTATGGGCAAGCGTGTTTCTCCTGAGCTATCCTCTCTGGTTTCAAATATCTGCAACTTAGGTACTTTCAAAGCCAGCAATAATATTTTTTGCATTTAATCACTGCAGTTGGATTTTCTTTCTGTGATTTTGTAGGACTCGTCTTGGAACCACCACTTTGACAACCACAACATCCAGCAACAATGTAATTATCCATTGAAAGAAAATGCACTTCCTTTGATTTATTCTAAACTTCTTCACACCACACAAAGTAGGCATGAAACATCTTGGCAGGGGTGTTATGAATGTTAAAAGTTCACAAATACATGAGAAGAAATTGGACTAGTTTGTTGATCAAAAAACAATCCAAAACTTCTTAACAGAGAGACAGTGATTTTCTTAGGAAACTCCTGAATCACAGACCATTGGTGGCTAGGACAGCGTTCCGGGGCAGTAAACAGCTTGCCCTGTCCTGTCAATCATCTGTTCCAGGACAATTCTGAGTATTTGCACCAAGTCCTAGTCTGAACCACTGTAGCCATTCCTGTGTTCTGCATTTGAAAAACAAAACCAAAAGCAACCCCCTCCAACAACTACTTCCGTATCTTGAAACTGAAGTTAACCCAAACTGTGAGCTCTCCTGTATATGATTTCTCTGTCGCCTTTTAACTACGAGCAATCAGATTTCATTTTGGTTTAGAAGTAGACACAGCAGAGGACGGCTTAATCTATTCAGTGAAATATTTCCCAGTAAATTAACCCTCTCACCTTGACACCTCTCGACCTATTTTGAGATTTTACCTAGAAACGTCTTTATCTGATCCTGCCTGCTATACAGGGAAGAGCTCAGAGAGTGCTACCGCTAAGGCAGTGGTGCTTGGCATCCCGTTTCACAGCTTATATTCTGTCTCAGGTGCCACCTGCCTCTTGGCAAGTCACTGACACCACAGCAAGGGTGACCACGCATTCTTCTGTCACCTCATTTCCTAAAAAGCTGTGTAAACACCTTGTGAAGGCCTAGCTGCTTGCTCAACGTCATCTTCTTTTTCCGGTTCACTATTTGGGAACCGAGTCCATCTAGCAAGACAAACAAAAATTTCCTTTCTCTCCTTATGAGAGGAGTATATGCACTTTCTCAATTTTTTTTTCATTTATCCTTTTTTAATTTATTTATCTGACATATTTTCTGCCTTGTTACTATTTCTCTTAGTATATAACATTTACACTGGAGGAGGACAATATAAGAACTGCAATATGAAATGGATTTGGAGCGTAGCAAGTAGATAAATCCTATGTAATCAAAATTGGCTCTTCCTAAGTTTCCACCATGATTAAATATGCAGTAATAGCAGAGATCAAATTGACAACTTCTTTTCACAGTAAAGTCTCATACAGCTTGAAAGTCTGTCTTCAAAAAAAGTTTAAGCCTTTGCTTGATGTGTAACTGTTATAGAGGGAGACATTCAGAAGGTCCTCAAGAAACATTTTGCATATTTGCAATATGAAGACCACTCCCTTTCATGATCCTGTATGGCGTTTGCATGGCAAGGTTTTGCTGGCAAGGGGGCTGCAGGGGGTGGCTTCTGTGAGAAGGCACCAGGAGCTGCCCCCATCTCCAACAGAGCCAATTCCAGCCAGCACCAAAAGGGACCTGCCACTGCCCAAAGCTGAGCCCATCAGTGACGCTGGTGGCACCTCTGTGATAACACACTTAAGCTGCACAGCAGCTGTGAAAGTGTAATGAGAAAAATGTGAGAGAAACAGCCCTGCAGACACCAAGGTCAGTGCAGAAGGAGGGGCAGGAGGAGCTCCAGGCACTGGAGCAGAGAATCCCCCGCAGCAGCCCGTGGAGAAGACCATGGTGAGGCAGGCTGTCCGCCGGCAGCCCACAAAGGTCCATGGTGGAGCAGATATCCACCTGCAGCCCGTGGAGGACGTGCACCTGAGTAATTTTAGATAGGGTCTACTGCATCCTGTTTACTGGTTGTACCACTGATGAAATGCAGAAGTTGTTCTAGGGCTGCACAGCAAGGAAATTCATAATTCAGGTAACACTGGCCAGGACTTCTGTAAGATGGTAAACATGAATTCAAAACATTAACATCTCACACTGAATCGCTAATGGAAAGCTAACATTTGGGCCTTAGAGAGATCTTACTGTGCAATATGAGCAATTAGTCAGATCCCACAGTGTAAGTTATTGAGTTCTGCTGGATTATTCTGCAGCTGGACCCATCATCTAAACCAGAATCAAACTGGTGTCAATTCAAATATTCCTGGGCCAGAAGGGATTTTATAACACCCACACTACATTTGCTCACCCACAACATCCAGTCCATTTTATTTAACTCATTCACTTCTGCATTAACCCAGTAATATTACACAAGACAGTTTTATAGATATGTTTTCTAATTAGCAGCATTGATTAAAATGGATGAATACTCACATACACAATGTCATCCTGAATTAGAATTTTAGCTGCATGTGGACATGCACATTCACAGTTTTATAGCACAAATATATAAAAAGCAAAACTATGTCTTAGTACTGTATTATTTTCTCTGACATCCCAGAGCTTATCAGATATTTTGGTACGTTCAGTATTAACAGGGAGGCCAATGCCTTGCTCACTTCTGCTTCTTCCTCCCTACATAATCTATGCTGCTCCAGTGCTATTATGTTTTATGGAAATAAGTGGAATTATGGAAAAGCATAAAAGTCCAGATGAATAGTGTAGGAAAAATAATATATTCAAAGATATTTAGAAAACAAGTAGCATGTCCTGTTGTTGAGAATAAGCTGACTCAGTTTTCTCCAGCTTTTCCAATGTTTACCAAAGAAGTTCAACACTACAATGATTTCTAACAAAACAAAGAATTAATTTTAATTATTCAACAAATGAGGAAATTCTCCATTCTTTATTTGTATCAAAAGGCTTTTTTAAATTCCCCTAGGAAATGAGTTGTGTTTTCGCATTTAAGTAACCTCAAAAGGTGCTAATTGTTTCAGACACTTGAGCCCCAAGATCATTATCACTTAAATTTATTGATGCAAACTACTTACTATTTTGTTGCCTCTCATTTTGAGAGAAAGACATGTGCTGTAGTAGATGTACAAGCCATTTGCCAGTTGCAGCTCAAGTACAAAATGAAGAGCTAAGGGAGATCATTTTGGCAGGCTCAACACAGAGTCGCTAATGTCAATTGTTCGATTTTGTACTTGCCTCATCTTTCTTTCTCTTCCCTTCATTCTTCACCATTTATTACGCTACCATAAATAGCCTATGTTTTCATAGATCATACTAGATCTAGTCACACTCTGTTGGAATATTTCAGTTAGATTGCCTTTCATTCCATTCCCTGTGCTTTTTAGAATACAGGGAAGAAGTCACAAAAGTGAAAAGATGCATGTGATCACATTTAAATACAATATTTTGTTTTCCAGATCTAGAGTTGCAGTGCTTGTAAGATATGACTTTCAGCATGAACAATCAAAAGTAATAAATCAAAACTTAACACAGAAGTACTTCATTCTATGTTTAGTAAAATATATTTTCTGAAACTGCCTTTACAATTTGAGTTTTAACAGTGTTCTCCTTTTCTTATGTCTACTGTTGACTACACACTTGGTTTTAATAAGAGGTCATTTTGGGAGAAAGAAAAAAAATCACCTAACGCATGGAAGGGTCACCATCTCTGAAATGTTGACTTCTTTTCAGTACACTGAAAATTGTTGTGTACTAAAAATGGTGAAACTCCTTTTAACAGCAGCCTTGCACATTGCAGCAAATAAAAGGAGGGACTGAAATAAGAGAAGATAATATAGAAGGGGAAAATCCAAATTTATAAATAACAAACAGGATGCTCTTGTAGATGGAAGAAAACGGAAGTGTACTAGCACAAAACATTTGAAGTAACAGCAAAATACATCATAGTACGCCTAGCATCCCATTCTCCAGTAATAAGCTGCAACTGAAACTGAGATAGGAGTGCCATTATATTTTGGGGAAAAAATAAATAATAAAAAAAAATAATCTCTCGTCCCTCAGCAATCAGCAAGAATCAGTTGTGGGGGAAGTCCATCATGTGAATTCTTTCTTTCCCATGACCTACTCGCTCCTGAAAAAGACTCTAGTTTTGTAAGGGCGAAAAAATACAAAGAAATCTTTCTTGATACTTTTCTGACAGGAAATTAAAATAAGACACTATTCTGAGTGTGAGAAGATATAGAAAGAGAGCTCTTCAGTATCCTTCTGTTTAAGAGTGTCACGTTGAAAGTCAGTCTCCGGTATGTGCCTCAGTCATACAGCATCAGGGCCTGTCTCTCAGTGCACACAACTGCAGAAATTTCTAAATAAACATTCACCGGGGATGACAAGAGGCGCAGATGACTCTGAGGCCCTTCAGAATTGTTCTTATAGCTTCTGAAAGTCGATTACTGGAAAACATGAGATCTCTTAAGCTATCACAAGGATGTCTGTGGCATTCTTGAGAATATATTTGAATTTTAATAAAAGGTCAGAAAGCATCTAGTATTTTTGGAAAATAAGATTAAACTCTTTTCCTTTAGAGGATGATGTTCTTCATGAAGAGTGCCAAGCGGTACAAGTAGCTTCCAGCATGGTGTTTTCTGAAGCAATACTGTTTAACATTCTTTTTTTTAATCTTTTTTTTTATTATTTTAATTCTCCAACAAGAATTTTGGAAACACAGACATAGGTCAGAAGAACAATAAGACTGACAAAGTCATAGTTTAAAAAGGGCTTAATGAATTAAGAATAGCAAAAAAAAATTTCTTGACCTAAATGTCAAGAAAATCTGGTGTAATATTCTTCAACACATGTCTATGATTTTTAATTAAAATCTTTCTGTGATGTTAAACAGCTGAACTTTGTCTGTGGTGAATAAAACTTTGCTAAGCTAATTTATTTAAGGAGGAATAATGTGTGTTCATTTGGATAAGCTACCATTTAAGTTAGCCCATAAAAGCCAAATGAAATTCATGGTATGTTTTAATTTGGCTTAAATTAACATAGCACCAGACTACAATAATTCACCATTTTGTAGAGGTCTCAGGCTGGAAACGGATAGAGTTTATAACAGCAGAGGTAAACATCTTTTTTTTTTTTCTTTTTTCCCTTAAAATCTGGCAAAAGAGACAGTATGGAGAGAATACAATTTTATGTTAACCACTATGCAGATGGCATGACATTCAGTGTACGAACAGGCGCAGTGCTTCACAGTCAGCAGGTACCAAAAACCCTCACAATCCAAGTATCAGTTAGGAACCTTGCTCCCTTTTACCAAAGACCAGAGTACCCTTTTCCTCCTGTGGGCTGAACCCCAAATTTGGAATGGTGACTTGGGCTTGCCTTAGTTATGCCTGACAGGGGATTTCTCCAGTAGGTGGAGTATGCCTGCAATGGCTACAGCACTCTAAAACTTTCTCCTTACCCCACTGGCCACCATATTTCATGCAGTGCAAATTGTCACAATAAATTCAGTTATTCACAGGAGAACTACACAGTCCAAACAGCTTACCATTTCTGGAAACATTTTGAAAAAGAAAGGCTTTTTAAATTTAAAAAAAAAAAAAATTGCAGCAAATTGATCTGCAGCACCTGAGAGACTGAATGTGCTCCTGGTTCAAACCCATTGTGACAAATGGTGTCACCCACCGTGCATGATGTCATTGCGCCACAATGGTGCACTATCCATTTCCCCCTACACACAAGCGTTTCCTGAGCGCGGAATAGGGCAGGAACGCAGACAGCAGCAGAGAGACTCCAAAAGGGAACCGGCAGACTAACACCGAAACTGAGGTGTCACGGGCTTAGCCGCAACAAGGGGCAAACTCAAAGTTGAGCCTCAGAGGCAAAGGAAAGAGAAGGAGCTGCCCTGGAAGTACGGGGAGATATTGGAATGGAAATAGGTTTAAAAAGGTTTCAAATTTCATGAACTCTAGGGGCAGGGTTATCGTAGGTATTTTTTCAAGACTGTTATTTAATAACTTGCCCAACTTAACTTGAGTTTTCCCTGTTTAAAGGCTCACCTTGATCTAGTTGGGGTTTATATTCCAGGAAACTAATTAGTAGAGATTAGGAGCCACTTCAAATATATGGAATGATGGATCTGTCTGACTCGTGGTCCTGCCACATTCACACATGGACACAAAATTTCTCTGGCTTTTAAGCTATGCAAGCAGAATATTGCCTCCATGCTGCAAATTGCAACCTGGTTAACAAAGAGCTGCTCCTTTGCAAGCTCCATACAGACTAGCAGACTGCCAAATAAATGCTCAACGCTTATATTCGACAGCATAGTATGGAATTTCTGCAAGCAGAATGACCAATACTCTTACCCTTTGGAGCACCTACAGAGAATCTTAATTAAGCTTGCCAAGAGCAGAGCATTACTCACCTTGACGTATCAACCCTTGGGGGTTCCCTCCTCATGCTCCAGAAAAAAAAAAAAAAAAAATAGTACATGCAGAACAAAAGTGAAATAAAGCTGGGCTGCATGCAGGTGAAATGCCCAGAGAGTGCATAGATCAAACCTGCAGTCAGCCCCAGATCTACCTCCCAGATGTTTAAAAGCAAATATATTCAGTGCAAGTCTGGAAACTGCAAACAATCCATACTAGGAGCTAAAACCTGCTAGCTTGTCCAGCTCAGCCTAATTAGGTCAGCCTATTTCTCTTCCTTAGTAACCTAATTTAGTTAGTTAAATGTGGTGTATGGTTCTGACACACCTACAATGAACTCTGTTGTTGTTCAACTCATTGCCTTCTTGCCACCCAGAATGAACTAAGAGCTGTAACCCCAAAAAGAGACTGCTTTGTCTCTATATGTGCTATTCTCCTTCATAATAAAATCCCAGTATGAACTCCCTCAGACATGTCTTACTGCACTGGTAATTCCTGTTGGTCGTGCTATAACCAAGTTCTACAGAAATCTCACTGACACGCACCATGAAGAAGTTCCAAACCACCGAATCCTCTGTCATTTGTCCCATTACCTTCACACTATGGTTAAATTTGGCACCTCACTGACTGCTGCTGTTAGTTTGGCACATAATGCTCTGCTCAGCACTGCTACCCTGTAGGCAAAGCTCATATGCAGGAGTAGAATTCATGACTCTGTAAATTGACTTTTTGACTTGTCTGAACTCTACTAAAAAAGGCTTGACTAAACTCCAAACAACTAAACTCTATTAAATCATCGTAGTGGGAAATTCTCAGATCAGTTTAGTACCTGGATAGACAAACAGATCAGTTTTTTCCATCTGTCTACAAGACCTCCCTGCCTTAAAAATTTCCATAGTTTTGCCAGACTCACTCAGGCTTAACTTGCCCAGAGATTGAAGAAAAAAAAGAAAAAAAAAAATCATGCAAATAGCCAGCTACTTGAAACAGCCTGCTTTCTGTTACGTTATGTACTCCAACAGAGCTAAATTGCTTTAAGATTGCACAGGGAACTGAGCAGATTCTGGACATCACTTTGCCAAATAAGTACTGATTATCACCCAGAATCCTAACTGGTTGAAATGGTATAAAACACTAATAGGATGGTTTTAATCATTTTGTCAAGTGTGGCTGACGCTATATTGTCAAGTGAAAAAAGTACTTTGTACAGCTCTGGATGAATTTTATTTCTTACTATGGCATCATAAAGGTAAAAGAAAAGGTATGAATGAGTTAAAATTTTCTTGATTTTTTTTTAGGCAACAAGCTGAAAGAAAATGTGCAAGTCCTGAACAGGTGAAATATTAAAATGACAATGGTCCTGCCCAGGGAAACCTGTCTTAAAATGAACCAGTACTCTGAATACCTTAACAGATTTCAAATGTCTGTCTTAAACACAACACTCAGAGCGCTTCAAGGGGAGGAAGAACGTTTCTGTCATTAAGTCGTCTGGTACAAAGTAGTGGTGCAGTAAGAGAGACCTAAATAGGTTTTCTGTTGGTTACCTGAAATTGCATAAAGATTGACAGCTGTGGAAAGCATTGGTGCAGGAGGGAGGCACAACATCTATTTAAAAAACAGTAGCAAGAACGCATACTAGCAAGCCTGTATTAGGATTTCACAGTTTTGAGAAAATACAAGAACAAACACATTGCAGTACTGTAGGCCAGATGGCACAGCAGCGCCAAGAAAAACACTTTCTACTTTGGCTGTGCTCAGAAACCATCACCTGGCTGCCACCCTTCCACAGCCCACTGAGAAGAGCTCACGTGAGTGGTTTCCACCTCAGGGAAAGCAAGTTTTACGGTTGATATTGATAGTTGTTCAAATATAAGTCAGCTGACCTCACACCGAAGAGGACGGGAAGATTTCACATCGTCCTTTCTCCTTTGGCAAATCAGGATGTGCACGTCGGTGCGTGCGTGTTGGTGCGCGAACGCGGGAGCAGGAACAGACGGAGGAGGACAACAGCGCTGCTGGCTGCCACAGATCTTCCTGCAGCACCAATCTGACTGCTGTGCTTTGTAGGCGAACGACAATGCAGTAGTCCGAACAAGATTCTCTTTTTAACACCCCATATCCCAGCCTCAAGAATATGACAGTTTACCAGTAGACTTCTACGTACTAATCGTAAAAAAGAAACCCACAAGGAAACAAACAGAAGACCCCCACCCCACCGATCTCTCCAGCAAACGGAGCTGGAAGCACAAGTCAACTTGCTGAGCTAAGCAGCACATGGTGATAAATAACGTCTCAGGTGCCAGTTATGAGACCATGGAACAGCCTCTTCCTCAGGCACAGTGGAAACTGTATTCCCTAGCAACAGCAAAACCAGCAAAACAAACAGGGATAGATTCTCCCACTGCCTTCTACTGACACCGCTAGATGCAAACTGATGGGAGACGGAGCGAGTACCGGCTTTCTGCGTGCTCAAAATGTAATTTAAGCTACTGTGTGAGTTGGAAGATAGGAGACTCACGCCCACACCAAAGAAGAACAGAGACAGGCAAAGACACGTATTAATCATAAAATGCACAATATTAACATGGATTTGGGTGGCATATGGTGTGTTAGCATGCAAACATGTGCCTGAGTTGGGGGAAAAAAAAAAGTGTCGTATGTCTCCCCTAACCACAAAAGCTTATTCACTTCTTTAAGCTCAGCTTACAGAATTTTTCAACAGACATCAGTAAGAAGCAGATATGACAAAACAACTACACCTCCAGATTTCAGAGCTCCTCATGCTTTAAATTCACTATGATAACAAAACTCTGTTGAGGGAAGGAAAACAGAAAATTTGTCCGCTGCTTTCTTCATCATGTTTTAATCACTTCTGTGAAATTAATTTATTCATAAACTATGAACAGTGCGTGTTCAATCATAAGCATTAGAAACAAATAAGAACATAATTAATTAATTGAGATCACAATAGAAAACTAATTTAGAAAAATTAGACTACAAGAGTTATTTGCAGTGTTACTCGGAGAAATTATTTCTCAGGTTTCTATTTTAACATTCAAATCAACATAGAAAAGGCTTTTCAGTACTTAAGACTTGGTACATAGACCACTGATAACCACCTTCTGAGCGCTCTGTGCTTCTGCTCTATACCACAACATACGGAAAACAGAGATTAGCGCACAGCTAGCAAAGGACTAGTTCTTCTTTTGACTAGCTCCTGACAATTGAAGAGAGACTTTTTAGAGTCTCATTTTGGTAGTTTTTCAACTTGTTTGCGCATTAACTCCATCAGGTGCATTATGAGTGACTTCATACTAGTCACCTCCATATTCCTCACTGAGTAGAAATAGTTTACCTTCTAACGCAATTCTTGGTTTATCACTGTCAGTGAATTTGCACACACACCTTGAAACGTCATTTAATAGTCTAGTTTGAGCTTTTCAAAAAAACATTTACCAGCATTAGTTCCTGTACTTTCTCATCTTCAGTAAATATTGGATAAGTTCTTAATTACAAATTCGTAGGGTCCAGCAAGTAGGATGCTATGGTTCTAAAGGCCATTTAGTCAAAAGCATGTAAAACAATATGACAATCTTATGAAAGACCTGTGTAAATTAATCTGATATGAAGTTTCAGTTCAGCAAAGGGACAAAAATTTTTTTCCAAGGAATCGCATTTTTATAAGATATCTGCATTAAAAGTGACACAGAGATAGTTCTGTATTGTGCAAAAGAATGCAAACAGCACTGCTTTCTATTTAGAAATAATAAAACAGAAGTGATATTGGCACAGCTTTAATCTGTTATAAATAATTTAATTGCCTGCCATTTGCAAATAAGCCCCATTTTAAAACCTCACAGTTTCTGTCAGCACTCCTATTAACATTACTCACTCTGGGACTTCAAAGTTTAAGAAAATGTTTAAAATTCAGTAACGTCTTCAAAAAGATATCTCTTCTGCTTAAAAAAAATTGTTTATTTTGTGTGGGATGATTTTGTTTCCTTTTAATATAAACTACAAAAACAGGCATCGAGGCCCTGAGTAGAAGATACCTTTTTTCCGTCTGAACATCTAGACAGAGTAATTCTTCTAATTTAACTCAAATAATTTCCGGATACCTTTAGCAGAAAAGCAGAAGCGTACCTTGTCCAGACCATCTTGGGCCTGGCAGTTAAAAAACTCTTCTGAGTGGCAGGACTGAATTACCTCAAGCTGAGGAGAGACACAAACATGAGGCTCTAAATATCAGCTAATGCTCTAAACACAAAGGTCAAAGTCAGCTAACCCTCCTTTTATGCTGAGGCTGACCCCTGCCAGCAAGTGCTTGTCAGACTAACCCTTTTTAGACTCAAATCTAAATGCAGTAACTCCTTGATGCCATTGATCCCTGAAGAAAGAGTTTGGTGATGTACAAACATAAAACCCTCTTTTGATGTCATTGATTGGTTCTATAAGAAGCTAGCAGAGAATATTAGCTTGGAATTCAGTAAGTTACAGTAATCATTCAGGAACTCCTCAAAGTACAAAAAAGCAAAAGCTGAATGAGCTAGAGGGAACATCAGGGCAACCCCACAAACCGCGGAGCCAAGTGGAAAAGGACAGAGGACAAGACTCCACCTTGCCAGATCTGTGAAAGACACAGCTTTCTCCTTCAGGGAAACTGTTGGAACAGCAAACTGAAGTGCTTTGCTCGTAACTCATTGACCTAAGCTCAGCCAAGTCAAATTGCTATGTTTGTACACCGGAAGGCTGGGCTGCCCTTCAGTGGGACCTTGACAAGCCAAAGGTATGGGTTGACAGCACCCTCATGAATTTCATCAAGGCAAATCCAAAGTCTTGCACGTAGGAGAAGATAGCCCCACGCAACAGTTTAGGCTGGGGATCGACAGGCTAAGCAGCACTCTTTGGGAAAGCAAAGCGGGAGTCTGGTGAACAAGAAGTTGAACATGAGTCAGCATTCTAGTCATCATTGTTAAAGCTGCATTTCAAGTTGTGTGCTCATTTTTGAGCCTTCAGATACAAAGGAAATACTGATAAACAGGAGAGAATCCAAGGAGAGCCATCGAGAATGGTGAGAACGCACGACGCACAAGGAACGGCTGAGGAAGCTGGGCTCCCTCAGTGTGAGGAAGAGAAGGCTACCAGGGCCTGTAATTACAGTCTTCTAGTCCCTAATGGGGGGAATACAAATGGACCCAATGAATGAGGTCAGTCTCAAGTTGCAGCAAGACAAATTCTGATTAAAGAGGCAAAAGGGCAAACAGTGACCAAGCACTTGAACAGGTTACCCAGAGAGCCTGGGAAGTTTTCAACACTGAACAGGACAAGGTCTGAGCAATCTGGTATGTCTTCAGGATCAGCCCTACTTTGAGCAGGATGTTGGACCAGATGACCTCCAGAGGTCATTTTCAATCAAAATTAAATTTACAATATTTCAATAGCAAGCAGCCACAAGAGCTGAAGAAAAACAAGAAAGGCAAAATCAGCCTCAAAACATTGTGTCCAGTCACAGCAGCCTCCAGTGCAGCACTAATTCTAGCTAACCCAGAAGTAATTCCAGCATTGATGCGACAAAGTCTGCAAAATTTTGAGCAGCACCCATGAGCTCTGAAAAAAACATAGGGTCTTCACCCCATTTTGGGGATGAAGCTGTGCAGTTAAAGACTGCAAGGTGTCTAGGCTAAAGCTTGTCTCACACCTTTCCACCATCCAAAGGAATCACTTTGCATTGGGAAAGCTGAAGATAACTTTGGCTAGCATTTAACTAAGACAGTGATAAAAACATACATAAAATGCTTGAGAAAGAATGGCATTGTTAATTTTCACAGAACAACAGCATGACCTCTGGCTCTCATGTGAGATTGTATTTGAAGTCTTGTTTTTTGTTTTGCTTTTTTAAATTACATTTCCATCCTGATTCGTTCTCTGCTAGCATAAAGAGCATTATTTACAAATTGCTGTGGATAGTTGGACAATTGGTATCATCTGCTGCTTTCTTTGTACTAACATCAGACTGTTTTGCTGCAATTGTTCTAACTAGATGAATTTCAATTTGTCTAGTTAAAAACTTTTTTTTTTAAACATCATTTAGTCAAGAAAGTGATGTCTATGTTTTTTCATTTTTTACACACTTATCTCATGTTCACCCAGCAACTTCAAACAGGTGAGGAAAAATGCACTATGACAATATTTAGTCCACAAACAGGGATGCATCACCTTTTGCTGAGGTCCTAGGATAATTCCTTGCAAGTCAGAGTTTGCAAAAGCTCAGTGAAAGTAATGATAATAATTTTCCTTGTAATCATTTACATGAAATACTGAAATACTATAATCATTTAAGGTATTTATAACTTAATGTAATTACAACTTCCCCTAGAAAACACCAGATTGTCTAGGCTATATTCCTGGAAAGAAGGCATCTGCTAATCTTTGTAAACAGACCGGAAAAAGTGGGATCTGATTTAGATTAAACTTTCTTAATATCCATTCATTGCTTTTCTCAGGACTATTCCTTGAACTGGGACCAGCCCCAGAAGTGGCCAACAGATGACACACCCTGTGGAACCAAACCCCAGCTCCCCATCATGTCGCTCCCCAGCTGTAGGGCACACAGCTTTTCACACTGGAGTTACTGCTGGTCAGGAGACATACAGAACCCTACAGCTACAAGGGAACAACATTTAAATGTAATTAATGTGTTTCAGCATCAGGATCTTGGCTTTCAGGCAAGTACTATACTCTGTAGATCCAGGAGGTGGAAAAATAGTATTGGGAAGATTTAGTTTGGGGTAGCAAAACGGGTGGGAACAGACAGATGGTAAAATTGGAAAAGGTAAGGAGACCTGAAACAATCCTGGCAGACAAAAATGGCGCAGAGTGAATCTGCACTAAAATAATCTTGATCTAAATTGTGATTGTGAGCCCTTGTCCTTTAAGGACAGATCCCATTTGAATTACTTCCTTTAGGTAATCAAATAAAAAATTATTTTGATTTCCTATGATCTGATTAAAATAGGCAGGGAAATAGCAGATGATAGTTGTGTGTCCAAGAATGTACTATCATGTAGCGTTCCCATCTCCTCCCCAAGTACTCCGTAACCCTAGCGCCACTTCTGCCCTGAGACATCCCAATTATTTTTACTCCCATCCTTCTCCTTCACACTCTGTTGAAAATCTTCCCTCATTCATTCTTTCTGCACTCTCTTACCCCAGGGCTAGGCTTACTTACAAAGCCCAATTAAAAATAGGCATAATCATAATCTTTTTCTGCTAAAGAGTGACAGAAATAAGTGTCTGCCTACACAGCTTCTATATGCTTCCCCGTGTACCCTATAATCTCCTGTGTATCCCAGCTCCACTAATACTTGATCCTGAGCTCAGACCTGTGTCTAACCCAACACTCCTGAGACCTTATCAATACTTCTGTCCTGCATTCCCACCGACTACTGGCATCCCTCTTCAAACGGCAAACCTGAGATGTCTAAATAAAAGTACAAGAGGCTGGGCATGCTACTGCAGCAGATGTACCTACAGCAAATATCCTCTGAGAAACCACTTCTGTGATGGACTTTTGAGAACTCATGAAATACTTTTATAAGACAGAAATCCAAATCAGCAGTGTGGCAAGGCTAACAGGCATCCAAGTTTTTTTTATGGAGCGTTCAGTATCATTTTCACTTGGGAGAACATCATGTATGTTGCCTCATTATTGTATGCTCTGTTATTCAGTGCAGTTTACACAAGGCATTCTCAAATGCTGGCATTCAAATAGAAAGGAAATGGTCCAACACATTGCAGAACCAGTATGGAAAATTTATTTTTAAGGAAATTTGCATTTGAAGTTTTTTTAGTATAAGGAAATTAAAACAGGACATGCTATCCCTATGCTTTATATAGTACTATCAACATGATCTTTTCCTTTTTTTGTTGTTGTTGTTTTCCAATAAACATGAATGAGATGTCAGTCCCAAATATTAATGATATTAACATACTCTCTTGAGTGTAACATACCTGTATTGATTTGACTGATAAATTACCCATGGAAGATAATTTAGGAGCTTCAAAAGAAGTATCTCATGCTAGATGCCTCCTCTTGCTTCTTCCTCATCTTTGTCCTAGCCCACTGACCGTGAAAAGAGGGGGATACAAGCCCTTGCATCAGCAGACTAGTACAGAGCCGCTGTAATACGACGACCTTTAGGACTGCTACCAGACAATTACCTCAGCAGAGAACAGCAGCATGCAGCAGCCTTAACAGCTTCTGTACAATTCTTCCCCATCCCTCATAATGTTCAGCAAACATGGTAAGACCGGAGAGAGAGACAGAAAATAACTGGCACTTTCTTGCGTGTCAGGAATAACCGGCTTCCTATCACCCACCTCGTGCAGGTAGCACAAGTTAAAAAATTTAGATCTTTAAAAAATTTAATTAAAGGACAAGTAAGGAGTACAGCTACTCAGGCTGGGCAAGAAGAGTGCAGTAAGCCCACCATTAAAACTCAACCTGATAAACCGCCATGATGAATTCCTTTGCCTGAGTTATTCTCTGCAACAGAGAAGGGGATATTGTTGTGTTCCTGATTCTCATATTGACCCATAGTTTGTCATTAGGCCATGCATTTTACTTCTATATAGACTCTGAAATGGCTAAAATCCAGCCCTTGATTGCTGATGTGGTGGATTCAAGTTCCACAAAGTTACGTATAGGATCTTAATTCATTGCTGGACCCAATATTGTCATCAGCAGACACTAGAACAAACATTTCTACAGATTCTAACATTTTTAGTGAATGGTAGTGATTAAACACTGGCCAAGTTAATCCATGTTCATACACACAAGAAAATAGTTTACGTCTGCTTCCAGTTATTCTTAGTTCAGGAAGTAAAGATTTGTACTGTGCATTTTAAGTTTCTCTTTTCTAAACATGATGCTGTCTCTTGTCAGGAGCCTGCACTCTGAATTGTTCAAGGTAACAAAAAAATCCATTTCAACCTATTGCACAACATTGTTTGTGAACAGTCAACAAACACTGGGAAGATTAGACACATCCAATCCAATAAATCTACCGGTGCTATTCAAAGCCTATGCTAAAATCTTTTCTGGTAAAACAAAAGAGGGAATACAAGGGGAAGTTACACCAAAAAAAAAGATGCTTGAAGTCTAAGCGATGAACAGAGAATGAGAAAGGTGAACTACTGTCACTCATCACTCCATTTAGCTGTCTTTAAGCAGGATGCTGTGAGGGCAGATTGAGCAGCCGAAGGAACCCGATAGACTCAAAAAACTGAATCTCACTGTCAGAGCTACCACCTCTCTATGCACTGGAGGTGCACAAGGAGTGAGCTGGGGCTGGGACAGCCTGACCGGGCTGGGCAAGAACCAGAAAGCACCATCATGGGAAACAGACCTTCTCTGCGTCAGTTAGATCAGGAACACCTGGGAAGCCACATCTATGTTCCTGCTCTCCCGGGTTTGTTACCTTCTGCCACTTCAGTGTCTCGTGTCCAGCAATATTGTCCTTACAAGCACAAGACCGTTAATAAAACCACCATGAGCCTGTCCTCAAAAGGGCAAACTGGAAGCAGTTTGTCAGGTCACTAAGACCTCCTCTGAGGACAGTTTAAATGCCCGTACTCAGATGCAGGGAGAAATATTCTTTTTTAGGGCAAAAGTCACCTCATGTGAAGGTAGAGCCTTTGCTGCTTTTTTGAGACTTTTTAGAAGTCTTGGCGCTTACTGAAAAATACTGAAGAAGTCACAGTGAGCAGAAGCAGCCTAAAAGCTAAGTTGTTATAACAATCCACATGCATTTTCTCCACCCGTGCCCTTAACGCAGCTGAAGGTACGGCTTATCCCAGTGCCTGAAGCTGAACTAACATCTTGCTGCTGACGAGGGCAAGAGGCCCCGACCTTCTTCTGCTCCTGCCACCCTCTCCGTAAATCTGGTCCTGACAGTCGGCCAATCCTACGGTGAATAGACTGAAACTATAAAAGAGCAGAAAAGTACACAGGTGATTTTTTTTTTTTTTCCACCTGATCAGTGGGTTAAATCAGCTTACCCTGAAAACAGGGGCAAGCCGGCGGTGGGGAGGTTCACAGGCAGGGCAGGCACAAGAAGCCCCCCCTTTCCGCAGCAGCAAGCCCGTAGCTGGGCCGGCCGCACTGCGAGCGTGCTCTTGATGGTAACTGCAAAGCTGCCTCCCCAGTGTGTTTTGTCACAAAGGGCGCGTCTTCGCGTCTACTACGGCCATGCTCACACCTCTTCTCTTGTTCGTTTGATGATTTTCCATTCTTTCTGCCCTAGCTTTTTGGTTGGAGTGCTCACACACATGCATAGCCTTTCAACATAGGCCTTCAGGTTACAATTGTAATCAAAAATAAAAATTCCTTTTTAAAGGACAGTGATCTGGCTTTACTAGGCATCCAGCTAACTTCCCACCACGTCTAGGTATCACTGTGAAGAAGGACGTTTAACTCCATCTCTTAGTCAAACTAAATGTAAGTGATTAAACACGTAACTGTAATCAGACCCAAGACTGTGTACACATCAAATAGCCATTGATGCTATCAACAGTAATAGGGATTTCTTTTCCTTGCAGCATTTCTGCAAGTCTTGTCTTGTGGCCTAATTTTTAAGTAATTTCAATAATTTTCAATAGTTCCTTGTAAAAGCAGTTTCATGAAGGATTCTTTTGATATTATACATACATACCCAATCCTCCTCTTCCTTACAGCAGTTATTTGCTACAGTAATTTCACTATCTTCAGAGGACTTGTTTTTAACTACATTAATTTAAGTAAGTTCAAAAGTAGGCCATGGAAGCAAAATGAAGTATGGGCAAAGTGCAAAAACTCTTCAATAGTCTCATTTAATTTGACATATAAAATAAATATGGATTTTATTCAGGGGTGTATTGTCATCTTCAAAAGATTGCTAATCCTAGAAGTCATTTTATTGAATCTTTGCTTGGTGATTTTTAAGCAATAATTTATTTCAATTAAATGACAGCATCTTTTAATCTCAAGGAAGTGACTTGGCAGAGAAGCAATTCTGTCTTTGGAGCTTTCATACATTTATTCATCCTCCTAAATTTCCTAAGAGTTTGGAGTTCAGATAAGTTTCATCCCGAATTAATGATTTGGGGAAAGCAATCTGATTTGCTGCAACACAGAAGAAATGAAACAAGGTGAATGTTGGGGGGGAAGGGAGGGGAGCAAGGGTAACGTGGTACCTTCAGACCTGAAAAAAGCAGATGCAAACCCACTGTAATTGTTGGCCAGCACACCTCCACGTGCCAGAGTTAAAATTAGCCCACAATAGCTATGATTTTTATATCAATAAAACCATAGCTTCCCCCCAAAATGATACACATATCATACAAAGCTGTTAGAGTCTTTCAAGCAAGCAAAGGTGTTAAACACTGCTGATACAGTTAAGAAGTATCTCTGTGCCTGGGAGATAATTTTAATGTCACTTAGTCATAAAATCTGGCAAAATAATTCAACCTAGTTGTAGCACCAGACCTTGGCACTCACCGCGATCTGACCATCCCTGACGGGGCTTGAGAACACGCAAAGCTCCATTCACTTACACCACGCTGTCGTGAATGACTGCGCCCTGCTATAATACTCCGTTTTTGAAGTCTTTTTGCCTGCATATCACTGGAAAAACCGACAACGCCTGAAGCTTTCTGATAATACGGGGTTTTTTCCTGTTATATTTTGCTATTTGGAAAGAGCCCTAATAGCTCCGTTTTCTATAAATGGATGTTTTCATTTGGCAGAGGAACAGCCCTTAGACACCAGGGCACACTTTTTTTTTTTGTTCTGGTGAAAATTGTTCAGCTGGAGTCCCTCAGGAACCGTTGAAATCTCCTTACAGAGTTTATCACATTTGCTTCCTTCAGCCAGCAATGAAAATAAGTTATAAGTTAAAAAAACTAAGCCACCAACTCAGAAGTTTCACCGCATTAGACCACACTGCTGTAATTATAAGAATTCCACAAAACCACCAAATTCCTGGCCTCATTCTTTTCATATGTTATACCTACAGATTGTTGATCCAAACTAAGCTGTTGCTGTGTTACCTTGCCATCTCCCAAGAACATACGTAGGAAATACAAATAAATGGGTTTCAAAACGTGCAACAGCACCATCCATGAAATTGTTCAGCGTGCAGTAAGACAGAAGCATTTAACAAGGCGCTCTGACCACAGCTCTTGCGCTGAATCCACACGTACACCTCCATACGACTTAGCCTCACAGTCTAGTTTCTATTCTGATCCACACATCTGTCACCAAAAAAATGAAATTAAGCCAATCTACCATGAATTCTTCTCCTCTCCGAATCTGGGTTTTATCTCCAAGGCACGTGCAAAGCTGAGCACTGTACAACGCTGAAATCCTGTAAAGCATCAGGTTCATTACATAAAGAAATTAGAGGAGCAAGAAATAGGGACTTAAATTGCATGATACCTTGATGTTAGGATTTACAGATAAGGTATCTTAATCATGAAAAGAACCTGGTACCATATTACTAGCAACCCTTGTTACACCTAAATAAGGAGTGGGAAATGATCTAGGGGAAAACTGTATTTTTAAACTCAAGGTCCAACCAGTAGACAGTGCTATGATATTTTACCTTAGAAGAGAGGTTATGGTGCTGTGGCACAAAGAAAGAGGAGAAAAAAAAATACCCAACAAACCAAACACATAAACAACCAATAAAGAACAAAAAACCCCAAACAGTGATCACCTTGAGAAACTGCCACGGAGTCTGAAACCTAGAGAGATCTACAGCTGGTTTTACTACAGCTTCTTGCTGCTAGCAGAGAGGTGCAAAGCATCCTGCAAGCTGGATGAAATAGAGTTTGAATAGCCATTGGGATTCTCACTTTATGCATGCATATCAGGCTGAACTAGACACTCCGGTACTGAATAATGAAAATAAACATTCTTACGGCTTTAACAGTCTTAGTAAAATAGCTGTGCTTATTTAGGCAGTGTGTTTGTAAACCCCAAGAGCTTTAACCTCTAGAATAACAGTCGTTTCCAGGTTCAGCTTGTAACATAGATCAGAAATTTAATTCTGTGCAACCCCAAACAATATCCTGATTCTCTCATGTTCACAACCCTTTGCTGCACTGGCAGTGGGAGTATCTGGAAAATGTACACACTCATTGAGCAATGAGAACACTTAAAGGGTGTTTACCAGCGTTGCCATCTGAATGGCACTGAAATAAATCAGACCGAAGTTCAAAATTATTTTCTCAGCAAACGCCGAGATACATCTTAAAATATAAACCAACTGTAGGTCACGATTAATGGCTAACTTATTTGAAAGAGGGAAAAGACAACAGCTGATGGAGGCTGTGTCCATACTTTTTTCCCTTACCAAGTGCTTCTGTTGCCTGTGGATGTGCTTTATTTTGGGGTGAAATGCCTCTAAATTGTATATTAAAACATTTATGATAAATTGTATTTAGTATTGCATGCATTTGATATACACCTTTCTGTGTATTCCAGCATTTCTTCATGAGAATATTAATATTTGGTAATAGGTAGATCTCTTACTCTTTACAGTGTAAAATTGGCCATATTTCAACTTCTTTGATTTCCTAGCCATCCAAACTATGTAACTATCATATAGAATATTTTCTGAATATATAAATACACATAAATAATTGCAAACGCTACAAATGATGAAGTTACATTTATTCATGTATCTTGACATTTAGAAATTCTTATGCATTCTAATTACTTTTCCCTCTGCACAATATTTAAACATCTCCAGAGATTTCACTATGATTATTTCCATGTATATCACATCATATTTAACAAATCTCAGTAACACAAAAAAAATCACCATCTCTGTGAGTAACTCCAAATTCACAATTTCAAATGTACTCAAACAGTAGCAAAAACACGTCTCCTGATTTTTTCCCTAACAACAAATTACATTTGTTTTTATACTCCTTTAGCCTAATACTAAACACGGATGACATCTTAACGAATAATTTCTTCAAGAGCACTCTGTCTCTCACTTCTGTCACTATGTAAGTCAATTCATCTCCCATACAGAATCAAGCAATCACTTGGTTTCTCATCTGCTGTTGCGTAGCACCCATGGGGCAATCACAGAAAAGGCTTATTTGTACATTAGCAGAATATTAGATTATTTCATCTGTGCTTCGACCAGGCATTTCAACTGGGGCATTCTTTTTGTTTTTCTTACATATTTCCTAGCTCCTTAGTTTCCTTCAGCTGGAGAAAAGCTGCAAATCAAACCCACACTATTGTTCTATACAAAACCCACAGGTGGCATATGTTCCAAAACACAAAGCACATAAGCAAAGCGTCAGTATAAAAGGAATTCACCAGAATTAGGCCTGTAGGGACCAATCTTCAACCACTATCAATTCTTTTATATCCTAGCAAAGTAAGCTCGCACCAATAGTTTGGTCTACCCTTTAGCCATCCTCAACACCTTTAATTATTCAGTGAAAGATCATGCTTCATAACCGGCACTAATACCGTGCTCTCGGCCATCTTCCTTGAAGTCAATCTTTCTCAGCCTATTTTGCAGTTAGATCACAACTGCTCACTAAATAAATCTTAAATATTGTAGCCTGGTATTAAAAAAAAAAAAAAGTATTATTTACTTCTCTTGATTTAGTTAGAAAAATCTCTACTACTTGAGCTGCTCAGGAGATAAACTCTAAAGATAAATATTTTTTCTTGGACCATTAACTTAAGCTTTAAACCTCCCCCCCTCTGATTTCATTATTTTAACCTGAAGCTATAAACGTGACTGTGCAATATTTTGCATTAAAACTGCAGTACATAGGATAGAGTGGTACCCATTAAAAAGTGTTTAAGTTTGCGTGTTTCAAAAATGCAACAGACTGCTTCCGTGGCAGTACTGCGCACACATTACTACAGCAGCAGATCAAGACTTTGTCTCTGCAGAAGGCAAGAGAATTGCGCAATAGCGGGCATGTAACTGCCCCGTGGCACAGGACTGCCCGCCACACCGGCTGTTGCTAATAAAACACGGAAGCAAAGAAGCGCCCTTCCCAAAGCTGCCACAATAATTCTGTGCCTTTTTAGCCATATTTATGGGGCAAGTTTTTATGAGCATGGTTATTTTCACTCCACTCTACCCATGCAAGAAGTCTCTTCAAAGAAAATTTGGTCCTTTACGGCCATCAACAAATCTATCTAGAAAAAAAAAAAAATCACACTGTCTGTCATTTAATCCTATAAATGTAAAGCATTAAGCCAGTTAGCTTATGGTTGATGCTGTACAAAATGAGGATGCAGTGTTACAACATGCTGAAGTTGATGGTCAGTATTTTATAAAACTAAACCTAAAGTGGTATTGATTAATGTCATACATTAATTCTACATTAATCTTTTGAGCAGGCCTAGACATCTAACTTTTAATCCTTAAAATTAAGGACAGAAACGACGCAGCGTTTAAGACTGCGCGTGCCTCACTGCTGACAGCAGGCTCCTTCCCAGAGCAGTTCTCTGGGTTGCGCTGAGAAATACAGAACATTTTCATTGGAAAACTCCCAGGCTCAGCCCCAGCATTACCTGCGATAAGGGCTGTCTCAAACACTTTTTTTGCAGTTACATTTTGGATCTACTAAGTAAAACAGAGGATAACACTTTCCTTCTCCCAAAAGCCCTGTTGCCCCTTTCCCTAAGGCTCCCTACCTCTCCCACGCGGGCGATGCCACGTGGCCCTCGAACATACGGCTCTGGCACTTGGCTCTGGAGCTGCCACGCACATGCGGCGAAGCTGAAGTAGGTTAATGCTAGGAGAATACGGGAGTCAAATTATAATCTCAAATAGATTTAAGTGAGCAGAATTGATGAACTCCACTGTTTCTCTTCACAGTGTTGCTCTGATCTTGTTTAAGCCCTCAAATGGATGCGCAGACCTCCGCGTGCCTGTTCAGCCGACCTGAAGGCAGCCACATGAATATATCCCTGACTGAAGGCTCTAGTGGCTTTGCACCCAAGCAATAACCCTTTTTCTAATACAAGGAGAAGATACTTTGTTGCTGAAATTGATGCCTTTATGAGAATCTTAGCTACGTTGCCATTATCTCCATTTACTCCAAGTTATTTCTATTTATAAATCGCAATGTGAAACTCAGCTCCTCGGAGACAGGTGGAGGTAGACCACTGCAAACATTAGGAAAACGGGGCAGGGAACAAACAACAAATCTCTTTTGTTTGCCTGCTCTGTTAAGAAGTTTGTTGTAGTCGCGTCTCTTTGCAGCGATGCTTAGATCCATCGGTGCCCCAGTGCAGGACAGTAACCCACAAAGAACAGAAGGTGAACAAGTTTTGAAACACTTCAGCTTTCAACACCCTCCTAAGACTGTGTTATAACAGAAGCCATGTTTCACCGTCACAGCTTATTGGTTCAAGTCCCAACTATATGAAGGTATGTACGTTCATTGTAAGGACTTTACGTAACAGCAAGCTAGAGGCTGGAAGCTGGCATAGATCTAGTGCTGCCAGTCCGAGGTCAGGCAGGGAACCCAGGTGGCAAGGGAACTGGATGCCAAATATTCATCAAATGGAGCAAACCCACTACTTGTATCCTCGATCTATAGTTAAACACAGCACCGTTTAGCTGAAAAACACGTTCGTGTTTGAGTCATGCCTGCTACTTCTGACTTGTGACTACTGCCCCGCTGCAACGTCCAGCTCCCGCTTCTCCACTCCCATACGTTCGTCCCAGCTCTCATTCCCCCAACAGAAGCGATCATGAGCTTATTAGTAATACATATCCACATGAGTTATTTCACTTTAAAACACCCAAAACTTCTCTCTTCATTCTCCTCACGACAGCATCAACTTTCTTTTATGCACGGACTACAGGACACTCCAGGTTTGTTTTGAAAGTGTCGGGGCAGAAGCTTAGTTTTAATGTGAGGTTTCCACTCTAAAAAATTTGAGTATGCACTTCTGGTGCTAGTCATCTAACAGCATGAATCTGTCCCACAACGCCAGATTAATATTTCTACCATGAACAATAAGAATAGCCAGAGAATCCAGGTACTGAAACAACAGATTAAGGGCTATAGCTAATTAAAAGAAATACATTTATTGAAGCTGAATCACACAGAGTTGCTTCAGAAAGAGAGGGGCAAAGAAATTTCCTCCCATTATTGTTGCTTGTCACAAAAGGAATACTTTTCACTAAAAATAGTAATGATCAGATTTTTTTTAACAAAGAAATTCATGTAATTAATATTCACTTTGTATTTTCACCTTGTACTATGTTATTATACAAGATAACACAATTAAACAGCGTTATTACAGTTGAGGATGTAATTTTTTTTTTACATGTCTTCTCAATAAGATTAAGATCATCTCAGATCATTGCTCAGATTAAGATATCTTGATTTACAAAACTGAAAAAATGGTCTTCAGCTCGCTCGCAGAAAGCGGTTCTGAGGTTATACTATGACGAAAGGTCACAGCCGCGCCAATGAATTGGTGTTAGGTAACAAAATGGAAAAGGGACAGAGTTCTTTTGTACATTAAAACTATAGTGGCCACGTAAAAACTGACAAATGTACAAAGGGATGAGATAATTAACATCTCTTAGTTCTCTTTTTGGTCTCTAAATTACAACCTTCTTCCTCATGCTGGCACACTATTAAGAGTCATTTTGTTCCTGCAGCAAGTTAGACATCTCACGCAGCATTCCCAACTAGCGTAATTTACAACAACTGGAAACACTATAGATGTAAAAAAGACCCCGGTCAGTCAGGGTCAGTTAATACGTGAGATTGCACGTTTGTCACACAGAAGTTCTTGAAATCTTAAAAATAACTGAAATGAGGTATGAACCTAGGGGCTTCCACAGAGTAGAAATGAGGGATTTGCAGTTAGGCATTTTTTAAAGTCTTCAAATCCACATTTTCAGAAGTATTAGAGATCTTGTTACCTCTGCATCTCCAACTTGACATATATAAGAGGACCCTGACCTTCAGTAGACTAGGACTATATATGTTATGAAAAAAAGTGCCCCACAATCCCTGAAAATTTCCAAACCATCAGAAATGAAAACAAATGATAATTCGTAGAAATGTAAGGTTTGCATTTCTAAGTCACGTTCCATTCCCAGTTCCTGCACTCAGCATTTGAAACCAGCAAGTCTCTGGTTCCACACGTAGCACACCCAGTATCGCTCTTTCTTTCGGTCTCCATCTGCTTCTTGTTCTAGTTTTCTTGTTCCTCTATCACGTTTCTGTTCCAATTCTAGTTTCCTGAAGACATGCTAGGATGGGCAAATATCCTTAGAGCAGAGGCACAGTGTGAGATAGACACTGAGAGCATTAAACATATTAGATATCAGATACTGGACACATAAATATTAAGATCCCTCCTTTGGGATTGACGGTCAGGATTCCCTCATTTTGAAGACAAAACACATGCCCTGCAGCAAAGAGCTGACTACATATGGGCTAGCTTCTATCAAATTAGCTTGCATAACAACAGTTGGGTCTGGTGCAGTCTTGTCTTTGTATACTGGGACTACGCATACTGGCTCAGCAGCTCATGCTTTTTGCCCCAGAGCACCACTGACTTGCGCCCAGGCTAACTATACAGACCTGCTCAGACTGAGCTCAGCAGGATGCAAACACACTTCTGACTGCAGCAGGCACCATAACTACACGCTTCGAGCCCAGAGCTAACAGCCGGACTATATAACATACCCGTACATGTTGCATATGTAGGTGAACAGTAATTCACTTAATCTGCAGAATCTACAGAGAAACCCAATAGCACAGACATGGGATACTCTGTATTTAGGCACACCAAAAAAAAACTTTTCTTGAGGCTCCAGGCTACCCAGGGAACTCTGTGCCATGCACAGATAGGTGCACACTACTTTCTTATTTTAAAAGTGGTTTTAAAGGTGAGATAGCAGGTTTAGATATCAGTTAAGCTTTCCTCCTTGAGTTGCAATATTGTTAACAGGTCCACTTTGCAGAAGGAAATACTAGGTTCTTTCAGTAATCACAATAACTTTTTGCCTTCGTCAGCACATATTCAGCCACATTCCTCCAGCTTAGGGTTTTCCTAAGCATGAAGAAGCACAGTAAGAGATGGTGAAGGTGGGTTGGGATTTTGTTTTGTCATTTTTCAGTTTTACCCTTTAATGTTTCAGCTGACACCGATGAGGTTCCTGCCTGGGCTCCACCACACAGACCAGCACCAGCCCTGCTCTACGCAAAACTGGAGCAGAAGCTCTTATTGATTTTCTACCACACCATGTAATATAGAGTATCTGTAAGTTTCCTTAACAAATTGAGCTGCCTTATTTCACCTATTTCAATAGTCTAGATATTCGCTAAAATATTACCGCTTTAAGGAAGAACACAATGAAACACTAAAATTTAGCAGAGCTAAATTTACCCACTTATAAAAGGGTAAAACCAAACTACTCACTAAGTTTGGAGCTCACTGGTTGGAAACAGGGAAGAACATTTGAATTTAACAACTGATCACATTTAAGTGTGAAAACATCAAATGTAATTTTAAAAAATATCTACCAAAATGTTTCCAGACATAGATGGCAACCCAAGAAAGACTCCCATGTGCATCTCAAATCACTACATTCAAGAATGATTAATTCATAATGCAATAGATGCAGAGAAAGGCTTCTAAAATAATAATGGGAATGGAAAGCCTATCTTAGGGGAAGGCTAAATGAGCTTCACTTATGTATCCCACAAAATAAAAGGAGCAGAAAGTAGTCCTGTTTCTTTGCCAACTACATCAAGATGGAATTAAATGAGATTACGAACTTAAACACCTGATAATTTGTATTTCCACGTTCTGTTTGAGCATCTTGAATATTTTGAATATTTCACCTTTGAAGAGAATATGTTTATATCACAGCTGATGATTTGTATTGCAACCCTGAAGATGGGAAATTACTTTCCTTTTTAAACAATCATTCTGAAACATCTGTCAGAATATATAGACACATCAAGCAGATCAGACCTGGCCAGTATGTGAAGAGCATCACACTTTCACATAAGGTAACAATAATAATACTAAGTCACGTCAAGCTGAAACCTAAGACATTCAAGGAGACTAATATGCCTGACACGAGAAGAGAGCATGAAATGGAAGAATTTGAGAAGACAACATTGAAATGTAATTTTTTTTTGTACTTACAGAACTAAAATACTATATAAATGCTAAAAAAATGCTTAAATGGATTAATTTAATTTTAAGGATCACTTGTTAGAACACCGTGTCCTTTATCTGGAAAAGCAATTTGTATATTTAAGTGATTTGTATGATTCAAATATGTGAAGATTTAAGCACAATTCTTTCTTCCCAAAGAGAATAAGCACAATATACTGCAAACACGAGATCACCCAGATCACTCAGCCTTCCCTTATGTACAAAATGTCAGTATTATTAATTAAGAATTTTTAGTGGGTGTTTTCCATATGGAGATCATATAGATGAATTAAATACGTACAATATTAGCATTTATTTCATTTTACACTTACTATAGTTGTCGTATAAATGTTTCTATGTGATGTGTTCTCATGGACACTGAAATCTCACTGAGGGAGGAAATATTTCTCTTATCTTGTCTTCTGGTAATAATCTACTACTAGAAAAATCTCATTTATAACACCAGTCATGGGATTTGTTGGCTGAATAGACATACTGTCATTATATAGCACACATTTCTCCTGCAAAGTGAGCTAATATTTATGAATGATTTCAGAAGGATTCGTAAATGGAGGGGGTCTTTCCCTAACCCTTCATCCAGGGAATGATATATGTGAGTTCTCTATCACAAAGCAGCTTCACAGAAGTATTTATTAATGAAGTATCAACATGGCAGCTCTTGCAGAAGCAAACTCATGTTCTGTTTTAAATGCAGAATTACCCGGTATACACCTGATATTGGCTCTTTACACATACAGACAAAAAAAAACCCCTTAAAAACCTCACCTTAAAATGTTTCATGATCATATCAAAATATAGCTGCAGTCAGAATCACAGAAACAATTTCAGTCACTGGAAAATTCATTTTAAAAAAAATCCCTGCAGTTGTCATAGCTTAAAGTTTAATGAATTGGTTCTCTTCCTTTAATTTAAAATCAAGCACGAGATACATAATAAAATGAAGATGGTTATACATTTTATTGCTGCGTTAAGGTTAAGAAATAAATATGCAAATAAGGATTTTCAAATTGCTTTAGAGACCATGCAACCAGGCGAGATTTACAAATATGAAAGGAAGTCAGCCCTGGTGAAAACTCATGCAGCTCCACTGACATTCTTAATAAACGTGTATTTTTAGAAACACATTTATACCACTTCTATTAACACTTTGGGATCTGTACAGTACAAATACACCTGTTTTCATATTCATTTTCTCCTAAATTCTGCCCTATCAACAGTTTTCAAGAGGTTCCTTCTTTCCAAGAAGGAAGCCCTGAGCTGTTGGTTGTGACTCTTCCTTTGACTTTAAGAGTAATTTAAAATTTACCACTCTCTCAACGTGATGGATTTTCCTTTTAGTGCTGTTTATCCCTCCTCCACACCATTCATTGCTGCTATTATTGTTTACAAATTCTGGCTTTGTGCTAGCTGCGACTGAAATCCAGAAAGGATCGTCCTGTTCCCAAAAAACGGCAAGGTCCGAATCCCGCCCTGAGGGTCAATCCGTCAATACTTAGCAGGGACGTTAGCACAGATGCTCCCCCAGACTGAACGCACGATGCGTGCAGAGGGTTTGTTTTACCTATAGCAAACCACCACGATGAGGAAAAGCTTTTTAATCCCCAGGCACCGAATTCTAAAGCTGCAAGGAACAACATGTCTCACTATTTGCTTTTTTCACATCTTGAGTGACTTCCTAAACACACCAGTTGTTTTCAGCCTGGTTTTAGCCCGCGCCTCCAGGAATTCATCCTCTCCTCCTACCCATCATCCTCCTTTCATAACTCTTCACATTTTTGAAGTCCCAAAGGATTATTTTTAAGTTGGATGAAAACTAATGACCAAGTACCAGGAAGATGCAAAGTAGAGCGCTCTAATTTGTAAGGTGAGACAGCACCACAAGCTCAGTCGTCTGCCAAGCCGCCAGCACTTGGGCGATGTCTGGCCACGCACAAACTCCGCATTAGCCACAGCTGCCTCTTCCCAAGGCGTTCGGGAACACGAGGTAGCTGGCAGCGCTATAAAAGGCTGAACAGGGACAAAATCACAGTGGGCACAAAGAAAGCTTGAAATTATATTTATCACAGTGTGTGCGGAGATCAGGCAGAGGGACAGAAGACTCAAATCTCCAGGACACGATGATTTATTAAATATTTTTTTCACAGAACAACTAATTTCTAATTGGATTCTACAGATTTAATGAAAAGTAGACTGTGGCTACTCCTTTTCTCCACAATTATATTATCAGTTACTGAATGCCAGGGTCATTTTTTCCTGGGGAAAAAAAAAATTCCAGTGAAATTTAGGATATCTTCGAGTACTTACTGAGCTTTTTCCATTATTTGCACCATGACTAGCTTACTAGCATCAAAATCCTGGACTGTACTATCTGGCTTTATAAAACAATAAAATAGTAAAATCACAGCTTTGCATTTCCAGGCAGACATACCTGCCCGTGTGGAAGGTGAAATCAACTTCTCTTAATTGATTTTGTGGAATCTCTTAAATCAGAAATATAGAGAGGAAAATAATCATGGTGGGAGGCTAAGAAGTTTCCACAAAACTTTCCAAGAAGTTTCCAACTGTGAATCAGCACAGGGTAAGAATCTACAAAGCCAACATCCTATCCAAAAAAACCTGGTGATCATGGTGATCTAGTGTGAAATTCCTTCCAGTTGCATTACTAGCCCTTCCTCTTGTAACTTTACAGATAGTAAACAACCAACCCTTTACACTAGCCCCAAAGTAGCCTGGCCATTTTGCACCAGTCAAACCACAACATTGAGTAAACTCAGAGTTTTTCACCACATCTTAATACTTAATTCATGATTTTCTGGAAAATAAAATTGAAAGGCAGCGATTTCTTAGCTTAGCTCTATTGTCAAAGCCTACTTACAGAAGCAAAGTTCAAGGATGATGAAAACTTCATCTTAAATGCTATCATACCCTGAGAGAGTAAGAGTTATTTAGAAGTGGCATGCCAATTTACTGTATTTGTAAAGACTGTTGAACCAGAGGTCACAAAGTATTTCCTCCCCTTCTTCCTCCTACGCATACAGTTTTAATTCCCAAAGTCCTCCAACATCCAGATCTCCTTGAAAACATGCATGTCAACTGAGATTGAGCTACAAGGAATCAGAACCATTCAGTGGACAGATTACCAAAATATTGAACGTCACAATAAAAATATGCAAGATAAAGACAGACTAAGCTCTGCCTGAGATTTACTGATTGCAGATATATTTACTCCAGAGCACATCATCTATGTTTTTTTCTTGTAAACGCTGGAAGCAGCACCTTTCGTATGTCCCAATTATTCTTTTTCATGTGGACATGAATCTTGTGGAGCATCTAATGAGTTAAGATAAGGAACATAAGACAAAAAGGAGTCATAGTAACAGGACCTGCACCAAGAAAGGTCAAAAAAAACCCCAGAGACAGTCATCACCACTGCAAGGCTTTCAGCATTAAGACACTCACCTGCTGTGGACTCACAGCAAGGAGCTTTTCTCCTTTCCATAGTTCTCTAAAACAGGACAGATAGTAATTTAAGCACCACAAAAGAACACCTGGGGACCAAGCAACCATCTATCTTCCTTTCCACTTATGAAAATTATTCACACCTCTTCTACTATCCCCACTTTTGCCCAAAGTCCTTAGGTATGTCACAGTCGATGTTGCCTTCTGCATTGACAACTTGATATTAAATGGTACCTTAATTCAGCATTTTCAGATTTTTTGTTGGTTGTCCATATACATATATGAACATCTTCTAGGAAACTCCCAGCTACCAGCTTCTGTGCTCAGAAAGTACCTGGGACGCAGACGAGCAGATCCAACCTTTCAGTTTTGAGTAATGAGCTTGCCTTGGCTACACCATCAATCAAGTCATGCTTTGACACAAAGTGTCTGCCAAATCTCAAACCTCTCTACTTTGATTAAGGTCATCAAGAAGGCAGACCCATTCCTGAAAGCAAATACAAAAAATCTCTGTTGATAAAGTTTGCAGCTGACAGGAAAGAAAGATTAAAAAACAGGTGAAGTGTTAATGATAACAGCTCTACACAGCTTTCTGGAGCATACAGATGGGCTGAAAAACATGAGTTTCAGTACTGCTAGACCAGCTTACATGCCACATAATCAGGAACGTACCCCACACTCAAGGGGAAGGATTGCACTTGAGACATGCTAACTCAGGATCAAGCTTTGGGACTGCAGGGAGCATCCAGATGAGTGGAACCAATTGCTGCAGAAGACAGGCCCTGCTGGGGGAAGCTTCATCACACAGAAGACAATACTTCAGGAGTTCCTCACAAGCAAAACGAGCAGCAGACAAGAGCACTCAGTCCCACGAGAAGCAGCCTGCTCTGGAGTGCAGATGAGGAAGCCACATCCCAAAGCCTGCTGCCAGAGGAAGGGTGTGCAGAGGGGCCCTGGGATGCCACTCAAGCTGCTGGGCACTGTGGGGTTTTGCAGTTTATAGGCTCTATGTACCACATCACACGATCAAAGCGAGGAAGTTGATGAAGCCATCTTTAAACAACTCGAGAAAGCCTCTGGATCGGACCCTCATTCTTACAGGGGACTGTAACTGCTCTGACATCTGTTGGAAGGGCAACACAGCAGGACACAAGTAGTTGAGAGGATTTTTGGAGGGTGCCAGAGATAACTTGTTGATATATAGGTACAGGATGGGCCAACCAGATATGATACACAGCTGGATCTGCTGTTCACTAACAAGGGAAGACGTGGGTGGTAGCATTGGCTGTCGTGACCCTGAAATAGGGCTCAAGATCCTGAAGGGAGTGAAAAAGCAAAGTACAGACCCCCGTCATGGGAAAATAATGGAGTGAGTCCTCTTGCAACACATTTCTGGGTACATGGAGGAGCAGATGACTGGGAAGACTCAGCATGGGTTTACCAAGAGTAGATCCTGCTGGACCAACCTGATTGTCCAACCTCAGGACCCAAAGGAAGAGTGAATGGGTGAGCATAACACCAGGAACGGGCCAAAACCTAAGCGGCTTGCGTGTAACAATTTTAATGCCATTATTAGTTGTAGAAAAAGCAAGACTAATTAGACTCATAATATTTCAATTATATTAATAATAAATGCTTGGCTTTACTTGTATAAAATGCATGCTTATTTTCTTATTATATACATTCTCTTTGCCCATAAACAAGATTTTCAGAATAACAGAAGGTCAAACTATTTCAGCCCCAGTCAGCAGCGGCCACTGGGTCCATAGTATTTGTTTGGGCTGCTGGAGTTGTGGATTCCCATGTCCACCTTTGTGTGCCTTAGCTTTGCAGGAAGCACAAGTGGAACATTTCCTGGGAGTTTTACCTTTTAAAGGCAAAAAATTTACCAGTTCCGTACAGGATCTTTTAGATACAGTACATGCACCTTGCAGATGATAAATATGCAGTGCATATTTACGTATGTATAATATAATTTCATGTAAATGAAAACCAGCCTTTCACATATTTGTGGAGCATCCTTCGGGCTCCCAGCTAAATAGGCATGCCTTGTGCGCAGGAACTGGGCCACCTGAGCTGCCACCTGCAAGGGCAAGGCAGGGCAGAGGGTAACCGAAGTCAAAAAGAAAAAGAATAACTTGAAAATCTGATGGAATAAGGTTCAGTCATACCCCCCACCCCTCCCACATCTAACTGCAAGAAGAAAGGGACAGAGATGGGACAGACGAGGAATTGAGGCAACAGGGGCACGTGCTGATATGACTGAAGCCAATTTGGGGGTCCCGAGGTGGAAACCCCCGAGTCTGGCCTGTGCTGCTCTGCCCCTGTGAGCAAAGCTCCTTGCTCGCCATGCATGACTGCCCCCCCCCAGGCCCCCACGGAGTTTGCCCAGTTGCACCCTTTCCCTGAGAGCAGCGCAGCGTGCAGCCTGCGCTTCCAGCAGAAGGATCTTCTCCCTGGCTCAGAGGGCAGCAGCTGGCACCCAGGTCCAGTCCTGTCAGTAGAAGATACCTTTTTTTTAATTTTTCCTTTTTTTTTTTTTTCCCCTTTAAAACACAAAACTGAAACCAAACGATATTACATAATAATTTATCAGCATGAGAAATAGGTGGGTATCTTCTGAGTATACATTGAGGACAAAAAAAGGCAGAGAAGCCTCCAGTGCAGGTGGTTCACAGTCACCCAGTTTCAGAATATGCATGGACTACACCCAAAACCAGAAAGGATGTAATGTGCAGATTAGCCTTTTATCCAGGTGTCACAAGCCTCTGAATAATTCCACCTGATGCGATAGGGGCTTACTCCTCATACACAGCTTTCTGAATAGCTGACAGTCCCGTCAATAGAGCCACTGTCATTGTGAGACTGTACAAGTGCAAGCACAGATGCAGCTCTCCAAAAACACCCTTATCTATTCGGTTTTTGAGCAAAACAATTTCTCATAAGAATATGCTGGTTTATATATTTCAAGACTCTGAGCATTCTCCTCCTCCTGCCTGTTACCCAGGGAGACTATATGATGGCATGGTCGCCATAGAAACGGTGGACAAACTTAAGATGTTTTCATTGCTGTAGATAAAAGCCATCTGCATTATTTTTTCATTTCTGTTTCTCACACCACCAGCGCAGACTCCCAAGCCAAACCGTAGCAGCTGCGGTGCTGCGTAGCAGCCAGGAAGCATATACCGCTCCCAAAACGTGACCTCCACCGCGTCCCTGTGCCTGCGGGTGGGGAACAGGGCAAAACACGCACAGGTAATAACAAAAAGTGACTGCAGCACCAGCAGCAGCCTGACCTCCTTCCTCTCCCAACTCCTAAGAGTCTACTTGGAAGATATTTTGCTGAAAATTTTCTGACCTCATTCCAATAGGGAAAAAGTACATAATTTGCCTAAACGCACACAAAAAAAGGATTGGAGAGCGTTTGTGTAGGTTTATACAACTCAGGTTTTGAGTCCTTAACTGTGGTTCTGGGTAATTTAAAAAGAATTTTTTTCTCCCAAATTGATTCATTTCCATTCCCACACATTCATTCAAAATGTAGCCCCTTACTGGCTCCACAAGCTTCCAAGGTTTACTTTCAAGATCTTCTGTCACAAATGAGCTTTACTGTCCCAAAGAGGCCATCTTCTACACATCAGGGACAGATCTTACTCAAACACACCCAATGCTCAATCAAATAATTTTAGTAATAGATATCACAAAGAAAAAAATTGCCCACATAAACAGAGAACTCTGGACCTCTACCCTGACAGAATTTGGGCTACAACACATCTGTTCAGTTTTTACTAATAGAGCATTTTAAGGCTGAGACCCAGACTTAAAAATTCAGAGTGGAGTAATACTTTCAATTCAACTTTTTCTGATTTAGGAATCAGCAATCATCATGAAAGGTCTTGTCCACGGGTATTTGGCATTATCGATGCCACCTCTGTGTTTATGATGTATAGTTGATCAGAAATTTATAAATAATTCTTTTCACAATATGTGAGGTGGAAATTCAGTGAGCACTCTGGAAGCTGTGCTATTTCTCTGTGGCTAACAAATAAAAACATTTCTTTTTTTTCTCCCCAGTAGGCTGAGATCACTGACTACAACCAAAAAGATCTATTAATTAAGCATCAAATTAAGTTTCTGCAGTGTTTTCCAGACTGGATGTTCTATTACACATAATTTATTTGCTGGAGGTAGAGGTTTGGGTTGCTGTTCTTGCAGGTTTTTGGTTTTTTGTTCCTTACGAGAGCCAGAACTTTAGGGAGTTTCTGTTTTCCTAATCATTAAGCTGAATTTGTGACAGTGTTGCATGAACATACCCTTTCCACGTATCAAAAAAAATTACGTTATTGTTAAAAGCCAATTTCTTCACAAAGGCACTTCAATTAAGGCGACAGACATCTCAGAGGATGCTTCTTAATTTCAGTAATCACTTGTAATTCTGTTTTTATCTTTCAGTGGGTAGAAACGTACTGTTTAATGTTACATGCCTGTTACCCGCTTATGCTGTCTGGAGCCTATAAATCCTCTGACTCCTACTGAAACAACAGTACGAAGTAATTTTCATACCAGATTTTGTTAAAGTTGGGAGTTTCCTACCAAATCAAGACCTGCCTGTAAGTTAAAGACAGTCACCGAGGGGGCAGCTGGTGGTTTGGAGAGCAGGAGTTTCTTCCCGGCTTGTTTACAGCCAGTTCCACCTTGCACAACAGACCCCCAACGCAATCCTGCCCCAGGCTGTGATCAGGTCACTTCTTAAGCAGCTCTTCAATAAAATAGACAGACTTTCTTTTGCTCTCATGTTAAGGTTATTTTTCCAAATGCCACATCATTCTTACTGGGGTTTTTTTGGTTTGTTTTTCTCTCTGTATCTTTTCCAGCTTTTTTGCTGAATGGATCAACCAGAACTGAGTAAAGTCTTAAAGGGCTTAATGTTCAGTTAAGAATAGCTATAAAATGTTCCTATTACCGCTTGATATTCTCATACACTCAAGAATCACAGCTGTTTGTTCAGCCGTCAAGTGATCCCCAAATCCTTCTTCAAGTTGCTACATCCATCGTCATTATACCAAATATCTCACTGATACTGTACACAAAGCATGAATACAATTAGCTGTGGTAGCTCAGCACTCTGAATTAAGAGTGTAAGTAAATTGCTATTAGTGAATTTCAGATCCCAACTTCACAACATAACTGATTTAAGTTTAAAATTTATCACTTTCAAATCAGTGAGACAGCCTGAAGACAGTTGACAGAACTATCTAGCCTCAAGAAAAGTCAATATAAGCTACAGAGAAAAGATAACTGAAATTGAAAAAATAATAATATTAAAATATATGGTTTGCAACCCTTCTGCCAAGATTTGCTACTTCCATATCCTTTTGTTTAAATAAACGGAGGCAAACAAGGGAAAATTTAAAGCTCTAGCACAGTGGAGTGGCATTTTCATTCAGATAAAGAATTCATCAGTGGCAGATGCAGGACACTGGATGTTTTGTGTTTCCTTACCAGCCTTGTAAGAACGCAGCATTCAAAAGAAGGTAGTAGTAGGACAATAGCTGCAAGGCATTAGCAGGTTTTGGTCAGTGTGAGACTTTAGAGTGCGTCTGTCTTGAGTAGGCAGAACTCCGAAAGAACAAAATCAGACTCTCCAGCAAATGTTACAGTCTTTCCTCCAGAAAGTCTTCTAAAACAAAAGCTGTCCTTGAGAAGATCAGCCCTTCTGCAACAGTTTGGATTGTTTTTTCTTTCTCCAGCATAGTAGCTGGAAGCAGGGACATTTATCATCTGTTTTTGTGGACAAGCTACTATAATTATGACCATCCTCACTAATCCAACCTATAAACTTCCTAAGTGAATGTACCTATACAGACCGCAGTAGGTGGTCATGCCTAATAAGTTTAAAGATCTCCTTCCATTTATCTTATCAAAGATAAGAGGCGTTTTGTCACAATTTGTAAGTGTCCATAGGGAAGAAAGGATTTCTTTTTTAGAGACCAATCTACCAGCCAGAGTTCAACGAAATCTAATGGCTGCATGTTGTATAATAACATAATACGGAGCTTTTCCAGGCTCCCTTATATGCTGTATGGAGCTGTAGGAGACAACACACAAGCTTACGACTCCCTCAGTGCAGCAGAAGTGATATGAAGATTTGAAACTGAAGCATTTATGATGAGATTTAGTTTATGACTTGAAATTCTATCTGTCATTTGAAGTATAATCATTTCCTCACTCTTCAATAAAACTTCTCTACCAATGTAGAGAGGAGGAACAATTTGGTTTACAAATATTCTTTGGGATACAGACTAAATCAAGGCAGCTAAATGCCTTCTCTCCTTACTGAAAGTCACAGCTGTATCTGGAAGGCCAGCTGTGGAGAAGCAGTGTATGGGAGGACTGATGCTACATTTTGGAGGTTTGGTGAGGTGCAGAGCAGGATGGGATGAGCACAGAGGTCAGGGGAAGGAGGTAAAAACAGATCAGTAAGAGGAAGGAATATATGAGGAACTGTCTTTAAGAAAGGAGAGGTAAACCAAGCAACTGCAAAAGTCAAGGACACCGTAAGCAAGGAAGTCCAGGTAAGACGATGTTTATGGAAAGCACTGGAGGGCCTTGCAGCAGGGTGCTTGAGAAGAGCTGTGGCCAATGAAATGGCTGGATGAATGCTCTTCTTTAGTTACAAAACGAGTCAGAGGTCTGTTAAAGATGCTTTTGGACACAAAAGACATCCATCAACACCACAACTAATTCTGGGAAAGCAAAGGGCAAGGATGAGATAGAATGTTGCAGTAATATCACATACAACATTAGGAACTAGCGAGAGATACATAAGCATTAATACTACTTTGGCACTTAAGTACATATGCTAAACAGCTCTGGGAAAAAAATATATATATTTGAGTGCCCTTTTTCACTTGAAATACACCTGTTTGTTGTCACCTTATTCTGATAGCAAAACTGAGTGCTTTTAGCCAACCAACAGTTTTTTTGTGTTATCTTTTATCAGAGTGTATTTATTGTGGTACCTCAGACCAAGCAAGCCCCAAACCTACCTCCTCCCTTCTATTGTTCCCAAAGAGCTGGAGTTTCTCTGTTTATCTGCTACCACAGCCAACAGCAGGATCTGTTGAAATAGTTGATGGAAAAAATAAAGATGGCTTTATAAATACAGCCTCGGTCCCCAAAACCAGCACTCCTGGAGCTGCCCATGTCTCCACAGACAACCCGATTCTCAGGATGATCTTTGTATCTATCTAGCTTACAAGCATGCTTGCAGAAGTCTTCTAAGGGTAGATGGCTCTATGCATCTTGAAATGCAGTGCCATTACTTTCAGTGATAATGCAGGCTTGTGACTTAAAAGGACAGTCAAGCCTTTAATCCTTTAAAATTACAAGATGAAAGAGAGGATTGAAGCAATATTTTCAAAAATGTCAAAGTGATTCCCATGTCTAGTTCTCTCCTGAAATTTTGAGAAGGTAGTCGTTAAACAACTTTAAAGCCTTATTTTAAGGGACCCAAATCTCTAAATAACAATAAGTATGCCCCAATTATGTAAAAATGAAGTAAGAGAGCATGCTCAGAACCGATTCTTAAAAACATTTAGATTAAATATATCAGAAGACAGAGTAACAGAAGTGATCAGATTTTTCCAAAATCTCAGTAGAGAGCAGCATGTATTTATTTCTATCATTGGATCTCACACATCTAATAGAAATGTAAATTGTTTAGAAGCAAAAGGGTTTGCATTTTATATTTGGAATATATATATATTTGTTTATATTTGGAAAAATTATAAAGCTACTGTTAGAACCAAGTCAGCCCATTGCTGAATACCAAATAACAAGGGAGATGGAGATGTCTAGAGAAAGACACCCCCCCCCCCCCCCAAAAAAAAACCCAACCAAAACATCAAAAAAAAAAAGCTTCATATTCTTTTGTAAAACCTCTTTCTGTTTTTGATTTACTTGTCCCTCCTAAGGGAGTCGCAATCAGAATTTCAGATGGCAGGGCATATAGCCATCCCTCATGCCATCTGCAAGCTCCTATAGCCTAGCTCTCCTTTGAGCCATCATACAGGAGTTTTGCCTGCCACCCCAACACTCCTATTCCTGCCTGACACGGGACACAGCCTGGTCAGTCTCTTAGAGACTTTCCTTTCCAATAGGCACACAAGTATTTCTTTACTACACTAAATGTTACCCCCTGCGCTGGACCAGTTACTAAGCAACTGCTTGCTGCAATGAACACCTAAATTCTTCTTTCTCTTTTTCCCTTTTGGAGACTATTTGGCTTTATGCAGCAGCAAGGAACGCATCTTTCATTGAATCTTACAGTTTATATCACTGTAAATAAGAAAAAAAAAACCAACCAACAATGTGACACAAATATTTTAGCAGACTAAGTGTATGTAGTTTATCACCGGCTCTTGACTGAGACCAGATGTGATGGTAATCAGCCGCTTTGGGGTGCCAGCAGCATTGAGGCAATTGTAGATCTTCTACAGAAGACAGGAACTACTTAAGTGTTACCACTTGACTACAATCCACATAAAAACAAGGCTGAGAAGAAAGTAGTTTTTATCAGTCACCCTACATAGTGCATTTTTTCCTTCTGTGTCTCAAGGGATAGCTGTTCTTTCATATACAAAAGTAAAAAGTATATATACAGGTCTTTTCTCCCACACATGTCTAGCTAGTCTAAAGGTCTGGACAGCTCTTACCAGGTTGGCATCCAGGCTACCTTTCTATATGCCATAAAGCTCATTCCTATTAACTTTTGCAATTTACCTTCATTGGATCAAACAAAAAATTACTAGGTCTACAGGCCAGCTACCAGAAGGAAATCACATCCTAATGCTATGTGAAAGCCACATGTGCTGGGAAGACATTTGCTTTTTATCTCTAACAAGAAATCAACAAAGATAATTAGGTAAATCACCATTGCTATTTAAACAAATTGAAAACAAACCCACCCCATCAATCTCATCCAATCCCCATAATTCTTAAATTCTAGTTTATGACAGAATACTGAATTTTAATAGCTTTTATAATTTTTTTTAATTTTATAATCAAGAGAAATGTTTAAATAGATAAAACTTTAACACAGAAAACATATTCTAGAACATACCTAACCTAGTTTAGAATTACAGGACTAAAGGACCTCATAAGATTATCTACTTAATCCCTAGCCAGTGTATATTCTCAGCTTGATACATATTCTTGCACAAATACAGAGAACTTAGAGGAATAAAAGGATCCCTATTTCATATATACATGAACAAGCATGAGAGAAGTCTATGTTAGTTTGTTTTGTCTTTTTTCCACCATTATCTACAGCGTAATTTAAAAATAGCTCAGACAAAAAGCTTTCAGTGTTTCACTTCGTTGCTTCCACTTATTTCCATTAAGCAAAAATTTTCTTTACTCTGCTTAATCCAATTATTAAACAAATGTTAATTTAAAAGGTTAGCCAGGGGATTAGGATGACAGAAAAAAAAAAAAAATGACTGTTCATGTTTTTTGTCTAAAGTTTCATTTGTATCACATTTCTATCTATAAATATCACTGATTGCACATGCCACATTAGGTTTAACTAAGGTAAGATTTCTGGGTTTTGGAACAAACAGGTATGCATTATTCCTGATTTTCACCACTTTTCATTCCAAAAGCTACACCACTTTCTCAGGAGGAAGGCGCATCTCCTATGTTTGTAGGGTACCAGGTCAGCTGCTAGACTTCACACGGCGGTAGCAGATTCTTCTGCCTGGACTGTACAGGTTGGATCATGCCTGTCCTGAACACGTACAGCCAAGGAACAAGATTTCACCCACACTCCAGACCTCAGCTTGGGCAAAGGAGCTCAGCGAGAGAGCAGCGTGCCTAGCACACCGCGACGGCGGGGAGAGAGCGCGGCTTCTGCTTGCTAACACATCGGGCACCAAGTCACACCAAGACTAGAGGACCGGAGGGGCAGTAACTTGCCTCTGAAAGAGGGACATTAGGAACTGGGAAGTCACCACTGGAAATGAGAGTGAGTCATGCATTCTTACGGATCTTTTGGAGAAGTATACAGCTCCATTCTACCCACAGTTTACTGCATGGGCTTAATTTAGCCTTACATAAATTACCATCTGCAAAATGCCCCTAAACATTTTTTTTTGTCTTTGCAGCTTTCCACATATAGTTCATTCTGGGCAACGCACTGACTAGCTATGCAAACATTTTTCCATCACATTTATTAGCTGGTATTGTTTCAGAATCAGTGCTAGTTTGTTTTCCAAGTACATCATTGCACCACAGCGTGATTTAAGAGCTAAATTGTCATACTTGAGATCAAGATTTTAAATCCTAGCTCTGCTACTGAGCTGCTAAATTATTTTACACAAGTTGTTCAATTGCCAGTGCTTCTACTTCCCCACCTTAAATCCTCTTAGCAGCAAGGCTGGACTCTCTCCCTAAGGCTATGAGATCCAGAGCCCAAAACTATGAGCCCTTCTAAAACCTTTGCAGACTCGTATGTATTTTTTCTACTTAAAAATTGAATGTAGAGTTTAGTAAGGCAGATTAGGTGAGGAGAAGACTGAGCCATTGCCGGGCTCCCCCTATTCCCAGTTAAGTGCTTCATACATTTTGTTTTAGCCTCTTCTGCCCTGGCTCAGAGGTTCAGATAACCTCTTACGTGCTACGTATATGAAGGACACAGGTGATAAGGAAAAGTCTGTTTCACTGCTTCAACAGGATCAGTTAAATGTAGGAATTATTTTCTAGAAGGTGGGGAAACGTGGAAGGAAGGAGATATTGCACAGAGATTTTCTTCACAGAAGTAGCTAATAAATTGCTTTATCAATGCTAAGAGGCTAACAAAAATTGTTAGTGCAGCAAAGATAAACACAAATGTAGAGAATAATTGTTTGCATAAGGAGTAATGAGTTTATTGGGAATACTACGGATTTTCTCATGTTCACTGCGAGTGATCCAAGAACCTCAGGTAGCACATCAGAATCATCACCAGTAAAATCACTAAGGAAAGTCATAGACGCAAAAACCTTCAAGGTCTTTTGCATGTTCTGTCTTTCTTTGCTTATGTAGTGGCTCAATAGGATTAAAGATGTCACTCAGTAAATAGCAACAAACAGCTGATCTTAGCCTTCTAGACAAAAACAATTTGTAATGTTATTTTTGAAATGCCACCCCACACACGTGGAGGCACATTCTGTAAAAGAAAAAAAAAAATCTATTAGACAATGAAGTAAAAAGATACATTATTTTGAAATACAGGTTATCAAACTGTTTTCAGAAGTATTCCTTAAATTGTTAGTCTGAACTAAAGATACTTGTTGCTAAGATCTTGGCGGAGACAGCCTAAAGTCAGTATTTGCAGACGACTTCTTGAATACCATATCCCAAATGTCACTCAGCTGGGTAACTGACTGTATGCACGGGCTCAGTGGCAGGGCTTTGTTAACAAGTTCCAAAATTAAATAAAAGATTTAATCAGAAGATTTAAGCTGCAAGTGTATAACAGAGATAATTTCTGGTCTGAAGTAATACAGCCAACACACATGCACATGTTTTAAATAGCCAATGAACAGATATGTCTTCTCAGTCTGAAGGACATAACTGGGTTTCAGGAAGAGCTAGAAAGGACCAAGTAATCTATTCCCTGCCTTATTACCATAAATACATCCAAAAAAAATCCATGTGCACTTGTACAGATATGGGTCTATGAATGCTGTTTGTTTCACGGTGAAACTATCTGACAGCAGAGCCTTTGGAAGTCCTCCCCTGAATTATAGAGTCCTGTCAAATATATTGTGAGTTGATCTTCTGACACTTCATCTTTAATAGGTTAGAAATAATAAATAAGCCTAACACAACCAACATCCAACTGATTGAAAATTAGCGCTATTTTTCTTTGTTTTACGTAGAGGGGAAGAAAAAAAAAAAAAGACAAGTAGTCCCCACTGAATAGCTTAGTTTGGCTAACCTTCTAGGGGCTCCCACTATAATCACAGCTCTCTATTTCAATTCAGTAAGAACATACACAAATTTTACATTTTCAGATCTACAGATGTAGGATAAATTACTATGCCAGGAAAAGAAAAAAAGGGGCAGGTGCTGATCTCTTTTCAGCTGATGATGTATTGTATACCTAATAAAAAAAGCAAGCACCATACTGTAATATACAAGGAAAAGTATTGTCCTTAAGACAACTGGAGCAGTCCTTTTGCTATGTGTGGTTCTAGCAAGGTCTTTACCAGCATGTCCAGTTGTGGCTACTAAAACTAAAGAAATACCCAGACTCTCCACACAGCAAGTAATGGGACCAAGCAGAAGACTAAAAAGCATAGCTTGTAAGGAAAGGTTAAAGGAGTTGTGACAGTTTGTCCTGGAAAGTGAAAATTAGTAAGCATTCATCAGAGTCTTCAAGTACATAAGCAGTAAATTAAAGGAGCTTGGGTATCATTTTCTCCTCCACATCTGCTGGCAGTAAAGTATGGGCTTGCATCACAGATTTAAGGTAGAAAAAGTTTCCTGCGCCTAACACTGGAAGATAGAATATATGACTAGAAGAGGATTCGAATCTCCATCATAGGAGGTTTTTAAGAATAGGTTAGACAAACACTTATGAGCAGTGACAGTTACAATCGATCCATTTATATTTGGACAGGTATATGGAAAACACAGCCTCTCAAAGTCCCTTCCAGCTCTCTTCTCTCCAATTTGCCTGTCATCATCAGCATAACTTGAACATCTCACATTTTTCCCACACCACAGCCCGTTTGATGGCAAAGCATACGCAGCTTTCAAGAACTTATTACCCAGGCAAATTGGAATAAGAGACAGTGAACAGCAGAACTAAGATTCACCAACCAAAGGAGCCGGCAGCAGGATTGTACCGCACCTTGTTTCACTGCCCACAGTTTATAGTCCACAGCAAATTAGCTTATGAATCCAACAGTAACAAAAAGGTGAAGGAAAACATTTAAGATCTGCAAAGATGTGACAGGGTATTAAAAAGCTCCCTTCTTCACTGAATCCCAGCTGCCTGCCAACAGCACTGCAGGCAGATGTAGAAAAGCATTGATGCAACGCTACAGGACCCCAGTAAGTGCTTTGAGCACAGGCCAGGACTGGAAACCAGTGAGAACCGTGAGGTTTAGTTTACCAGCAACTGACCTTCAAACCTTGACAGATTTGGCCAGCGTGAAAGTCTTTCGGGAACAAACATCAACAGAAGCAGAAACAACAGGAATGAGAGCAGCCAGGATCTGAAGAAATTTTATAGGAAGAGGTGCAACAAGGATTCTTTATATTAAAAAAAAACCCCAGCACGTAAAAAAGCCGTATGCTGACATAACGTTATACGCATTTCTGAGCAAGGCAGTAGGCGTAATACAATATTTTTCTTAATCATTGTGTGTAGCTTCCTTTCCACAACCATTACAGCTACCAGAGAGCTGAGTAGCTTCTGATCAGATCAGGGCAGATGAACTTCTACTTTAATTTGAATTGGGTCAAACCAGATGAATTGATGGTGACTCATTTCAGAGAGCATAGCTTAGCAAAGTAATAAGAAAAGCTGGCAGAATTTATTCTCCCATCTGAGGTAGTATTATTACTAGGAGTTAGAAAGTCTCCTTCACTTGCACTTTAGTAAAAACACGCAATCTTTCTTGTGACTATGCTGTCCCAGTTTTCAGGTATTGTCATCCCGCTGCATGGGGCGACGCTTGGAATCATTTCAAAGCTGAAATCCAGGGAAACAAAATCCTGTTTTTGAACGGCTGAGTGGCAGGAAGACTCAGAATCATTACCCAGGGTTTACAGTGGCCTCTACAGAAAACTGCTAAAGTATATTCAGTTTGCTGCTAATTAAAAAAGCTGATTAGCTTTTCAGGAACATACTGCCAATGTCAGAAATGGTTTACTTCACTGGTTTAAAGGTATCTATGTGTACTTTCGTGCTTTTTTTATTTTATCTGTGATGGACTAGATAACATTGAGTTTGACTTCTTAGATTGCAAAATCCTGCTGATGTTCAATATTTGAATTGTTTAGTCAGTAGCATGAAAAATTGTTCCGCTTTAGAAAGCATTCTCTAGACATCATATTTATTAGTGTCCTGGTTTCAGCCAAGATGAGAACTAATTTTCTTTCTAGTAGCTGGTATAGCGCTGTGTTTTGGATTTAGTATGAGAATAATGTTGATAACACACTGATGTTTTCGGTTGTTGCTGGGTAGCTGTAGTCTCTGCACTAAGCCAAGGCCTTTTCAGCTTCTCAGGCCCTGCCAGGTGCAGAAGCAGCTGGGAGAGCACAGCCAGGACAGCTGGCCCAGGCTGGCCACAGGGATGTTCCCTGCCATAGGACGGCATGCTCTGTGTGTAACTGGGGAAGCTAGCTGGGAGGCATGATCACTGCTCGGAAACAGACTGGGCATCGGGGATTTTTTCACAGGTGGTGAGCAATTGCATTTGTGCATCACTTGTTTTATATATATATTATTATTCTCTTCCTTTGTTATCCTATTAAACTGTCTTTATCTCAACCCATGAGATTTTTCTTTCCATTCTCCTCCTCATCCCCTGGGGGGGGGGGAGTGAACTGCATGGTGCTCGGTTACCAACTGGGGTTAAACCACTATAGTCAGGCATCAGGTTCAGTAGGATCACCAAACCCACAGTGACTTTTATACTGATAAAGTATGGAGATAAAGAAAGTCACTGCATCAATCTGCAGGCTGATATCACAGCAGTAGTAAAACTTTAGGAATATGGAAGGACAAGCAGGCAAGAGCTTTAAAAGTTAGCATGGGAGTCTGACCCTTGGGTACCAGTACGAGCACCAAACACGGTTGCCCTGCCCCTAGCTGGCCCTTAGCAAAGGGCTGAGGGCACAAGAGGCGAGCTTGCACGTCAGCTTTTCCTGTTGACAGCCTGGCTCCTCACCAGAAACCCACTCTCATCAGCACTTCAGTCTACCATGGGTTAAGAAATGGAGAGGCTGAAACACAGATACTGGCCTCATTCTTCTGGCTATAATGAAGATGGTAATTTCCAACAGCCAGGGGAAATCTTAAATCAGTACAAGCAGATTTATCAAAACTCACCTTCCAATTTTTAAACTAATTGCAATGCAAAACTGCCATAAAAATCCTAAGCGCAGTCATAAACAGGCTGACTGCAATTAGATACATGGATACTAATCGGAATCAGCCACAGCTATGCAGAAGAAAGTAAGCACAAAACTTTAAGGATTCCTTATCCTTTACGAGGTCACTCTTCCCCTCTAACATTTTAACAAATAAAAGAAATCCAGCAGTTCAGGCACACAGTTGGTTTCTCCTCCTATCACAGGAGGTGACCTTATTAGATTGCCACATCAATGATTCTTTGATGCATCTCTGTCCCTACACTGTCCTGATAACAAAGCAAAAACATCAGTAACCACAGAAGCTAGGGATAACTGCTATGCCATGTTTTATATACTTACTGTACTGTTATTTATAAGCTACCACCAATTTCTGAAGCTAAGGCTTTCACTGCAATGCTCACCTGGCCCTACTGCAGGCCCCTTACATGATAACTAATTGCTCATAATATTCTGTGTGCACTTAGAGACCACATTATGGACCATGACAGTACAGGGTCTCTCTTTGCACTGGAGTGAAGGACTTCATTCCTTCAAGATCTTTTCCTTCTCATTTACATCACAATAATGCAGCAGTAATTCAAGTGAGATGAGTGACACAACACGGAGAGACCGTACCTGACCCTACGGTTTCCAGTATACATTTAAACTATTTCATATGAATCTGAGACAAGATGGAGGGAAAAGAAAGTGATAGCTATTCTTTGTCCTGTCCTGCTTGATTCAGCACGCAACTCTACTGTATTCTACTTCCATTAATTCTCTTTCTGTGAGCTCAAAGTGAGTTCATACCAAAAGCAACTAATTTCTTCTGTAATTCCTCTATAAGTTCATTATTACACCTACATGCTTTATATACTTTAATAAATCTGTTTTCACAACATACCTACAGCAAGAACAAATTACAACATCTTTAACATTAAAACAAGGCTCAGAGAGAAAAGTTAAAAAAAAAAAGTAAACCCCACTGCACACACTTACTACTAATTTTGGGTGCTCAATCTGAAAGTGCTGAAAACTGCTTTTTCAGAAGACTTGTTTCATGGTACTCTTCCATGTTTAAAGCCCAGCTACTATTAACTTCAGCTGCAGCTGCAAGTACTCAGTGCTTCTGCAAATCAAACGCTGAGGTCTCAAGTCAGCAACCCAGAAAATGAGAGCCACCTGTGAAAAGCTGTGTTTCTCTGCCGTGACTGGCACTGCATTAGCAGAAATGCGTCTTCACAGCTGTTCAGCTGTGACTAAGGCTAGGCAAGATAGCTGTTTGTTTTGTGGAGGGTTTTTTTTATTTTATTTTTTTAAAAGAAAAGAGGAAACTATTTACAAACTCAGGTTGAATACCGTTAATATAGAGCTTGATAAGTGGGAAAGCTCTACAGATTTCTTCCCTCTGAGGCTGCTCTGGCTGAGGGGTGGAGAAGTCCCTGGAGCAGCCAGCCCTGCTGCTGTGCGGGCATCAGCATTGCAGAGGCTTTGCCTGGCTTGCTTTCTGCGAGGAGCCATCACCTGCCATCTGCCCTTCCTTTCAGTGAGGAAGCAGGTTGCAAAGACTTAATTCGAGCTCTTGGAAGTGATTCGTATTTCCTGCCTGGGAACAATCTCCCATTTCACTGCAAAGTAGCAGTGGTCTGAACCATGAGGGGTGAGCCATGGAGCAGGAGCTTGGATAACCCTGTTGTCCACTTGCCTGCAGTATCTGGGGGGTGTTGGTCTCTTCCCCCAAGTAACAAGTGATAGGACAAGAGGAAATGGCCTCAAGTTGTGCCAGGGGAGGTTTAGATTGGATATTAGGAAAAATTTCTTCACCAAAAAGGTTGTCAATCATTGGAACAGGCTGCCCAGGGAAGTGGTGGAGTCACTGTCCCTGGAGGTATTTAAAAGACATGTAGATGTGGTGCTCAGGGACATGGTTTAGTGGTTGGACTTGATGATCTTAAAGGTCTTTACCAAACAAAATGATTCTATGATCTAGGATCCACTGTACTCAGCAGGATCCATGCCAGCTTGCAGGTGCGTGGCTTTGCTTCAGCATAAAAATTGCACTTGGCCCACCCAAAAGTTCTGAGCTTCAAGAATTCAAAAGCCACAAAAACTTGTGTTCAAGATACACCAGTGACAAGCTAGTCTTTCCCAGTTAGCTGCTCACTAGGGGAGCTCCTGTGCTGATTCTCTCCCTACAAGGAGAAAAAAAAATAATTTCTATTAGTTGGATGTGAAGTCTATAGAGGTTTTTAGACCACTTTACAATTGACCCATGATTTTATTCCAGGTGACGTTCTTCATTTCATGATTGCCTTCAGGATACTTCTATGCTTTGATTTTTATTTTTCTTGCATCATTTTTGGCAAGGCTCAGGTCTTTTTAGTAAGTAAACTATCCTCACGACCAGGCCATAGGAATAATTCAAATTGTTCCCTAAGGACAACAGTTTAGTGTTTATTCTTTCAGAATTATGGTTGTAGAGGTACATGACTAGCACTGCCATTATATATAACCTTGCTGCTACTCACTGTATTTATTTCCTGGCTACAAATCTCTTGTGTCTGTCACTGAGTGCTGGCAAGTGCCTCTGGCCACACACAATAAAGAATTACGGTAGTAAAGTTGGGCTTACTTCTGGCAACATGCTGAAAGTAAAATTTTCAGAGGAATTCTTTTCAGTTCAAGTAGCTATTTGAAGCTTATAAAACTACATGATGCTGTGTTAACTTTGCCCCTTTTATTTCCAATCTCTTTATTAATTCCCTTTTTATTCATAGTTAGATATAACAAAATTTTGTAAGTACCAATTGCATAAAACATTCAGGCTAAAGAACAGCAAAGCATTATTTTAGGCTAGTGGGCTTATGTCCTTTACATTAATTGCTTTCATAAAGGACATACTTCTTATTTCTCACATTGGTCTTACTGGAATACGATGAAATTTTTTTCAGTCGTAAATAAAAGGTTTACAGTTTGCTTTATTCAGCTTTTTATAGGATCTTATTTTGTTACTTTTTTAACAGTTTTTTGGTTGCTTCTCTCTCGTTAAGTTGTCTGGAATGATTTTATTGCCTTATCTTGGTCACCTTGTCTCAACCCCTATTGCTAGGTATCTGCTGAACCAGTCACCTGTACATTTGAATCTGTCACTTGTTCTTTGTTGCTAGGAACCAGTCTCGCACGTGTGTCTTCTTGTGCCCTTCACACCTTACCTCTGCTTTTAAATGCTAGTTGCATCCTTAGTTAGCAAGAATATTGGAAGTCCCAGGAATCTGGCTATTTCTGCATAGTACTATTTGATTTCCTACCACTGGCTTGATGCTTGCAATCACATTTTCAGCTGCTGCTGACTTCAAAGCTTCATTTGCCGTAAACAAGATAGTCCATATACAATGTGACATGAGCCGTACTGGAAAGCTGCCTTTGCCTTCTGCTGGTGTTTTTCTCTAGTCTACTAATTCTTTTTACAGGCTTTGTTATTCTGATTTGCTCCCACTTACCTATCCCTCTCCATCTGGAGGAGGGAGGAAAAAAAAAAAAACCCCACAACAAAAAAACCAAACAAACCCAAAGCCCGGGTTTTTGGCAGTCCTGAAATTTTTTTCTGCCTTATCGTGATGGAAGCTGTGCTGCAAAGGGGATTAGATACATTCAAGCTCATGACAAGAAAACTGAGGCCCATTAACTATAATAACACTTGACACCTTCTGTTGTTCATTATGCCATCAGGTTGCAATCAAGAATTTCCTCAGCCAAACGTTACAGTGTCATCTGTGTTTGTATCTAACCCCCCCGAGGCCTCGTGCAACTAAACTAATGTCATTGGCACCGCTATGGCACTAGGAAAAAAAGCAAAATGTCCTTCAAAGCTAGGTGTATCAGCCAAAAGGCATCCAGAAGGTCAAAAATAATTGTTTTCTTTCTAAACTGTTGCTTGAAAGCACTCTAAAGTGAAGCCTCTAACACTGAGTCTCCTGCCTGTGTGACTGCTAGCCTTTTAACAGTTTTCAGTTAGGAATAATTTAATATGAAGTGAAAAAATCAGTGAGTCAGTAGCTATGAATTTACTTGTGTTTCTGTAAAAGTTATTACACTGTTGATTCCATCTGAAGATCGTATGATCTTATTTTAAAGCTTCTGCTTCCCCCAGGCTATCAATTTGGTTTGATTTCTTCTTCCAAAGACACTGCTGTTGTAATATTTCTGCAGGGGTGATCTCCAAATTGTATTTTCAAACAAATCACTTCGAGCCTTTGCCTAATGTATCCATTTTTTTTTTTTATAAAGGACAACCTACATTACAGCATGAGGTCATAAATGTTTCTATATACAGCAGACATTCATCATTATTAAAGTCACAGGCCCAAATATGCCTCTAGTACTGATATCGGACTATTACCCCACTCATTCTTCTCCCTCCACACATTCTGGCAGATTTTAATTTCTTAACTCTGGAACTGATGTCCAGATCTTTATTTGTACAATTACTTTTTCCCCTTTGTTTCACAGCTCCACCCCAAGGAGTAAGAAGCTCACGCGAGTTGAATTCATTTCCCAAGTGACGTACACTTCATGTTTGCTTCTGCTAGTAAGGGAATCGCTGCTTAATCCAGACACTGTGCAAGCAGAGTTACGGAGATGTCATACAAGGGCTCGCCTTCTGAACAACAGGATTGCCAGCAAGCAAATTGTCTTCCTGTTGCATTTGCACAGATTTGCCATATTGGATATAGCGAATAGCATCACAAAGCAAAAACAAGTTATCTAAAATAGTTGAGTGGTTTGCATGACAACTGTAGCTTCCAAAAATTAGTTATTTTTGTCAAGGTAAAGAGAGGTGCTTATAAAACAATTTAAAATGGTTGTAACTTGACCTCAAAATTTGCAGTAATGCAAATACTATTATTTATTGATTTCTAAACCCTAATTTGCGTGATATGTATATTCATATACTTTCAAAAAGATGCTGAAATGATAAGGAGGAAAACAACAGGCTGCACAGTAGTGTTTTGCACTCCTGGAAGAGAAACGTCACATTATCCTAGAAGATAAACATTTGCAAATAAACACTTGCTTTGATTTGGGGGGGGGGGGGGGGGGAAGGGAAAAAAAAAAAAAAAGAAAACATCACCAAAAAACCCAGACCGAAACAACATTAAAATACAAACCCCATCTACCTTGGTAAACTAGGTTCACCTGTCCCTCACACCAGCAGCGTGGTAAGAAGTGAGCCGTTGGGTCAGCCCAAAGACCTGCTCAGGCCAATAACCTTTATTAGGCAGTGGCCGGGATACTTTGCAAGGCAAATGTAGCTTGAGATTGGCTTTAATGCATTTCCAACTGGAAGGCAACAATATACTAAGAGTTCCAAAAACTGGTAAACTCTTATTAGACTGCAATTGAAACTTTTTAGACATAATCTTTCCTCCCTTCCCCCTTCAATCTCGTTAACAGAAAAATTTTAGATGGCCAAAGTTAGGTTGATTGGATATGTGTATTAAAACATTTTTTTCTGTGAGGAAGCACTGAAAGAGCCATCAATAATTTTGTAAGATGCATCCGTCAGCATCCAACCCATGTCATTTGACAGTGGAACGGGGCCCGGGGTGCTCCGGTTTCTGGTGGAAGGAGAGCTGAGCAAAGCGCTCCGTGTACTTGACCAGGCTACCCCATCCCCGCGACCGCAGTGCCAGTGCTGCAGAGCACGAAGCAGACACGTCCGTTAGCTAACGCGCAGCCTGCGAGTGCGTTACCCTAACCAGAGCCTTTGCTAAAAGACGTGAGTAGCCTCTTAAATGGAAAAGCTGTGGTACGCTCCCTTACAGCATCACAAACTCAACTGGGATGTTTGAGGAGGTGGAGAAAGCATTGGTATTGTGCCTTATCTCAAAAAGAGCCATGAAACCAGTACTGGGACCATTATTTGAAAAGAACTTCCCATCCTGGGCTTCCTGTGAAGGTTCTGTTTCTTCAAAATGTAATCTGGAAAAATTATCTGAAGACTGTTTTCAGTCATCCTTTTTTCAGTCACTTGTTTTCACCAGCAGCTAGACTTAGAACTTGGCACTTTTAGTGGTCACTGAAAACAACTGCAAAACAGAAAGCTTTTTGTTGAATGGAGATTTCAAGGAATAAATTGAGAAAGCAACATTTTAAAAAAAACCCCAACACACACAAGTAAGACATTTTTAAATATCAGTAGTTGCTATTGCATTGAAAGCATCGGTGCTTTAAATCTGAAGATTTTTTTTTCTCTGTTAATTGTTTGGCTGGTGTATTCAGATTCATCTAACTGGGCTGCATTGTCTGTCTTTTGGAGCAGGGGAAGGGGAAGATTAGCCTGAAAGCTACAGGGACTGCTACATCCCAGGCAGAATCTACAACAAGCATGCAAAAAAGGGGTTATGTTATACAGCAGAGAAAGGGATGATAGACACAATTTCCTGAGTACATATTTAAATGATTTTATTTTCATAACTAGCATTGGAAGTGTTAATACAACATATTGATTGTAGAATTATGTTCTGGGAAGAAACAATAGCCTGGCCCAGATGCCCTCAATCATTGGAAACCATCAAGATAGTTGAGAGAGCTGACTTCTGGGTCTGCTTCAATTTTATTGTTCTCACAACAGCAAATGCAGGCAGGTCCTTGCTTCACAGCCTGGTCTTGGCCAGCTCAGTGACCTTCCGAGTTGCAGCAAACTGTGCCCAGCCTCCTCTGTCTCTAGGAAATTTTTTCTGTCGTTTCTGCCACCGGCGCTTTGGTCCCTGCTCGTCCCCAGAGCCTCCTGGATGCTCGTGCTGCTCCGCAGGCTCCTGCCTCCTGCTGCCCCCTCGCTCTGGGCACACCTACCTCTGCCCACCTACCCCAACAGGAGCAGCATCCCATCTCCACCGAGGTCCTGCCCAAACAACTCCTTCCAGTTAAAGGAAGAAGATATAAAAGTTAAACAAAGCAACCAAAAAACCAACCCCAGCACTCTAAACGAAATGTGCCATCAGTCGTGCCTCCCAGTCAGGTTTTATTCCGTCCCCTTCTCGCCCGCTACTTTTTCAGTCTGTCCGTGCCACTGAGATAGTTGTTTTTATCGATGCCTCCACCTCATCTACCTGATCCAGAAATTCAACCTGAACTTATCCCTCCCTCTCTAACTCTTACCTCTTCATCTTTCTAGTCTTTGCTTACCCTACGGCTTGTTCTATTCAATATGACTCTAAACACAGCCTTCTCTTCTTCTTAAACAAACTCTTGATTCTGCTTGGCCATTCAGTTACTTCTTTCCGTTTCTAAGATTGTATGTCATGTTGAATTTTGCAGGATGTGAGATTGACTGGAGTATTCTGTCACATAGTCGGATAAATAAAATTTCAGTAATGTAAAAGAATCCATTTTTTGTCTTCCAGAAAATTATGTTTTCGATCTGTATTAGGGGGAGATTTTTCCCTGTAAAAACAGACATTTTTACTTTTTGCTCTGAATCCAGAGGGTAAAAAAAGTCTAAAGTACAATTTCTCCTTCCACCCTCCTCTCATCAACAATTTTTTCTTTAGTTTTTATTTTTATTATTATGGCTAGCTCCTGTTCTCACAGTTACTCATGTTACCTTATTCACTGTATAAAACGTGGGGCTGAGGGGTTCCCCCTTTAGTGCTGTTACAGTTTATAATTCTCCAAATAATTCAATATACAGTTAATGCATCAAGTCTTGGCTTCTCCCTGTCAACAACAGCAGCTTTTTATGCTCAATTGTCATCTTCCCCACAAAAATCTTCATACTTCCATGTGTTATGTGACAGAAAAACATCTATGCACAAAAATATATTCTTTCAAATACTTCCTTTAACAGGGCACTTACAAATCCTTACGCACCTGTCAATCGATTTTAACATTTTTTCTTACACTGATTGCTTGTGCTTTTCTACCGCGTTGGCTGCATGCCACTGTTATCATACATCGTGTACCAAGAGAACAAGATTTCTGGGATAGGAACATCTTTTTTGCTTACTGAAGTTACAACATATGAAAAAGCACTCTTTTCAGGATCCTTCTTGTTATTCTAACATTAAAAAAAAAATTAAGTGTTTTAGACACTCAGTCCTAAACTGTTTTGTAATTACAAGCAGATTTGACCCTGCCTCTTTGTGCCAACTTGCATTTCATTTAAACCCCAGTTCTGATCTGGTTGCTCACAAGGAATACATTTCTAAAGGAAACCAATCATCTCCTTTAAAGTTGAATTGAAAGAAAAAAACCAAGCAAAACAGGAAATATGTTTCCACTTTTTTATTAAAATGATGAGAGCTGTTGTAAATGTCAAACTGGACAAAGGACTACAAAGTCAAGAGGTTAGAAGCAGTTATAGAAGAGATTCTGCTCAAATACAATTTATACATAGAGGCTTACACATGAGTTACAGGTGAAGTTTGTGATAGGATGCATCTACTGTTTTCTTAAAAATGATAATAATTATTATAATTCCTTAAAAATTATAATGTGTACTGTATGGAATTAAGATGGGTTCTGCAGTTACTACTTTTTTGATAATTAATCATCTCTGCTTTAAAAATATAATTTTTAAATAATGTTACAATTTCGTTAGACAACTAAAATGGATGTCAAAAGTAGTGAAGCAAATCCCTCATATCATCTCCAATACCTTTGTGGAGACTAGCAACACCTCTTTTGGAAGAGACGGAAGGCATTCTGCACACACAGAGGTATCACAGATCTGCCTTGTGCTGTCCTCCCCGCAAACGCCAGTGCAAGACGTGTATGTTGTGGATACTCGCGAGTCCACAGCCAGAAAGCAAAGATGACGCTAGCCCGCAGCCACCTCCCGTGTTCCCTTCCTTCTGCAACTTCATCAAGCGTGAACTTCAACTTCAGCGTGAGGAAAATAAGTCTTGCATCTTAAAGTCATTTTTTATGAATATGATAAAGACGACTCCTGCATTGATTTCTCAGATCTACGTAGTACGGGTTATGTTGGCAAGACTTCTTGAAAGCATACCCCATTTTTTGTGGAACTTGTAAGAACAGCATTATTTTAGAAAATATCGTACTATATTTCTCAAATATTTCTCAAACACTATGACATGATGCAATTAGCCTGTAATGTAATTAGATGTAATTAGACTATAAGAGGGAAGATATTATTCTCTTCTATTTGGCACTGTATCCGGAATACTTTATCTAGCTTTGGGTCTCCAGCAAGAGTCCAGTTACCAGGTTGGTCAGCAGCCTGGAGCACACGGCCCAGCACGGGGAGGCTGAGGGAGCTGGGCTTGTTTAGTTTGCAGGAGAGCGGCTGGAGTAACAACACGGCAGTCCCTAAAGAGGGCTACAATGACAGCAGTCACGGCAGATGATGTAACAGCAGGCAACAGCTACGAACAGCAGCCTGGGAGGTTCGGCTGGACATGAGGAACAACATTTTCACTAGAGCAGCACCGGGGAGGTGGCTCCAAGTCTCCACGCTGGAGGCTTCTGAGGTTTGGCTCGTCGAGCCGTGGCTGACCTGCTGCGGGGCGGGCAAGAGCGCTACTTGAAGCAGGGACTTAGGCTAGACAGCCTCCAGAGGTGCCTTCAAACCAACATGTCTACGATTCTAATGAAGTATACGCCCAACTGGACAGAGCCCACACTATCATATTTTAAAACAGACTCCTACCTAAAAGTTAAGTATACTAAAAATACCTATTTGCAAATATGTTAGGAAGGCCGGTGAAAATGTCTCCCGAAGCATTTTGCTTTAAAGATGTTTTAGTATCTTCTGTACGTATCTGCCAGTTTAACCATTTTGCTGTAGTCATTTCAGCTTTTGTTTGAATTTTTCATCTAATGGCACAAGGTAGGAAGGGACCCAAGAGAATATTTAAATCCATAAAAGGTGCTATAGAGCTTGACTAGTAGTTATATCTGAAATATAACCGTACCTTACCTTTGACCAACCCTAAAGATGTACTTTGAAATGAGAGCGCTATCTAACTTTAATAACTCTGTTTAAAATTAAAATGGAATAAAATTGTTCTGAACTGAAACTGGAGTGATACACCTCCTCACATTGATCTTCATTCAGAAAGAATTAAAACATATTTATAGCTTTCCATGGTAGTACTTTCTCTGAAGACTGATTCAGAAATTTACATAAGCGAGTCTACTCACACACTTAAAGCCAGTTCTCATTTGTGTTTTCTACCCGCAACTGCTTTAATTTTCATTCTTCTTTTAAAGGGGTGCGTGTGTGGGAGACATGAATTATATTTCATTCCAGTTGCATCATGGTGTTGCCATCTATATGCTATTCAGATTTTAAAATAAAACAAAAACCAGAACAACCTACTAGCATAAATCTGAACAATATGCATTTGCTATTGATAAAAAAGGCTAGGGAAAATAAGAAGCACGTGCACCGTTGCTGGAGAAGCAAGGAAAAGGTCCGTCCTTTTCACATATATTACCCGTGTGCTACCCCCTGAAACAAAACAAAGCAGAAGTACACAACAAAAACCTTCATGCCAACAGTACTAGAGGTTGAAGAAAGTGTATTTCAGAACCCTCTCTGGTTAATATCTGTCATCTCCCTCACTCCTCCTGAACTTGCTGCTTCTTCTCCAGATCACTTAGCCTCTCTATGAATTATTTGAGGGTCCAGGCCACCCAGGGGTTTTGATGCCATAGTACATCTAAAGGAGTGTTGTTAATACACATGAAAATACTCTTTTGAGCGGGGGAAGGAAAGAATCTGCTCATCTTGGGAGATCCGGCAAGGTCACCATTTCAAGGGATCTGAAGGAAACCACATCCATACCTGATGGACACTGTTTTATAACTTCTGAACTTTTTTTTTTTTTCTTCTTTCCAGCATTTCAGACTCAGAAAAGAAATCTCGAGGGAACTGACCATTGTATGAGAAGCATGGGTAAAACTTAGCAAAAAGCGGTGCTAGGAGAGGGAGCTGATCCTGTGTGTATCCGAGCTGGGTAAGTTGTTGGGAGCTGTCAGTAATGACGATGTAATGGAGGCTCCCTGCCTTACTGAGCGTCATTACCATGGATACAGAAAATATCTCAATTCAAGTTTTTTGGCAGATACTCACACAATTGTATGTTGCATGTAAATGGTCCCTTTTCCATACATTTCTATATATTTATTTTTCAAATATTGCAATTTTAACCTAAATTATTTCAATGACAAGTTTGCCATTCTCTTCCTTGCCAGGCACCAACACCTTTCAGTACTTTCTGGTAGCATGCACTAATTAAAACTTTAAAAAAATGTTTATATAGTAAATATATAACACATAACTAATATGTTACATATATATTTATTCTGTGTATCTTCTGTAATGATCTGGAGCCTTATCTCCCCAAGATACACCTTTGCCAGTGCCAAACAACGATCAGCTCTTCTGTGTGTGCATACGTATACATATTTTAGCAAAAACACCAACGGGAACACTTTTTTATTGTATGCATCACTTCAGAAATGCAAAATGAGATATCCACGTGGACGATGCAGGAGCTGGAGTACAATCCACTTAACGCTACGTTTTATCACAGTGTAATTTTTTTCCCCAAATTAATCTGATGGGCAATTCTAGTACAGAACGGGAATGCAGTAAATTATCCCACCTCCATCTTACAGATAATGGTGCAAATCATTACCCACTGTAACTGAGTTTTAATTTGTTACAGCGGAAGAAGACAATTACAGGTCAACCTGTCAATGGAGTAATTTGAGCAAGTAAAACTAGTTGACCTTTCTGGTACTCCGTTCCAAGACCAGAATCGCTCCCCGGCTAAGCAGCAACAGATGGCCAGAGCTGCGTAGTTCTGCTTCCTGGTGAAAAGTAATTTGCTTTTCAGGATTGTTAGGTATGTAAAGAGATGCCTGTAAGATGCAGGCAAGCACTTATTTAAGAATCCCAGTGCGTCCACAAAAGGGGCAAGCGAAGTGGCTGGCTGCTTGGGGTTTGGCTTAACCGCGTTCACCGGCGACTCACGCAGCTGCTCAGGCTCCTGCGTTAACGTTAGCCTGGAGCGACCACGTTGACCAGAGCTACCCAGAAACGCTCATCAGAGCACGCTGCACCCCAGAAATGGCACGCACCAGTGCTGCAGCACAAGAATGAAAAGGGTGGAAAAGAACATCATGGTCGAAAAATATAAAAGCAGAAAAACGTGAAGAGGGAAGAAGCATGAAGTCGAGAAGATGATAACATTACAGGAAAAAGAAAAGTTTGTTTCTTAACAATGACAAAAAATGAATTTTTAAAACAAAACCTGAGGTTGTGGAAGAATGAAAAAAAATCTCTTAAGCTTGGCTAAATAGTGTTCTCTTACACATTGTGGATTCAAAATAGGAACTCTGCAAGAAAACCCTGCAGTAAGAGTGTTACTGGTCAATTCCCAAAAGCCAAGGAACAAAAAAAATGTTTTACCTCTGTCCTCACATATTAAAATACAGGATCTGATTCACCCCAGGATTAGTCTGGTTTTATTCTGTTCAAAATTCTTTTCGTTTTGCCAGCATGAAAAAGGAATAACACTGGTGTATTAGAGGAAGCTTTTACAGAGGAACACTTATGCTATCCCAAATAACTGAATCTTTTTTTTCCCCTAATATTGTTAAGGCATGCGGTCTTCAATACCAGTAAAATGATTTGCTGACCGCCTTAAATATGACTTTTCTGGAATGTTTATGTAGTATATTGAACACAGAATGACACTGCATGGTAGTATGTACTTGTATCTTAGGTTGCCCAAAAAGTAACTGATGCTAAGAAAAGATTCATTTTTGGTGGTAACTTTTCAGAAGTCTATAGTTGCTAATAATCTAGATATTTTCTTCTGTAAGCATGCTGCATTTTTCTTTAATGTGAGATGAAGTTATGCTGCCATTTGGGCAAATAGCATTTTGTTAATATGGTTGTTGAATATTTTTTGAAGTCAAGCAGAGCAGGTTCCCTAAAATAACTTGTTTAAAAAGAATTTGTATTCAACAGTGCTCATAAATAAACAGAGCTTAAAAAAAAATCCACTCATTAGTGGTGAGTGGGAAGCCACTAATTCCCTGTTGTAGGTCCTAAGCCAACAATTCCTGATAGTTTTAGGCTTTCATTTTTAAAGCTATTAAGATTAATCCTTTTGAAGCAAATAAAGCATTTCAAATGAATGTATGAAAACCAGAAGAGCAAGTTCTTGATTCCACAAAGAGCTTATGCACTACTCACAGTTTTACCAAGAAATTAAAGTTTCTGATCAATTTTGCTGTTAATCACTTGAAGATATCCAAATAAAAAACTAATTATCAATACTCCTAATGCTCCTTAGACACACACGCCTGATGTGCATACAACAGGAGATTAGTTAGGAAAGAGGCAAAGAAATAAAGGTCTTGTATTTGAACCTCTTAGCTCTGATGCATGACCTACAGGCGAGCATTAAGTCCCTTGTTTACACTTAGCCATCCATGTAAGAGGCTAATCTGGCTCTTCCCAGGCAGATGAATGGATTTTCCAGAAGGAAGTGTTAACCAAACATTTATGATCTGCCAGCGATACTTACTGGGTCAAAAGTCCAAAAAGTTTTGCTTGTTGGAATGATGCATCAGCTTAAATTTACACTAAAAAATCTTACTACCATTGACTTTATAAGGCATTGTGACCCAAATTATTGCTGTATGTTGAATCCCCTGCAGAGTGCTCACAGACACTAATCTCACTAATTCCTCTTGTGCATGCATAAGACTTTACGTAGTGTAGTTCAAAAAAGCCTCTCTGTATTAAATTAAATTTGTAAAGCAAATGTCCAGGATGAAATGATCAAGCTTAATATACATTACATCTGATCCTAATAATAAAAGACAGAAATTGGCTATAACATAAATTTAACCCACTCTGTGGTTAGCAAATGTGGCTTTTGGGGAAAAAAATACTGTCAAGCATATGGGAAGTTTGTAAGCATGTATATGTGTACATATACATATATGTATATGACTACACATACACACACAGATGAAGTGCTTGATCTGAAAATTAGTTACCTGAGAATTAGGAGGTTCATGTTGCTTTAATTAAAAACTTTTGCCACACAGGTAGCAATTGGAAGAGTCTGTTTCAGGTCTTCACTTTAAGAAAATTCAGAAATATTGCAACTGAAGAGCATTACATACAGTCTTTGTTCTCTAACTTAGTTTTCTTTGCACATATGAGCCATCTGCTTGGAGGAAAATGGGAAAATGTCATTTTTAATAAACATACAATGCCTGTGGCAAATTAAGATTGTATTTGACAATCCTACAAAAGTACAGAGGAGGCAAGTTTGTTAATGCTGATTATCTTCCAGATCTTCAATAGATTTTCAACAGCCGTTAAAATACGCATCTTCAAAGAACTTGTCAGCAGAAAAGTAAAATATGGTTATGTGGAACAAATTCCTTCATACAAAGATTCTTTCTACATGGTTTCCTACCCAGGATCATCAGTCTTTCTGCAAGAAGAGAATATTTTGGATCACATTTCCAATTGCATTTGAAATTATAATTGCTTAATTTTGTGACAGTATTCTCTTAATTGTCATACATTACATGTCATTTTGCATTTCTTATTGCCTGAGCAAACACACTAAACTTTGTATTTTTAATCATCCATCTTGAAAGCAAAAGCATACATGGACTTTAACAGACTGCAAATACAAATTTGTGCCGGAATCCGGTAACATATAATGAAATTATTATTAATGGGTCAATTTAAAAAAAACTCAGCACAAAAATTGTGCTTGTTGTTAAATAACTTATGCCTTGAGAACAGAGCATGGGACATAATGAATCTGTGAGGTGTCCTTATGCTACAGTGTCTGCCAAACCCACTCTTCCATCTTCTACCAAAACCTTTGATCTAAGTTTTATTATCATTTCCACTTTATATAAGAATGTATCTTTCTTATACATTTCTTATTACAGTTACTAAGGTTGCATTAAACCAAAATAGCAGGATGAGAAAAATGTTGAAAACCAGCTCTAGTTCCACATCATCTGTGTGCCTGGACTTAGATATCTGCAATCCAGCCAGCAGCCAGCAAACTGCTGCGCAGCAGCCTGTGGAAAGGACAACTTCTGCCCACCGTACACCTCGCTTGCACTGAAATTGCTCCCAAAACAGCAGAGAGCACCTGGGGAAAAGATTTCCCTTTGGCAAAGAGCTTGGCTGAAAACACTTCAATTTTAAAACCACACTGAACTGCTCAGAAAATATTCTCAGATCAAAATCAAAACCTACAGTCTCATAAAAGATATCCTGGACATTTCTAAAATAGAAAGATAATGGACAAGTTTTCTATTGCTGGCAGATGAATTGGTGCAAGAGCCTAACGCTGCAACCTGCTGATGTAATTGCTCTTCTAGCAACTCAGTGAGCTTATACTTCTGATGCCAAAAGATCCAGGTTCGGCCTCCCAAACAGACCTGAAGGAAGCTGCACAAGAAGCTGCGAAGGAGAACCCCACTGCCCCCACGGGCAGGAGAAGGCATAAAGTGTTCCTGGAAAGATTTTAACTTGTAAGAGGGCACAACGATGCGGACACTTTTGGATGCTGCTGGTACTGTCAGACTTGCCTTCTGTTTTCCTGAGTTTTTGGTCTGGACAATACATCCTTTCTGATAAACCAATGGGTTATCCATGTCCTTCCCATTCTCCTTCCATCATCAGCTCACCCCAGTGACTGAGAAATTAGGAGTTTCCCCTTAGTGCTAAATAAACTCCTATTTTGGCTTTCTAATACCTGTCTTTAAAATTACGAGATTTTGGAGATCATACCTGCTTCAAAATACAGCATTCTAACTGCATACAAAAGGAAACCTAGTTCTGGTCAAAAATAGAATCGTAACCACCTTTGAGCCATCTTTCTGTATTAGCTCATGTACACATCCAGAAAGAAAAAAATACTCTAAACAAGTTCCTTAAAGGTGCTTGAAGGTCTGAAGCCATCTCTGACACTATTATTTTATATTACTATTATTTTATTTTGTAATAAATGCTAAAATATAGTACACCATATATGTTGTATATACCATATTATTATTATTATATATTCTGCCATATCAATATATTAGTGAGAAGACAATACACTATTAAGAGTGCATTATAAATGACAAAAATGTTCATGAGAGCAATGTAGCAAATGCCTGTGCAGAAACCCCTGGCTGCCATATCTACTGTCTGCCCATTACTTCAGTCTTGTTTGGGTAAACAAACACTTGGACTTTCTAAGCAGCTATCTGGCAACCCTCTGTATTTTTAATTAGAGAACACTTTCCATGATTTTCCATGATAAAAGCCATTTCTATGGAGATGTAGGACTCTAAAAGGTGTGAAGTTAGCCCCTGAGGAAGAGAAGTGTCCTTTGTTGTATAAATCTTTATATAAAAATCGATACAGATTAAGCCAATCTATGCAGATCAGATTATAAAAAATAATTTGCTGTTTCACACCGGAAAAAAAACCACCTTGGGCTTGAGGCTTCAGTTCCTCCATCATCGACTAGCACAGCATACGAATGATACTCATGTCATGCACCAGTCTACATAAAACATAAACCTTCGGCAGGAAGCAAGCAGTCGCCTCTTTCAATGAGGCGAGAGGCAAGGCATAGATGACTTCTTTTTTCTTTCTTGCTGGTTTCAGGAGGTTTTTGCTTTGCTTTGTTTTAACCAGTGCTTCTCACTGTCCATTCCTCAATAACACCACGAGGACACATGCTACCCTGTCCAAGACACTATGAAGTACTGTTCAGGAGCAGCAACACAAAGCAACCCCTTGAATAAGGTTTGTTTGACCGAGTATTCATTAGCTACATGGACAGAGAAGGAAAGTCTCTCCTTTCTCCTGTTCTGCCACGGATTTGGGGCTGAGAAGGAGGAAAGCTTTGGGGAAGGAGGCCCTGGCCAGAGGTGTTTTTACATGGCTAAGAACAGTGAGATGGACTGCGGACAAATTACATTTGTGGAGCATCATATGCTAGACTAACAAATGGGAACAGATATGAAAAAATATGCAAAAGCAGAGTAAATGATAACTAGAAACTTACCCTAGGTCCTAACTTGGGATCATCATTCCTCTCTAGCTCCCTCACCTCTGCTAGCCCACAGCTTGGACTTTCCTGGACAGAAATAGAGCCTTGTCTTTTGGCTTGAGGAGGTGGGAGTTTGCTACTCGCAGCTGGGAAGCAAGAACGGTGATTGCTCCCTATGCAGTCAGACCATATTTTCTGTTTGAGTATTATGTTGTTCTGGTCCTCTTCTCCACAGAGAAGAAGGGACAATCAGTCTAGCAGGACTTTTCTGCTCGACAAAGGGTTTTGTTCATGATTCCTAAAAAGATCTAGAACCTCATTAGAGGGGCAAATGAATGCGACAGGCACTGCTTGAAAGACATACAGAATTTACAGGTATGGGGTCGCAGCAAAGTTGCACAGGATAAGTGCACGTATCTATTCAAAACTTGGGAACGGAACTGCATGCAACACAAATCAGAGTAGATGCAGAGAATCTCAGAAGAAATTAAGCGGGAAGGGAAAGAGAGTAGAGATAAAAGCATTTATATGTATTTACATAGATTAAGCTAGGCAAATTGACAACAAGCCAATATACGCTTATGGAAGTGGCTGGCGGCAACTGATTATGGGCAAAGGAGGGGAGGAAAATCAGAAATTTGCAAGTGCTTCTAGGATATATGCGTCCATGTAACAAGATGGAACAGCTGAAGAGAAGAAAGTGATTTTCCTAAGCCACAAAGAAAATCTCTTTAGGAGAACATCACTTGTTTGGCCCCAGGGAGAACAGAAGTTAGATTACATGTACACGCTCTAGCCTATGCAATGTGGAGAATATAGCACTAAAGAAGTGGAAAACTGACTTGAGCTCTGTGGAACATAGAAGCTATTTTTTTACTGTAACTTTCTCACACATAAAACTAAAATACGCTAAAATAAAAATTTTTGTTTTCAGTCCTCACTACTGCTAAATAAATTGTATTTAAGACCTGCTTTCCATGGAGACTTGACCTACTCTTCTGAAGAAAAGCACTTAGGCTTACAGATTAAAGGGGTTTGAAACCCATTCTTGTATCTGCCCAAGTGGCCATAGTGTGACAATCTGCCTCTGCTGCCACTTGGCTACTTAGGCAGGTCACTCCTCAGCCCACACCCTCTGATGTTGCTGTTATCAGCCCTCTTCAGAAACCTAGGAATAACATCTCTACACAGACCCATCAGCACTGCTTCTAAATACCATGGTGAAACCCTTCTTGAGGCTCTTTCCAATCATAAGAGCCATGGCATGGCTGTTACTTGACTGGCATGCTTAATCAGAAACATACCCTGGAAAGTTCTGAAGAAAAAAATCAATTTACACATCCTTTATTCTGGCTAACATTTCCAGACCTACCCAGGCACATCTCAGAGGTCCCCGTTCTTGCAAAGCGGCCCCTAGCAGCACGCCAGACCTTCTTCTTTCTGAGGGCAAACCCCCACAGTCAGGACAGCCTTCTGTAATCAAGCTTTTGTCTCAACATTGTACCTCCCTATGGTTTGTTTTTCTTTTAACGCCACTGCAGCAATACCCAAGAACTGGGTTTGTGTTCATCTCCAGAGGCAGCAGTCTAGACTCATATTAACCCGTCAGCCACTGCAAGGGTTACACACTTATTTATTTAGTGCATTTATTTCTCAAAAACAACAACCGTATGAAAGAAACAAGAAAAAAATAATAATGCTATAGATAATTAGGGTGTAACTCTGAAGAAAAAGAACAAACTTGCTGGTCAAAATGTCATCTTTGGTCTACTCCTCACTCTGATGCACCCTCTCAATTTAAAAGCATGCTGTTGATCATAAAGTTATTTATACTAGTGTCTTGTTACACCTATGAAGATAAACAAATATATTTGTTAATGTATGTAGACTTCACTGATCCACACATTTTGTACCATAAAAAGCTAGCAGCTGGACAGATCGCTGCAGCACTAATGGAAGCACACTGTTCCTCCCTCTTCCCAGTTTCTTACTTCTAGCAGGAATCTCTCATTTGACCTTGGGCAAGGCATTTAAATTCTCTACGCCTGTGTCTTCTCGTCTGTAAAATTAAGGCTATAATGCCTACCTACTTCACAAGAGGGACAGTGTTAAATTTAATGTATTAATGTTTTAAAGTGTTTTCAGACAGCTGGATCAAAACCGCTACAGAATGTAAGTTATTATTAAATTATGCTTCACTGAGTTAATGCTGTTGCATTACAGTATCTGATTAAATAAGGAAAAAATATTCAAGTGACACCTCCTGGATTTTTTTTTCCAGAGGATGGAACCGATGTTCTTTCACCAGCCTACAGATGGATTTGAAGGCTTATTTTGGAGAAAGAAAGAAGGCGAGGAAATGTAGTAGTCAATGGAAGTGAAAGAATCCTGTGGAGTGGATGATTACGAGGGCATTTAAAGCAATTGCGACATAGAGCAGAAGGCAACTGCGCCTCGTGCCCCACTGTGACACATCAGTCTCTGGTAGCAATGCGGTCCCCGTTCATCTCCATGCCAGTGGGACAGGAACACCCCCTCCGTACCATCACATTAACTGCGGCATTTGGCCTCCGCTCGGAGTAATGAAGTGCAAGATCTGTAGCCTGGAGTCGCTTTCCTGGTGGAGCCGACCAGCTCTCAGGCACAGTTCAGATACACTTTGAGTCTGTTCAGCTAATCCGTCTGTGATGAACGTGGCACATAAAAATGTCAGTTATGAGAAGGGGGATTTATCACAGGAGCGTTGTTCATACCTGATGCCTCTCCTACATCTCCTCTTGACCTGATGCGCAGATGCCTGGTCTTGTCCTGTGATCTCACATCAGGATCTTGTTGTGGGGGGGGAAGGGGAAGGAGTGTTTGGAGCAAGAGCTGCAGGAAGATGAGAAGGGTTTTTGACAGCATGTTGAGTTGGATGTTGTACTGGTGTTGATGCCGCTGGTCCCAATGCCATCAAGGCATTTCTTGTGGATGACAAGGAATCTAGGAAAGTAGTGATTAACATGCATATCAGTGTGATTGACAAGCTATGTTGTCTGCTTTGTGCTAATGTATTGCATGGACAACACCTATTCTAGGCATATCAGAATCAGCATATAGATTTAGAGTACAGATTTAAATCAGAAATATTTAGCATCTTTCCCAATAAATAAAGAAAAAATGTTTGATGGATCTATCTGCTCAATAGACCATGGAGATCAGATTCTGTCTGGCGGGGGAACGTTTTCGCCTCGCAGGGTACAAATGGATAGTAGGCAACATTCTTTCAGATTGCAGAAAGGCCAATTCATTTGCTTTCCCATTACTCCATCCCCAATTTATCACTCCAAAGGCAAGAAAAAAATAAGTACAACATAAGGTTTGATAACCTTCTGATAGTAGTGTGCCATTAAATATACACAAATCAGGGAGCTTGAAAAAATATAAGCAGGGAGCATATTGTCTACTTTCCAAATCTGCCAAGAAGACTGAAATGGAGGTTGCAAAGCCTAAGGTTGTATATATTTTAGGTCTTTTCTGACACCATGCTGCATACATCAAAGTATCCATTCTCTTTTTTTTCTTTTCTTATCAGCTCTGCAGAGAGGCTACACTACATGTTTTATTACTATACCAGTCAAAGATCACACAGCTTTCTAAACAACAGTGATGCCACTTCGATTTCTTGAGAAAAATCTGTGGGACATGAAAACTTACCACAAAAGCAGTGACACCACTTTGGTTTGGCTGAATCCCTGCAGAACTGCTGCGGTGTAAAATGTGTGCGGTAGCTCCTAGGATTAACTGTGTAAGTTAACTCTACTTTCTGTTGGTATTACTCACAAACACTCCTTCTCAATTTTCCTCTCTTCACCAAGGCATATGCAAGCCTTTCACGATGACTTTGCCTTTTTTTTATCCACCTCATATTTTATAAAATCTAAGTCAAGTGCCTGGAGATGATTTCATAACGACATCTGTTTTATTTATTTGCCTATTTGGCTGGCTGGTAATTTTTAAGTCCCTGGTATAACTCTAACACATAATCATCCAGAATCAGCCTCCTGCTGCCAAAAATTATCTGTGTCCTTTGATTGAAAGATCAGCTACTTCCTTTGGCATTTCTATGCCAAATGTTAACTCTGGATCCTCTATCAGCAGCAAAGAGGTAACATTTTGCAGTCTGTCACACATGGAATAGGCTACCTCTGCACATACCTTCTATCAGATAATCAAATGTAAGGATCTGAACAACCACATTCCTGAGTGGTAGGCATGAAAATGTATTGTAAGAATATCCTCAACTAGGAGATCACCACCTGATCACTACTGCAGCAAAACAGCTTTTCTTCCACCTCTAATTGCAGTGATGCTGTATCGTCTAATATTTACAACACTACCTTACAATATCCAGTTTGTGCCTCCCAGTGAGGCTGGCTGGAGGAACAATGTGATTTATGTGTGAAAGCTATTTACCCAAAATAAACTACAGTAAAATAAAGTATGCTCAAAAGTAGAATTTAAGACTACCATTGTCGTGAGAAGATAAAGTACGAAAATTTGTATTTCATTTAGGAATAGTGCAGCAATCAATGTTTCCAGTAAAATCTCGAGTGACTGATTCAGCAGGCTGTTGCAGGGCAATGGGGCTTTTTAAGTAGCAAGCTAATTTCCTGATATTATTTTTATGCACAGAATATAATACCTTATAGATAATCATTTGGCTAATTACAAGGGCAAGGTGAAATGGCACTGGGTGTGAAAGAAAAGGTGTAAAGGAAAGCAAGAACTAGACAGAACGATTAAGCAGATACAGTGAAAAGTAAGGATGCCAAGTCATGAGCAGAGTGAGAACGCATGGGGTTGTCGTCAGAGGCGAAAGGAACACGAGGAGGTACAGAAAAGATGATCACCCTCTTATCAGGTAAAAGCATAGCCCCCTATGGTGGCTTTTTTTTAATGATCTAGAAATGATCTGATTCAAGAGGTTTCCACATTTCAATACTCCTGGCACAGTAAAAACCCACTATACTTAATACTTTTAAGTTCCACAGGTTGAAAGGTCTGTTCCATAGTTTTTCATCTTCTTCCTAGCTGTTTCGCAACGAAAAAGGAGAGTGAACGTGGGGTTGTTTGTTCTGTGTGATGCAGCAAGTACATTTATACCCCTGGCATTTCCCTTCCTTTGGCAGCTCCCCCACAGAACGCCCCGCACGTGGAAAATATAGAAGCAGCAGGACAGAACATCACAGCAATCACAAACCTCCTGTGTATCTGAAGCTGAGATAATATCTCCAGCACTGAAGCTAAGAAACAATTTCAGTGACATCTGGCAGAATTTGCCAGATGTTAATATGTGAATTCATGCATGGTAAGACAGGAAGAAATGCGTATCTTCAGTGAATGAGCTGTACAACATTGAAGAACTGAGAAAAAGTGGCAGAAACGAGTCATAAAAGAGATAAGCAAAGAAAAAATAGTAGGTCCTTCATATGCTCATTTCTCAAGCATACTTTAGATTTAAGTGAACATTGTTATAGATCCTTGTTCTTATCAGATGACCACTTCTTGTAAGATTTTGATGCATTTAATGTAAGAGATCTTGACTATATATATAAAATAAATAAAAATATATATTAATGAAGATTTAGGGATCTCTGGGTAGCTGATGTGTTACAGCCAATGTAAATATGTGACAATTGGTGTAGAAAGAATTGATGGTCCCAAACCTTCTCTAATCATCTTTTTGTTAAAATATGTCCCCTTGTCAGCAATGAACAGAGGTGTATTTAACCCTTTACCTAAAACTGAGGAAAACTGCCAAAGTAAGTCACATGCATCAAAGACATAAAGACAAGTAAGGAAAGTATTTTTTAACTTTGTCTATTGCTAAAGCTGGAACTCTGCACTTGTCTGTATTGAATTATACCTGTTTTTTCCAGATTGTTTCTCCAATTCATCAAGATCATACTCATTTTTAATTCCATCCCCCAGCTAACACCAAAGAAAAAACATCAATGCAAATCTCTAGATCGTGCCCTGCACTTCTGTGCAGATGTCAGAATGGAAAAACATGTTGCATTTTTTAGACTCCAACAGAAATGTTCACAGGTTATGACCTCAAGTTTGCCTGCTTCTGACTGTCAGAAGGATTTAAAATATATTACTCTAAACTACTCGATTCACTTCAATAGCTATGGAAGTCCTACCACAAAGGCAACTTGAAGCTACCGGATACCATCAAAAGTCAGGCACCAGACCTGTTACGTATGGAGTCTTCAATAAACAAACAAAGCAGCCACTGTTCCCACAGACTCTTTGTTTTGGACCAGGCATTCACCGGACAGGATACATCTACAGGTTTTCAGGCTCTGCTCACCTTGCAGAATTTCATTCACGCAATTTTGTGTTTGTTTTGTGCCTGATGCATATACCCATTTCACTCTCCAAGCGCTGCCCATGCAGGCTCCTACCAGACTTGTGCAAAGCCATTATTCAGTTCTCACCCTGCAGTGCCCCACGTTAAGAAGAGTGTCAGATCCCACCTCGGATCATCCTCAATGATGGCACCACCGGTGCCACACGGGAAGCACTGTACGACTCTGTGGACTGCTGTGGCTTACGAGAAAGCCCACCACAGCGTTCAGCCAAGCCACTGCTGGCAAATCGACGCGTGCCGGCATTGCGGGCTCCCCTGTACAGAGGAACTGAACAGTACTCGCCCGATGATTCAGGATGATGGGGACTTTGACAGCTGCTTCTCCCCAGGACTACATGTTGGGTGAGAATATACTACTACTACTACAACTACTCCTACTACTGCTATTACTGCTAGGAACAGTAAATATGTAATAATGATCTCCCTTTACACTGAAATGCCATTCTTTCAGATTTAAAACAACCCTGAATTCCAGATTGGAGACTCTTTCATAATAACAAAAAATATTTTTTTTTCTATTTTTTTCCTTTATTCTTTCCAAATAATAAAGATTTTTCCACTTTTTTTTTCATGATGTATCTTGAAAATTCCACCCTAAAAACATTTAGAGTCTCACAATGAGTAACTGTGGTTCTACCGCTGTTAATCTTACATATAGATTGACATTTGAGTCAGGTTTAATATAATAGATGAACCCAACTGCTGACTGGTTCCAGTTATGTTAAGATGTTCAGTGACTTGTAAAAGTTGCAAAAAAATTACTTCTCTGGCAGGCTGAGGAATTAACAGCATACTGAAACACAGAACTCTTCTCAGGTTGTTTGCTTTGTTGGGGGAAGATCTTTCATCCATCTGTTATTAAGAAAACTGGTTTATCTGCCAGATGACTGTTGCAACACGAAGTGCAGGAGCAGTGAACAATTCACTCATTTACTTCATTGTGCTTTTGCAGAATATTTATGGCAAAATGCAGGTTTGCTCATACTGATTAACTTCCATCCATTTTCATTTCTACTGTTCTTACAGAATTCAAGTTAAGTATGGATTATAAGAATGTAATGTCCCTCCTTGCATTCCTTTCACTATGCACTTTTCTCCCTTGTCTTGCCATTTGTTTAGGTGTTGGGTTTTTTTAAGCTCTACTATTTCATGTTACTAAGACTTTGCAAATTTTAAGCTGGAAAGGGAGTGGAGTAACATGCATAACTTTGACTCTTTAACATGGTTAAGTGAAATACTCAATCCTTAGCAATTCCAATTATCTTTCAGGTTTCCTATTAAATAGTAAATCTAGGTAACCTCATACTTAGTTGTTGTACAGTGATTTTCACCATGGACAAAGCAGGAAATTATCGGTCTGCCAATACTTCAGATACCTAGATATTCTTGAAATTCCTTCAGTGCTTCCCAGTCAGGCTCAACTTTTAGCTCACCTTGCTGGACAATCACAGAATCACAGAATGGATGATGTTGAAAGGGACCTATGGGGATCATCTAATCCAACCCCCCTTCTCAAAGCAGGGTCAGAAAAAAAACAAGTTGTCCAGGACTGTGTCCAGTTGTGTTTTGATTATGTCCAAAGATGGAGACTATACATCTCTGGGCAGCCTGTTACAGTGTTCAACCACTCTCACAGTAAAAAAAAAAAAACAAACCAAACAAATAATTTCTTATATTCACATAGAATTTTCTGTGTTTCAATTTATGCCCATTGCCTCTTGTCTTCTCAATGGGCACGAATGAGAAGAGTCTAGCTGTTTCTTCTTTACACCCTCCCATCAGACATTTATGAACATGAATAGGTTTTCCCTTGACCCTTCTCTTCTCCAGGCTAAATAACGCCAGCTCCCTCAGCCTCTCCACATATGAGAGATGCTCATCATCCTTGTAGCCATTGGCTGGACTTGCTGCAGTAAGTCCATACCCGTGTTGTACCAGGGTGCTCAGAACTGGCACTCCAGATGTGGCCTCACCAGTGCCGAGTAGACGAGAAGGATCACCTCCCTCGACCTGTTGGCAACACTCTTCCTAACGCAGCCAGCCCAGGAGGCTGTTGGCCTTCTCTGTCATAAGGGCACATTGCTAGCTCATGGTCAGCTTGTCCACCAGGACCCCTAAAGCCTTTTCTGGAAAGCTGCTTTCCAACTGGCCAGCCCCAGCGTGTACCGATGCCTGGGGTTATTCTCCCTGGGGGTAGGACTTCGCACTTCCCTTTGCCAAACTTCCTGAGGTTCCTGCCTGCCCATTTCTCCAGCCTGTCAAGATCCCTCTAGCACACCCACCTGGTATGCCAGCCATTTCTCCCAGTTTTGTATCATCTGCAAACTTGCCGAAGGTACAGTCTGCCCCATCATCCTGATCCTTAGTTAAGAGGTTAAGCAATACTGGCTCCAGTATTGATGCCTGGGGTACACCACTAGTGACCAGCTAGACTTTGTGCCGCTGATCACTACACTTTGAGCCTGCCAGTTCAGACAGCTTTCAGTCCACCTCACTGTCCACTTCACTAGCTCATACTTCATCAGCTTGTGAGCTCCTTGTTCACTTGTGTAGTTAGGCAGTTATCACCAATGCTCTCCAGAAGTATCCTAAGCTGCTTGTGCCCTTCTGTCTTGTCCCTCCAGCTGGCATGAGAGTGGCACAATTCACCCATGAGATGAAGAGATAAGAGCTCAATACGGTAACTGCACTTTACCTTCATACTAGTGATTCACCAAATATCATCTGGTTTGCCTTCCCTAGCATATAGTATTTCAAAACTAAATTTTAAACTAAATTTTGTACTTCATGAGCTCCAAACCATTTACCCATCTTGGTAAGACTCTGCTTGACTCACACAATTATGTCAGTGTCTTGTACCCCAGAGACCCAGACTGGTTCCTTTCAACCCAATCTTGTTGAGTTCCCTCTGTATAGAGTCCTGCCTCCAGTCACCAACCACTCCTCCAATCTGGTGTCATTGACAAACTTGCTAAGGGTGCACTCCATCCCATCCTCCAGGTCAGTAATACAGGCATTACACAACATCAGCTCCAGTGTTGGGCGACCTCTGAAGGACACCACTGCCAACTTCCCAGTCCCTTCAGTCTTTAGGAGGAATATGTTTAGTTAGAGGCATAAGTTCTAAGTGACATGTTTTAGAACTGAAAATGAGTATTTAAAATTTGTTTTTCTGTTTAAGGATCTGTCTTTGTATTTTTACTGACCCATAAAATCCATTCACCATAGCAAAGTTTAAGTATTCTTACGCTACATTTCTGTTTTCAGAAATTTTGAGGACTCTGACCAATTTTATTCTTTATGAATTACTTGCTCTGTTATACACACAATTTCAATTCATACCTCTGCTTTAGCACAAACAGACGTACATGAATTGCACACTGTTACCAGAGGTAAATTTAAAAGCCTCTGAAGAAATATATGCTTAGTTTCTTACCATTATAAAGAAGAAACCCAAAATAAAGTTTCAGCTAGATAAACTATGTTCATTAATGAAGTTGTTAACAAGGTAGATTTCTTCAAAGTAAGTCAAATGGAACGATATAAAGAAGACATCTAGTCTGCACAGGAAAAGAAGGCAGGTATTTAAGTTTCACTGCAAAAGGGCTGAGAGGTATTATGCTCCTTACTTGGATGCTACACATTATGAATCTCTCTCATATTTTTCTAGTATCATCCATTACAGATACTCAAAAGTCATGAGTCAGGCCCCAAGATATCATGAAACTGAACCTAATCATAATAAATTTTTATTGCTTATTTGCCTTTTGATTTCTGAATGCATTCCTATTACCTTTTCAAGTTTTACTCTGCAACCACACAGGAGACTGCAAGTCTATTTTTAAACGAAAGCATTAGAGTGGCTTCCTGACCGTTCATCGCACCACCTTCCTCACCGCTTCCAACACTCACTTCAGAGCTCTCTCCTACTTGTTTTTTTCTTGCTTGCTGTCTCCAAGACAGCAGCTTAATTTTGTGGACTCGGAGTTTTCCCACATTTCTTTATGCTCTAAAAAAGCCGTGTTTGGGCAATCCTGAGTCAAAAGAAGGAAAGGATGATCTGGGGCAACCTTTACATGAAATAATAATGGAAGCAGCAATTTTATGTATCAGTTCAAACAAATTAGAGGCACTGGTACAGGACAGAACTGTCTGGGTGTGACTCACCTGTGCATTATGCATTAGGCAATATAAAAAGTGGACTGGCTAACACTCAAATAAGACAGGTAATATCGAGAATCTGTGGATACTCCAGTGAAGCCAGGAAACACAGTCACAGGGTTCTACTTGTGATGTCTGGGCCAATGAATATTTAATTAACCCAAGTAAAATGCAACAGTAAAGTGGAGGTAAAGAGAAAACATATTAGGTAACATAGGCGGATGCTGGGGGTAGCAGTCTCTCAGGTGTAAAGATGTATTTCCATTAGTGGGTTTAATTCTCAGACACTAAATGGATGGTCTCTCATGTAAAAACCTAGGTGGTATCCAGGCACTCCACTACCACGCACACAGACTCAAAGGTATTGCCTGGATTAAGAGAAGATGAGTTCATCTATAAATGCACAACTTTGCAAAGCAGCTGGTCAACAAGCTAATGATTGTCACATATCTGAACAGTACAAACAACAAATGCCTATCTATATGCCGAGATACGTAGTGTGATTCATTTGATCAAACTTAGACAGTTATGCTAAATATTCTAGGTTAGTTTTATAGACAGTGGAAAGAAACAAACTCTTCTAGGACAGGATTCATCTCATCCTAAAGCAGACATCTAAATGTCTCAACTATAAAGGCTGACCAGCTCAGACACACGTATCTAAAAATAAGTGTGATGAATCAGACTTCATCTTTGTATCCATCATCACTTATGTCAGTTCCTTTCAGCTTTGATGGGTCCTATCCATACATATGGATCCTGGTTTTGGTCAGGAAGATCCATACATATGGATCCTGGTCTTAAGAAGGAAGAGGAAGTATTTAGGAACTTTATAAAGCTAAACTCACAGTACTTCGAAAAAAGTAAGACTCAAAGTACTCTTGATAACTATAAAGGCAGAAAGCCCTACAAGTTAAGTGTATTAGAAAGTAGTTGTTCAAATAAAAAGTAAGTAATGGGAACTTTAGAATTACCATCATTTCAAATTGGTTAATTTTATTAGTAGTTCTCTTCCAGAGATTTAAAGCATTGTCAATAAAGCATAAGAGCTCTCATACAGGAGAGATGAAACCTGAAGCAAGAAAACAGTCATTTGGATTTTGTATTCAGAACTAGCCACAACCCCACATCATTTCCTATAGTACTATAGAGGTACATATATTTACGCATAAGCTTAAAGTCAAAGTACGCAACATGTCTGTCGTATCATTTCTGTTGAGAAAACTGCATATTTATATATGCAATGTTCTGTACATAAAGATTAATAATCTTTCACTGATATGTGAAACACTGTAAAATCTTAAAATATCCTCAGTTTTTCATGCTAATGAGGTTTTTTGTCATCAGGGAGATGGGTTTCAAATTTCTCTCAAGCAGAAAAGGTCATATTGTGGTTCTCTCTATCAAGAAAATTCGGGCTGAAACAATTACAGTTTAAACTCCTTATACTTTATGAAGCCAGCCTGTATCTCAGCATTATTCCAAGAAGGGAGAGTAAAGTGCTCTCTATATGCTGACAACTCAAGGACATGTCAAAGTTTCTAGAGCCATTTTTAACTTCACATACAATTTAAAAATAAATAGGCCTCTTTTCCTGTATCAGATTTGTATCCCTCTTGTTCTTTGGACCTCAGCACATCAGTAGGAACAGCAGAGCCAATTGCTATGGGAACCATGCTTCTACAGCGTGAGGGTGAAGTAGGAGTCAAGTAGAGGAATGGAGAACGGTGATACTCTTCTGTTCTCTCTCCACAAAGCTAATTCAATGAATGATGTAACGCCTGGAAATTCTGCCTTGCAGCAAGAAAATAAAAGCACTCTGTTTATCACAGCTGATAGAAAGTGGTAAAATGAACATGATCCACAATCAGTATACACAGAGGACAGTATGATCTTAAATCTAACACAAATGGCATTATATATTACAACTGAAATATGAAATCAGCAAAGTTTAAGCAGAAATAACATGTGAAATTGCCTATTGGTACAACTTTGCGAAAGACGCAGTAAATACTTCACCCTTGGAAGACTGAATAAAAATCGCACATCTTTCAAAGAGATAAATTACAGTTCTGAGGGAGACTGGTGAATCTGATGTAGGAATCACTTGATAGATAGACTAAGTGGTCCACGGAAGTTCAGGCTAATGAAGTCAAGATTACCGTATTTCGCAAATTAATCTACTGGTAGGTTTTGACCAAGTTAGGACAGACGGCAGTAACGATAAAAATCAGAAACAAAGAACTAGCAGTTCTTGTTAGAAGCACACCATACTCAGCCTGCTAGTACTTCTGCCACCATGCCCATCATCGCCAAGACTACTGTATCAAAACTATTATTGATATACGAATATCTACGTGCAAGTATCCCTTGCAAGGCCTACATGTTTTGTTTTGCTTTTCAGTCATCTGGTTTTCTCTGATATTTGGTATGTAGGTCGTGCTACAAAGGAGAGGCTTTCCAACATTCCCACCAGTTCCTCTCATGTTTTCCCACATAGAAATCTCTCCACACAACCTCTCAATAAATAGATCTTAGTCCCAAGGATAAGGGCTTGGAACTTTGCTTGGCTTAAAAGCATGCCTGTATTACAGCACTTTGACTGCAGCTGCTAGCACACCAAACTTAAGACAAACGACCCTCTGACTTTTGTATCTTTGCATTTCTACCCATCCCACAGGTTAAATGTCTTACTTTGTTAATACTGTTTTTCAAGTTTTGTGGAAAGAAGTTTACACTGAAGGTCATTCTTCTGGCTGTGGCTGTAGTTTCTGTCTATGTAGACTTAAAGATCAGATCTTTTTAAGGCACCTTTAACTTGTCAGGATTCAGTAAAACAGTCCTTTGTGTAAATGAGAATCGGATCAAGAGTATTTTTCCCATTGTAATACAAGTATCTACATGATTGCTTGTGTCAGTAAGGTTTTAATAATTTAATAGGTATCACATAAATATTATAAACCAATTCCAGCTACCTGCCAGATCTTCATGTGAGTTTTCTTATGTATTGAGGAATTCTTATTCCTATTAGTGTCGGTTTGGAATTGGAACATCATTGGAACAAAATGGTGAATGCAATTCAGCATCCCTGCAATGCAATGTTCATTGTAAAAATGAACAAATATTTAATTGAACACCATTTAATCACAAAAACCTCATGATTTTCCTTAAATGATGCATTTAACATAATTTTCAGAAAATTTTCAGTTCCGGCCTGCAATCTATGAAATACACCCGGTAAAGTACTGCAGCAATACTGGATCCCTCAGCAACAAGAAGCCAATTCCAAACAAGAATGTGAATAAAAATGCATTTTTCTCTTCTTCCTGTTGCTAAATACCTCTGGAATGAAGATCCCTCACTACAGCTTCAAACCCCACTTCTTCAAATACAGCACTCTGTTCACAACATTTGGGTCTTTGAATTTCTTGTGGTTTAGACGGTACCGAGCCATGCACTCCTGAAGGACCCCTGTGCTTGGAAATTGCTGCTAAGATATTGGGGCAACAGTTTTTCCTGTTCCTTCCCTTTTTAAAACCCTGTGAAACGCCTACTTCCTCATCACAACATTTCATCAGCCTCCTGTTGATGACTCCTCTCTCTTGGATCCCTGCCTCTCCCACTTACTGTGGGCAGATGAGAAATCACAGGGTGCTCAGAGTCAGCGGTCATGGCCAGGAGAAAGGAGCTCTGGAGCAATAATGATGTAAGCCCAGATAATGCATATGCTAACTGCGAGCAAGAAGACCTCTGCAGTGGGAAACGAGGATAAGACGCTCAGAAGGAGGAAATGGACAGCAGGACTGAGCACTTTGACTATGATGGATAGAAGATCTGGAGAATAACCAGAAGAACTGGGTATGAACAGCCTCAGGGAGCAGTGCTTCATTCCTTTTTTATTCCAGATTCCTTTTGCATGTTTAAAATATTCACTGTGCCTCTGTGTCAAACAAGAAAATGCTTCAAATGGCATGGTATCAGTTGGTATCTGAAATGGATAGATGGTACCTAAAAGTGAAAGACATTTTTAAAAGATTGCGTATGCAGAAAAATGAATAAACTTCAATTGTGATGCAAAACCAAACTGTTTAATCTTTCAGTGGAACTACTCAAATCAGTCAAGTGGTCTGACCACCTCTTACTTTGAAAGAAACCCTAGTTTACCTGTCCTGACACTGTATTAGTTGTCCAGCAGTTTGTCATTCTTGGAGCAGTTTGTGAGGCTGCCACACTGCAGCATTAGCCTAGCTGCAAATGATCCAGAACTTCACAATTTTTATGTTAATTGCTTGCCTTCAGAAGCAAAACAAGTCCCTGCATTGTTTTATCTCTGGTTTACAGTGAGGTAGGAAAATTGCACGATGTGTCTGAGAATGACAGCAGAATGAAGACATCACTGGTGGTATTTCTTTAGAGGCTGACTGCACAAGTCACAAATAAAAATCATGTAAATTGCTCCAAGAGCAAAAGTATTCACCAGAGACTTGGATTCATTCAAACACAACACACCGGCATAAAAACTTGTGCTGCAGTTGCCCTAAACAAAATGCACTAATTCTTCCAGAATCTGATTATTCTGACGGATCTCCATTTTCATTTTAGAATCCGAAAAGACGCATTTTATGAAACTTTTACAATAAAGATTACAAAAGATATATCTGTGTAGAATTTCACACAAGCAAAACGTCCCTGAGAAGACATGAGCAGGGAGGTGCAGAACAGGAGCAAGTGATTTTGTGAAGAATTTTGCAAGGGGTTTTCATAGAATCATAGAACCATAGAATGGTTTGGGTCGAAGGGACCTTAAAGACCATCTAGTTCCAACCCCCCTGCCATGGGCAGGGACACCCTCCACTAGACCACGTTGCCCAAAGCCCCATCCAATCTGGTCTTAAACACTTCCAGAGAGGGGGCATATTCATATTATTAGAAACAGTAAATCCCAAACATTGAATTTTTCCACAAAAGAGAATTCTGCAAATAATCCATTTTGTGTTGACTGACATGTTTGATTTTCATCAAAACAGTAATTTAAATTTTGACTTTTTTTATTTTGAATTTTAATGTGCAATATAGTTCAAAACTCTCTACCATCTCAATTGAAACTAATTTTGAAAGGAAAATATAATCTCACGTAAATTCAAAAATTATGTCAAGTCTATATCTAAACTATCCTTCCTTTGGCTTTTGAAATTAAGGCTTGGTGATAGTAATGTGATTTCACAGTCCTTGTGATTTGGAAAGAAACTGCACTCTACTTGAATAGTTCACAATTTTCTCCTTATGCAAGAGTTAAAAGCAAGACCAGAGCGCAGGATATGTCTCCCCAGCATCACAAAATTTCATCTATGATGAAGCTATAAACGGGGAGGCATACCCGTGCCACAGCCATGCCCCGCGTGGCAGCAGCAAGCCGCCGGGGTGCCCACAGGGGTGGCACGGAGGAGCTTCCTGGTCTTCAGCGCTGCTGCCACCACCCCGGTTCCCAGCACGCGATATGGCTTTGCTGACCTGGTTTCCAGGTTTTCTGGCTGGACATGAGAGACCAAAGAAGGATTTTTTGGAACCGATAAAGATGAGGGTGGTGGGAAGTGAGTTCTCTGGACTGTCTGCTGAAATCCCACCGAAAGCCGGAGGTGATGGAAACGCATTGTTACTACAGCTTTTTACATTAAAATTCCCACAGACATCTAGGGTCGGCTCTAGCTGATGCAATACAGATCTCCACATAGGAGACATCTACATCTATACTAGCCAGCTGAGGCTCCCTTTATACTTCACAGAGAGAAATAAACTTTCTCTAGGATGCAATTCTTTTTACCTTAAAATAGTCACCTAAAATAGGTCAGATGAATCTTTCCACATAGAAGTGCCTACTCCTTGACGGTATGGGAAAACCCACCACACTAGTTGAAGGGAGATATCCCCAGCCCAGACCTCCAAAGCCAGGTCAGATGAAGCCCAGTCCTAGCAGAGCCCTTCTGCCCTGGATGTGCCTGGATGTGCCCCGGCTTCGCAGCACCAAACCCCTCTCCTGGGTTGTCAGCCCTCGCTGGAGCCACCAACCAATGCCTCTGCTCAGATTCCTTCTGGCTCGGAAGCCGTAACGGGAAAACAAAAAATGCCAAGCCCAAACAATTTTTCTCACACCATATGCCTGCATATACACTATTGATATATGTAAGGTACGTTATACCGAGGAACTACAAAGACCTGAAATAAATGGTGACACTGAGAAGACAGAGTAAAAAGACAGAATCACATCAATGAATAACAGACCGAGTCCTTTAGGGTCAAAAGGTAGGAAAGGCTACATTTCTTTTCGCTGTATGAGAATTAGCTCCAGTAACATTTAGAAAGGGTTAACGTACAAGGCAACTGTTGTGTACCCTTTGTACATCTCTGAACCTCTGCTGCACTCAAAGGTGAATTAGAATAAAACTGAAACTGGATACTTTTCATGGCAGTTCAAAAGAATAGCTTATAAGAAATATAGCCAGGCTCATCTCCTTACTCTTTTTCTTAAATATATGATTTAGAAAACAAAAAGCTATTGCTAGTAGTAATAGTAAAGACTTTTTTTGGGGGAAAAAAATACAGACAACAGAACACCTTTTCTCCTTGTTTTCAATTAGACAGTTCTAATAATAGGCATAGTGATATGACAGTTTAGGAAAGCTAAAATTAGCATTTGTCAAGTATTTTATGGTTTACAATTTTCATGCCTACGACAATGTATTGAGAAACTGTATTCTCTAAGAGGCAAAATACAATACCTTGCTCATGTGAATGTTAGATGTCAAGAACTGTTTTATCAAACACATGGTCTTCTAATAACTTCACAGGACACCAATTTACATAAGTTTTCCAAAATGTCTTGTCCAGTCTTTACCAAACATCGACTTTTTGAATGACAAGATGCTTTTGTTTCCTATGCCTGCCCTGGCAGATGGTTTCATAGGGCATCTCAGAAGGCACGAATGTACAAGGTGGAGTTACAGATCATATGCAATGAGTTGCGCACATGAAAACCAATAGCTCTTTTTTCTTGTTTATTAAATAATACTCAAATTAATGTGTTGTAGGTTAATGCCATTGCAAAATGTCTATTTTTTTACTTGCTTTTAAGTAGAAATTCCTGTATATGTGCAATCCAAACAGCTTAGCACGATGCTTCAGTTTACTGCATCTTGAGCCTGAAGAACAATTTTTTTTCTTATTTAGGTAGGATAAGAAAACAAGCACACCTTGAAATTTTCACTGTAGAAATAATTTGCTTATCAATGTCACATTCAGTGACTGTTGCATTGCTGTTTGGTTTTGGGTTTTTTTGAATAAGCACATAAAGGTATGCCTTAAATAAGCTGACACACAGCTATCATGTTATTGTGTCATTCCGTTACAAAGGAACCAGTTTATTACCAACGTAAAGACAACCAGCCTTTAAGTCAGATGGGGACATGTTGTATCATCCCTGTCAGAGACAATATACATTAGGATAGACTCAGCCAAGTGTCAACAAGCAATCTGAGTGCAAATCAGCACTCCTCAGAAAACCCCAGTGGTAGAGTTAAGTCTATTTGTATGCTCAAGCCATGTCCCAGTTACGGCATGTGAACATTTCCTGTTAACATCATCGCTAACCAAAGCACTGGCTTCACAGTCCTTGTATTGGCTACTAGCTCACAGAAAACTAGTTAAGAACAGAAGAGTAACTTTGAAGGACCAAAATACTGTTCTTTATCCACCAGTAAAACTAGTTTTAGATTTGCCTAAGCCTGTAAGAATCCACCAGCCTGGTCACCATAAGGATGGTATAGAAGGAGAGCCTCCAGATGTCAAGCCATACGGTGAAATGCAGAAATAAAGTGATACGCAGACAGCTCAATTACGCTTACCTGCCCACCCCCACGCGTAAAAATCTCAAGGGCACAAATTCCCCTACTATGCTAAAAAGCTGCTCCATGGTTGGATTCACAAAAAAGGCAGTTTTTCTGCCTTCCCACACCTTTTGTCCAACACATCGGGGATTAGGGCTCTCCACACAACCCAAGTTCAGCCCTGGTTCAGTTAGAAAGGGGAAACACATCACACCCCTCTCCAAGATGCCCCTGCTTGGGGTGGCTGGAAAAGAGGGAAATAGCAGTCCTGTTAACACTGTCCTTCTGGTATAAATAAATAAACAAACATTGCAGACATTGATGTACCATTTGAGGGATAAGCAGCCATCTACCAAACCAGAAGATCGTTTTCACTCGCTTGCTCTTCATTCTCAGTGAATATTTAAGCATTTTTTTTACATGGAAGTGCTAAATCATGAGTGTTCAAGGGATTCCCACTTCCAAGGAATTGACAATATGGTAATTAGGAAATGCACGTTAAATTATGGGAGACCTGAAAGAAATCAGTCAAAGAATGCATTCAGTTCTCAGCTCAGTGCCAAAGCCACCAGGCTATAAAGTACTCTGCTGAAGAAAGTTTTCTCAAAGACTCCTGCCGAAACAGCTTCATTTAATACAAAGAATTCAGACAGTTCTTGCAAGAGTGTTCTCTTTGCCTCAGAGTTACCATTCGCATTCTGGAATAGTGACAGCTTAATTAGTTGAAATAAAACAGCAGGAAAGCAAAAGACTGAGAACCCTCCCCAAAACGCCCTACCGTGCAGTAGGGCAGAGCTCTCTCACAGGAGGCACAGGAGGCAGAGGACGTGGATTCAAAGCCCCTGAGGCCCAGCACGGAGGTCAACCCTGCTCCCCTGTGCTCATGAATGAAGCTACAACGCTGTTTAAGCCCTGTGCAACATCACATCTCAGGTGACATGATCTCTTTACATTTCCTATTTCAGCAAAAGCAATACAAATATTTTTTGATGTAACTTTTCTCTCTTCCAAGTTAACTATGCCAAAAAGTCAATTATCTGTCCCATTCCTGAAAAATCTCACATCCAAAGAGCCAATCATCTATATTTTCTACTTAAAAGAAAGTTAATTGAAAGGTTGTATAAGGCCATGTATGGGAGATCTGAGCTCCCAACATTAACAAACAGAAACAGCTCTCTTGCACCCATACTGCCCCTGCGAAATGATTAAATCCAAGGACCTCTGTAGCTTGTCTGTAGTCAGTACTTAAAACTCAAGACTGTGCTCTCTGCTCTCAGAACCAGGAACTAAAATCAGAAATCGTAAAGCCTCACATCTGGTTAATCTCTTACAAGTCATCATGACATGTCTTTTTCCAAGGGTTGATACAAAAAGATAATTACAGATTACTTTGATATTAAAATTAAAATTGTAGAGGTCAGTGCGACAGAGCCGAAGTTCTGCAATTCAACTCTATTGAAAGTTTATGTGGGGAAAAAATATTTTGGAGTTGCTTCTAGAATTGGAAACAATGTAAACACAATTAACAAATAAACATCCACCTACATCCCCCCAGCCCCAATGAAACAGTATTAAAAGCACTGAATCTGAGCAAATACCAGTAGGTTTTAATTGCTGCCCACTTAAACTCACATCCACGCTTTCCAGTTATTTAAGCTGAAACGTTACAGCTCTCTTCATCTTTTTACATGACAAACTAAGACGTACACATTTTTCAGGGCTGCATATCTATAATTACATTTCCAGTAGGAACTTATAAACAAATAAATAAAACAGCGAACTGTATTGAAAGTAATTTACAAGACAGACATTTTCTTAGTGAGTATATGCACTTGATGGATTTGCGTTACATTGTTCAACATGGAAGCCATCCTCAACTAACTTTATAGCATATGGAATCACGTTTGTTATATGTTAAGCACTTCAAAAATTACACATAAGTGCTTATGAACCAAATGCACAATTAAAATTACATTAGAATTTCTACCTTGGATTATTTTCTAGAGCTTCAAAAGAAGACATATAATACCTTCTTCCCATTATATAATGCAAGTGCAACTGTTATTGGTGTAATAATGTCAAACTTTTATAGCTTAATCATAACAATATAGTCCATGCTTAAAGGTTTATAGATAAGCAAATATGTTTAGATGCACTATTTTGCAGCTTCCAAATATTAAGTAGTTTACTACTGTATACAGAGTGTGTATCCACATATGCATGTACGCGTGTGTGAGTCTGAGGGCATCAGCTCCACGACGCACCTCAGATGAGGGAGACAGAAGTTCAAATCAGTGCAAATCTCCCTAAGTACAGGTTTACAGTCCCAGATCACCCTGACATGTGAGTCCCTCCTCTTGATTTTGTCACATTTGTCTTGGTCAGCCTAAAAGACAGGCCTTAGAAATTAATTCTCTTGATTTAATTTCCGCACAGAAGACATAGAGATATCTCAGTCCTAGAAGAAAAGGTGAAAAGCACAGCTTTTCTCAAATTTGAAAGTATTAGGGTGACAGATATCACCTCAATACTCTTTATACCTAGCTCCTCAGAACCTTCACCTCTCCATCGGCCCTTAATTTTTCCCCGAACCAGCAAGCAAGGCTTTACAGAGGCAAACGCTCTGCTCCGATGGCACAGCACAGACTTCTCTCCTGCTCACACAGAGGGAGAAATAAAAGGCGGTGATCTATAGAGCTGGCACCAGAGAAGGCAGGAAGAGCAAGGCACAGCAGACAGTGCAGAGGAACAGAGCAACTCAGCAAGCCATGGATTTGGGAAATACTTTCTGGGTACCTCTGAAACACCTGAAGAGCCATAGACGTTTGCCATCCCTCCTAATTCGCGTGCTCTTTATTCCTGCTTCTAGGACCAACAGGGCACGATTGCACTGCAAGATCCCCCTCATAGCCAAGCATCCACCTAACAGCCCAAACTTTTCCGGACAGCCATGTTTGCCGTAATTCCCAGGAAGGGATTCGCTCACAAGCTTTCCAAAGCACGCTCATCATGGAGGAGGCTCAAACATTACACAACTCTACACCTACGTCCATTTACCTGCGTGTCGTGGAACGATACCTGGAGTTCATAGTTCTTCAGCATCCATGAATGCCTGTACAAATGTTTCAAGGCTAAATGGACAGCGGGCAGCACGCCTGCTGTTAGGTTTCTCCGATCAATCAGGCAGCTGGTGGGTGAAAGCCCGAGAAGAGCGAGGCGAGTGCGATCCAGTTCCTCAGAGTACCTGATCATTAGTAACACAAACAGCACCAGCACGACTAGTTTCCAGTTCCAGAAAACCATCTTTCTTGGTGCTTTTCTCTTTTTTCCTTCCCTTCCCCTGCAGCCCACATCCCTGAAGAACAGGCCTTAGATTCCCCGGTTGCCCGACATTTTGCAGCTTTCCTTTGCTTCAGTCAGCTGTGTCCCTCTAAGAAGGGAGCTAATTGTTATTAAAGGATAAAGACCTCTCTACGGCTGGCTTTTCCAATTTGGACAGTAATCCAGCTCACAGCAGTGCTGTGAATCAATACTTCACAAGAATAATCTCTAGGCAAAGTGCTCTGCCAAGTCTAATTTTAAACATGTGTCATTTTAAACATTTCTGTAGCAGAAATACTCATCCATAGGTGACAAATCAATACACAAACCAGTACGATTCCTTTGAAAATGGATATTCTAGGGATTGATCGAAGTGGTTGCATACTGAACTCATATTTGCAGCAATCTGTACAGCACTGGGTTGGAAGATGGCTTCAGTTTGTTTTATCTTGCACGTATCACATTTTCAATTGGCTTCATACAGACCAAACAAAGAATATTCAGTCTTGAGTATTGACAATATTTTCTATACTGCTAGCACAAAAGCTACATCAGCTCAAAGATGTATATGCTCTGCCTGATTCTGCTTTGCTCAGAAACCCTGTGCTTCCCTTATAATCAGTGTGAGTTCTGAGCATATACAGAATTCAGGCCCGTTCCTCCCATGTACAGTCACATAGCTTTTGACAGGCATTTCACATATTGTCGTAGCTAGCTAAGGAATTTCATCACACTATTTGCAGTTTTCCGAGTAATACGCCAGGCTACGGAATGGAACGGATGCTGTGCATGCAGAAGTGCAGAGAAAATAGTAATGCTGGAGAAAATCTTCTTTGCCGCAGGATAACAAAACTCACCAGGGCGAGAAGGGAATGTGTATGGGACCACCGCACCAGAGAAGAACCTGCACCTCTGTCCCCCAGCGCTCACAGCCTACCTCAGCCCTCAGGCAAGCACCATCCTCCCTGTCCCCTTCACAGCAGCAATGCCGCTCTACTCTGGTGTAAGCAGCCGCCCTCGGTGGGTTGGGATCTTCCTTCCTTCCATTCAAGCAGCCAGCTCTCCCCATGCACAGAAAGCCCCCCACACCTACTGGGATGCTGTCATAGGCAAGGGAGGGAAATGGAAGAGCCAAGCCCAGGGGCAGGGAGGGAAGAACATCTGGCCTGGAAGATGCTTGTTTGTCCAAGAAGGAAAAAAGCTCTGATTTTCAGTGTAGTGTCATTATACACGCAGCTGAATAGCAAATTGTTTTGCCATCTTGTGGAAATTCAAGATTTCAAAAGAAATGCCCTGTGCCAAGCTGGGACGGAAACCCAAAACCTCAAAGGTTTTCATGACTCAACAATCTGAAAGAAAAACAAATGGAAGGGCTCATAGGCAGAAGTTTGATATGGTATAAATCAAATTTGAAATTATATGTTCAGAGCTTGGCAATTTATTTTGTGAATAGTTGAAATTTCAAAACAAAGTATTAGCTTGCTGCAGAAAGTAAGTGTGGGGTTTTTTTTTAATTTTAATTTTCAAAACACAGTGTTCCAGGTCAATAAATTATTTTGAAATTGATGTGCAACTAAAAAGCTTCTACAGAAAATCTCCAAATAAAGTCTAATTATAAATACTCTCATTTGTAATTACAATCTATATATTGCATGACACGAGGGCATGGAAGTAAATAGATAAATAGAAGTAAAAAGAGCAAAGTAATATTCAATAAAGAAGCAATAAATGTCTGCCTTGGGCCCAGCAAATAGCCCCAAGCAGGAGCTACGCTCAATTTATTACTAACTGTCCACAGTGACTCTTCTGCCAACTCACTTGTACAACTGGATGGACAAGAAAAGAGCCCAATCTATTATTATGCCTCTCCATGCGTTCCTGGACACAAACATGAGGTGAAATAGAAATATCTGATGCATAACTCTTGCTTTTCTTCGTCACTGTTGCCTATAGTCAGAAAGCAGCAAGGCTGTACGGAGCCCTTCGTGCGGGGATGGAGCTATTGCTTTTCTTCCTGTACAAGGCTATGCCCAAATCAAATGCAGCAGGGTCAAAATTTATTATGGGAATTCCCTAGATTGAGAAATTTAGCACATTAGCTGGGCACAACACTAAGCAGGAAGCACACTCTGGTAGCACAGTCCAGCATTGCAACAATTTAACACAACGACTTCATAGGTATTTTCTGTTGCTTAGTCTTATGATTCTAGAATGTGATTATTGAAAACATAATTTTTAAACATTTTTTAAACTCAGGATGAAATTATTCCCTGAGCAGAGGGCCAGTGCAGGCCAAGATGTTGCTTAAATCCCATTTAATACCTTTCTTAGAGGCTTAAACAGGATTTTGTTGGTGAATAGTGTTTGGACCAGCCTTCTTTACCAGCATTATTTCAGCATTGACTACACTAAGGAAAAGGAGGGGAGGAAAACGGGAGGCATTCATGCTGGTGGACTGCAGCAGCTAAGGTGCTCTGAAGTGCTCTCTTCCCATGCCTAAATCTTATCACCAACTAAGCAGGAACATGGGGCTCCATGAGTCAGAGCTTTGGCTCATATTTAGGTAACAAAAGTGTGGTTTGAATATCCCGTGTTCAAAAACCAGATCTGCCACCACGCCTCATTCAAGCCCAGTTGCCCAACCAATGGCTTTAAATTCATGAGAGCGCAATGGTGTGTCAGAGGCTATGAAATAATTTTCAGTACCATGTGGTACTGAGGGAGCATCGCCTCATTCTACAGATACATGATTGGTTTCAACCTAGACCAGTCTTTTCTCCTCCTTGTGCTACTTTTGGGTCTCCTCAGCAATGCTGCGTTTAACCCATGCCTCGCAAAGGAACAAACAAGATCATGTACTAGTGCAGCCTCATCTTACTTGCTTCCTTAAAATCTGCTTCCTGACAGAAACATTTAATATCTAACCAGATATAGTATTTTTATTGCTAATTAAACCTGCAATACTTGTGTCAAAACGTGCCCATATGTTTTCATTTTGACAAAAAAACCCTAGCCATGTTTGCCATGCACGTGATGGATCATACAGGTATAATTTTCAGGTTTAGAGTAACATCTCCTGAGGCTTAATACCTACAAAAGCACATTGTTATGCCCCTGTCACACATATGAAGATAGAATCTTTCAACTGAGTTTACTCGACACCCTCAGAATTTACTACCAAAACATAACAATTGTGAAATCTTCATCTGCTAAATCAACTCACTGCATCTTACATGCATTTCTCAAATGTGAAGCTGAATTTCCACAATTATTTGAAACAGTAATAATTTTGACACTTGATTTCAGTTTCAGAAAATTTCATTTCATTTTAAACCCTGCCTTCCCCACTATTTTGGGAGGCTTTACCAAATTGTTCTTCTGCATGGTAAGGATCAATACAGCTTTTGCAAAAGCGAGCTGAAAGCCTTAGGACAGAGCTGGTGACCAGATGACTCACTGTCGGCATCTCCTTTGCGAGATCTGCACAAACTGAGTAATTTGCAGAGAGGGAAACTGTAGGAGGAAATTGTGCTCCCTTGTAGGAGAACAGTCCCTGAGAATTTAAAAAAAACCAAACAAACTTGAACACCTGGCATAAATGTATTGCCTATAGCCAATACTTTCCAAAGGCAAAAGGAGAAATCTTTTCTGTGTTGTCGTCCTTACCACATTATCCTCTGCCTTTATAGCATTTTAAATTGAGTTCTCAATCCCCTGATCTGTATTTCTGAACTGTAAATCACTTAAAGAGTTATTAGTTCATGTAAAAGGTTGACTATAGACTGTATTAACTGTGTTAAAGGCTGGCTATATATTTAAGCTACATGTCACCTCACGCCTCCCACACAGAACATCCTCCCCCTTGAGTAACACCCATTAACATTTATAGGATGTTCTAATCCCAGCCTCAAATGTTAGTTTTTTCAAAGTAGGTTATCATTCACCCCTCTTGTCCCATGTGTCTCCGATCTTGCTGCTTAATCGCTCAGTGTAATTAGAGTACAGAGCACTTGCACATCCTAAGAAACCTCGGTAATGCATTGGAAACCATTATGATTTATTTTGGATGGCAACTTCTCTTCTTACATCAAGACCAAGCCTCTACCTATGCCAAGAGCAGCTTCAATATTGAGATGCTATTATCTGCTCTAACGTGTCCCAGCTTTTTAAGTAGCCGGCTGTTCAGATAAAATTATTTACCTCCCACAGCATTACCCAAGTGACCAGGCTATCTATCTCCAACTGCTCTACCAATACTGACCAGATTTGCTTGTAGCTAGCAAGAATCTTCTGGAGAAGGCAAATGAAAATTTATTTTTGCCACAAATCCTACTGTCTCACTCCTTATATGTAGCCTGCAAATCTCATCTCTGCTTCCTTTCCCTCTTCCCCGGCATTGCAGCACAAAGATCAAATTCATTTCCTCCATTCTGAACAGAAGGCTTGAAGAAAAGAGATAAAATTACTAGTATATACAGCATCAGTGAGATTATTCCTGAAGTAATAGATCAAATTCTAGTGGCAGCACTTTGAGAATGAAGATGACAAACTGTAAACGATTCAGAAGAAAGCCACAGGAATGCATAAAAAGCTGGGGGGAAAAATGAAGAAGCTCAGTCTGTCTAGTTTAATGTTCAGAGGCGGCTTAATCTGTAACTTGCTCTATAATGGATGCAAAAAGGTTTTCTAAGAATTCCAAAGTTTCGAACTCATTGGTCAAGGAAAACACACTTTCTACCCTTCAGTAAACTATCCCCTTTAAATGAAATAACCTTTATTAGATCAGTTTAAAAGAGCTGTTTGCTGCTGTAACGGCACTAAGGGCTTCTGCTGACACTGAGATAACACCTCCCCATACCCACCAGTGACATCATTGTGCCAGCCCTATAGACCTGCCTTGAGTAACAAGGCCCTAGGGACATAGTACTGCCACTGTGACACTCCTTTTGTTTACATTGTACAAGCTGTTATTTTTGCCAAGGTCAAACATACCATTTCCAGATACATGGTAATTACAAAAATTACTATTTTTTAAATGACTAGTTTAAATACCTGTACCTTGCACATTTCTCAGCTACAAGATCTTTGAGATGCAATAATCTAATTCTAAAGTATATTTAATTCTGATAATACTGACACGGATCCTGAAAGGATCTGTACCCCAAAGGCTGAACAAAATCAGCATTTTATTCCACTAGGCAATTTGAAAGTTTAAAGCAAGTAACTATGAATGCCTTTGTTCTTAATTAAAAGTGGCAATTCTAGGTCTCCTCCTCATAGAAGCATGTTGCATTTTCATAGGTGGGCTGGCTTTCTAAAGTGCTGAGCATCCAGCAATTCCCACTGATGTTGACAGAAAATGCAAATCACTCGGTGCTTTTGGAAAGCAAATGTTCAGTTCAGGGACCTAACTTGAATTCTTTTTTTTTTTTAAAAAAAAAAAAGAAAAGAAAAAACCAACAAAAAAGAAGCAATCTGGAGCTGATACCATTAGCATTCTTCACAGCAAGAAATGAGGACCAGAGGGGAGCTTGGCTAAGTTTAAAGATCTGGAATGCAAAACTTTTTGTAACACTTTCTCTATGTAGTGGTAGCTATTGCTATTTAACTTCTTTTACTGCATTGCATAAAGTCTTCCTGCTACTAGCACATTCCTCCAAATTAGATTCTCACCAACAACATGGAATTTGCTCCTGCTTATCATCTCTAGAAAGGGAGAAAGGGAAAGGGGAAAAAAGAGAGAGTCAGCTCTCTATCTCGGTCAACCTCCTGTAAATTATTAATATTTAGGGCTCTCCGAATTCACAGGGGAGAGGGGAAAGCAAAACCCCAGGTGCTTTTATAAAACTTATATGGAAGACCCCACAGAAATGCAGAGTTTAATATTTTTATAATATATGCGTATACTAAAATATCTCTAGATGATGCTGTTAAGATACAGAGGAGTGCATGTCTGATAATCACAATGCTTGAAAAATGTTATGTGTTATATTTTGTACCACACTAAGTGTTAATCTGTCAAAAACTGTCACTTTATATAGAGTAAAAATTGTACAGAAACATATGTGTTCTTTGCCAGAAAAACATTAAATTCCCTGTGAAAGCAGGAGCAGTAAACAGTGGAAAGGAACTTAATTAACATCCCAAAAGGGGCCTCTCACAACTTGTCCCTGGAGGTTTTGGATGTAAAATGGTTACTTAGACACCTATTGTGTGTATGAATCCACAGCAGAAGCTGTGGCCTACCATAGGTAAATGGTAAATTAAAATACACAACTACTTTAAGGAAAGAAAAGATTGAACAAATATATTCTTTTAAAGATATATGGTAGTGATTCTTTAATAAAAAAAAAAATTAGATTCTGGAAATAGCTTCATCAGGCAGACAGGATGAGTTCCGCTAATGGGGATTGTGGCAAAATGGTCTTGCAAAAAAAGTGGATGCAGAGAAGAAAATGGGGTTCAGACAAGAATTCAGAAAATATTCTGCAGAACCAGCCACTCAGTGAAGGAGCACACGAATCCAGCAGACCCAGCTTGCCAAAGAAGCAAGCTCACAAGGTCTTCACATATGGTCTGTGCAGAAGGGAAGAAGACTTCCATTCCAGCAGGATCTAATCCATCAGAGCCTTTCATACAAGGCTGGATCCCCTGGATAGCCACAAAAAAAATCAGACAGCCTTGGAGCCCCTGCACAGCCCGCCTTGCCGGTGATTTCCCAGCTCCGTAGCTGGGAAGGGGTTGCAGGGAGAGTGGCACACGCAAAAGCCGGGAGCTGCCGCTCTCGCAGCATCAGCGGTTACAGGGTCAGCAGGGTTTAAGCTGGAAGTAGCAACGGACTTTTAAAGGGATTTCAAGCAAATCACAGAGAAAAATTTTCCAGGGAGGAGGATTTTGAGGGATCCCAAAGACAAGATCGGAGGGCTTTCTAAAATACATATTCTAGTTCACAGTGGAGCAGGCAGAAATCCCCAAGTGAAATACATGGCCTATATTGTAAGAGCTGGATAATCCTAATGGTTGTCTGATCTTAGAACTCGTTAATTATTTAAGAGAAGTACCATGGCCATAGTAGGAAACCTAAGTTTTCTAAGCCTATTCCTCAAACTCATGATGTTCACTTTAAAGCAATTAGTCCATTATCTGGGCCTTCATCTCTCAGGAGCCTCAGTAACAACAATTTGGACAGCCCTGCTGAATGAGCCCTTATATTCTTTGTTTTTTGTGACTATGATTTTCAGAGAGCAGGTGGATATTTGCCTTTAATTTGTTAGCTTTCATTTTCACATTTGAGAATACTTATTTGGAAAATACTATGGATAAAATTGTTTGAACTAAAGGCCGATGATAATGAAAAACTAATGGCACAGAAATTGGACATCAATCACTGACTTGGCAATGAGATGACATGGTTATTCCATCACAAGGAGAAAAAAAAAAATTTAAAAAAAGTGTTTGCCAGTCAGCATGTCCCATTTCCACTCAGCAGGCAGTATCAAGTGGCCCTCAAATCCAGCAGATCTTACCCACAGAAAAATCCTCTGCAAATACAGGAATCCCTGTCTAGCAAAGAAGACATCCCACAAGTGTCAGTGATAAGGCAAGAGGAGACACAGCATGACTGAAAATACATTCCAGCTCTTCCTAGGGGCACTACCTTCTCTAAGTCGGCGCGATGCTGTGGCTGAACCAGTTTGCTTCAGGAACCAGGCTACTGGTCCATTAATGCTGGAGCCAGGGGACCACAAAAGTACTGCAAACCTCATTTCTAGCTCAGCTAGACCTACAAATCAGAGAAGAGTGCAGCTGACTCCTGAAAAGCTTCAGGATCTGTCACTGATTTAGTTCCAGGATTCCTAGTACAAGAATAAATTCAAACCAATGTGATGTATGTGCACCGTACCCTCTCAGTTTGGAATCCCACAGTCTGAAACAGAGCTTCTGGGATATATGGGGCTGCTGCGTATCAAGTCACTTCTCCACAGGACTGAGTCACACCCATGCTGACTGGCCTCAATGTACCTCTCTGCTAGCCCCAGCTGCTCCAAAAATTATTTGAGCCTTTCCTGTGATAGCAATGGCCTCCACCTGAGTTTCATGAAAGAGCTGTTTGGCTCCCAGCCCCTGCAGTTTGCTCAACTGCATTGTTCTTCCACCATATGCCACGAAAATGTCCCTAAAGCAATGAAACTGAAAGCGGAGAACGAAGCTTGAGACACGCATGCATCGTCATGCTCAGATTATTCATATGAGATGGTGTTTTGTAGCCTGGACATGCCATGCTATTTATGTTGTCATCCCAAATAGTTATGTGTATTTAATTAAAACAATATAAATATTGCATTGACAACGTTTTGTGTTAGTGCTGTCATTAAATCTCTCTCTTCTAGCTCCTTTCTCTCCCTTTTCCTATCACAAATATTTTCTTCACAGTTATCACCAGGACATTACACCCCATCTTTTCCACAAACGTTAGTAATTCACTCTGGTCGATAACCTTATCAGAGGATAGGGCCTTCCCCCTCTGTCTTCAAAAGTAAATAGAAACTTCTGTTTGGATTTATTAAAAAAATCATTTTTCCCTGCCGATGGAGCGTGTTTGGCATTTGAATCAAAAGATTCCATAACAGTGTGTTTTGCAGCATGCATAGGATAAGTTATACATGAAATTGCAAGACATATGCCAGAAAATGATATGTTGGCTTTAATCTCTTTGCAGAGATATTTAGAGGATATACATTCTGCAGGTCTGGGATCCGCACCCAGAGGAGTGGGTGCAGTGAATACATGATTTCTCTCCTCTCCCCACCCACATCTTAGCATCAGCAGAGAAGCCAGCATAGCATTAACATAAACACTTAACTTTTAGATTATTCCCTCCAAGTTTACAAAACTCTAAAGGAAAAAGAGGTTATGTCGCAAATGGAGCCATATTACGTGAAAGTCAAAAGGGACACTGACTATTTAAAGAAATACGTCCCTTCCAAGCAGAATGTCACCAGTGAAGTAGACAGTGATCGTCATCCATACACGTAGTGTTTTGCATTTTAATGCTACACTTTTTGCATATATCAGACAGCACAAGTACTTAGTAATATTTAAAGGTAAGAAATTACCCAACTACTTCAACATATGCCAGACACAAGCTCATCTGACGATACAAGAACAAACGTCTGCCAGCTCAGTCTGCTGTAAACGGGGACCCTCTTTTAGACCCTGACGTCTCCTCTGTATTCAGCTGACTGTTTCTCTCAGATGACCACGACAACACCTTATCTGTCCCATTTTGAGCACCACTTTACCAATGAAAGTAAGGCTCCAGACAATTTAGTACTCAGAGCACTCACAAGCATGTCAGGACTCACCCCCAGAGTCCCAACTTGGCTTTGGTACACCATACTTCCCCACGCAAATCCAGCTGCTGTCAGAGTGGCTTGAATCTATGCCTCCTAAGATAAAGGGTAGAACCAACGCATCCTGTGCACTTCTCTCTTGCGGGGGGGGCCCTTGCTCCATTCTGTTAGGGCAGACTTTGTCAGATGGCAACCGGTAGCTGTTTGTCCCTCCTGGGGACCGTCAGGTGCTATTAAACACTGAGGAGTTTACTGAAAATACTTTTTTTTTTTTTTTTTTAGTCAAAGAAGAAAATAAACATAAGGTCTACTTATACTATACCTAGACTGCAACTTCTTGTCAGATAAATTAGGCAAGGCGCTTTCTACTTAATTACAGAATAGGAGAAGGCAAATATGTATTAAATGTCAATAGGTTCACATTTTCCTTTGGATTTTGCGGAGTCCTGTGCATTTTCCAGAGCTCACCCTTCTATGCTAACCTGCTATTTAAAGGTATTAGAGTGTATTATTACACAAAGATGAGATTATATCAGGATTACCACAAATTATTTGTAGTAGTTAGAGAAAATGAAATAATCTCATCCCCATAGGATGAATATTCTTTCCTCTTTGTGATAACATACCCCACTTACTTCTGGAAGATATTTTTTTTCAGCTTGTCAAGACTCGCTTTGATCTTCAGAAACAAGTGACAGAATTCTAACTTGCATGCACAGCTTTCTTGACTATACGTGTTTAGATTCAAAACAAATCCAGCCTGCCTGTGCACCACTTGCAGCACTGCTCCTACAAGAAATCAGAAAATACATTCCATATTTGAGGGAAGATGTCCAGATGTAGAAGGGCAGATATCCAACTTCCATTAAAGCCCTTGTCTTCTTCCACTATGCCTCTTCCTCTAGTTTCTGCATGGTCAGTTTTTGCCTGATGCAAATTAAATAGTGTTGAAATTGATAATATTGTCTACTAGAATGTTTAATTCCTTTATTTTAGGATTATTCTGCTTTTTTCCCTGTAACAGATGTGTGTAGGGGTGCTTAAGCAGAAATCATCTTTCCTGATTTACATGAAGTTGTGAACTACATCTAGCATATGTATGTAGAGCTTTTTATTTCATTATTTTGCAAAACATTGATTTGCATTTTCAACCAACTAAAGTTAGAATCACAGGGATAGGAAAAAGAAGAAATATTATATCATGGTTATTGATCCAAAGCCATAAACTATTAAGCACCCTTAACTTCCAGGACCTGGTCCAAGGGCCACTGGAATCAGTGAATTACTGCCAGTAATTTCAATGGGTTTTGGATGACACTCTTTACAGATGATCCCTTTATAAATTCTCTAGTTTCTAAAATATCATCACCACAAAATTTTGCCTAAGAGTCTCATCTAGAGTTTGCTCCCGCTCTCTTTGAAATGAAAAGCACAAATTAAAGTCTCTAACTTAGACTAGAGTTCTGCAAATGCCTTGACCTGAGCTTTGTTTTATTGACTGAGCCTACGTAGGAATGCCCAAATAGATAAAGACGTGCCCATGGGGTAGAAAAACAGAGTTCAGCGAACTGGATCAGGATTGCACCCCAAATAAATTTATTTAACCATCAGAAATACTCAAGACAGAAGCCTCTGCATTTTTATGTAATTGCTGTAACCTGCGGTCATGTTTTACAACAAAGATGTAATTCACACAATCACAACTGGTTGAGACATAGACTAAGGATTGTACTTCAGTGCTTCATTCAGTTTAAATGCTTTGAAAAACACCAGGGCTGCTGCTCATGTGCTCAAAGGTTAGCGCTTTCAAGTGCTGACAAACAACAGTCGAACTTAGAAGGCACACTGCAATTCTTCAGATGGTTGGTCAGAAAGTAAAGGCATTATAATGCTTCGATACACAAACCAGAAATATCAAGCAAACTAAAATACTCGGTTCAATCCTGACAGAAAACGACCTGAATGCATAATAATAATTTAAAAAAAAATCCAATTTGCTTATTTTCATTATTATTTTTCATGAGCTTTTTGTTAAAGCATTACACAAAATTGCAATGCAAACATCAGATCGCAACAATGGGAGATTTTGGAAAGACATGAGGGAAATATATGAGTTTCTGAATCACTGCCATACATAGGGAAATATATGAGTTTCTGAATCACTGCCATACATTTCCTAAGCATTAGAAATATACTACAATTATTTCTCAAGCTATTAAAAAAAAATCCCATGTGTTCAAGGCTCCACATTCTCTTTTCAAGAGCCGACAATGTCACAAGCACCTGTGAAGCTCGGAGAGGGAGAACTACTCCCTGGTCTGTGATTATGTAATGGTAAGGATCCAGGCCCTTCAGGCATATCTATTTATTGGCGACCTCAGAAAATAGGCTGAGGACCAAGTGGGCATGATGAGCCATTTACCCTTCTGCTTACCATAAGTGCACTAAAGGAATAAGGTAATGTCTGAACGGAGTGAAAAAGTTTGCGCTGCCATTATGTATTTAATGGCTACTCCAGCCATTAGTCTATTCCGTTTTGATGCGGTCAATCTAGCACTCTTCTCGAACACTAAGATATTTACTTGTCACTGTTAAGCATGCAATAATGATCCAACTGTACTGCAAGTATATATGTTCACCTGACTTAGCATTCCATAACCATCCATTTATTAATTGCTTAAAAGCATTCAAAGCTACACGGCAAGCTGGCAACATGACCCTGATTCTTTATGTCCCTAGAATACAAACCAGTAAAAATACAATTTTTAAGAAACTGATACTCATTCCAGAACAAAGAGGGCATTTTTTTCCCTGAATATTTTAATGCTAACTTCCTAGTTCAGAACCCAAAATCTGTATTAAGAACTTCAAAATATTTTGACTGCAATGAAGTGCAGCACCTTATTGATTATGATGTTACTGTATGAAGAAGGAAGATCTTGCCTAGGCTTCTATACTTCCTATGCATGTGTTATTTTTCTAACAATTACATCCACGGGAGAGATTCAAATAGAATAATGTAATGAAAACAGGATTAGGAGAACTGTGGGGTTTTTTCTAACATGTACCTCACTTTATGAAACAGGTAATGCCATTCAGAAAATCCCCCATAATTCTTTTCATTACGATTGCAGAGTTCCCTGAGATTCTTTTTTTTTTTTTTTTAAGGAAACAAACAGCTACTCCAGGCTGATCTTGCCTGTATTCCCTTTCAATATCTCAGTCTTGGTCACACAACACAACAGGATGCTGTCTCCTAAATAACATCTTCAGCAATATTGCCCTCCATGCATTTCTGCTCAGATACCTGAACAAATACTATGAGAAATTTGTGTCAGTAAGCAGCAGTCACCCTAGGAGGAGAGGTTTTTGCACTAATTTTGGGGATGGAGACACTATCACGAAGCAGTACAGCCTGTCATTGCTGCTCTCAGCTTGCTGCCCCCCGGATCCTGAGAATCGAAGGGGAGAAGACAGGGGCTTCCTTAAATTTACGGCCAGGAAGATTTTCAGTAGTCACTTGCTTTACCGGGGGTTGTCTTGGAAATGAGCACTCGGCGCTGGCATTACACGAGAAACGAGTGCCATCTTCAGGAAAGCCTCGATATTGAATCGGCACGTACCCTCCGCAAACACACGGTTATTGAAGTTGTGACCAAAACCAAACGCAGTTGGGGGTGGTTGGTGGTGGGAACCAACTTAATAAAGCCCTTCGCCTCGCTCCCTGCCTCTCTCTCTCTCTGCCAGGGGAAGGAAAGATGTTTCCCAGCACAGCACCGCGCAGGGCTCCTCTCCCAGCCCAGCCCAGCCCAGCCCGCCGGCCGGCCCCGGGGCAGCGGTCCGGAGCCGGGCACCCCGCAGGCATCCCGCCGCGCTGCCGGGCGCTCCGCGGGGAGAGGGACTGCAAATTTAACTCTTTCCGAGGAGCGCCTCCGCCCGCCCGCCCGCCCGCGCTGCCGCCCGCCGCGCACCCCCCCCCCCCCGGGCGGGCACTCAGCCGCTCCCGCCGAGCCAGCCAGAGGAGAGGGAAGAAGGGAGGTAGGGAGGGAGAGAGAGACCCGGCGAAACCTTGAGAGAGCCTCCCCGCCACCTCCTCAAGCTACGGCTGCGGCCGTTGCCCTTCGCGTCCCGGCGCTGCACGGGATACACGGGGATGGCAGCGTGTGCCCGTTGGCGGAGAGGGGGAGTAAAGTGGCCGGCGTGCATCTGTTGCTGAACGGGTAGCGGCTGGGAGAGGGATGCGGCCGCAGCTTTGCTGGGCGAGGGAGCGCCAGCGAGAGGCAGCCTTCCTCCCACCGGTGTACGTGCGTGCCAAGGGCAGCGGATCCCAGCCACCACCGAGACACCCCCGCCACCCGAGCAACCGCCCGGGCCCACCCCCCGTGCTGCAAGCGCCCTCCGTCGCGCCGGGCAGGGGCACCCCCGGGGCGACGGGGCGAGCAGCGGGGCGAGCCCCAGGTGCCGGGGGAGCCGCTCCGGATATGCAGAGCGAGCAGGATACGGCCCGCCGGCTCCACTTCCTCTCCCTCCACCGCCGGTCCCTCCGCATCTGCCGGCGGCTTGCGGGGCCGGGCGGGCAGGGCGGGCTCGGAGGCGCCGCGCACGGCCCCGCCGGCAGCCGCAGCCCCGGCCCGGGCGTCCCCGCTGCCCTTGCGCCCCGGCACCCGCAGCGCCCCGGGACTGGGCGGCGGCGCCACCCCCTGCGCCCGGCGGCGCGGGGCCCGTGGCGGTCCCTACCTCCGTGTCGTAGAGCCGCAGGTCCAGGAAATAGGGGTTGAGGAGGGACTCGTTGCGGATCTGATCCATGGCCAGCTGCACGGCGGGCAGCACCCCCCGGCCGATCTTGCTCTTCTGGTCCTCCTCGGACTGGCTGAGCGGCATCAAGCCCATGATGGAGATCGGCGTGGTGGCGTTGGGGGGCAGCCCGGCCGCCCCCCGGGAGCTGCCCCGCGACCAGCCCCAGCCCGGCGGCGCCCAGCCCAGGCACAGGAGCAGCAGTAGCATGGCAGGGTTGGAGGTGGCAGCGGCCGGTCTCCGCTGAGAGGGATGCATGCTGCTGGATGGGGGGGAGGAGGAGGAGGAGAAGGACTGGGGGGGGGGGGGGACGGGGACGGACAGAGCGGCGGAAGGGAGCCGAGCCCCTCTCAGTCCGGGCGCATCCCCCGGCGGCAGAAGCCAACGCGAGAGGAAAAGAGCCGCCTCTCTCTGCTTCCCCGGGAGCCTCGGGGTCTCTTCTCTCTTCTCTTCCCCCCCTCCCCTCCCCTGGCAATAATCCTTCTGGCAATGGCGCCTACTCCTTCCCAGGTCTGCCAGCTGCAACCACCAGGAGCAATAAATAAATAAATAAACCCCACCACCACGCACACACAGACACACTCCCCACCAGCCTCCTCCTCCTCTCTCCCCGGCGGCAGAGCAAAGGAGCGGGACCTGCCTCTGCCTCCCCGGCTGCTCTCCCCCCCCCCTTCGCTCAGGGAGGGACAGCACCTCTCAGGCGCGGAGGGGGGGCCCGAGCAGCCCTCATTGAACACCTCCCTCCTTCCCCCTCCTCCTCCTCCAAAAGAGAAAAAAAAAAAGAAAAGGATGCTCCGGCAGAAAACGCCGAAGAGGAAAAAGCTCCCCCGTAGAGCCGAGGAGGCGGAGGAGGGGAGCGGTGCCGAGCCGGGGCGGGGGTGCTAGTGCCGCATTCTCCGGGAGCTGGGGCAGCGCAGCCGTCGCGGGCGCCCCGCGGGCCGGGCAGCCCCCGCCGGCGGCGGGAGGTGCCGCCTGCTCCCGACCTTCGGGTCGGGCAGAGCCGCCGAGCAGGATGCGGAGCTCGGGGCCGGGGGCAGAGCAAAGTGTGCGGCGGCGGGGCCGGTCCGGGCCGAGCTTCCCTCACGGCATCGGCATTCAGTGCCCGTTGGTCGGGCACCTTCTCCAGGTGGCGCCTGAACGCCAGCGCAGATGGCCGCGGGGACGCGGGGGGGTGTTTCTGTGGCCGCTGCCCATCCGCAGGCACGGGGCGGCCGGCGGGTGCCGCGGCTGCCTCCGGGCGGCGGGTGCCGCACGCCCCGGCCCGCGCTCTCCCCGCGTGGAGGCGCAGTTGCCCCACGCGCGACCCGGCACGCGCGCGCGCACACACACACACACACACACACACTGGCGCGCACACGGACCCGCTCACACGCGCTGCCCTGTGCAGGCGGGCAGGGGGCGGGCGGGCTCCGCGCACACTCCCCGTCACAGCCCTCCCTCCCCCACGCACACGCGGCACGCAAACACGCTCCCACTCCGGCTTGGTACCTCCGCCAGCCCCGCGCGCGCCCACACGCACACGCACGGCCCGGGCCGTGGCAACTCTGCGGCACGCGGGAGTCGGGCGTTTTGCAAAAGCAGAAGTCGGGGGTTTTAAACTCTGTTCCCTGCAGAATTGACGGTTTTCTGGAGCCTGGCACCGCTCGTGGCTGCAAAAAAAAATTAAGGCTGCAGCAGGACTCCGAGTTCCCCCGAGGGCTGCCACAACTCTGCGAGGAGCCTGGGGGAGGTGAGCCCTTGCCACACCTGTTCTCCCAACTTCCACGCAGTTCCTCAGCGGCCGTGGGGCACACCACACGTACTCCCCGAGGCTTTCTGCCTTGCTCCCAGCGTGTCCCCCCACCCTGGGGAACACATTCACGCTGCCCGCCCTCGACCGTGGTTTTGCAGCGTCCCTGATTAGCGAGGCGCTAATTTGCAGCCTATTGAGAAGCCCCGGGAGGTGACGCAGGTCACTCTGTGTTTCAAGGCAGGTGGATCCCACATGGGAGGCGTTACTGGCAAAATGCAAAACTTTTCTTCACCCTGCCTTAGGCACCTCTCTTTTTATACACATTCATCATTTTCCTGGAGTCACTCACAGCAAACCTTTGAAGATCAATCTAATACATCTAATTTATATCACATACGTGACAGTGGCATCTGCGATAAATCGGAAAGAATCTTCATGGATTAATAAATTCTAAGATCATTGTGATCTGACCTCGGGCTGAAAAGCCTCAACCAGTAACCTCGTAACGTTCACTGCTTTACAGCCGTTCCCTTGGAATGACATCCAGCAGTGTTGACTTAAAGACAACAGTAACGAAGAGTCCACCGCATCTCTTGATAAATCATTTCAATCATGAATTGGTTTGCTAAGAGGTGTATCTCACATTCAGTAACAATTTGTCTTATTCCAGCTTCCAACCACTGGTTCTCATCACGCCTTTAATCAGCTTAAGGGGACATAGTGATCTTCTCCCATGCACGTGCGTTAAGATTAATCACTGCATTTTACTTTTGTAAAATCATAGAATCATAGGATCATAGAATGGTTTGGGTTGGAAGGGGCCTTAAAGACCATCTAGTTCCAACCCCCCTGCCATGTGCAGGAACACCCTCCACTAGACCAGGTTGCCCAAAGCCCCATCCAACCTGGTCTTAAACACTTCCAGGGATGGGGCATCCACAACCTCTCTGGGCAACCTGTTCCAGTGCCTCACCACCCTCACAGTAAAGAATTTCTTTCTAACATCTAATCTAAATCGACCCTCCTTGAGCTTAAACCCATTACCCCTTGTCCTGTCACTACACTCCCTGATAAACAGTCCCTCTCCAGCTTTCCTGTAGGCCCCTTCAGGTACTGGAAGGCCGCAATTAGATCTCCCCGGAGCCTTCTCTTCTCCAGGCTGAACAACCCCAACTCTCTCAGCCTGTCCTCACAGGAGAGGTGCTCCAGCCCTCTGATCAGCTTCGTGGCCCTCCTCTGGACTCGCTCCAACAGCTCCATGTCTCTCCTGTACTGGGGCCCCCAGAGCTGGACGCAGTACTCCAGGTGGGGTCTCACAACAGCGGAGTAGAGGGGCAGGATCACCTCCCTGGACCTGCTGGTCACACCTCTTTTGATGCAGCCTATTCCTGTAAAATAATTAGACCGACTTTCCCTCACCTCAGGAATTGTTCTCGGAGGCATTTCCAAGGCGCCTCTCCTTTTTCCACTGGATGTGTGAATTGGCCCTTCTGACTCCATAACCTGCCAGGACTGGGCCACCAGCGGCAACCTCAGCAGCTCCCTGGGCACCAGCTGCTTCTGAGGGCCGGGCAGGTCGGGAGAACTAATCCCTATAGGAAAACCAGCCAGTTTGTTGTCCTGGTGGCACTACCTCTCTATGGAATAGTCTACACTGTGTTTTGGGTCCGTTCTGCCTAAAAACATGACTTACTTCTTTGCTCCTGTGCATCGGATCTTGCATTAGGATAAATCAAACTATGATGTGCTTTATTTGTACAAGTGACCTGTCCAGCAGTTTGTCACCTGCAAACTTATCGGTAACTTATTTTCCTCCAGAAAATTGCTTATCATGACACCAGAAATAGATCTTCCTAGGATGGCAACAGGAATAGGTACCATATTGATTTTGTTTAATGCAATTTTTAATCAGAATTTCATATGCTAAATGATGTTTCACCATGCTCAACCTGATCTGCAATAGATATCAAGTTTGTCAAAATCTGTTTCACAGAAAATCATTCTTCACTGCTTCCTTCTATCCGGTACTTGGCTACCAGGATTACAGGTGTTTGGGTTATCATTTTACAATATTGGCACTATATTAACACATGGACTCACACTGTATCTGGAATGTCATCAGCTTTTTTTTTTTAAAAGCAATTTCCCAGTTTTTGAGAGCTCAGTCTTTCTGAAAGAAAGCTTGAGTCCACGTTACGTGGTTCAACAGAATTAATACCTTGAATATTATTAGCAACTGCTTGACATCCTTGTTAGTGATGCAGCAGCAAATGACCCTTTCTTACTTTAAGAATCAAATGCATCTCCTTGCTCCTCTCCAAACGTGGGTCAGAAAGAGTTATTGCACAGTTCCGTTCAGCATAAAGCTGGAGGCTTGCCCTGCCACGGGAGGCAGAGCCTGGCCGTCGGTGGTGGCCACACGGTGCCCTGGGAAGTCTGACGCTGGGGACGCAGGTCAAAGAAACACACCTGGGAAGTGCTGTGTCAACAGAGCTAACGCTTACCGTGGAGCACAAATACTGTTCCAAAAGCAGGCATAAGCAAGATTTTACCCCTATTTGCCCAGAAACCTAAGGCAGACTTTTCAGAGGTAGTCTCTGATGATACCTTCCTCATTTTTGGGGCGCTTGGCAGGAGATCCTTTCTATACATCATTCTGTGCATCATTTTGTGCTTAATGGGAACCCTGGGGTGACAGTTCATCCGTATGCGCGTTTCTGGTTTGAAGGTGACCACCTTTGGTCAAATGAATCCCAGCTCCTGTGTCTGAACTGCAGAAGTCTGGAGTATTGCTGCCTATCATTTAAACCAAGCAAAACTACAAATTAGAGTATTTAATAATGTGGTACTTCTGACCTTCATCTTTTTGCCACTGCACTCCCTGTCAGTAAAACAGGGGTGCTCTTCCCTCATGGCAATACTGTGAAGATAGAGTAATAAATATTTGGGCAGCACTAAAACACTGTAACATTGAAGTTCCATAAAAAAAAGCAAAGAAAATAACCTTTATTTTTCAGGCTAGGGATTTACTATGGGGAAGTAAATAAGGCCATATATTGAACAATGAGGATTAGGCAAAGTAAGCCTCTCAAAATCCTTCCTGTATACTCAGCGAGGCATGAAAAAGAGTTTCCACATCTTTTGTAAAAAAAACCTAGGGAACATAATGCAAGAAAATCATGTAATTAAAGACAATTGTGTAATAGATGCACTGAGGCTAAATTTAGATTTAACAAAGAACTTTATTTCTGACATTTTTAAATATTTCATTTGCATGCCTATCAAAAACTTACATGTTCACATATAAATTTTCAACACGATGTATACATATACTTATATTTTGTAAACCCTGCTTCTTTCAAATTCTCAGCACTGAGAAATTTCTTCTTTCATAGGTGCTATCCTTTGTTTATGCGTAACAGATGCCCAGGTAACAGCTCATTTTAAAGAAAAGGAGGCCTAAAGTGGAATTGTACCAAACTGCTTATTAAAGATTGTGTCAGACACAGCCGCCTGCCCAGCTGCCTTTTTTTTTTTTTTTTTCCCTTGGAAATCCCCAGAATGTTTTGTACCATGAAATCAGTAAAGTGCATCCCCTAGGATGAAATCCTCTGAAGTAGCACACATCCTTTATCTGTTATGCAAAAAGGCTTTATATTCTTATTTGGTGGTCTACACCAGACACCCTCTGTATCTGTTTATTCCTTGTTGGCTAAAATATCAGTTCACAAGAACTGTAAATCCTGTTCTTTGCTCAAAAATCAAATGTCAGTTTCTTCCCGGCATGTTACTCGGTGACTTTAGCATTTCAATTATGTGAATCCTTCAATTATATTCCAGTAAAAACAGTTATGTCGAGTATCTTCCTGCTAATGATCATTTCCAATTTATCTCAGTTAAGATCATTTCCAATTTATCTCAGCTAAGTCTTCTCATAGTGTACACACAGTTAATGCTTTTGTTCTTTATATATTCTTGATATTTGCTCATCACAGAGTACCTAATTCATGAATTTCAGGTCCAAGTGTCTGTACTGGTATGACTCCCTTGACCACTTTTTCTTCAGCTGCAAGTTAAATACCTTCAGAGCATGCATAAGTTCAAGAAACCCAGAAAACTGATTTTTTTCCCTTACCACCAAGAAAGAAATTGGATCTGCTGCAAGTCCTCTCCCACTCTGGGAGATGGTCTGATGCTACATGAAACATGTCATGCTACCTATCAGGCCAGTGACTCACTTCCTGCATCTTCCATCTTCTTTCTTCTTGCTGTTGGAGTTAAAAGAATTCACGGAGAAGGTCCTGCCCTGTTTTTGTCTCCAACTCCCTTTGGAAATCCTGGAAGCCTCAAAAAGTATGTCATCTACAGCCACGTTATTCCTGTCGGTGCTGACTAGGACTGGTCTAAACAGGTTTTGTCTATTCATATAAATGTCAGTGAGTAATGGATTGAAAAAAAGATTGAAAACTGTTGATCTAGGCATAGTAATTTTAGTACTGCCTATACATACATAATTGTTTTCCTCTGTAAATGGGAAGTGGAAGAATACTGCGATGCTCCAGTTCAAACCCAGCTATTGCTGTTGCAGTCAACTGCTTGCACCCCGACAGAATGGGGGGAGCTCTGCTATCCCTCTCTTCCCTCCTTCCCAAGGACTTTCCCACCTACCTCAGCTAGCACAAAGTTTTGTCTTTGTCACAAGCCTACAGAGCATTCTCAAACGCTGCCAGAAAACCCCACAGTTGCGAATGTATATACACAACTGCATGATCCTAACCCTGTAGTCTCTCTAGACATCTTGATTGCTACATCTTTGTACCAGGGTATCAGAACAAAGCTCAACTTCAAATTAATCTCCCACTCTAAAGGCTTTAAGAGAGCCAAATGAAATTAAAGAAATATCAGATTTTGAATTACTAACCCAGTAGTATCACTGTGTAACCACCCATGTGTTCATACACAGAGAACAGGAGCACAATCCCATCGGTCCCGGTGCTACCAACAAACACGAATTTCCCCTTCCAATAAATCTTATCACTTCCTATAAATATAACAAAAATTGAACACAATTTGGGTCTTTGTTTCAGCAGAGCTAGCAAGAAATAGTGCTTCCAATTCATGTTGACTGATGCGTATACAATGATGAGTCTTGTTCCTGGGTGTTCATGCAAGCTCTAACAATCCTCCATCATAATGGTTCAGTCAAGACTGCACATACAGAGGTTTTAGTGATTTATTTCTTAGAAGGAAGGTTCATATACTGTCTTCTGTTGAAATGAAAATCCAGTAAGTTCTACCTCGTGTCAAAGACTCAAAACGTTTAAATGAAAGGAGAACAGTGGAAGAAGAAAAACAAACGGCAAAATAGTTACCCAATGAGTTCAAAGAAATGTGATAAAGAACTAGGCACCAGACTGCAATCTGGATTGCAATTTTTTTTTTATAAAGGAATACAAAGACTAAGAAATAAAAAATTTTTAATGACTTTTTTTAAAATTCAAAAAAAATCAGCAAGTTCAATCAGTACTTACAACCCAAAATTCTCATTTTGAGGATACCATCAGGTAATTTATTAAAGGTTAAAGACTCTTTGCATATTATTCCTCTAACAAGGTATATTCAGCATAGGATATGGAAAATTGGAAAAACATTTTGCAGTTTAGTCTTGTGAAATACTTCTCCTGGCTTGATCTTCTGTGCCTCAACCATGCCAAATATGCCCCATACCTAGGGACATCAAAGGAACATCAGCCAAGGGGAAGGGAAGGAACCTGGGAGAACACAGAATTGTGCTGATCCAGTAGAATGCCTAAAAAAGGGCAGTAAACATGGGCAGGGAGGGGAGGGTTGTATTCGCAGCTAGGCAATGAAGAAGGAATCAAATCCAGTTGGAAGACAGATTTCTTCATTTCTGTCCTAGAATTTTATACGTCATATTGTGTGCTGAAACGACACCTTCTTAGGACAATTTGTTCAGTCAGTCTCTATATTTCAAAAATGTCCTTTCTTGCTTTGAACAGTGACGGTATAAAATGGAAGAAGGACCTTTGACATTTCCCAGTTTGCACTGCCAACATCCCATTATTTTAATCTAAGGTGCATCTAGGGAAAAGAAACACGTGGCTCTAAGTATAAAACAAAGATGAATACTAAGAAAGGGGAGACCTACTGGCTCTTGATTTGGACCATGTGGGAAGCATTCTTCTCTCTCTCTTTTTTAGAGAGTGCCCTAGGAGGCCAGAACCAGATGAAGTATTGATTTGTGACTGAAATCCTCCGATTTTTCCATGTCTGAGAGGCATCCAGCCCCTTGTCTGCTGAGGAGAAGCCCAAAGTCCACAGTCCATTTCCCAGCAGGTAGCCCTGACCTCCCGCAAAAGGATGTTTGAAGATGTGCCTTAGGACTCAGACACTCGATGGAGTCCTTCACCCTCCAAACCTGAAGCCAGACATTAATACAATTCCAGTGAGCTGAGAAAAAAAGGATATCAAGGAGAAAAACGGTAAGTAGATGGACTAAAAGGCCAACATAGGGGGAGCAAGCTGGTGACGTTGCTACATTCAGTGTCTGCTTTGGACTCAATGTAAGCTGTTTGCCTAGCAAATATTCAACCCAGGCTAGCAGGTTTGCTGATATATGAGAAAACAGCTCAGCTACATGTAACTAGAAACCCACAACATCAATACTTCCCTCTAAACAAGTGCAGAGTGGGAAGATGTATGGAAAATAATTTCCAATTGCTAAGTTTCACTTGCATAACACCACCTGCTGATGAAATCTTGACATCCCAAACCCAAGAAAACCTCATTGACCATGGAGGTCGATGAGAGTTTTGTCTACAAGTGTAATAGCTGGGCTCTCATTAACTTACTAATGTAATTCCATCAACAGTCAAGAAGGCAAAGCAGAAATGAACAGAAAAACCTCGCTGTGTTGCTGGGGTTCTCACAGTTCTCTCATGCAGTCACCCAGTTTTGATTTGTGGCTCCACAAAGTGCACACCGCCACTGCTAGCAGGTGAATAGAAGCGTTACTGCGTTCAGGAAAGGGAACTTGAGAGACCATAAAATAAAGCTGTCTTCTCCCAAGTGCTGCAGGGATCAGAGCCTAAGAGATCAGCAAAATGCTTAAAATAAAACCAGTGACCATAAGAAAAACAAAATCCCATAGTTGTAAAGACAGTTCCCACTCTACTGAATCACAAAATATTTTATTAATTCTAACATCAATTTCATCAGTCCAGCCCACAGAGACAAAACTTTAAAGGTGCTCACAAAAACATTGGATCTACATGGGTTTAGAAAGACCTACATGGAAGAACTTACATACGCATTTCCTACAGGCAGAAACCCTCCCCCCACACCCTCATCGTATAAATAGATATGCCAAAATGACATGAGCTTATGAGGACTCAAAGACAGGGCTGTACCTTTTTTAGAGACAACATGAACAAAGGCAAATAATGGTAGAAATCTAAAACTAAATGAAACAGATGCCAAAACTTCTGGGGGAAAAAGGTTGAAATCTTCATGCTTCTATATATAAGCATACCTCCAGCCGATACAGAAAGAAACTTTCCTTGGGAGCTGAAACCCTTTTAATCAACATTGTAATGATGATGGTCAATGACCCAATACATTGCTACACACTACTTGTCTGATTGAGTAAGGCAGATCCCACGCACCACAGCAGAAAACATCCCGTACCGGCGCAGATTAAATCCCATGTTTTCCATAGGATTGTATGTGCTGACATGAACAACTTATCAGAAAAGGAGTTCCCAGACAAAATGCAAGTTATACCTGAAAGACAATTCTTTTTGTATTAATATCAGCTGCATATCATGTCAATTAGTTGCAAACCCATTTTTGTTTATACAATCATTTTTTATATGAACCATGTAAACATTTACAATTTAATGAAAGACATAATTTCTTAGATTCATTTTCTCTAACTGTAATTTTGAAATTTGTCAAAAGAATTATTGCTAGGTCTGATCTTGCAAGTTTTATGCCTATTGAGAATCCACATAATGTTAAAGTAAGTTGTGCAGTCTGGGACACAGCTGCATAGCTAGATCCATGTGAATCTAAATAGCTCTTCCCAGAGCATCGCCTTTAAATATTGTTGCCTTATTTCTTTAACAAAAATGAGAAAATCCCCATTTGACTCCAAAACCAGACTTAAGCATGATTAGAAACTCGTCAAGAGCCATGAGCATCTCAAATTGTCCCAACATTTAATGTATAGTATTGACAAGCATGTGCAATCTGTACGCATCTACATTGTTCTTTGTGCAAAAACATGCAGACCTACTCTGCCTTCATGTGCAAATCCACACTGTCTTCAGTGAGGGTTTTGTGGTAGTCACTTAGGGCAGAATCTGGCCTACATTTACCTTCTTGGTATTTAAAAGACAAGAAGAATTATTAACTACTATCTGCTAAAAGGCCCAACCACAGAATGTTTTAGTAGAAAAATAAACATTTTAAGTTATTGGCAGGTAACATTAGTGCAATTATTTTGACTGCCTTACTTTCACACAGTAGATTAAAAAAATATATTGTCACCGTGAAAAGAACCTAAGACACTTCAGAAGCAGTTATGTAGCTGCCAAATAAAGAGAAAAGAGGAACAAATTCTGTGGCATGATATAACCACCACACTTACTTTACATAGCTCAATGCTTAGTGCCTTTTAATGCTCCAGAAACAAAATCCAAGGCTTGTAAACTAATTACAGTTCTTTCCATACAAAAATAAATCACTTACGTGATTTTCAAAAGGCTGACTAACTGCTGACTAGAAAGAAAACATTTTCATATTCAGCTATATCCTAGATGACATCTGGATCAACTTCTTTCTTTGAAGAACCATTTTTGGTAGTCCGAGTTGGTACACGGTCGTAATAATGGTGCTGGGTTACCATTGTAAGCATTTGACTCTGCTTGTACGCACTTCTGGGTGTGTAGATGAAACAAAGTACCATCCTACAAAAGACAGAAATAATTTTTGTTTTCAGGTCTTAAAAAATCACAGGCATATCAGTGTGTTTTAAAAGTAACAGAAGACATTCATAACAAGTAAATATCACACATATCCTTCTCACGGGGCCATGCAGTGAAGCCAAAACGCCTAACTTGAGGATCTCTGAAACTTTATCAAAAGACCCTGCTTTTAAACTTACATTAACATTGCTTTAGAGTGATTGGTGCCTGTAAAGGATGTGCTAACTTCATTCACTTTTGTTACTGCACCAATATAGGCAGAGAAAACCAAAGCCACGTACAGGCATTACCCAAATTGACCAACTTATTGCACATCTTGCAAGTAAAATGTAAATGTTGTTAGGTAAGCATAGATGTTGGCTATATTTTTAGCAAAAATCTTTCCCTTTTCTTCACAGGGCATATTTTTAGTAGAAAAGGCAAAATAATCTAAGTGTGCCCCTTGCCTGCAGATGTGTGTGGAGTTAGCTTGCTTTGCTGGAGAGCAGCACAGCTGCCTCAGAGATGTAAGGTCTGACAAGCCCCCACAATCAGATTCCCCAGAGAACATATTTTGAGGTCTCGGGCCATCCTATTATGGGAGTCTACAGGAACATTTCATCTCCAGTTCACGTAGCTTACTGGAGAACTGCCCTGATCCAAGACCCTTCCTTTGGCCCAGGTGACGTTCCCACGCATAACCACTTCCAAAGCCTCTGATGGCCTCAAAAGAAATATGCCAACACCGTGTTTCTGAGCATAAGCCTGACTCCTCTGAAATTCTGCTCTTCCCTCATCAGGAATGTCGCACTAATTGCACCTCGAGCTGCAGCCACTGATGCCCAGCAGCGTGCACTTGCTCACGGACTTAGCTGCTGAATGACTTTCCTGTTTCCATCTGTGATAATTCAAATTTTTGAGTGGACTAATCAATATATGCCTCACTCATTTTTGACTCAGTGCCCATAAGAACTTCATTCTTGCGAGGCTGCTGGGAAGGCTGTTCAAATCTTTTGATTATGCTACATCTATAAGGACAGCTTTTCCAGTGTCTGACACTTCTCCACACAAAGCAAGAGAAATGTGGTACTGACGCCTCACCCATCACTTGCCTTGAAAGGCGGGGACTGGTGATTTTGATTTAATGCAATAGAAGAGTAATCAGAGCAGAGCAGTACATTCAAGTCACACACGGGCACAAACATCACGAGAAGGAAAGAGGATTTAGCAACTGAAACTTTAGGAATTATTTTAAAAGTTAATGGTTAGGAATGCAGCAGAAACAGATGTATTCCAAAACTGTTTTCTCAATTATTTCCAGAAGTGACTGAAGTTCATTCAATATATGTAATCTTGGGGATTAATGCATATGACCTTGAAAAAATTTGTTAAAAGTCAGCATTAAAAATGAAATGTCATTTATAACATCAGTTTTTAAAATATTTTGTTTTACTCTAATATCACCGTGAGCTTCAGTCTGGACTAGATTTAGTGAATGGGCAGTAGTTTTCATATTTTTCTTTAGAATTTACTCTGCCACCTATCACTGGTGGTAGCATCTAAGCAGGAAATGTGTCAGCCATGGAGCCTGTAGAGTTTAGATGTATTATGCAGACACATTATGTAAATATACCATTTTGATATATTATGTGACCTTTTCCCTTAGCCAAATAATAACACTCCAGAACCTGACCAAGGCCATCATTTTTCATCCAATTTATTTTCTCTCAGGCACCCAGGAACTCCTTCAGAGATTAAAAACTAAACACAAGCTTTTCTAAGATCACACATTATGTTTATTAATATACTCCATACGTCCCAGTATTTCTCCCCGTTGGGAGTAGGCATTAAGGTCGAAGAAGAGAGGTACAGATTTGCTGAGTCCCCACAGCCAGTAAGATGTGTCCTGGGTAGGGGTAGGGATAAAGCAGAAGGTATTTTTTGATGGTGCATCAAATTACACAACTGCGCATTACACTGCAGAAAAGCTCAGGGAGCACTTCTGGTGCTCACGGGGAGGGTCAAGAGAGATGGCTCGCAGAGGAGAAGCAGCTGCTCAAAAGCAGAGAAGAGTGTAGAGTAATGGTGGTATGTGAAGTAGCAGGGATATCTGGTGGCATAAATACTGGGAAGTCAGTCAATGAAAGGAGAGCAGAAGTAGGCCAGCCGTGAGACTGGCTGGGGAAGGGGTATATGGAGGCACCTCAGTTCTCAGAAGATGACAGTAAGGGTGAGATGCAAGAGAGAACTGAACAGCCGACAGAAAGCACTAGATGTGGGCAGGGCAAAGAGACCTCCGCCAACCTTCCCAACTCCTTTGAGGTTAAGAAGGGTGCTTTCCTTCCTCTCATCTTCCTATTCTTTATGACTGGCATACTCTTCACCTGCACGCCACTGCTATCCTGGTTCTATGTTCAGATATTAAAAACCAAGATAGCATATGTCTCCCAGAGATCTATGCCAATGTTGTGGCCTGCATGATGTGTAGGCAGTAAGATAAAAAGAAAAAAACTCAACAATTCTCCTTCCACATGCTCCCCAAAAAAACAAACCCAAACCCAAGCAGGCACACTTACCTCTCTGAAAACAAACTTCTGGTTTTCAGGAATATTGTGGATGTTTTCTTGACACAAGTACATTGTCAAGTAGTCAGTCCCCGAATCAACTGCTGCACAGACTTCTGGCTGTCGGGTGTTGTAACGTATTTCATAATGGGATGTGTACTCAAAAAACTATAAACCCAAAAGAAGAAACAAAGGATAACAGTCATTTCATATGTACACAAGAAAGTATTTATAAGGAGACTATACTAAGATACTATAATTGAGTTCACATATTAAAGTTGTTATTGTGGAGAGAAATTCTGCCAAAAATATTCAAGAAGCTTTAACTGCTGCTGTTTGCTTACTATTTTACAGAGAATCAATCTCACCACAGCACTGCTTTACTCTGGTAGCACTTAAAATGTATGAAATGCTGAATAAATGCCCTGGAAAACAGACATTCCAGCATTAAAGAACATTTGACTGTAATATTCTACTTTCAAATTCTAGATCACCCTTAAAAATAGGATGGAAACCAGTTTATAGCCTGACATTATGTTGCCTTAATTCAGTTGCCACAAAACAATGTTAGTTTTAATTAAGGAGTTGCTCACTGCATAGTTCAAATGCAGTTTGGTCAAGGTTCGTTTCCAGTTACAAAGTACTCAGGATGCGTGGTGATGAGCATTTTATTTTATGAACATTTTAAGATATTATTTGGAGCAAATCAGCTACAGCTGCATTTAAACGTGAACAGAACTTTATTAAAGAATATTTACTGGCTTTGCTTGTTGTACAATATTCTACAGAAGTGTTCTGAACATGGTCTAAACCATCTTGGCTTTTGTAGCAACTATGGCTGAAGACTTCCTTAAAATTTTTATATTTATCATGGACACTTGCCAATTTTCGGATTGCATTAAAGAGCGGCAGAGTTTGAGAGTTGTTTGTATTTAGCACACTTGTAAATAATTTAGATTACTATAGTGCACGGATATGTGTTTAGATCTTATTTAGATTACACTCAGTAGGGTAGAGGAGAGTTTTATACACATCGGAAAACTGCTTGTTACCAGTACTATAGCTGCATTAGTGGAAAGCAATAAAAGGATGAGAGAAGGAGTCCTCCTTTGTTTGCTTTCACCCCTGGAGAAAGAGACTGTAAGGCTTTATGAAGGGGGCTGTACTAATTCAGAAATGTTGTATATACTTGAACTTACCACAAAACCATCCTTAATAACCACAAAGGTTAATTAACCTTGAAAGAAAAACTGGAAGTGGAGTTTTAATGTAAACAGGACTATGTGATTATAAAGTCTGCAGTCGTCCATTTCCAAGTGTAAGAGCTCTGATCTGGACTACAATGATGGCAGTTGTTTCATGACATCTCCTCTGCCCCTCCTTTTATCACAATCAAGAATTTCTCTGCCAAGGTGGCTGTTGCAGCTGTACATAGACCAATGCTGTCCCCTGTATCAGCTTGTGGAGGCAGCGATACAAGTGACCCCCCCCAGAATTAACCTGTTTGCCATCATTCATTTGTGATGCTGCAAAGGGAAGTGAGTGTTTCGGGAAAGCAACTTCAAGTTTGAAGTCTACCTACTGACATAACACCCAGGAGACTCTGATTTCCCCTGGAAATCTATTGGTAGAACCTGTTCCTATGATGTAGGCTGCACTGCCCTTACAACATTCTAGCTTTATGCCAAGAATGCTCATCATCAAAAAAAGTCAAACATGATAATATTGGCCCAATTTTTTTTAATTATTATTTTTTTACTCTAACAGGCAGGGGCTATTCCCTGGCCTTCAGGCTTTAGTTCCCAGGTTCAGTATGTGATTGGCACAGGGAAAGCCTGCTACTTCGGGCACCACAGTGAGCTGTAAGGGCACTCATTTTAAGCCTATGACTCGTAAATAAAGAAAAAGCTTCACTCCTGCTCATTTGTGTCTGGATGGACACTTTTTCACAGCTGCCACTTTTACAAGGCCACATTTAGAGCCTTGCTCATTACTGGATTTATAAGATATAATAACTCTTTTTAGCAATTTGTATTCAGTATCAGTGAAAGCCTGCAAGCTGCTGATTGTACCAGATGCATCAAGAGTAGATGGAGCAGCTACTAGTCAGAGCACTCCTTACTACTGACATCTTTCCTGAACGACCTCTCAAGGACTTGCATCAGATTTGGGAGGAGGAGAACAAGTAAAATGGTTACTTTTAACACAGGAAGTTCCGTCTGAATATGAGGAAAAAATTCTTCACTTTGAGGGTGACAAAGCACTGGAACAGGCTGCCCAGAGAGGTTGTGGAGTCTCCTTCTCTGGAGATATTCCAAACCCACCTGGACGTGATCCTGTGCAACCTGCTCTAGGTGATCCTGCTCTAGTGGGGGGGTTGGACTAGATGATCTCCAGAGGTCCCTTCCAACCCCTACCATTGTGTGATTCTGTGACTTTCTGGATAACATTAAGGATTGGGGTTACAGTAATAGCAACCAAGCACTCCTGCTTCCTTGCCCAATGAACATTATACGGTTCTTTACCCTATACTGCTTCAAATGGAATAAATACTTCAGCTTTTGAGCTTTTTCAAGTTCCAGTACATGAGATAAATCTCTTCCTCCTCAAAAGGTGAAGAGTGTTTTAGTGCTCTTTCCTTGTCCAGTGGGTTCTATGGGCAGAAAGGAAGCACTTTCAAACTGATCCATGGCCCAGTAACTAATAGCCTTACTGCATTTCTTTCCTTCAGAGAGCCAGTAGATTCCCTTAAGTGCTATTCGGAAACTTGATGAGCCCTTTTACCTAGTGTCTACCACTCTGAGGCAGTCAATGGAATATACCCCAGCTGCATCAGAGCTCTGTGGTACAAGGGACAGAGGCAGATTTTGGCTTCCTCACCAGACCCTGAAACACACTCTCATCCCTCTCTGTGCTTGGGTACTGCTCTTCTGCATGCAGGAGGAAGTTTGCACTTGATGGGTAGAACCAGCAGCGAGGTTACCAGGTCTGATACACTTTTGCAGAAAACCCAAGGGCTTTGCTAAGCTCTTTGTTTGCCTCTCCCTATTTGCCTCAAATCTATCAGCTGAAAACGGGAATATTGGGGGAGTACCGTCAGACAAAGCAGGATGCTCAGAGGTGTCTCATCCTCTTACCACATCAAGTTGGCTTCCTGCCCTTACATGTTGGTACCCACCATACTGCTTCCCAGCCATACCAAGAAGGGCAATGGGCTTTACTGGCATTGAATTTCAAAGCTTTTCATTCTCATCTAGTGGGGTAGACACTTCCACAAAACATCAGCAGCCTGAGGTGCGAGCACCGAGTACCCAGTGTTTTGCATATTTTCTGCCTCTCTTCTATATACACTCAGCTCCTATCACTGCAGTTGTATCCTCACCTGCTTGCTATAATGAACATGCTAATTTTAAACAACCCACTGTCAGCTTTCTTGCTGCTTACACAAAAGCAATTCAAAAGGACTAAAGGGAACCCTCTCACTTAGGCCATGGATTCAAGGCAAAATAGCAACAAATTACCAGGGATTTCAGTTTTCTGAGAGTGGTTTTACTTACTGAGACCTAAAATGGGAGCAGGTGCTGGACTTTATAAATAATCGAGAGCACAGAGCTCTCTCCTCTCAGCGCAGTGCACACAGATATTCAGAGGTCACTTTAAGTGGAGAATTGCTTCCAGTGGAAAGAGCTTTTGCAGTTGTCCCCCACATAAACAGCCACCTGCCACTAGCATATCATGCCAGAGGATGGGGGTACTGGAGTGTAAGACACATATGGCTGACCAAGTTAACCTTCATTAATGTTAAATCCTATCAAGATGTTTTTGGAGAATAACTTTACTGAGCCGTACTCTGGAGAATAAACGTCATTCCTTTATACCTTGTCCTTTATGAGACAGCGTGAATGTGCAGCAAGGAGTACTATTTGAGGAAGAAAGTGATGAATGGTGAAACAAACTCTGCAACTGGAGGAAGGGATAAGACGACGACTAGAGATTTAAAAATGGGAGCTAGCCAGGAAAGAAGAAAGGCACGTGAAAAGGAGCAAAACGTGACCTACTGTGGGTAGTAACTGGTGGGAGGAGTAATTGAAGGGAGAGTCAGAACAAGGGTGGTAGAGAAAGACTGGGAGTCAGCATGGAAAAGAAAGCGTTAAATAGCACGAAATGGAGAAACTGGAGCTTTCTGTGACGTGTGGTGCAGGGCAGGAGACTGAGTCAAGCTTTGTAAGCTTTGTAATGAGGGTTTGCTGCTAAAGCTGTATATACACGAGTGGAGTGATGAAAGCAGACCAGAGAGCAGGCAGAAGAGCTTGGAGTTAGGATGGCAGATTCCCTTTCAAGGACAAAACAGAAGTTAAGGGCTGCCTGTCGTAAGCAAACATCTGTGAAACACTGTGGTGAAGTGCCTTTCTCTCCTTAATGTTGATACTGCTAAAAGATGACCAACCTTGTCACCATCGGTTCCATCAGCTGACAGTGGTAGATGTACATGTGGAAGATGTGACTGTTTCAGTCCTGTCACTGTCACCTGCTAACTGGGCTAAGGAATTCACACCACCAGGAGCAGCTTGTTACCTTTTAAGAACTGTCAGAAGGGTGGTGGGACAGGGAAGAAACGGAGAGAAATGTCCTGCTGGTAGCTTTCATGGCTATTTGTGAATCAGAAAAAGGAGGTGCAAGTTCAGCAATCCTGACTTCCAGTTCCCACCTCACTTGTGCTTCTATGTCTTGTCTTATTTTAGCCTCCCTCTGTTACCCCACCCGCAGCTCTTCCTGCTGTCCACTTTTTCTCTTGCAACCACTACCTGTCACGCCCACTCATGCCCCCATTTGCCATCGGGTATCTCTGCTCCCACATTCAGTCCCCCTGCCACTAAAGGGATCTCCAGTGATTCTGCTTGTTTCACGCTCTCTCCTTGTAGCTCCTAACTACTCCTTCCTCTGTCACACATGCCCTGCTCCTCGCCTGTTGCCCTACCTCCGTCCCAAACTACTTCTGCCCTCTGTCACCTTGGCCCCCTTTTTTCCCTGGCTCCTGTCAGCCCTCCCATGCCTCGTGCCCATTTCACTAATATTGTTTTGCCCCCTTCCTGTGTTTGGCCTTCCCTCCTCAGGCTCTGCAATTCTCTTGTGTCATCTCATATTTTCTTTTATCGGCTTATATTGCAGTCAGGGAGTTTCTCCATTTCTCCTTCCTCCCTGGATGCCAGCAGAGGGAGCAGGAATTGCATCGCTGCTCTCAGCCCGATGCCTGCTATTGCAGCTACGCGGATGCATTGCACCATCAGCAGAGACGCAACAGCATTAACATCCAGTCATGCAATATCTTTGCAGTAAATTCACTTTTAATACTAGCTAAACAAAGGATAACTTTAAAAATCTCATAATAACTATTTTCCTATGAATTATATTTCTCTTTTGCTTTCACCTTTTACCCTATGCTTGACCTCAAGAGACAAAATTAAAAGCATCCAGTGCAAGAATCAAAATTAGATTTAAGATCATCTCACTGTGGTAACATATTCTCTCAGCCATACTGCAATGCTTTTTGCTGTACTTTTTACATTACAACCACAGCGTTAGTCAAAATGAAAATAAAACATGAATCTTACCTGATTTTGTCCCATGCCATGACATGGGTACAGTATGATCCTCTGTCCAGTGACTTGATGTTCATTTGTAGGGTTATAATCAAAACAGAAGTTTGCCATTCCTCTATTCTTCAGCTAATCAAAACAAAATAATATTTTAAAGTATTAATCTAAAGTAAGGAAGATATGTTGTAGTCACTTCACACCCATCCTGCTGGGCTGTGAGGTTTATATGCCAGAGCTGGTTCAAACTAATTGGAATAGATCAAATGGATCCAATGACAACATCACTCTCAGACTAATGTGAAACAAAACTGTTGGGACTGTCTTGACTTTGGGCATCAAAGCAGCCAGACATGATGGCTTCCCCTAGGAATGACACCGTGTTCCAGTGCATTTGCAAATGAAGCAGGTAGGAATTATGAAAAGCTGTGCTGAAACCCAACAAGCTAGCAACTCATGCAAAACAAAAATGTCTGCAGTGTCTTTCCCCCACCCCAGGAGCCACTTGTTCAGTTTTCTTATGAAAACACAGAGCCACTTGTTCAGTTTTCTTATGAAAAGACAACTACATACTTTTCTCAGATTGTCAAATGGGAGATGTTAGAAGGATTTGTTCTCGAAAAGAGTCCAGTACCCACTTGAGGTTGAACAAGGTTTAAGATCAGAAATCATGAAATTGGGTGAGATTTATCTTTGGAAAGAAACACTAGATATGATTTTAGAAGTTCTTTACTAGTGTTGCTGATCTGTCACAATAGTTTCATAACTTTTAGCTTAAATTTTAAAATACTAAATTACATGACTACAAAAAAATCAGGCTAATTAACAAGGATTTGCATTTAAGTATTCAGGAGGCAAAAGTAACTAAGTTAAGCAATGCCATAACAATTACTGACTCCTAGTATTAACCACTTAACCAAATTTAAAATTACACAGAGCAAAACAAGTTCTGTAAACATAGGTTCAAGCTGAATGCCCCCGTTACTGGGGGCATAATACTGTAATTATATTGCAGACAAAAAGAATAAGCAGAGTAAATCTCAGAAGAGTTACTTCAGCAAGGTGTAATTTCACCGCTCTTCTCTAGCCGTGATAATTGTATCCTCAGTTCCTAATGTGGAGAATGAACGGACACGAAGGGATTGCAGAAGGCTAAAGCCAACCAAAGACAAACCCCGCAGGACCCAAACCCACCACAGAGCAAACCACACAAGTTGGAAAATTAAATATTTGTGTTCTACATATATTTTGCTTTCCCAACTTCTACATTTATTGCTGCCTGACGTCTTCTTTCCACTGCTTTGGGCCCACTCCTGCTGAAAGGCAGCCAAGCTCTGGGCGCTCTGCAAGCCTGGGCTGCGGGCCCAAGGCAACGGTGATACATTGGGGGGCTGGGGAGGACCACCGAGCCGCCACAGCTTGGGGCCCTGGCAGGGCTGCTGGGGCTGTGAGGCTCTCCTGTTGGAGCCAAACCTAGCAGCGTAGGACTGAAGCCCTACCCTTACAGGCTTTGCCTCTTAATTCCTCTCTGAATGCGTTTCCGCTATCCATTTGGTGTGATTTTTCAGTAAAGGATAAACTAACATCCGAATATGGTGTATGATAACATTCAACCTCAGTTTTAGTGTCCAAGTTTACCAGAAGCAAAAGAACCCCCCCGCGGACATCCTTTCTACAGAAAATGTTGCTCGGTTTGATGGGAACATGCTAGGCCGCTGCACCCCTCCCTGAGCTGTCAGATGACGACATGTAGTTTACCTTTGTAACATTAGGCGTTACACTTACAAAAACAGGGAAGAAAAGTGTCTGTTACAGATGATTTTTAACACTACCATGGAACTACATAAACCAAACAATAAGCTTCTCACGTTTCTACATCAAGAATGTAAACTTAAAGTCATAACCACTCAAAAAAGGTAATCGTATCTCTAAAAGCATGAATTGGTTTCAGCTGATGTCAGCGGCTGTCCTCAGGATCAGAGGGTCTCTCATCAGTATGTTTAACAACACATGACTTTGCCTGTCTACTGGCTCCAAAGGAAGATAAACGTAGCAAAGCACTTTCCCGTGGTGCCCTTCCAGACAACCCAACGCCTTCGCTATCGCTCTGAGCGTGCACCCTTCACTGTCAGCCCCCGACACGTACTTGAGCACATGCTCCGTTTTGTGGCCTGGAATTTTAAATAACCTACTTTAAAATGCCACGCACCACCAGAACTACTGTAACTCTCCTACGCACATTACACAATGACCAAATACAGACAACAAAAGCTGTGTAAAAGATTACTAACTTAAGCTTCATTTCAGATGGTATAAAACTGAGCCAGTACTCCCAGGACACTACCACGTATGTTCTCTCCTTTCTCTTTTTCATGCATAAATGCTTGTGATATGTGCAGACATACTCCTAAACATACACGGTCCATATTTCAACCTGGATCTTGAGTTTGTTTTGTCAGACATGGGTAAATGTTCTTTTATTCCCATAATAGATATTCAAGACTTAATTTGGGGGAATAGTACATACTAAGCTGTTAAATGACTTGATCTGAAATGACAAATATTTGAAAACTATTAAATTTGAAAACCTGATCACAGGACCATTTATGCAAACAAAAATAATAAAATCCAGCCTCTGTTCCAAGGCAGAAAAAGTACAAGAGAATTCATGAAAGTAATATTTTTCTCTTGTCAAATGAAAATACACAGTTTAAGTTCCTTTTACATACAACAGCTCTATCAAAACAGTAATCATCCAGTCATGTTATCTTTTTTCCCATAACCACCATAAACAAGTCATGCAATAAGAACAAAATTTTCTCCGTGACTTACCTTAATTCTTTTGCAGAATGCTGCATTAGAGAAACAGAAGCAAGAAAAATGTTGATCACCTTGCCATTAAAACACATAACTCAGTTCTAAAAAGTTCTGCCCATGCAGGATTACTGGCTGCATCCTTCTACAACTTTTGCCTCCTATTGAAGCGTTGCAGGTGTACTCTGCTGTGCCATTTAGTTACCATTCTGCTTGAAGGCTGGGACAGGTACTAAACAGCAACTACTGAGATATTCACCTCAGGCCTTCACTGCTTACTTCTTGAAGAAATTTAAATCTGTTGTTTCCTAACATCTGGACACTTGCATAAAACAACACAATACAGAGGGCATTCTGTAAGTAATTCTTTGATTATTTTTTTGAGATAAAATCCATTTCATATAACTGTAAGCAATAACAGATTTTTGACATTAAGACTTCATTACATTATTTAATAAAGACAGCCAATCGAGCACAGCCAACCTTTCTCTTCATCCACAAAACAGATCAGAATCCTCTTTATTCCACCACAATGGCATTGCTGCTGATGCATTAGTGGTATGGTCAGATGATACTGCAGGACACAGTAAGATGTGAATTTGTAGCAAGCCAACAGCTTCATGGTACTGACTAGGTGTAAGCTTTCATCTCAGAGGTAATCCGAGTAGTCACAGGGAATGATTTTACTGAGTGTATGCCATTTTCATATCACCCTTTTTGGAAAAAAGATTGTGAATATCCTCAGACTTCTGTTAACTTCTTATGGTCAATGCTGAAATGGGTGTGCAATGTTGATGACTAAGACCCTCGGAAGAAATTGATGATGAATCACTGCTGATGGAATTCAGTTGCTCACCCCAGCAAATCCAGATCTCTTGAGAGGCTCAAGAACATACAAGAAAATGTCTCAAGTGATGGTGTGTTCACTTGAGATTAATATCAAACACTTTAATTTCTCCCACCTTCTCTAAAAACGACTGTCTCAAGCTTTCGGAGGCTGTACAGCCAATGGAGTGGTGCACATTTTCCTGTGATGGGCATCAGATCTCCAGGTCTAATCTGCCATAACCTTGGGTACCAATTCAATCTCAAGTGGCAGCTCTACCAATTGTATTATAATGCAGTTTTAGAGGTATACCCTATAGGAGGCTGGTTTGGAGCCTGATACCTCTGAGAACTTGTAACACCAGACGTGCAATAGTCTTTTTGATTACATAACTTAAGCCACATAGCTAAGATCTCTTCTTCTGTAAGCCTGTCCATATATATCATGTTATTTAGATAATTTACAAAACGGTCTCTTTCATGTCACCGCAAAACAAAATTCTTCGCAGTTTTAAAGGCTTAAAATCTTTCTTCCTGATTTTTTTTTTAGGGTCCTATCTGGTCTCAATTAAAAGAAAATTATGACTAATTCATTGAAGACAAGATGGTCTTGGGGGAAGGAAGCCGCTAATTGAAAAATTCAAGTTTTTGATCTCCCAAATGATTCAGTCAGTTGCAGATGCCTTTAAGGACAGGTGGTGTAAAGAGCCATCAGCTAGATAGTCACAACAGACATCTATCAGCTTAGTTGCTTCACATTCAGCTGGAAGAAAGATCAGCTAGAAACCGAAAAGAACAAAGAAAAACTTCTCATATCACAATATGGTCTTGCTGCCAAGTGATCAAGCTTACAGAAAAGGAGAGATGAAATCCTGATTTTTTGTGTCAACACCATTTTTAAAAGCAATCCAGATGCCAAGTTCAAAGCCAAATTCACTGACTGACCATGCTCTCCATCCTTCAGATATGCACCCTGAATGCCAGCTATACTTAGTACACCTTAGAGGTGAGAGGAACCCTGACTATTCCCTTGCTTTGCAGCCGTGCGTTTCCACAGCCACCAGTAACAGGAAGAGATCGCAGCGCTGCCTGGTTCCCCTCTCTTCACCTAGCTGCACAACGCAACAATCTCATGGTACTAATATTCAACACAAGATGGCTCAAAGCGCCCAGTGGTGCTCACACCGTCCCTCCCCAGGGCAGCTAAGATCCATCTGGGCTATCCAGGTGGGCAATCTGCACAGCGCACAGACCTGGGTGTCAGGTCTTTTTAAGATTTCAAACCCGCTGAAGCACAAGTACGGCACGCTGGTAAGTGCGTAGTCAAGGATGGACAAATCGGATGGTAGACCAGAAAGAGAGGCATCAGTGCTCTACACAGGAACCTAAAAGGAATTATCAGCCTTTCCAGAAACACTGACATCTTATTATTTTAAGCTACTAAGTGCCTACCAGCTTCACTCCCACCAAAAAAACCCCTAACAAACAAACAAACAAAAAAATCAAAGTCAAAATGTTTTGCTCATGTCCCACACGAAGTTCCAAAGCTGCATGGAGCCTGAGGACCAGGAACACACTGCTCGTACAGTTGCCCATGGCTTAAAAATGGCAGCTACCTGAACCAAGCAAGGAGATAAAATCACAGAACCACAGAATGGTTTGGGCTGGAAGGGACCTTTAAAAACCATCTAGACCAACCCCCCCTGCCACAGGCAGGGACATCTGAGGTCAGGTTGCTCAAAGTCCCATCCAACCTGAATTTGAGCACCTGTTCCAGAGCCTTACCATCCTCACCGTAAAAAATTTCTTCCTTAAATGTATATATAGATATAAGATAGGCCATGCCTATGCCCCTACCCTGGCTGCTGAGGTCCCCTGAGAAGACGTTTAATGCACTCTCATTCAGAGCTCTAGGAGCTTCTAGTTCACCTTGCTTTGATACGCCACTGCACACAACAATACTGGAGGCTCAGATGGGAAGTCAGATTAACCTCTCCGAATTTTTATTTGATCTTCCATTAAAATAGTGAATAGGGACTTACAATGTGCTCCTACAACGATGCTGTGCAAAAAAGGGAATAGCCCTTGAAGTTGTGGCAATTTATTTTTTAAGTTGTTCATGCAGTTATTTTTCTATCTAATGCTGCTAACTCATTCATCACATTAAATATTTTCCAAAACTGCATCTCATAATGGCCTCTGTAGCCTTAATGTTTGAAATTTTATGTTTTGAACTTCACACCACTGTTCTAGTACTGGAACTTTTATGGAAAAATCTGACTTTAAAAAAAAAATTATGAATGAGAACACTCATAATATTGATAGTACCTCTTCTCAGTACTCGTTCAGAGTACTGAGTGAAATCAGCATTGTGGCATTCCAGATTTATTGATGGTATATGATTTGGTATAAAGTGTACTAATTTTACAAGTAAGGAGACACATTTTCCTCATTTCTAGGTCTCAGGCAGCTTATAAGAATGCAAACATACCTCAGGCAAAAAATATTCAAAATTCTGTATGTTTAAATAAAGTTTTAGGCAGCTAACCTTTTAGACAACCAAGCTTAGTACAAACAGTAAAAATTTATGTTATGTATCAGGAGAAAAATTTTAGCACAAGTGTTTAATTGTCAGTCCACAGCACTAAGTGCTGCTCAATAATTCTTGCATTTATTTCAGTAACATATGGCTGACCTACGGGCAATCTTAGCAAGATTTTTCAACTTCAGTGTGAAGATTTTCAAGGGAGGGAGAAAACCCCATATCCCTTTGCAATCTCTTTGAACAATTAAATAACCTCACACTCAGCTGAGCTGTTAAAGCCGATGCTTTTAAACACGGTGTTTTTGTGAACCAGAAAAGCACTATACAGCTAAGGCAGGAGTAAAGAACACGATCAATGATTCATTGAAGTTAGCAGATGGGACTCAATATCCACAAATCAGTTGAATCAGTAGGTGTCATTTTTGCACTGTCACTTTCTTAGAGTATAACTCTACTTTAATCACATTTTAAATTCTTCCTGCCAAAAAAAATGGTGTATTCTTATTATGCTCACAAGTAGATGACAGCATTTAAGAATTGTTTTTAGAGAAATATATAGAGCACACCTAAATTACACTGTAGGTACCTCAAGCAGCTCTGAACAAGAATTATTATTTCTAGGTATTGTCAACACCTTTCTTGAGGATGACATGTGCAGTTAAATCATGAAAGAAACTGCACACATCCCTTCCCCTCCCTAGGAGGCTGAAGCGCTATCACCGCCACCAGCCTAGGCTTGCTTTTGGAGAGTGAAGGATGGAGGTGGAGGGGAGGATAAGGTTACCTAAATGCTCCTGGAACATAAGTCTTATAATTTCTTATTGCTTCAACTGTCTCTGACCATGTCAGTGGTGATCCAGCACAAAACAACAAAAAACGAACCAACATTGTACCAGCGTCTGTTCGAGGTACTGGATAATGGTGGTATTACCCTTCATGCCAGCGATCACACAGAGGTACCAACTCAAGCGCAAGCTCCATGACCAACGGAGGAGGGTGGCTACTCTCTCAGAGGCTCCCAAGGGCTTTGCTGCCAACTGATGCGCTTCCTATGGGAGCTGCTACAGCTCCCCGTGGGAAATGCAGCTCCCTACAGGTAACAGCAGCGTTTCCACATTAGCATCTTTTTCGTTAACAGGTAACAAAGCTATGAGGGAAGACTGCAGGGAGATTTGGTTCCTGTATGTTTTGTACACCCACAGTGATCAGGTTTTTTTCCTCCACTGAAGGAGATTCAGCAGAGACTGAGTAACTGAAGTGCAGATGGCAGCAAGACAAGACTGTTGTGATACAGGCTGGATGCGATGCAGCAGTGTGGGAATGCAGCTTAGCTACATCTGCAGAGTGATCGAGTTACCAGCTAAAATACTTCTAAGTCAATGTGGCGTTTGTAATCAGGAAAGTATTTTATACATCTTTGCCTGGCAGAAAAGGTGCAGTCTTGTCTTCCTAATAAGACACGCAGCAGATACTTGCTTCCTCTGAAAAATCAGCAGGTATTTGCTGCATCATCTCTGCCTTCATCCCTTCTAAATGAGATTACAGTAATGTGATGTACACGGAGCTATAGTTTCTATTTATTAGTAAGCTGCAAATAGTATAGAAAGTTGTTGACTCTTAAAAAAGGAGAAGAGGATTCTGATACTGAACCAATGAAAATTGCTTGTGAAACTGTGCTGGTCTAAATTGACCTCCAGATTAAAAATTAACATGTTGGTTTTGACATGCAGAATCCTATATGATGTGGGAGCACACAGCACCAGCTCTCTTTCCTGTCATCAGAGCATCATAGCTTTCATCAGATAAGACGTGCAAACATGTGTTTCAAAGCACACTCTTTCCATTTTCAAGTTGACAACTAAAACCCAGAACGCTTTGGTGCTTTTTTTTTTTTTTGCTATGCGACATTTTAATAAATTAAGAAGTCATCCTTTGCTGCCTTTAACACTCTCAAAATGTCACTCGGAAGGTGTAATTCATGGCAACATTACCTGTTCTCCTACCCCCTCACAGAACTCCTTTATAAACAGCATCCCCTAGAATAAAGATTCTGAGAGAACCCACATTTTAAAGCCTACCAACTCTAACTGAATTCTATCAAAATCCCAAACTGTTTTCAGCGTAAAAATACCTTCACGCTAAGTTAGTAAGAGAGCTCAGAGAACCGTGAGGAGGCCCCTTCTCAGCAGCCACATACCATTCCAAAGAAGCCTGGTCTGTCCTCGGGTACATGGAGCTCTGGGTACACGTTCTCCAAGAACCATTTGAAGTCCTTACATTTCAGCTTCTCTCGAAGGAGTCTCCTTTCTGTGACATCCCCATATGGTTCCTGAAAGAAAAGAAAAAGAAAAAAAAAAACTATTAAAAAAACCCCAACCAACCAGAACAGATGCTCTCTTTAAAATTATCTGTATACTTTATTAGGAACCGTATGCTAGAGTGATGAGTAGGACTTTTAGCCAGGAAAAATCCCCATGTTTGGGTGCTGGATTTGATTTCATTATCCTTACATTTGTTTGCGTGTAAAACTTTAAAATATTCCAGAAGGCAGTTTGTCTGAGAAAACTCCCCAAATCTACAAGTAAGGAAGTCCTTGAATACAGACTGCTGGGACCTGAGAAGGCATATTGGAAAATAAAACTTCTTTTAGCTGGATAATTGAAAACCTCAAAAGAAGTGAAGGAATCTTGAGAATTTTAGATTATTCCACCATCCGTCTGCAAATTATCTGTACAGAGAGTTTTACACTTAACTGATGAAATTTGTAAAATCTGCTAATGTTTCCTTTGAACTTCATAGTTTTGGGGGGTGGGGAGTACGAAATCTTAAAACTCCAGAGAAAAGCTTGTGTTGGGTTTGCGTTGTTTGGTAGCGGGGGGGGCTACAAGGGTGGCTTCTGTGAGAAGCTGCTAGAAGCTTCCCCTGTGTCTGACAGAGCCAATGCCAGCCGGCTCTAAGACGGGCCCGCCGCTGGCCAAGGCCAAGCCAATCAGCGCCTCTGTGATAACATATTTAAGAAGGGGAAAAACACTTAGAGAGAGAGAGCTTTTGCAGCCGGAGAGAGGAGTGAGAAGATGTAAGAAACTCTGCAGACACCAAGGTCAGTGCAGAAGGAGGGGGAGGAGGTGCTCCAGGCGCCGGAGCAGAGATCCCCCTGCAGCCTGTGGTGAAGACCATGGTGAAGCAGGCTGTCCCCCTGCAGCCCATGGAGGAAGGATGAGGGGGTGTAGAGATTCCACCTGCAGCCCGTGGAGGACCCCATGCCGGAGCAGGTGGAGGCACCTGAAGGAGGCTGTGGCCCGTGGGAAGCCCACGCTGGAGCAAGCTCCTGGCCGGACCTGTGGACTCGTGGAGAGAGGAGCCCACGCCAGGGCAGGTTTGCTGGCAGGACTTGTGACCCCGTGGGGGACCCACGCTGGAGCAGTTTGCTCCTGAAGGTCTGCACCCCGTGGAAGAGGCCCAGGCTGGAGCAGTTCGTGAAGGACTGTAGCCTGTGGGAGAGACTCCTGTTGGAGAAGTTCGTGAAGGGACTCCATGCTGGAGCAGGGGAACGATGAGAGGAGTCCTCCCCCTGAGGATGAAGAAGCGGCAGAAACACCGTGAGATGAACTGACCGTAACCCCCATTCCCCGTCCCCCTGTGCCGCTGAGGGGGGGGAAGGTTGAAGCCGGGACTGAAGTTGAGCCTGGGAAGATGGGAGGGGTGGGGAGAGGTGTTTTAAGATTTGATTTCATTTCTCATTCCTCTACTCTGTTTTGCTTAGTAATAAATTAGATGAATTTCCTCTCTAAGTTCAGTCTGTTTTGCTCGTGACGATAATTAGTGAGTGATCTCTCCCTGTCCTTATCTCGACCCATTAGCTTTTTGTTATACCTTTTCTCCCCTGTCTAGTGAAGGAGCGGAGTGACAGAGCGGCTCTGGTGGGCACCTGGACCCCAGCCAGCGTCAACCCACCACAAGCTTTTATTGCGGATAATCTCTGTAGATTGGAGCAAAGTTCACATCTTTTCATGTCCATCCTCAAAAATCTATCTTTATATTGCCTAGGGACTTCAGACAGTCAGGCATGAGATACCATTTGCAGCTCCCAGATTTTTACAGGTCACTTGACATGTTCTTTCATCAAACCACAAATATATTTGCATTTCTCAAAGCTGTGGAAATATCACTGAAAACACAAAGCAGATGTAAAGCAGAGGCAGAGATGCCTGCTTGAATAAACAAACAGCATGACATATTAGCTCTGAGGTCTGAACATTAATCTTGAAGCGAAACTTTATGGAACCAAATTCTGCAGCCATAGCATCAATCATTTTTCCATTATGCTACGGAACTGGATATTTGGGTTAAATGAAGTAAAAAGGTCTGAAGTCAACCACTGCAACAAACAGTGCGGAGAGTATTACGGAAACCAGAGTGCACTGGCGGCAGCTTTGATACATGCAAAAAAACCGCTTGAGTCTCAGCTTACATCCACTGTGTTACAATAAGCTGGTATGCAAAGCTTCCAATATTAACAAATGAATATCCTGTAAAGTTAAAGTTCTGTCATCACAGACATCAGATGCCCAGAACTTTACAAGAAAAAATGTCAGCATTTACTGCTGCTTTCTCTTTGCACATGACAAGCAGAATCAGCCTGGCATTGCCTGTGAGCTCCTGTCTTCGGATACACAAACCCCGTATTTCTCTCAAAGTCAGCCTCTAATAATAAAACCTAAATGGCTTTTGTGATGTTAAAGTAAAACAATTATTACAAATGCATGGACTATAGTAATCTAATTAGCCAGTTTAATCCAAAGGAACACAAGATGGAAGCTAACCAAATTCAGCTTCCCCAGTGTCCGCCACCATATCTTTTAAAAGCGTAATGGTTTCAAGAGCATTTTTTCCCCTGGCATGTTTATTGGGGTAGGCCACCCAAATGTCGGCGGGGGGGGAGCTCCCCGTCGCCCTGCCTGGTCCCTAAGCCCTGGTCTGGCACAGGCAGGGGTGGGTGCCAGCAGCCCACCGCAGGGCAGGTCTCCCCAGGGACAAAACCAGAAAGCCGGCACTTAGAAAACTTCCCATGCAAAGAGAAGTGCCTGGGGAGATTAAACACCTCCAGAAACAAGCAACAGCAGAGAGTGATTTCTTTTAGGCCTGAATGTTGGCCTTTGTGCCAGAGGTTCATATAAGCCATTTCTAGACATTGTGAGGATATTTCAGTGCTATAGTCTTCCAGCCTACAGGCCCCTCATGATAAATCTATCCAAGCTATGAAATTGCACACTGCTTTACTGTTCTGACCTACTCAATCTTCATAGTCTTTATCTCCCAAAAAACCGTGCAAACAAACGATCTTGTATTTCTTCCTCATGGGAAATAAAAATTTTAATTTAAAAAAAAAAAACCCCAGAACTGGTCCTTCAAACATTTTATTAGGAACATTTTCATCTGAGATCCCAGGACTGATTTTAATTAATTTAATCTTTGCAATATTGATTTTGTATTTTTTTTTTTTTTTAAATCAAATGTTGTGCAGCAGTAAATCAAAGATAAAAAAATCCATTTTATCTTACATCGGTCCAAAATTTTACAATTATCACAAGACAGGTAATTTTGCTAAAGATTATTACCATTCTGTTCACTTAAAGATCTATTGTCCATTGAACTTTGTCGATCAGCATTTGTTAATTGTGTCTCTCTCCTGTAATTCTTTACTGACAGAATCTTGTATCAGCTGTTTCACAGAAGCATACATTTCAGGCTAAACAGCTCCTCCTGACTTGGGTTACCTTGCTTAACTTTATTCTTTCATTCATTCATTCATTCATGCAATATTGACACAGATTTGGCCTTCTAGTCTTACTGAATTTCTGATTTTTTCCAAGGAATTAAAAATTAACTATACATACACTTATTCTATGTTTGGGAAAAAGTTTCAGAAGAAATAAGAAATAAATATAAAAAGCACTTCATGTTCAATATTAGCTAAATTAATAGCTATTTCAAATTCTATTGAAATTGCAAGAACAATGAACTTGAACTCACCAGGCGAGCGTGTGGGTTTCGGTGGTAATAAAGTTCTTTATATTCATCCATCCACACTTCAGCTGCACGCACACTGTTTGCCAAAGCTTTCGACCGTGAGTACGGAGCTTGTTTGGGGAAAACGTGACCTACGTGTGAGCATGGGTGGATCTCAAGGCTTCCTCCACACTGCCATATCTGAACAAAGAATTGACATTGTCCATCATTAATTTGACTCTTTGCAAGCAGAAGGATACAGTAACAATAAGCCTTTGTAAGGATAATACCTTCTCAAGAATACCACGGCATACTATAAGCAACACATACAATAATTTTGTGCCTTGTTTGATGAATAAGCTGGATATAATGACGGCCTTGTGAACTCAAGAGAAAATCACCTGGAGTAACAAAGAGGTAACCCCATCTCTGGTTTTATCTGGTTTGCAATAATCCATTTCTTAGCTTCACTTTCTCCAAAGGCATGATAAGAAATGGTCCACAATATTTCTGCAGGTCTAACTGTGGTCTACAATTCCAGTTACACAAGCATTATTGGAGGGGGGGAAGGAGGGGAAAAAAAAAAAAAAAAGAAAAAAAAAAACCAACCCCTTTGCCCATATTCTACTGGAAAGCTGACCGGACAAAACAGGTAAGCTTGTCATATGATTGGAGAATGATACGTTGCATTACCACTTCTAGACTCATCATTTCAGAAGAGAGGCATGGGTGCCTGGTCATAAAAATATAACTAACCATTTTCATTAGAAAGCTGGGAAAAGAACCCCAGACTCAATGCATGAAAAGAAAAAGCAAAGTAATTCTGTAACTCATGCTGGTCCAACCAACATTAGTGAAACAATCTCCGCTGCCTAAAGCAATATTCTTACTCGCTGGCAAGGAAAGTACTTGCACTTGAATGAGGAATTGGCAGAACTCTGCCCTTGTCCTCATCCTCCTGCCTCTGGCTCTCCAGGTCAGGAAATGTACAGCCCTGGAGATAAAGCCCGTAAATGACCACCAAGTGGATACACTAGCCTCAGCACTCTGTGCAAATATTTCTAATTACACTCTTCTGCTTTGAAAACCACGGACATTTGGCAGCTCATCCGCACAGCCACTTTCCCATCATCCGTTCTGATCCGCTAGATATAGTGAAAGGAAAGCACAGCTAAGTATTTCCCATCTAATATTGTGCGTGACCACAACATGGCAGACACCCTGTTTCTGAAGGGTGCCTGAAACAAGGTTCCTGAAAATTATTCAGATGGGAGTAGGACACGTTGCTGCACTTGAACAAACTTGAGGCTTTCACCAATGGCTCCAATGGACTTTCTGTAAAAGTTTTGGGTTTTTTTAAGAACTGGCACTGCAGTGAGCTAATTCTCCTCGTGTGTTCAACCATGCATAGGTGGCAGCTCATCTTTCCTTTGTAAATGGAGGACAAGGGAAATTAGCTGAGATATGTTTAAGGGGTAGAGAGGTTTGCTCCCTGACAACCTTCTTGTCTAGTGCGTGCATTTTAATTACATGTTATTCAAATTAACACAGCAAGAGTGAAAGCTATGAGGTAGCAAATAATAACAATGACAACAGATCAGTGATGGGACTTTTCCCATCTCTCTCCCTGGCACTTTTAGGGATCTAGAAAGTCACTACAGATGAAGGCTTTAAGTGTACACAAGATGGATGTTGTCTTCAGACTGCTATTTTTTTCAAGTTACTTCTGATTTCTCTCAGATTTCTTAATTTAAAAATCAATGACTGTTGTCTCCATTGATTTGGTTTTGGATAATGACATCAGACCTTCACATGTGGCACAATACTGTGCTTAATAAAAAACCCCCAAAACAAAGCGTAAGCACTCTAATATGTATGTTCACTTTTAAAACAAACAGCTTCCTTAAAGGTATAGGTAATTCATTATTCAACTATAGGGAGCACTGGATAATTTGTACTTGCTGGATTTAAAATTTTAATTTATTGCTTTTCATGAGAAGTTTCTTCTTTTTTGTTGCTTTTTGGGGAAGCAGTGTATTTGTCATGTGAATAGAAAGATGATTAAAAGAAATATACAATAAATCTAGAATTCTGTACTGATCTTTTTAACAATTTGCATATTTTTGCATGTAAGTTACACTACTGTCATTTTGAAAGCTGCTAAGAAAGCAGCTATCCACTTTCACTTTAAGATCTCCTTTTTTTGAGATTTGTTCCTTGCATTACTATTTCTATATCCAAGACTACTTTTTTAAAGTTAAAACTTATCACGCAAGATTTGTCAGCAAATATTAAATGCCATTAAATTTATTAAAGTTTAACAATTTCCATATTTGTGATATTCCATATAAGCATTTTTTAATTAATCATTACTGTTTTGATCAGTCTGTTTTTAAACAAGGTATGAGGAACGGACCATAAAGACTACAGAAGTAAAAATGTACAGTTAAAAAGGAAGCATATTCTTCTACTCTTCCGTGACAAAGTCTGATTTAAATGGAGTAAAACAGACAGACCGTATCTCTGTAAAATTGCTGCCAGAAAGAGAATTCCACAGCAACTGATTTTTCACTAATTAACATTATTAATTTCTCTAAAAAATACCTGTAGGTTGCTAAGCAATGCTCATTAAATTCTGCTTCCTTTATTAAAACAGTTCAAAACTTCTCTTCCTATTACAAAAAAACCCAAGTATATTTCAGCTAACAAATCCTCAAAAGGTTTATTTATTTTTTTGAATAGAAAACACATTTTGACCTCTATATAACATCAAGTACAAATGAAGAGCAAGGTAAAGAAAGCAAGGAATTCACTAGAGAAACCAAAGTTGACTACTAAATGCTAAATAAGTGACTCTGGAGAAGGTTCTCCTCTAAAACTATTTGCACCTCCTTTAACAGAGAAGCACGTTAGATTTCACGTGTATTTTGCATGCTCACATGCATGAAAATATGTTTCTTGACCTGTCTAGCTTACAGCTCATTATAAAAGCGTACTTTTTTCCTACAGCACAAAAACAAGGTGACATTAATTTTTTACTTTCACTTTCATCTTGATGCATGCAGATGATCAATATTTTTTCTTTTCTTTCAGAGACAGATGGTGGCATTATGAAAAGCTACAGTAAAAGTACAGATCTCACCTTGGGATCCCCATCCCTACCAGGTTCTTTGGACAACTGACCTAGTTGCTGGGTCAATGAACTCTAAATAAGAAAAGCTCTATAAGCTCTACCACCTCCATTCTAACATTTTAGGGGACTCTGGAAGACCTTAAAAAAAAAAAATTACAAAAAGGATGCTACCTCCTGAACAAAGCCAAACTACAGAAAATACTCTGTTCCTGCCCCTCTCTGCTGCAATTTTGCTTGCCGGCTGGTGGCTGATCCCCCCCCATGTGGTGCTCAGGCAGGGGGATCTGCTGGGAGCTGGGTGGGTGCAGGGGCCTCCCCGGGCGCATGAGCCCATCCCAGCTGCTCCAACTGCAAGACAGATTTCCAGATCCAGACGGAAAGAAATAATGCCAAAAAGATCAGAAAAGAGAAGACCCCAGGCAATTGGAAGCATGTCATCCTGGCCTGTGGGCAATGAAATTTCCAACAGAAGACAGGACTTATCAGTAGGTAATTTTGCCTTTTTGCACATGCGTGGTTTTCTCTCATGTCTTGATGAAGAGTTGAAAGGCAGACCGCAGGCGTATCAAGCGGTGCTCCCCAGGAACAACCTTACATTGCAGTGCCGCTAGCAGGACCAAGAGCAGAGAGCGGGGCTGGGGGGGGCGGGGAAAGCTGCAACTAGGTTCCCCTCGCTCCATGTACAGGAGAGGGAAGATGAAAGGTATGTTTTGCATTCCTCAGAAAGAGGAGTTTCAATGTCCACTATGCCCACAAAGTGAAATTTTACCCAGCCAAGTAGCATTGAGCAATTCAAAATCAAGGCACATTGACTCAGATCCTGCCTTCAGCACGCAGCCTCCATCTCTCTTAGTCATCATGCTTTTAGCCAAAGCCTTGTCCTTGTTGCACCTCTCAGAACCACAGAGAATTTCTTCAGTTTAGAATAATCAAAGTACAAGAAAGAGGTAGGTTGAGGACAAGTCCTTTCATGTCATCAGGAAAGGCTGGTGTTTTCAGAGACGAGAAGAGTAATTAATTAATTTACAGTGTTTTTCAGTATCCCTGTTCCTAATTTTCAGGTCTGGCAGGTCTAGAAACCACACAGACAACAGAATTAACACTTGACCTTCTTCAGAACTGTGGGCAGCCAGAAGAACAGTTAAGCAACACCATAGCGCTCTGCTCTCTTCCACAAAAACCCTCACCACGGGAAGCACGAGTACAAGGGCCTGAAATCAAATAGAGGAAAGTATGGCATGTTGTGCACAATTTCGATCCAAATGCCTAGGTTCTACTGGCAATCTGCACTAGTAAAATTAACACACCCAGGCACGTTCGCTGGCCATTGCACTGTCCGTCTTGCAAAACCATTGGCCTCCCAGAAGAGAGCTGCTTGATCCACCTGTGGGGACCCCACACCAGCCTCTCCGTCCACTTCCTCATTTAAGCACCTCTCTTACCCGCCACAAGCCACGTCCCCGCTCTCAGCCCGGTGTGTGACACACTGCATACCTGCAGCCCTAACTCCTACTGGTGTGGGGACAACTATCTTGATGCCACCAAATCTGTGGCAGCCAGGGTCACAGAAGACTGCAGACATTTCAACAACGTGAAGTGGATCCTGTAATGTCCAGTTCTGTCAACTGTGGCTGTTGTTTCCAAGCTTGCTGCTTTGGGAGAGGAGCAAATTTCTGCTAAGAGGCAGAGCATATAGTACTACTTTCAAAAGCAGCATCCTCTCTACCTCACGGGTGCTCAGTCTGGTTGCATGTGCACTAGCAGACACAAACAAGTGCCTACGAGAGTGAGTCTTGCTCAGGAGATGCACATACCCAATGTGCTTGCTACTGTTACGCTACGGTTGTGGGAGATAGCGAGTGTCATGCTCTCTGATGCAGCTTGCTGCTAAACTGGCAATCTCCTGTCTCTGCTTATTTGTCTGCTACAATACGTCATAACTAAGAAAGTAAGACACACAGCAAGCCACACGTCAGCAAGCATCTGTACCCAAAAATGCATGACTCCCTCATTGTCATCGCCCCTTCCAATCCCTCACGAAGCAAGAAAAACAATTTTGCCTTGCCAGAGTTAACTCGGGATGGTGTCCACCACCAGGCTGCTTTCCAGCTTAGCCTACCTTGGGTTGTGACTGATAACAAGCACCATCATTTCTTCGGGCCCCCAAGAATGAACCCAACCTACTGCTACCCCTGGCTCCCTAAGCAGCCTCTCAAAAGGAGGCATAAAAATAATTTAATAAGGAGCTATCTCATACTTCCTGACCCCATAACTGAGCATTTATCCCACAGAAAAGAAATCCCTTCCAGCGGAAAGAGGGGATCACACAACAATGTGGGCTACACCACAACTGGAGACAGTTGGGAGACTCCTGCTTCAGAAGCTCACAGAGCTGATGGAGGTGGGTTAGCTTCTTTGAGCTTCAGGCGGAGGCCTGCTGAATTTACTGACCGAGACAACTAGGCTGTGTGTTCGGACTTACGTGCCAGAAATTTTTCCCTGTGTGAGCAAGGAGGTGGTCATGAATTCAGATCAAACAGCGATCCCAGCTGAGAAATCCCCCTCCAGAGAGAATCCATGTCAACTCTAGGTCTGTGTTCATTACCCTCCCTGATCCTTCTCTTTCCTTATTTTTGTGTCCTCTTTGCTAGGATTTCTGCACGACAGGCAGTAGAAGACAGGAACAGCAGCCAGGAAGACTCCACGCTTCTCTGGTTAACAGGCAGACATCAAGTGAGACAGTCCACTGATGCCTCCTTTCTCGAGAAAATGGTTTTGTAACATTAAAATATGATTTATCCCTGAAATCTGCTGTCATCTGGTAAAAAACAAAACAAAAGGCATCAACCCTCCTGCCCAACAATCCAGTGACCCACAGAAATGCAAACATGACCATAAAACATACCTGATGATGAGCAGCAAAACCAAGGGAAATCCAGGATACTAAGTTGTGAACCTCCTGCAAGCCAAAAATGGCCCTGCACTGTCGCTCTTACGCCAGCGCTGGATTGCTTCAGCAAGCTAAGCGTGATACGGGGCAAACCATAGGCAGCCAGTGCTCAGCGGGAATCAGCAGCAGCACAGGTAACAGCAGAGTTGAGGAGGACAGGACTGTTTTGCTCATCAGTCTGGACCATCTTGTATCTCCTCCCTCTGCCAGAAATCCTTTTCATTCCAGCTATTTATCTGGCCCACCCTCTGGTGGGGTACAGCTCTACAGCTCCTGGAGGTTTTCCCCATCACCTTTTGTAACCTTTATACACAATTTTTTCCTCAAGTGAAACAGACTAAAACCTTGAAGAAGTGCAGGGGCTGGCTTGTCCTGCCCCACTGGTAACTGCCACCATCTGCCTCCCGCTCGCTCCCACCAACCGCCGTGAGAGCTCCGAGTCATGTTAGAGAATTATACATGTTTATTTCCAACAATCCTCTTCAAGCCACAGGATTTAAACTTCATTTGCTACTATCACACCACTACTTACATTTTATACTAGCATTCAGAACAAAGACATGTTTTTAAAAATTGTTTTTAGGTGGCTGTTGGGAAGGAAAATACAGCCATAATGAAGCGTGAGAACAAGGAAAAGAGATTCATATAAACATCTCCCAAAATACTCTCATAATGCTTGCTTACATTACCGCCATTTCGTTAAATAAAGGGACGTGAAGAAAGAAATAAGAAACTTGATTTTATTCTCAGGGAAAAAACCTTTCAATTGAGCCACTCACCCTAAATGAAAATTCAAGGTTTTCTCCTCCCCAGACTTCCATTCCCATGTCATATGAACCAAGATAATCAAAATACTTCTTGCTCACAGAAAACAATCCACCTGCCATGGTCGGAGACCTATAAAAGAGAACAGTAACTCTGAATTGAATAAAAAGCAAAAATATATAAATTATCAAACTAATGCAATGGATAAAAAAATAGAGTGTATTTTTATTTTCCATTTTCTCAGTCTTTTCTGGATACAAATTAAGTCAGCCACTGATCAGTTATCATTAGGTCATTTAAATTTAATTTTGTAGTAAAAACTGTATCTGAAACAAGCTCCAGAATGTATTAAAATAAAAATAACAATGAAATCAGAGAAGATAAACATTGTGTTAATCTAAATTTTTGCAATCACAGTGTCTTTGTGAGCAACAATAAACGATTTGTCTCTTACCTTCACAGAGTAGAACATAAGCTTTTTTGTGGCAGAATTATACTGGTCAGCGCTGAAATTATAAGTGCAGTATCCTTATATATTTTACTTAAGTAGTAAGTAAACAAATATTTGTGCTTTAATAATTAATAACAACATTCCTGATCCCATTAATATCAAGTGGAAAAACTCTCAGACATCAATTGAGCAGAATTAAGTAAATATAGCCCCTGAAGAGATTTTTTTTCCTTTCTAAGAAGATCTGCCCATCTCTTTTTTTTTTTTTTAACTTTTTACTAGTTACACTACTAAGTTTGGGAAAAGAAAATCAGGGGTCAAGACCAGACCCTCATCAAACACCACAAGGCACAGAACGACAGTGCACTTAAGGGATGTACTTTCAGTAGGGCAGTGTGTGCACATATACACAAACTTGTATTTGTTCAATATTGTTCCTAATGGTTTACAGTCTTAGAAAAGTCACCCTCTTTAAAGTGCCAAGCATATACTGCTGGTTAGAACTAAACTCAGTTGACACTTTATGAATTTTACTAAATTGCTGTTGAAGTAAATATTAACAAATGCTAGCTGCAGCAATCAGTTACTCTTAATCTCCCAAAACTAATTTTACCAACCATCTTTTTGAAGCAACGCTGTCTTACACTGTCATAAGTTGTTTCAAAGAATGGAATGAGATGACGTGAGACAGAAGGAAAAAAAAAAAACAAAACCAAAAACCCAAACAAACTCCATAACCAGTCAAGCTCTTCTGTCTCACTCCAGATCTCGTTTTTCCAAGCGCAGCTGTGGGTGACACTGCTCTCAGCACTGCTGCTTTCTCCAGACACTTGACAAGCTCACAGTCTTCGGGCTACCATAGAGCTTTACCCCTCATTGTTTTCCTCTTGGCATGCCAAAAACAATTCTTCTTGTCATGGAGAAGAAAAGCATCATATTTAAACTAAAAGCTTTAAAAACATTTATTCTATTTTGAAACTTATTTTTAAGGAGGGCTAATATATGCTGAGAAGGACTAAATTACTGCCTCACTTTTCCTATTTAAAAAAAAAGTTCTCTCAGTTGAGGATAAAGTTCATTAATATTTGTTAAGTACTGGGTATTATTATCATAATAAGCGACCTAGGAAAGACTGAGAAAAATTAATCATTCTGTATTTGTTGTAGTCCGTAAGACAACAGATTATAAATAAAAGCAAGGACTAATAAAATCGTGATGTTAAAAATGCCAAACAGCTGCTTCATTTCTTACAATACGCTGCTGAAATACATCAGCTTCCAAGTTGAACATCACAGACCCTCAGCTGTCAGGATTTTGTCTATAGTGTCCATTTTCCAGATGCATTGTTTGTACTCTTACCTTACCTCTCCTAAAAATACAGCACGGAGTGACGAATAATACCAACTGACTGCAACTTGTCTTAAAATAAAACAAAACTAAAACCCACGAGGAAGACATCTGCACGAGCTCCTGTGAGTTAGCTCTTCACAGAAACTATGGTGGGTAGAGCTCTATCATTTCATCCCAATAAAGAACTGGCAAACTGGTTCACCTTTGAAAACACCGCAAGGAACCACCACTACGGCTACAGCACAGATAAAGTCTTCAAAACTACTTTTGCCTTCTTACTGGTTGATGATTTTTTTCCCCCCCCTTTTTCATCGTTGACCATGATACATTTTTTACAATGCAGATCTCTCTGCTTTCGCACAGAGGACATCCTTCAGTATTAGTTAATCAGTTACAACCTTTCTGTGCGCTGATAAGCATCTATGGGAGTTTGCCTGCAGGAATCAAGAGACTACTTGTGCAATAAGGATTCTATATGGAAGATTACATGGGAATTTCAGCTTTTAGAGCAATATTTTTCCAGGAGCACAGTGAGCAGGAGCTATTTTGGAAAAAAGGGGAACTAAACAAAATATGCAATTTTTAGTAATATGCTCATTTGTCAAATATTTTTCAGCACCTGGCATTTCCAAGTGAAATCAAACACACTTATAAGAATCACAGTTTCATAAGATGCATAAGAATTAACCTGATGACATCGGTCTTGGACTTCCTCCGTTTTTGTTCTCTTTCGGGGGTGCTGTGCCAAGTGAAGACCAGCCTCCAGTCAAATCCACCAATCTGCGGCTCACCAGCATTTCCCAAGTACTCAAATGTATTCCAGTCAATGACATCAATAACAGGGCAGACAACAGCTGATTCTTCTTCTGCAATCCTAATATGTTTCAAAAAGAAAAGGGTGACTTCCATTAGAAACTTCTCTCAAAAACTAGAACTGTCAAGAACAGAGAATGCTTCCAGATATCAAACATGAAGTTTTGTTCCTTTGCAATTCATGCTGCACTATAAGGAAATAATGGCTACAAAAATAACCACCAATTTCTTGCTGAGGATGCATCAGGAGGATTCATCAGGATGGAGTCAGCTGTAGGTACCTGACAAGCATCAATCTTCCTGGACAGTGGAAGCAAGGTATGCCAGATGGCTTGAGATAACACATGCAGCATCTGGCTTGGCTACCACAGCCAGCACCACATTCTCAACAAAAATGTCTGTTTTGTTTGGTACAGGTAGCTGTGTTTAAGATATTGAGAGCAGCATGATTGTATAGTTCTGCAAGGATGAATAATAAATTAGCTACACTTTTGGCCCTTAAAGACATCCTTCTTCTTGTAACTGGGATCACCTGCAAAAAGTTATACTGAGCACTACAACAGCAACTCAAAAAGAAGCCATGAGCTTAAACAAGAAAAACATGCAACATGGGAATTAGGTTTCCAACAGTGAAACGCACCTGAAGGAGGCCTCCAGAAAGCCCGGCAACATAGGAGATAAAAAGGAGAAAACAAGATAGTACTGCAGAATGACATACCTATCAGCAAGGCTGATCTAAAGATAGTTAAGATCTTTATCATACTCAGAATACATCAGAGCTGATGACATTTCTTGCACATCTACTTCTGCAAGGAGATAAACCCTTTTCTCCCATTTCTCAACACCCATGCAGGGTTTTCTGGATTCCTTTCCAAAAACATTACAAAAGGCAGTGGGACCCTTTGCCTTCACCTCAACTTCTGGAAAGGCCATTCTCAGTACTAGGAGAGATCGACTTCAAGCATGCAAGCTCAAGCTAAGGTCTTTCTCTTAAATCACTCTTTAGCAATCTTCTCTACACTACTCTTAGACATCTCTTGTCAGTTCAGTGAAACAAAGTGACTTGTTTGACTTTAAGGTGCTGGTACTTGTTTTAGCCCTGCATCTTCTGATTTCCAGAGGAGAAGGAAAACTGAATGTGTTATATTGCCAAACAAGGAAGAGATGTGATGTATCTGTCATTCAAGTTCCTCATGGGATTATTAAGCTTAAAACCCACAGCCTGACCAAGGGGCTCTGACTCTGAAATTAGAGCAGCCTGTGGTGCTTAAACACAGCAGAGAACGGCAGCAGTTCCAAAGAAGCATTGTCTGAGCTGAGAAAGACTGCCTTCAGCATGAAACAGTCTCTTGTTGCTGGAGGGACGATGCGACACAGCTGTTTTCTTCTTTATGATCTCCCCTTGAAATCCTGTTTGGCAGAGCGCACAAAAGGGCTTATACAAATATTGCTATCTCCTGTCTCGCTTGCATAAAACTTATGTACGGAGCAATGAGAATGATATGTACACAGAGGAAAAAAAATCCCAATAAAATGTAAAAATTGATTTGTTGCTCCTGTAAAGGAAAAGAAGTAAAAATTAGGTAGCTGGCATGTGATTGCAGTTATGATAGGAATCAGGTAAGTGAAAAGCCATCACCTTTTCTGTAAGTTAAGAATTAACTAGATGGTTCAATGCACAGGCAACTTACAAATACAACCGTGTTTGCACTGCAAAATGCTAACACTGTTGTATTGCTCCCATAAATTTGGGTCAAATATGCCATGCAAACATCCCCTTAGAGATGTACATCTGCATCTGCAGCAATAAAGGCAAAAATTCCAAGACACATCCAGGGCTAACTTTTTACAGATGATTTATTACACTTAAAATTATCCCAATCCTTCCTCAAGATTGCCATCTAGTGGTTTGCTAAAGTAGTGAAGAAATTACAGAATCGTCTCCACAGTGCATGTACTGTTTCTTCAGAGGACAGTCATTAAAACCACACTTATTCTTTGATTTTTTTACTTCTTTCCCTTTCTTCACCCTATCTATACTGTTCATAGTTAACCCACAGTTATCTGGAATATACTAGGTGTGAAATTTAGAAATAAGTGAAATGACAATTTTAAGAAAAAAAGACAGTAAAAAATTATTCCAGATACAATTTCAAATGGACATGCGGAATTTAAGAACACAAGTTCCGCTAGGAATCAGGAAGACTTGCACGCCTCAAGACAGCACGTGCTTTTGGAAGTCTCTCTGCAGTTTGCATAGGGCTGTTTTTTCTGGTCCTTCTCTGAAGTCTACATTACCTGGTGGGAATCTTTATAGGATGCAAATCAAACCACTGACCTTGAGGAAAGGATTTTTTTGTAATTCTGTTTTAAAGAGACCTGGCTTTCTACACACAATACCCAGCAGGTCTGATTCAGGCATTGTATCTGTCAGTGTCTGCTAATGGCATCCAAGGGGGTAAAGACGTAAGCTGTCAGCAAGAGGGGCAAATGCAATACAGCCTCCTGCATGCGACACGGGGGCGGCAGGGCGCTGCCGTGAGGTGTACCAGTGGCTGAACCGACTGCAGGAAAAGTGCATGTATGGCTGCCGGCTACACGTAGGTGAGGCTCCAAGAATATCATAAAATATTCTAAGCTGTAAGAGAGAGCTAGTATTTTGGGTTTTAGGGAGTTTGGGGGTATCTTTGATTTTTTTTTTTTTTAGTTAATGGAAGTTTTCTGAACTGCCTAACAGATGTGCAGTATAGATGAAAAACTACATAGCTGTAAAGTGCAGTGTCCCAGAACAGATGGTGTCCAAGTAAAAGTCAGTGTTGACATAACATTAACTCCTCCCTATCCTTTAGATCAGAACCACTTTGGAAAGATGGACTCACTCAAGACAAGGAAGATTGAGTTTATTGACTTTTATTCCAATCTGCTTATGTGCACACTGCCCTGCAATAGGGAATGTCTCAGGGCACGCATCTTTCCAGACCTCCTTCTCATCCACCACCCAGGCTAACAAAAGTAGCCACCTTTGCCAAGGCAGTTTCAAAGCTGGGGGTAGGATTCCTCTTCCTGAAAACAAAACTTTCCCTTCCTCTGAAGAGAAAGAGCAGCCTGGTCCTTGGGAGAAAACAAAAATCCACCTCCTGTTCTTCCACACTTCATTCGCTACCCCACCACCGGGAGACAAACACCCGCAGTGCCTCAGGGACCAGACTGCGCTAACCTTCGGTAAACATCTGCAAAGAGTGATTTTTCCACTGCAGAAGCATGCCAAACTGCCTCTTCTCCTTCTGCAACGAGACAGAAAACCAGCCCGGAGCATAACCTCACCTCGCCAGCAGCGGCTCCAGCCACCCCTCGTGGCATTCGCAGTGGCAGTCCAGGAACGTCAGGATGTCGCCTTTTGCCACAGACGCCCCCAGCAGCCGGGCTCGAACCAGCCCCTCGCGCTTATTTGCACGGATGAGACGAACCTTGCGTAAGCCAGCCACGTAGTTTTCCAAAGCCTCCTTTAAATGTTCTGTAACAAAGAAGGAAAGGAAGAATATAGTTCTGGAACAATTGGTTCACGTCGTGGTACAGAAAGCTCTTTTTTCAGTAGCATATAACTTACAACAGTGCCTTAAAGATACTGGCATTTTGAACTCTGATCCTGCTATACTGTCCATGTTCGGAAAGGACAAGGAAAAAGCACAGAACTTGGATGGACACAAGTTAAGGTTACTTTTAAGAAATTGAATGCTTCATGTTTGCCTCTGCAATTCATTTCCAAATTGTTAAGTGAGTCTCAAATGTTACGTAAAGCTTTTCCCATGTAAAAGTTTTATTCTTAACACAATTCATGTGTGGTGGAAAACGCCAGCATTGTTTTGTGTCCCATAATTCAAATGAAAACAGATAATCAGGTAGTTCCTTATTATACCTTACACCAGTGAAACACTGGAGCAATCCAAACTTGCTCAAATTAGGAAACCTGAAATGCTCCAACCAGACCGTGGTTATCTATGTATGCAAGCACTCATGTTACACCACAGCAAATGTGCTCTCCCATTCTAAACTAAATTTGGTCCAGAACTCAAAATTTTCACTGGTACACTACAAGAAAACCCATTTTCCAATAAGATGCCCATCTTGTACAATTTTATAGCACGTTACCCAAACAGCATATCTTTTTCTCCTGTGACTGGCTGACCAGAAAACCCCAACAACAATCAACATTATTTAGAATTATTCTTCCTACCTTTGTCACTGTAATCATCTACAAGGATAATTTCTTCTAAAAGTATATCTGGAGATGTCTCAAGAACACTATGAACAGTTCGCAGAAGCGTTGACCAAGCCTCATTATAAAAAGCTATCACAACGGAGGTTTTCGGCAGGTTGTAATAATCATACTTCTTCTCTCTGCATCTGTAAAGGAGGGGATTACATTTAGTACAAGTGCAAAAGCCTTTGTTAACTTTCAGAAAACTATTCTCAAGTAAAGAATTCATATGCTACTTAGTAACTGTAAACAAGAATTATATAAAGGATCTTAAAGAAACTGTATGCACATGGAAAAGTCACGCAAACACTTTCAGGAAGCTGGTCTTCCAGAAGTCCCATTTCCACAGCAGCATTATGACTAAAATTCTGCAACCCCCAAAAAATGTCTAAAAAGAAAGATAATAGGAGGTATTCTGGGCTGGTGTATGTGCAGTAGCTGTCTTTGCAATAAATTACCCAAGGTAGAGGAACAAGCAATGGCCAAAACATGCCTCATATTATAGAAAGAAAAGAAGGAAAAAAAAAAAATTAAATACAAAACCTCAGTGCAGTAAAAACAGTAGCATAAATTACTGATAACTTGTGCTTTGGAAAATAAAACAAGTGCTAGACAGTAAAAATATAACTGTGAAGGAACAGCAACATATAAAGAGGAAAAAAACCAGCAACAGAACTGAGACATATGTACACTGAAGTAGAATTTGGGAAGACCACAGAACTGCCAAGATATAATAGTGAAATCCACAAAAAACACAGACACAGAAAAGCATGGTTTTGGCTCTATGGAGAGCCAGGAAGTTTGCAAACCTTTGGATTAAGCTCCAGAATGTATCTCCTATAAATATATAAATGAACTTCCCTAAATGAACGTAAGGATGCCAGGAAACTTCTAGCTGAGCCAAATGTGTAAATTGTTAAAGATTCCCCTGGTCTGAAAGAATTCTAAAATAATTATGATATTTATTATTATTTCTCCCCTTTTCTTAGAGCATTCTGTATGAGCAGTTTTGTTAAAAACCAACAGAAATGGTTTAGAGATGTTTGAATTTCCTTATGCCTCCAGCTTACTGCCTGGAGCCACGAAGGCTTGTACGGGGCAGAAGGACATACTTCAGCTCCTCCAGACTACTACGTCATGATAGATGCTGAAGCGGGTAGGACATCACTCCTACCAGAACAGAAGCGAGTCCTCCAAAACCTATGCTACAGGGAGCTGAAGAGGGAAACCAGAACTGATCAGTAGAAAACATGACAGTAAAACCCCTTAGGTCAATTTATGGGCACCAAAATTCCCCCAAACACCCAGAAAATGACATTAAAAGAAAACTGCATACCTCTAGCACATTGAGAATATATTTACTGACTAATTAATGCTGCTGCGTTTGCAATTAAAAAAAGACTTCTTCAAAGTTTCTTTAAAGATTACACAGTATCTATTAAGATCTGTGGCACAGAAAGAAAAAAAAAGTCTGAATCTGAATATTCCTAAAATTAAAATTCTTACGAGGAAAAAAAAGCCTGTACTTTTATAATAAATACCTGCAAATGAGGAAGCAATGAAGAGAAATGATGCTTGGGCAGAGGAAGCACACAGAAGGCTGCTTCTTAAACATGAAAGGAATGCTATGCAACAACACTCATCGTATATGATGCATACACATGCATACGCACCTGCAGATATACATCGATAGGTAGATACACACACACTTAGACAGTGAAGCACAAAAATACCCGTCCCTCCAGGCTGTGACTTGTCCTGAGGCAAAGAGGGGCATTCACACAGAGAACTGCCTCGCACCAATGGCTGGTGACAGAAGTGACTTATTTTGCCAAATGTTCGTGTATTAACACATGAAAAAGGAGTGACATTTTAATTCACTTCTTTTTTTTTAAACACAGAAGAACCTACTCTATGAATCCAATTTTAGAAATGCGTATTTACTTTAGTCTATTGAAAAACATTTATGCTCAGTACTGCCAGGAAAAAATTATTCTTGATATATCGCAGTCACTCGTACCAGGTAATTTCAGTTCATTTCTTGATGGAAATGGGATCTTTACCTACCCATTTCAGAAAACTGAAGGAAAAAAGAAATAAATGGAAAACGTGCCGGAAAGCTTTCTCTGGAAAATGTGTCAGAAAGATTCATGGAATAATAATGTTGTATTCCGTTATTTTAAAAAGGAAATCCAAAAGGTCTAAAGAAGCTTATGAACCTAATTACAGATTAAAGAATTCAATGGATTTGCCTGAAAATTACATGCTGGAGACAGGAAACATAATTTGGCACAGAGCAAGGCAATCCCCAAACCGTTTTGTGATTCACTGTGCATTGCTGCCTCCTTCGATGAGCATACCCTACACCGCGGGAAAAGGTCAGCCTCTTATGGGGCATACCAGAACACGTGTTCCTTCGGTTTCTGAAGTCAAGGAAGAGGCCAAAAGTAAAAAAGGCAGTTTATTTACCAGCTCCGTGGTGGAATGCAGCAGGCGAGCGCAGAGAAGTGACTCGGCAGGGCAGGCTGCTGGCCGGCACCCGGGTCCCCCACGGCACGCTTCCCCCCCAAAAAGGCCAGCTAGACAAGGCTGGCAACCCGCCGAAGAAAGAAACCACCTCTCACCTTGCATATTGAAACACACAGAGCATGACCGAAAGCTTAGCTTTAAGTATATTAAGCTGACTTTGGGGAAAATTAACCATCACACTTAGACCAAGTAAAATTTCAAAACTTTTAAAAAATTAGGGAAAAAAAATCAAAGTTCTTCAACTTCTATGCAGATTTGCATGTTTATCTCAGGAATTATTTCAAAAACATATATCCCTTACTAGATTATTACAAGATATTATTACAAGATCTCAACTGCTCGCAGTCTCAAATATTGTTTGTAAAGTGAAGCATAAATTTTCCTCATCTTTCTGTTTTGCAAGAAATTTCAGAGAGTTTTGCCTAGCCTTAAAAAATAATCCCACTGGGGATATTACAAACCTAAAGTGTTTAAACCCTGGAAAAACAATAGTGTAAGAACATAATTTAAAAAAAAAAACAAAACAAAACCCCAAATCCCTGAAATGCAAATGCTTACAAGTGTTGCTCATAACAATTAAGCAACATGCATATAAACACTAAACATTACTGCTTCACAAGACACACAAGCTTCAAAAAAACCCCTCACTACACATACAAAACCTGACTTAAAGCCTAGTGGCTGTAAATCAGCTTTTCCATTTCCCAACTCCTATTTACAACAGAATCACCTTAGCAATGCATCTTCTGTATTCACCTTTGCAAACTTCAGGATGTATTTTTATACTCTGTGTGTCACCCACGTATCCAAGCTCCTACTTTCCAAGTGAATCATTTCACTCCTACTTCGAGTTATTCAGAAAAACAAATGCCTATCAGTTACAATATGTCATTAATATAATGGGGAGGATACAAACTGGTGACAGCAGTCCAAAAACGGGGGTTTTGCAGATGTATATTTATAATGCCTATACTGCAAGCTGCTTTCAGCTTCTGACTAAGGTGCTCTCCAGTGCCACCCTCAAAGGCATAACACTGTCCTTTCTCAATATAGGGGATCACATCAAGACAGGATTAATTGCAGCTCACGTTAGCCATCTAAAAGCAAGGTGCTATCTTTGAGCTAATCGTCTGGATTCTGCATGTCCATAAAGACAAATCCAGAGGCGATTCACCTCACCTTCCTTAGGACACTTACCTAGCACAGCCAAACAGTCTTCCCTCTTGTCTACAGAGGTTTAACTACAGAGCAGACGCTTAACTTTTCTACGGCTGAAGTTAAACAACAGGAAACTACCTATAGTCCCTACTATTGGCTGCCTGATGCATCACCTTGAACCTAGTTATAACTATCATAACAGTTCAAAAAACCAGAACATAGACACGAGGAAATGAGTTGCCTGTAAACGTGACATTTCCAAACACGGACAATAAATGCAGAAGCCCTGTCATTTGGAGTCTAACGTATTTCTTCACTACTCTCGTTACCTTATTCAACCACAGGAATTTTACTATTTATATAAATAATAATTACATATATTTAAAAAACCCGCAACACTTAAGTTAAAAGTGTGTGCATGTTGAGTGGGTTCATTTTCTTTCTGAAAAGTACACGTATCTCTAGTCAAGCTGACTTTGGGAAAAGTTACCAGATACCAGGATCAGTCACTGAGAAAAAAAAAAATCCATTGCCAGCACATGTGAGCAGCTTTTTCAAAGCCAACAAAACAAAGGCATGCTTTAAATAGCACTTGGATTTCACTGAAAAACACTGATATATAATGGATAACAATGATAACGGGTAACGCGATGCAAAGGAGCGACATCATCTCAGCCTCTGCCCTCCGATGGCTCCAGTTCTCTGCAGCCCCACTAGAAAATGCACGAGCAGAGTCATCGTGCACAGCGGAGGTGCACCCAGAGACAAGGCGTCCGGGACTGCCCCTCACCATGTCCCAGGGAGCGGGGCTGGGACACTGCCCTGCTCCAGCAGCAGCAGCCGCCGCCTGCTCCTTCTGCACCCTCCTCGCCTTCCCTCTCTGCCACGCTGGGTGGATGGATGTCCCAGGAATCCTCCGGCTTGATCGCCGCGGCTTAAGAGACAGGTATAAAACAAGAAATGCCAGAACACAGCTTTTGTTTATCAATTTATAATAAAGTAAACATCTACATTTTAAAAATGCTAATTGTATTCAGCCATGAATCTTTAAATTCCTAGATGGGAGGAGAGAAAGAATAACACTGTGCCTGAACACGAAACCAAGTTCACTACGTAGCATCTTTCCTGGATCTTTCACTACAGCACCTACTCAAATGTCTATCTCCACAAAATGCCAACTGAAGCAAAGCACGTAAAGGTGTATCATCGTACATCCACATTCCTGTGGCTTTTTGGTTTTTACCTTTTTACGCAGAATTTCTAAGTCACAGTCTAAGTGAGACTATACAGCTGACAAGTTTAATAATTTAACCTTGGAATCTACTACACTACAAAACCTTCTCTTAGCAAGTTTTACAACAGGTTATTTATCAGAAACTAAGGAGACATCAGTCAGGAAATGCCTAAACAAAATTAAATGGGCTATTTTAGAGAACATTTGTGTCAATTAATGTAATCACTCTATTTATTTCATTGTAAGGAGCTGTTTCTCTCTTAGAGATGCGTATCTATACACGAGGCGAGAGAGCATGAATGTGTGCACACCGGGCATGCTGCCATGAGTTAATTAGGAATGGTTGCTGACATACTTTTATGCAAGACTTTCACCACAACTGCAACAACGATACGGTAAGAGAAAATACATTTTTAATCTCCAAATTTTACGTTTTATATGCCAAGTTATTAATATTTTAAGAAAAAAATATGAAATGTTTTGTGAGTTTTCAAAGATTTGTTAAGAATACAATTGGCTCAAATTACTTCATGCTTTCTAAAGGTATACTTCTCTTTTAGAAACAACATACTGGAACATTTGTAATGGAAAAAAGCCTGTGTTTAAAATCAAGATGTTAAAATTATTCTCAGCAATCAAAAAAAAATGTTCTAGACTGCTAAAATTTTTAAGTTTTGCTTTTGAAGTTTCATTATGAATACCTGAAGATACAGAAAGTTCAAGATTCAGCAGCTTCTCTAGGGAAGTTCAAAACAGCATATGTCACTGCTATATCTAATTTAACATGAGTCTTACCTACTGTCCAGGCTGAACGCATGTTTCGATTGCTGCTCCTTACCCCTCCTTGGGGGAGAGCAACCTATGGATAAAATCCAGTGTGTGAGCCAAAAGCGATGCAGCCCTATTACATCAAAACCTGGCACACCGAAGTGCAACACTTCCAGTGGAATTAAAGGATATGATAAATCAGATTATTCTTATCTCTTTCAAACACCACCCAACTTTTCATGCTGATTTATTTTCTCACATAAAACCACCTTGAACCAACTGTCAGTTCTGGGTTTGATTTGGTTTTGTTTGTTTTTTTGTTTGGGCTTTTTGTTGTTTTTTTTTCTTTAAAAAAAAAACCAAGAAAAGTCTTATCTGAGCACAGAAAGGCTGCACCTGGTTTCGCACACCTACATACCCCACGTGTGTTTGGATATTACAGAAAAAGGCGCTGATGTTTACGGAAGGTGTGTCTTGGTCCGATTAGCAAAGCAGATAGCAGCAAGGTGCTGATAACTGCCAGAATGGCCAAATTATTCGGGGCAAGGCTGGAACACGTAAGCAGCACAAATTAAAGTGATGCTGGCCCACACTTCCCCACCATCCGCTCCCAGCCCAGCAGCCCGGGTAAACGCTCCCCAAACCTCATTAGAAAAGAGTCCCCCAGTTCAGTCTACAACACTGTGATATGATCAAGTCTCTGAAAACAGTGGCTAGCTAGATTCTGAAATGGTTTTCCAGATTATTTGATGTTTTAAAGAATGATTCTCCCAGTGGCAATAAGGTTTCGACAAGACAGACGGCAAACCACTGCTTTGAGATTTCAGGTAATAAAGGGCCGCGATGGCTAGCATAAAAACATTGTGAGAAGCAAAGAAGAAAGCTGTGAAGTCTGATATAGAAGAAAATATTTGCAAAGAAGTTTGGGGGAGAAAAGAAAAGCAAGTCTGTTTAAGGCAGATTAAAAATACGTTAAGACAAAAATTGTCTAGAACGCCCATTTATGAGGGCGGACTAAATCTATATCCTAAAATCCACAAACTTAAGAAATCCATAGATCCTCCTAATTCCAAATTGTTAGAAAAAGGCAACAGAAGTTCCTATCTAGCCCTATCTAGATTCTGGATGTGCAGATGAGAAGGCATTTCTGCATGTGTCCATGAGGAAAAAAACAATTTTATTTTACTGATTTGAAACAGTGGTTTCATTTTGCTCAAATGGTTACCTGTGTTTGCAATTTTCTTCCAAGGTAGTGAGACACACTTTACACTTGCACAGAGCCATACAGTTTCCTACACCTACATTCAGAAACTTACTTTGATGCGAGTGATTTGATTCAGGACAAGGAAAACATTTTGCAAAGAAAGACAAAAAATGAAAGAAGTTATCGTAACCATCGCTAATAGTAGGGTGTGGATGCACCCGGTCCTTACAGTCACGTACAGTAAAAGCACTGTTTGAATTTAAAAAAAATTTAAAAAAATCATAATTTGTGGTTACTATCACTGATCTGGGAACTTTGTTAGGTTAAAAATGAAATCAACAGAAACCAAACACTCATCTAGACATCAGAGGAAGCTGAGGATCTCTACTAGAAGCTGTAAAGAAAAACGGTCAAAAAATAATCATGTGAAAACGTCTGCAGTTGACTTATTAAATGAGATCATAATGACAAAGAAAACTGATGCATTTTTATAGATGATAGGAAACAAAAAATAGTAAAATATCAAAACGCTTGTGCAAGCATTGGTATATTCTGTATGGCTATAAAATGCAAGCCTACTTATTTAAAAAAAGAATACCAATGCTGCAAATTTATTACTCCCCCAATTAACTGTAAGGGGAGGAATGAGATGTCCCAGAGACACACTGCTTTGCAGGTCTAAAGCCTGTTTATAAACGCAGGAAATCCTGCCAACTAACAATAAAGTAAAGCCTAAAAGGTATTAAGATTAACGTAGTTACCAGTAACCAATTATCCATTCCAGAAGAGCTCAGAAAACAAACAAAACAAAAAAACCCAACCCCAAACCAGTGACCACAGCGTTACGAAACTACTACAGCAAATACGTGTTTTATGCAAAGCATTTGCTCCTAAGCAGAAAAGCATTGTGTCTTCTGAACTCTGATCGGATGTAAAGCACGGGAACACCTACGGCAAAGCAAGTCCCGGGCGCGGAGCGCGCAACCAGCTGCACGCATGGAGGAAAGGGACGCGCCAGCGTGGTCAAGCTGCTGCAGATAAGCTCTTCTGGGAGTTCGCTTTTACCACACGTGCTGCAAAAAAGGTCACTGCAGTTATTTCACCTTTAGGTAACGGACAAAAGAGAAGTTTCTGGGTGAAGTCAGGCAGTCGCGGTGGGATGGGGAGGAAATACCCGGCTGCTGCGCCATTTCCTGGAACAGGGTCAGGTTAAAACTCCTGGCAGGAGCAACGTGCCCATCAAAATTGGATGCTGCGATTTTTGGAGTAGAAGAAGGACCAAAACCTAATCTCGAGGATTATGCTGGGAATTTGCTAGCGAGTTACTACCAGGTGAGCAGCCTACTTAATTTGGTATTTACAAGCCAGTAAACAAAACATGGTAGCAAGCGAGGTTGTAAGAGAATCACATACAAATCTGGGAACAGATGGAAAAAGCAGTTTTGAAAGGCAGAAAAATCTCAGTCCAAGATTGTTACTCTAAACTCAAACATCCCAAAAAATAAATAATACTATAGGCATAAATGATGGAGACAGGGGAAATTGAGAATTTGTGTATATCTATCAACCTATATATACACAGACACTTAAATATATATATACAGCTACTATATATATATATATACACACAGCTACTTAAATATATCCATTAAAACATACCTATATATAAAACATATATAAACAAACCCTCTCTCCAAAACACAGAAAATTATCTAGAACTGAAGAACAAATATCTAAAACTTCTTTTATAGCTGCTAATTATTATGCAGACCACATTCAAACTTTGCTGGGCTTTTGTGGCTACTCAAAATCATTTCCCAGGTAAGGAAGACAGGAAAGACTTAACAAATCCATTTGCTTGTGAGGACAAGTGAGACGCCCAAGAGCTGATTCAGGCTTCTACCATCAAAGAGACAACATAAAATGCTGAGTTGGCACAAAAATGCCTATCCCTGCCTTGTTCTTTTTATAACAAGAGTCGGCCAGAAGAAGGCTGGTATGATTTTACAGAAAACACCCCTGAAATAAATATGCAATACACTCCTACTGTCAGAAATGGCGGGGGGGGGGGGGGGGGGAAGGTAGAATGCCTTAAAATCAGGAACAATGCTTGAGAACAGTCCTTAATCTAAAAGAACCCAAGCAGAAAAACTAGAAATGTACTTCTTACAGACCGTAATAAACTCTAAAAGGCTGTTTAAGAGACCCAACCAGTTGCCTGCCTGATCCTGCAGTCCCGTAAAGCAAGCACGCGACGGGACGCGGCCATGCCGCTGTGCAGGGGGAAGGCAGAGCAGCAGCGGCCAAACGCTCGGCCCAGAGCCCGCTGCGCTGCACTTACAGGGCATCAGCCCCAACACGGCCCTCAGCAGGTCAATGTCTGACGCAGGACGCTTGCTTGTCTTAAACCTGCTGTAACGGTTGCTTCCTGTAGGCGCGTGAACTCAAGAAACGAAGGACGGACATTGGGAAGACAACCTGGGCCATCTAGACAAATTTTTTGGGAAAAAAATTTTACTGAGGCAGTGGTGTAGCCTTGAAAGAGGGGCCCAGAGAAGCTGTTGAATCTCCATCCTTGGAGGCTTTCCAAATTTGACAGGACAAGGATGGCCTTTAGCAACACGCGCCAACTCTGAAGTTGCCCTGCTTCAAGCAGGGGGTTGGACTAGAGACCCCAGAGGTTCCCTCCAACCTCCGTCATTCTCTGACCCTATGGCATATTTCACTTCTAGCCCTTGCGTACCACCATTTAGTAATTTCCTTACATTCGTATGCATAAGATTCTACCAAAAGAACACTTTTTATAGTCTTATATATATATAATTTGTCTATACATCTGTTTAGGTATATTTATGTATACATTTATGTATACATACAGGTACATATACATACATACACCCCATTCTAGCCACCAGTAAAACTAAAGAGTTTCTGTGTGATGAAACACAGCGTTATCAACTGCTGACCACGAGCGCAGACAGTTAAAGGAGGCAGGAACTGTCTAAAGGAAACGACAGAAGTTGTCGAGTTCTCCAAGTCTGTGTTTCAATAGAAACAGCATCAGTTCTCAGAAAAAACAGGTTACAGTGGTCTGTGAGAACAAGAATGAATAAAGATCTTCCGAATATTTAAATCGGCAGGAATATATTAGTAGAAGAACCACCTAAAGTTGAAGTAACTTTGTCATAAAGTAAACAACATCTGTATAGGATTCATAGTCAAATATTATCAAACGATACATTATTTCAGGGAGTAATCTCAGTCAAACTATTCTCCTTCTCTTCCTGCACAGCATTACCAGACATAGGTATTAGCAAGTAACTATTGCCACATTTCTGGTCTGATAGCAGGTCTAGGATGTACAACAGGTAGCAGTGGGAAAAGTTTTGTCATCGGTTTCTGATAAAGCAAGAGCTTGAATACATAATTTTGCAGACCAGGTTTAAAGGCTTACTGGTTCAGATATTCTCAATCTTATTAGCAAAATCCTAGTTTTCACTAGATTCACATGTTTGTGATTTTCACAAATTCACACGGAAAGAGCAGGTTCACTGCTGAGTAGGGGAGGACATTAAGATTAAAAGGAGAAGATGGGTATCCAGGTGGTGGGGATGTTGCCTGTCTTTATTTCCCTTTCTTTCATGCTCCCTTTTTCCTGGGTTCTAAAGTTTCCAGACTTACTTCCACACACGTAAGAATATGCTGAAAACAAGCCAAAAGTCCATAGCCCGGAATAAAGTCTCCAAGCATAATATCTACTAATAACTCATGAATACTTGATTTGGATTTTCTAGTACATGGACTTCCCTATGCTTCACAGTAAACGGATTTTTGGAACAAGGAGGTAACAGAATTTGTTATATCCACTTCATGCATCGACCTAGTATCACAGCAGGTCAGCAAGAGGCACCCTCTCAGCAGCCTCTGTTTTTCAGGCTGAAGAGCTGTAAATTAGTCACTCCTTTATGGAAGCCACGCTGTAAGTTGAACAGCATTGGATCCAACACAGATTTCTGTGGGACTTTTCATAGAATCAGAGAATGGTTTGGGTTGGAAGGGACCTTAAAGATCATCTAGTTCCAACCCCCCTGCCATGGGCAGGGACACCCTCCACTAGACCAGGTTGCCCCAAGCCTCATCCAATCTGGTCTTAAACACTTCCAGGGATGGGGCCTCCACAACCTCTCTGGGCAACCTGTTCCAGTGACCCTCCACTATTTTAAAAAAAAAAAAAAAAAGAAAAAAGAAAGGAAAAAAAAAAAGAAAAAAAAGAAAGCAAACAAGTGTTTCCCAGCTTTTATCCAGTCATTTATAAACGTAGGAATTTCCACCTTCATAGCTGTTTAAGGAACTCATCAAAAGCCTCTCGAAATAACAACACACTTCCTTATCTATAGAATTATGACCTTCAAAGAACTCCAACAGGTTTGTGAGACACATCATCCTTGACAAAACCCAAGCTGACTCTTTCTCAATAGACCACACCTACCTATCTGCTACTAATTGTTCTCCTTACCACAGTTTGTAAATAATATGCCTGGAAAAGATCCAAGGCTTGCCAGCACACAGTTCTCTGGTTCTCCTCCAGTACTCCTCTAAAAAAAAAAAAAAAAAAAAAGGTGTGTTTGTCACCTTCTGGTCTTCAAGCACCAAAATTGTTTCATTGATCACATCTGAAAATTTAGCCTTTGCATCATTTTTGTGGATGGCTGAAGTCTACTGTTACTACTTATTTCCTACTATTGTAGCCTCACCCATCACCCAAATGTTCATTAAAGATCATGAATGATCAAGCATTACCAACCTTAAAATAATAATAATTTAAAAAAAATCATATTTTTTTCCTAGACTTGACATTTCAACCTGTATAACCTCTAATCTTATACTGAAGTGCAATGAATTTTCTGTCACTGGAGGCTTGGTGATACCTTTTTCAATACTTTTTTTTTTTTTAAAACTTCAATCTCCTATATGGTCTTCCTTCTTAAGAGATGTAGTTAACAACTTTATTTCAAAATTGTCTTTGGGGAGGATTGGCGGGGGGGGTTTGGTTGGTTGGTTGGGTTTTTTTTACATTTGCTGTGTGAGTTGGATAAATGTTCTGTGATGTTTCTGCCATAATTTAGATTTAACTGCGTGGAAAGGCATGAAGCACATGCCAGCAGATACTACAGCAGTACAATAGAGCCCCAGCCTCAGAAGGCAATTATCTCTGATATTACGTTACTGATGCTTTGCAATCCTTTTGGTTTGGATACATTTTATCATTTTGACATCCAAATAAAAAATGGTATCATATCAAAATCCATCTGCCTGCTTATATTATTTATGTTCCAAGAATCTCTCCCCCTCCCCCCCATAATGTCCCCTGCTCAACAACTGTGATCTCCCATTTCCTCCAACATCCTGTCTGGGAGAAATGGCAGGAGTCCAAAATAATTCATTGAAATGATTTAAATTCTTCCTGTAGAAATGCTACTAAAACGGTCTTTTTTAGCCTATGGTCTACAGACTGCTTCTAAGGGAAGAATAAAAGATAACTAAGAAAAACAAGTGTACCGTCAGGATAAAAAGACCTTGCACTTGCATTGCAGTTTTTTTAAGAGCTATCATAGGATTCACGTTTTAGATTCAGACCTTAAAACTAGAGTTGGGTGAACTACCAGACAGGACACATCAACGTGAAGCGAACGCATGGTAGAGACAGAACTCTGCTTTTTCCACAGCTCTTTGCTACCATACCATACAAACCTGTTGCAATGAAATAAACTGGCTGAAGCCAAGCCCAGGTGAAAGAGAGGAGAGCACTCTGCAGCCATGGCTCTGTCCTGACCCCTTTGGCTGAAGGCACACACCCGTGACGGGTCAGCCCATTCCTCTCACCAGCTCATTCGTGGGACAGCCCGCGCTGGGGTGAAACACTCGGCTACGCTCAGGATTTGCGTTAGGCCAGAACTGAGCGTACAGTGGGACCCACTGCGCGGCACCGACTTCACGACCACGCTGAACTGTTGCCTGCAAACTAGAATCATCTCCTCAAACAGTATCTAATCCTTAGTTTACAATTGGCATTAGTGTCACAGTTGCAAGTGTAATTTGTAAATGTAAATTATCCCATCGACTAAGTATCCAGAAACAAGCAAAATCCCAGTTTACAAGAACATTATGCATCTCTGTGAGCGTTTCTACATTCGCTCCTGGTAAATTTGATGATAACACAGCCTGCTTTAGACTGTGTGGCACGAGACACGTGAATACAACGCAAAGCTGAGGTCTGGGAAGCACAACATTTGTAAAGCTGGGAGTGACTGGAAAGGTACGCTGCTGCCTACGGTGACCTACCCAGGGGACCGCAGCAGGAGAACCGCGGCAGCATGCCACTGCTTCAGGGCTCAAACCGCACTGCCAGGGCTACCAGAGGAAAACAACCTCTCCCGAGTTGCACACGCACCAACATGCTACTTGTTCTGCCTTGCGGAGGACGCGGAGCCAGGCAAAATCATCGACGGTTTTAACTTCGTGAGCAAGCGCAGTGAATTGAAAGCGTTTGGGAGGGAAAGAAAGTTTTAAAAGCCTGAACGTTTCGGAGTGAGCTGCGGCTGAGACACGATTATCCCGCGCTGACGGCTGCCACCTAACATTCCTCTGCTTGGAAGAGCCGCACCAGGGGCAGCCCCGGCTCCTGGGCCCCGTCCCCACCTGCCCTCGGGGTCACTCGGAGCCCGGGGGCGGCAGGTGGAGCGGCGGGTACTCACAGCGGGTGCCAGCGCTCGGGCAGGCGGCGGTGCAGCGAGATGCGGTCGCTCAGGTAGATGTTGATCTGGTGCCGGCGGATGCTCTCCTCCTGGCGGCGTTTCTCGGCCGGGCTCAGCTCCAGTCGCACCGCCCGGCCCAGCTCGCCCAGCGCCCCCGGGTCCAGGGGCGGTTTCGCGTACACTGGCTTCCGCAGCAGCTCGACGTCGGCGGGCGGCGGCGGCGGGGCGCGACGGGCGGCGTGGCGGGGCGGCGGGCCGTGCCGCCAGGCGAGGAAGCAGACGGCGGCCAGCAGCCCCAGGGCCAGCAGCGTGCCCCCGCCCCGGCATCCCCGGCCCCGCTTGCCCCAGCACATCCCGCGGCCGAGGCGGCCGGCCATGGCGAGCAGGCGGCGGGCCGCTGGCAGCCTCTCCCGGACGCGGACACGGGAGCTCCTCCGCCCCGGGAGGACTCGGGGAAGTTCTCACGGACCTACCCACTCCGCACCACCCGCCCGCCGCCAGGAAACCCGCCCGGCTCCTCCGCCAGCGGCTCCTCCCTCCTCCCCGCCCCGCCGCCGGCCAGCCCGGAGGGGCGCGGCGCGGAAGAGCCGCTCACGGGAGCTGCTGCGGGGCGGGAAGAGGCTCCTGCCGGCGCCCCCGGGCGGGGAAACCGCCACACGTGTCAGCGAGGGGGCCTGCGCCCCTCCCGCTCCCCAGCCGGCTCGCCGGGAGCCATGCTCCTCGGTTTCATGGTGGTCGGCAAGGCTGCTCGGCCCTGAGGGCCCCAGCACCCCAGGGGAGGCACACGCCTCCGGCTTGCTCCGGGCTCTCGCTGTGGACACAACCGGTGGAGTCAGTAATGGTCCCGACCCAGCCCCGGGCGTTTGTCCCGCAGCTCCCGGGGCAGCAAGGGAGTGGAGTGGGGCCGGCCCAGTGCTGCTGGGTCATGCACCGGTGGGATATGGGGAGGAGGGAGGAAGGCATGTCACCCTTCAAGGAAGAGGTGATCCCATCACCCTGAAGCTTGAGGGACCTTCCTGAACCCTGGTAGCAGCTGTGTGGCAGGCGCACCACGGATACTCCCAGCAAGGGAAAGTTTGGCAGGCACAGGGCTGACATGGCCACTGTAAGCTGCGTTTGGCCCCAGGGCTTGACAGAGGTAGCCAGGGCTCCAGGAGGACAGCCACGAAGGGACTAGGAAGAGCTTTGGGGCTCAAGGAACAAGTCAGTAGGAAACCAGGCATCGTCCATCCTGCTGCCTCTAGAATAGCATGTGCTTTAGAAGTAAACAGAACATGGGCCAAGATGCCATTGGAGTTAATGACAAACCCTTTCACTGAAGAAAGCAGCGTTCTTCGTTGAGAAAAAGTCCACCAATGTGGCCTCATAGCAATCCAAAAGACAAGTGAAAATCCCAAATTTATTATCCAGCTAATGGTCAGTCCATTTCATGGCTTGATTGAATTATAGGGGAAAAAAGCAACCTGGCATTTAGTCAAAACTTTCCAATTTGTTTCATACTCAGCAACACATCCATGTTGCTTTTTCCCTTCGCCCCCTAACAGGATGCAGCCCCGCCTCATCTAAAGTTATGATCCTGAGGCCATGAAATCACATGAGCATTTGTGGGTTTGCTTTTGAAAAAAACGTAAGAGTAACATAACTGATACTGGTTATCTCTCAAGTGCACCAGGGAGCTGAAAATGAGGTTTTGAGGTGTCAGTTGCTCTGTGCATTTTACAAAGAGACTGTTCACTGTGCTATCCTCTGCTGTTGGGAGGCCTGTCAGGATCAACCCAGCAGAGGACTCTGGTCATCCCCATGGAGGGACTTCAGGCTGGTAAGCAGTATTGGGCGGTGCTCACCAGCGTTGCTGAGCGGTGCATGAAAACACCTCCGACACTAAGGAAGGGGAAAAACCTCGTCACTACCAGACAGGGTCACAGCACACAGCTATGAGCTCTTTCTGATTTTAGATGCTAATAAACACTGTATGTGGCAACAAACACAGAGGCCGTCAACTGCTGTGGAGGCCTCGCTCTGGACAGAAGGATGCTGAATAATGAGCTGTCCTGATGCTGGCACACTGGCATAAATCAAGTAGTGTAGGTGGATTTGCAGATGAGTGTGTGTGTGTGTTTAGATATAATTTCATTATTTCTTATTGAGCTATGCAGTTATCTATCAATCACAGATAATTACATATGCATAAAATCTAGTTTCAAAGCATATGTACAAGCTGGAATAACAAGTATAATAGTGGTTAAGTATGTGTGTAAATATGGTGTGTAGACAACTATTAAATGCCACTATGCCAGACATAAGAATATACATTGTATATAAAGGAAGCTGTGTCTAGCAAGCTTGGGGTGTGAAGAGTTAGGTGGCACTAGTAATTGCATGCCCAGTGATTGCGTTGTCTCCTTGCTCACCATCTTTCCTGAAAAAAAGAAGCCCAGCTGATGTCATTGGTATTGAGTTCATAGCAGGGGTTCGTGGAGGGGCAACATTTCTGAAATGTGCTGCTGGTTTAGATCTGGTTGTCTGGAACAAATAGTCTTGGGTTTTTCCCTTCGTGTAAGGTTGCAAATTACTTAGAAGAGGGTAACAGAAATGTTAAGCATGGGGAGCCCAACAAGGACTTCCTGGAATGAGTTAATGGAGAAGGAGATCCTCCTGGACTGCCAAAAGAAATTATTGAGGGAGACTGGGAAGATGTGAAGAGCAAAATGTAGGACTGTTAACTAAGAACAATGAGAAAGAAAATAGTAGAGTTCTGCTGTAAGGGTTCTTAAGGATTAGAAGAATAAGTATTTAAGTATTTTAAGTATTAGAGGAATATGGCAAAAACACAAGAATATGATCACATGACTAAAGTTTTGAGATTAAAAAAACGGGAAACTGAGAGCAGAGTGTGATGGGACTGCAGGAGGCATGCTGCAATCAGTGGCAGACAGGGTAAGAACAGACAAGACTGCTGAGGAAGATAACCATGATAGCTACCTCAGATTTTAAAAAGGAAGAAAGGGCTTGGAGAAGAGGTAGGAGAGCATCAGGTTTCTTCCACAGAAGCAGGAAAGGTTGCAGCTGGTGGGAAATAAGGGAAGCATGCTGCCCTGCCGCCGAGGCAGCTCTCAGTAGTAATAGTGCCCTTAGAGCAAAGTAGCTGGGGAGGTTTTCTGTGATCATTATTGCAGTGAGGATTGAAAGTAATACTAGTCAATGGTGGTTCCCCTGGGGATGATGTCTAAGCACATAAATCTAAGGAAATTCAGCAAGGGAAAGTATAATAATGGTGTTAATGCAAAAATCATGAAGAATAAATCAGTTGCATTGACAAATAAGTTTGGACAAGATGTAAAGAATGTGAAGTCAAAGACACTTTTTCTTATACCTTTTAAAAAGTTTGTGGAGTTTAATTAAGATGGGAAAACTGAAATTTCTGAGCTGAAATACTTAAAGACTTCTGCTCTAAATGTGAAAATAACCCCTAGAGAAAAAAATCTGCAATTAATAAGGCAAATGAGTTTCCTTCTATCCATAAAGCTTGTAGCACTGTTTTAATGGAAAAGTTCTTTTTAAGCAATTCTATTGGGTTTTTTCAGGTCTAGTAACAATAGACATTAAAACAAATGGTTTTGAGATTTTTTTTTTTTTAAAGATTAGTAAGAATGTTTAATGAGCTATAAATTCAGTTGCTTTGGGATTTTCAGTCAGAAATAAAAATATGTAGAGTAACCGGCCAAGTCATATAAAACCTATAGTTACTTATCTAGGAAGATCTCTTGTGCCCTAAGTTGTCAAAATTAAACCAGAAGATCCATGGACTAATTAATATATTTGAAGAGTTTATTTTAAAAAAGTGGAATTGTATTTTTTCACCAAAACAAGAGAAGAAATAAAATATTAACTAAACCTTTCAAAATGCACTAAGAAGACTAAACACAACAATATATAATTGTCCATAAGGACTTACATTATAGTGAGTCTAATAGCTGAAATTAAGAGTATATCTGTTGCTCACTGAAATATCCATTTGAATTGCAGGCAATATTTAGTTTACCTAAAATACATGAGCTTATTGAAGGAATTGGTCTACAGACAAAGAAAACTTAAAGTGGTAAGTTAAGATGAACTATTTTACACTTCTATTATTATTATTAAAAGTTATTCTTTTTTTTGTAGTGATGACATACATTACAGAAAAAAATAGAAGTATTAAATTTTGCAAAAGCTTTAAAATTTACCTAATCCAACGTTTTTTTGTTTGGGTTTTTTTTTTTTTGGTAGATCTGAACTTTCAGTCAAAATGAAGCAAAATTCTAAAATGGAAACGGGGTTTGGAGAAGTATCAGCTGATACAGACTGCATTTTTAATAAACCCAAAGTTCAAACAGCTTCCTAAATTCATATTTGCAGGGGAAAAGAAAGTACTGAATACTGTGTTCCAGAATAATGTTCCTAGTTTTAGTAACAGCCAACGCTTAGGTATTCTAAAAAAAAAGGAAAAGAAAAATTATCAGAGGAACATGGTCCTCTGCAAATACATTGGAGATAGATAGGAAATTTGTTCAAGGAGAAAAAGATTCACCCAAGTTATAAAACATACCCTCTGGAGATAGCTTTGGACCTATGGGTCATTGCTCACCACTGCTTTAACTGGGCATAAAATAGCATTGCCCTGCAAAGAAACAGCCCCCCACCCCAAGTCCCACCTTGGCTGCTCTTTCTCTCCTTTGTCAGCACAAGCGTACCCGTATTTATTTTTTTTAAATATTATTATTCAGCCTATTGTCCTACCAGTGCCAAGGATTTTTTTTTTTATTAATGTGTTTGTGTTGAAAGTGTCTTTATTTGAGACAGCTGCGTAGAATGGGCTGTGCCACGCTTTCCCAGCTGCAGGTCTGCGCTGAAGGGTGGGTGTTGAGGTCCTCGGTGCTTCAGCGGGGACCCTGTTTTATAGGGTAGGCTTTGGGTCAAGGGTGAAGCTGGGCGCACAGCGCAGAGGCAGAGCATAGCAGGAATTTAGATGAGAGGAAGAACAGTGGGTACAGAAGGCTAAAAATAAAATAGATTAGAAACACAGACTTTATGAGTGAGATAGAAACTGTCAGCTTTTCAAGGATCTTCTCTCAGACTGATGAACGCTGTGTAATTCTCATACTGATATGCCAATAAAACCAGACTGCATTCAGTGGACGCTACTTGGGCAAGACCTAACCTGTACTGGTTTGCAGATGTCTGTAATGCATGTATGTGCACAGGCTCATATATATGTCTACATATGTATACGTATACATGTACAAAATTTCTTGTTCAAGAGGTGTCGTGGTTTTACCCAGCAGGCAGCTAAAACAACCACACAGCCGTTCGCTCACTCCCCACCCCGCAACAGGATGGGGGAGAGAATCAGGAAAAAACAGTAAAAGTCATGAGTTAAGATAAAAACAGTTTAACAGGACAGGAAAGGAAGATGATGATGATGATAATAATAAACAACAACAACAACAAAAAAATATCATACAGAACAAGTGATGCACAGCACAATTGCTCTCCAACCACTGACCAATGCCCAGCTGTTTCCTGAGCCACAGTTGCACCTCTGGCCAGCTTCCCCTAAGTTATATAGTGAGTATGACGTCATATGGTATGGAATATCCCTTTGGCGAGTTTGGGTCAGCTGTCCTGGCTGTGTCCCCTCCCAGCTTCTTGTGCACCCTCAGCCTCCTCGTTGGCAGGCCAGTATGAGAAGCTGAAAAGTCCTTGACTGCTTGGCAACAACTGAAGTATCAGTGTGTTATCAACATTATTCTCATCCTAAATCCAGAACAGAGCACTATACCAGCTGCTAAGAAGAAAATTAACTCTATCCCTGCTGAAACCAGGACAAGAGGTCATAGGCAAGACAGGGTAGCTTAAAGGTAGTAATGATGTGCATGCCAAAGGCATCGATCGGTATATTTGCTTGCTAGATCGGTATATTTGCTTGCTATAGGTATGTATTGTTGATATAAAAATGTTCTCTTTAGCTAAACAGCAAGCATGAACCGCAGGCAGTAGAGATACCATACATAAAGCAAGCCATGGCTAGCAAGTTTAGCTGTCAAAAATTATTGGAACAAAACTGCAGTTCTGTGCAAGGAATACAGTATGACGTGATGCGTTACTGAAGGTCTGTTGAGGTCTGTTATGTTGGAAACCTGACTGATTTTTCATACGTTCTTATGCAGACACAGCGAATTGAAATACTGAGCTGCAAATATTTTTTTAAAGTTTGATCAAAATTATGGCATATTCAGAAACATATAAATGAAGTCATTTCATCACAAAGTTATAGCAGCTGGCTATAGTAGACAAAGAAGAGACCTGCTATATATAACATGATTAAAATTCTGAACCAAGAAGTCAAGGGGATATTACGTGGTGGAATTAATCTCAGCCATCCTATTCTGTAGGCACTTACCACCACTTTTTTCTAGTCATTTTTCAGGGTTATTTCTTTTTCTATGCCTGAAAGGACCAAAGTTAACATATGAGTCTAATGATACTGGAGAAACATCTGCTTTTATCTGATGGTATGTCTAATATATGTGTCTATGTATGGTTTTCATTAAGATAGAGATAAGAGTCTTCATATAAAACACATGCTAAAACTTTCAGTTTTCTTTTTCTCAAAAGTACAACTTCCTTGTGATTCACATCAGTAAGGTTTTACAGTAGAAAATAAGCCCTTTACCCCTTGAATTGCTGTGAAAATAATGCCATCATATTTGGGGATTTGAGATGCCATCATCCTTAGACCTTCATAATGAAGACTATGACTGAGTCAGCTGTCTCTAGTTTTCTGGATTTCTTTGGAACAGATTACTTGACTACTTGCATTTTTCCCTTTCTGAGATGCTTTTGGTTATGATGGTAATTTTACAGTCTTCCATATTATCTGACCCTGAATTATGTATGAGCTAGAAATTTGCTCATGTGTCAAGGTATGAGGATATGTCCAAATGTATTACAGTCTATTACTACTGTAAGAGCAACAGAATTTCTTGTCATGTTACCTGGCCGATTTGTAGTTCTACATCACTGCACATTTGCCATACTATACTTACTTTACTAGCTCCACAGGTACATTACATGCCCTAATGGTTTCCTAGGCTTTGTTTTGCAAATGATGAGTTCTGTCTCTTGCAGAACGATAGCTCTAAGTTTATCTCCTTTATGTCGCCTTGTATTATGAATAGCTTTAGTAAAGCTTACATTGGCCAATTTATTTCCCTGCTGGTGTTTTGATATCATTTGCAGAGGAGACTGCTGTTAGAAAAGTTTCACAAATGTTGGCTTCACATGTTTGCTCTTCCCTTATCTGTTCTGCTTTTTTTGGTGGGCCTGTTCTGTTCATTGCACTTCTCTCATCTCCTTTAGTCTAACATCATTTTTTCATTCACCAGGTTTTTCTCCATCATTTTAAATTATTTTAATCTTGGAGCAATCCAACATTGACCTATACAAATTAGCACATCGGTGACATGAAGGAATTTCTTGTCAAAAGCAATTTGTTTTTCACTGACTGGACAAACCAAATGCAGTTTGGACAAACCTTCCAAATGACTAATACATCATCTGCACTTGAGAATTGTGGTTTTATTTTCTCCTGTATTATCTTCCAACCTAAGCTTTCCCCATCATCTTAACTTAATGAACAGTTTGAAAGGCTTAGGTTGTTCTTTCATTGGTGAAGAAATCAAATCCTATATTTTCTGGAGAGCTTGGTACTGCATCACCATGAGAATATTCTATAGCACTTTATTTATTTCAGAAGAGATCTGATTATTTTTCCCTTGGCTCATGATATTTTGATTCTGTATCAGTGACAGAGATCACTGAGTGATCAGATCCGTATAAATGTCTAGCATGCTGACTGAAGACAGTAATGACCATCAGATGACAGCAGCAGAATTTAGCACAAATAATTTCCTCTCATTTTGTAAACCGCAACAAATATTTCCCATGGCTTACTTATGAGTTTCTTAAAACAAGAGTCACATCTTTTGCTGCTAGGTTCCTAATTACATTCATGATATCTTTGTCCTGAGTTTCAAACCATTAGTAGAATTTGATAGCGTAATCATCAGCTACATAACATAAATTTGTATGAGCAACATGCTCAGTAGCTTATCTCAAAGATATATTGGAGTGATCGTGTCACTAATTTGACTATATCCAAGCACGCACTTTGACATTGTAAGTATGACCCAGTTTTCTTGAATCATGAATAATGTATTGCATTAATCACTCTTGCCATTCCCTCCTTCCAAGCTCTGAGATCTTACACAGAGTGAATTGCACCATCCAGCTTTATTGATAATGGTGAGCTCCTCGTACTCTTGTAACATAAGAATGGTTGACTGGCCAGACCAAAAGTCTACCTATCTTGCCTCTGATGATGACCACTACATGTATCTTTATGCTTAAGGAAATTATTTAACATAAGTACATACTTTATATATTTACATATTTTACATGAATTAATACATGGTAGCTGTAATGGCGGAAGCATCACTGAATGTTTACCCTGTCTGGGAATTTGTTCTATTCTTTCTATAATAATAAATTTGCAAAGGTGTAAGTAATTTTTTTTTTTCTTTGCTGTGAACAGTACTTTCCCAGATGACTGGTTTAAGCGGCCATAAACACAGCCAGGCGTCTTTCTCCAAGTGTAACTTGTTTGGCCTTTTGCCGTGATGGTCTGGCAATCTGGATTTGCAAGTGGATCAGAGGCAGAAAGCCATGTAACTTGTAAAGATATGGATGGCACTGCCTAAAACTGGGGGATGGCTTCCTTTTAGTGGCATTTGGTGGTTTCGGTACACTCCCCGTAACGTCTCCTAGTCCTCTTGTCCCCAAACCCTCCACCACTGCGCTAAGTGCCATGTTCTGACACTGAAGTCACTGATCTTAATAAAGAACGACCTGCTTCTTGGGAAGCTTATTGGGACACAACACAATATCTTTAAGTGACTGGTCAGCTGCAGTTCGGGAGTTATTTCATCAGTGCTGTATTTTTTCCTCACTTTGTAAATCAATATAACCCAGAAAAGGTTGCACGTTATCTGGGAGGCTCAAGCTAGGGAGAAGATACTTAGAAAGGCTACAAGAAATCAGTGTTTTATGCTCAAACTCTTTAAACCGAAAGCCTAACAGATTGGTGCTATCAGGGGGCAGGAGATTTGTTTTTTGGGTAATGACTCAACTGTGAATCCTGTATTTCAGTGAGAAAAAGACTGGTTTTGAGCTAAAGGGAAAACTAAGTACGAAGGTGCAAGTAAAGGCTGAAGAATCACATAAGTGGAGTGGAGCTGACAGAGAGAGACCGCCAGGCTGTAGAAGTCTCATATTGAAGCAGGAAAAAGGGGTTGTTGTGTCGGGTGAGAGCGAATAATCTCCATCGCGAAGCCTTGCTGCCGCGACCCCGGGCAGAAAAACGCGGAGACGCTTCATTGTATGGGAGTCAGTAATGGTAGCAGGAAGGTGGCATGGAAAACGGCAGCAGCCCAGATGTGGATGACAGAAAACACCTGGGGAAGTGGGCAGGAGCCGCGGTGACCCAGCCGCTGGCTGGGGCAAGGAGAGGTGTCACCGCCGGCACTGCCAGCGAGGGTAGGGGAGGGCGGCACGGCGGGGAGAGGCGCCGAGGCTCCGGGCCCAGAGGGGGGAAGCCCCTTACCGGCTCCGAGGAGCGCGGTGTCCGGCCCAGCCAGGCTTCCCCTCCCCGCGGTGCGAGAGCGGCCGGGTCACTGCGGCCGCCTTCGGCCGGCCTCCTCCCGCCGGCGGAGTCCCCTCCTCCCCGTTGCCTTCCCGGCGGCCGCCCAGCCGCCGGCGGCGGGGGCGGTCGCGGGCGGCCGAGCTGCTTGGGGCTTGCCGGCGCTGCCCATGGGGGAGTGCGGGGTGCCCCCCCAGGTCCAGCTCTTCCTCCGCGCCTGCGAGCAGGGCGACTGCGAGACCGCACGGCGCCTCTTGGGGTTGCCCGGCGGCGGCCCCGCCGACCCGGCGGCCCCCTCCTCCTGCGGTACCGAGGAGGCGGCGGCGGAGCCCCGCGGCGAAGTCTCTGCTCCACCGGCCCCCGCCGTGCCCGTGGACTGTACCGACGAGGCGGGCAACACGGGGCTGCAGTTCGCTGCGGCGGGGGGCCACGAGCAGCTGGTGCGGTTCCTGCTGCGGAAGGGGGCCTCGGTACAGAGCAGGAACCACTACGGATGGAGCCCCCTCATGCAAGCGGCCAGGTAAGGAGGGGGGGGTCGAGGTGAGGGGGGGGGTTCTCCCGCTGCCGCCCTGCCTCACCGCGGGGTACTGGCCTAGTCAGCGGCGGGGCGGCTACCCCGCCGGCGGCAGCCCCGGGGCGGGGAAGGGAGGGCCGCCGAGGCTGAGCCCTCGGCCTGGGCGGCCCTCCCTTCCCCGCCCCGGGGCTGCCGCCGGCGCTCGGCCCCTTCGCCCTCGAAATCCCGCTCTCCAGGCTGAGGGAGGGCGCCCGGGAGCACCCGGGGGTTCCAGGCGGGTCAGCGTGTGTGAGCGCGGGCGGGGAGGCGCCATGTTGTAGGCCGCGGTCGCTCGTTGCCGGTGTAGGGGCTGTTATCCCGGGGTGGGGGTGTGTGTAACCTGTTGCCTTCCCCGGGGGTGGGTGAGGAGAGGTTGTCGAGTTTAAATTTTTATAAGTATTACACTGGGTTGCTACGTTTTTCCTTTCCTTAATAGTTAAGGGGATTGAAGCTGTGCATGCTATTTCTTGGGTAAAGCCAGGGCAGAATTGCAGTTCAGAGGTAACCTGAACATGAAAACAGTGCTCCCCACTTTCCTTCTGTGGAAATAAGGCATGTGCACACCCTTACTTCATTTTGTCTTTTTTTTTCAGTATGTGTGTGTCTTACCTACCTGTTGAAAAGTCACCTCTGACATAAAGCATACTAAGCAAACAGAAATAATTCATTTCACTTGGCTTTTCTATATTTTTCCTAAATGGCTCACTGGAGGATGTGGAAAATCATTGCTGAGGTTTTTAATGACAAAACTGTATTGCTTTCTGCATCAATGACGCTGTGGTTCGTGTAACTCACTGCTGGGTTGTGGGAGGTTTCCGTATTGCTAATGCTTGTGTCTGTGCTTATCTTTAAATATACAAATACATATACACGTTTACAGAGGTGTTTTGCAAGGTTTTCCTGTAATAATTGAATGTTTAATTGAGAAGATAAACGTCTCTTGGGTTTGGTTTCTTTCTTGTTTCATAACAGATTAAAATACTTGGAAGAAAAGAGTCTGTTTCAAAGTCAACATTTCTCTTTTCAATTAAAGCCCATAGAAAGTTCCCAAAGAATGAGTCACACAGCTGGTTTCCCAGTAAGAACAAGGAAGACAAGGTTCAACAATTTTGTTACTTTATGAAGGTTAAAAAAAGGAAAAAAGTTGCAGAAACATTCTTAGATTTTTTCCCTTAATGAAAACCATACGCTCATTCTCTAAAAACAATAAACTCGAGTCACTGTAACCCTCTCACTGTGTTAAAGCAATGACTTGCTTGCATTTGAAAAGAACTGTAGATATCAGTGAAACCTGTGGAGAAGGCTTAAAGTGGAAGAGCATATTTCTTTTTTCTTTTTAATGGATAACCAAAAAGGAAACATAGTGTTTGTACAAACATAGGTTTCAAACTGAGTACATGTTTAATTTTCTGTCTGTGGTTAGTCCTGTTGAGATTGGACAGAAGATAGCATATATGCATAAAATTAATCATGTGTACAGTGGTTGCAGGCTCTACTGAGGTGACACAGTGAAGGCTACCAGGATAGACCTAGGGACTAGACAGGCCCTGGAGGCTTCCTTCTGCAACCATGTACTTTCTGAAAGGAAACTAGGGAGTTTTGGTCCCTTGTCTGCTGTTAGTGGTTAGTAGCAGTCTTTGGGTTTTCCTTCACTAATATTTGCTTTGCTGCAGTGTACAAAGGCTGCTTTGAGAATCAAAGCTCGATTATGTTAAACACTGCACAAGCATATAGTAATGCATGATATGTGCAATGAGAGCACAAAATACACATCTTGTCATAGAATCACAGAATGATTTGAGTTGGAAGAGACCTTAAAGACCATCTAGTTCCAACCCCCCTGCCATGGGCAGGGACACCCTCCACTAGACCAGGTTGCCCAAAGCCCTGTCCAACCTGACCTTGAGCACTTCCAGGGAGGGGGCAGCCACAGCTTCTCTGGGCAACCTGTTCCACTGTCTCACCACCCTCACAGGGAAGAATTTTTTTCCTATTAGCTAATCTAAATCTACCCTCTTTCAGCTTAAAGCCATTGCCCCTTGTCCTATCACTCCATGCCCTTGTAAACAGTCCCTCTCCAGCTTTCCTGTAGGCCCCCTTTAGGTACTGGAAGGCTGCTATAAGGTCTCCCTGGAGCCTTCTCTTCTCCAGGCTGAACAATCCCAACTCTCTCAGCCTGTCTTCATAGGAGAGGTGCTCTGATCATCTTCGTGGCCCTCCTTTGGACTCACTCCAACAGCTCCATGTCCTTCTTATGTTGGGAGCCCCAGAGCTGGACTTGGTACCTCCAGGTGAGGTCTCACAAGAGCAGAGTACAGGGGCAGAATCACCTCTCTCGATCTGCTGGTCACACTTCTTTTTGTGCAGCCCAGGTTGTAATTAGCTTTCTGGGCTGCAAGCGCACATTGCTGGCTCATGTTGAGCTTTTCATCCACCAACACCCTCAAGTCCTTCTCCTCAGGGCTGCTCTCAGTCCATTCTCTGCCCAGTCTGTATTGTATTACGTTTATTAAAATGTGGGATTCCTGAGCTGAGGAATGGTAAAGGGTTTTCATTTTCTCATGATTAACCAGCTGGTTGGGTGTATGGCATGCATGATTGTCTTTTGCTTAATGGCAACCTACCAGAGCCTCTGATAGTCAAGTGGTATCAAAGCAGGGTTACTGGTGAAAGTGCCATCAGAGTTCAATACTCTGACCAAGTTCTATTGGATATCCCAAGTTTCCTTATTGGACAATATTTAATGTTATACAGGATTTTGATTTGGCCCAGCGATACAGCAGTCTCCTGAAAACATAACACAAGCCTAACATAGCAACTGCAACACACAGTTGAACCACAAGACAAACAGCATGCCCATTATCAGTCCCTGTATGCTCAGCATCATGATGCTGGATGTCCCCAATTGCTGTGAAGGAATATGATGCTGGAAGCCAGCTCAAGCCCCTTGCTCTCTTCAAAATTTGTTTCGTTGATTGCTCAGTTTCGGTGCTCTGTTGGGTTGAGCTGCATAGACACTTCCCCCATGCTGGTCTGGCTGAGTCAGGAAGATAATACTTTCTATTGATTGTTTTAGGGAAGGCCAGTCACGCAGCCAGTTGTCCCACTCTGCTGGTAGAGCTGTTTCTCTAAAACAAGGGACACTGTCTGGTTCTCTTTGTGCTGAGAGAAGTTTAGCTTTCTTTACAACAGCTGTGGCCATTCTCTGTGTTCTTCCCTGAGCTTCTTGAGCACATGCCTGTCTTCTCTGAGCCTTCTTCCATTGTGGGGGTTGGTTGATGGTTTACAACTGGAAAGCAAGGGATGATGCAAATATGAAAGATTCGCTATCCAGTTCATAAAACGGTCTTTTTCTTTCCTTTGGCATTGACTCTTTGAAGTTTTTACTCATTCAGTAGTAATGAGGGTACTTAATTAAGATCTCTGCAAACAAACCGGCTTTGATTCCTAGATGATACGGCCTTGGAAGTAAGAGGATGAAAGTGACTCTGTGGTTTATGGAAGTTACGTGTTGATGTCATGCAGCTGAAAATGAGGCTAGCATGTTGCTGCTTTGGCCAGAACATGCTCTTCAGTCAGTGCCTGGTTTATGAGCATGGTCACTGGTACATGCGGAATGGTTTAGTTTACAGTCCTCAGCTGTTGATAGCTCCCCTCCAGTAAGGTCACCACTGTCACATTCAGTGGTGCATGCATAATCCCACATAGCATATTAGTCAATAGACCAATTTGGTAACCAAGTTTTCTGCATTGAGAGTATGTCACTTTTCTTTGAGAAGCCTCTGCTCTCCAAGGTGTTAATTCTTCTCCTTATCTCTTTCTCTCAAGGTTTGGACATCTAAGTGTGGCTCACATCTTGCTGGAGAATGGAGCTGATCTCAATGCACAGAATAAGTTGGGAGCCAGTGTCCTCACAATGGCCTCCAGAGGTGGCCACGTCAGCATGGTGAAATTGTTGCTGGAATCTGGAGCTTTTGTAGATAATTATGACCATTTTAGCACAAGTGTACTTAACAGCAGCAGAGACGACCTTCCTGACATCACTCCACTAATGGCAGCTGCTCAACATGGACATGAGGCAGTAGTACATCTGTTGTTAGACTGGGGAGCTGATTGTAATTACACTGTGAAGACTATGGGCTGGAGCCCTTTAATGCTGGCAGCTGTTAGTGGAAAGGTGAGCTTGGCACAGCAGCTCATGGAGAAGGGTGCCAATCCTGATCACCTGAATGTTCTACATAAAACACCTTTTGAAATCTCTGTTGGCTTCAAACACAAAGACATGAAAGACTACCTGGAATCTCTCACAACAATCAGACCTCAGGCAGGTATGGAGCATTAGTTTTTTGTTTCGTTTTCTTCAAGTTTTGATTGCATATTTAGAAATCAAAGGGGTTATTTTGTACGTACATGTTGTTCTTTATAATTTGTGACTAGGCTTTTTTTAAAATTTTGGAGTAGGTACACCTACCTCAGGTGAGGCAGGAATGCCCAACTTCTGGAGATTTGCTCCACGTTAGCAGGACAAGATTCCTGTCTTGCAATAAAAATCATATGAAACATTTTAAAATGTTTTAATATTTTAAATGTTTTTTGCTTTTAAACACACGATCCAGGTGCTCATTTAGGAAGAAAATTGCAAAGGCCTACTTGAAATGGCACTAAAGAAGAGACATAAAATCCAGAACAGGATATCAAAGAAAGGATGTTGCAGGCTCAAAGGAAACCGAAAAGATAAAAAAATCTAGAAAATCTGCCTTGTAAGGAGAGACTGAAGAAGTTCAATCTGTCGAATTTGATGAGGACATGCTTAAGAGGTGTGATTAATAAAGTGTCCACGTTAAGGACAGGAAGTCCAATACTGGAGGGCCTTTTTATATGACAGCCAAAGAAAAAAACCTGTGAGTTTGAAGTTAAGAATTTGAATGGGAAATAAGCCACTATGCTTTGTGGTGAGGCGTAGACCTGGAGTGACTTAGTAGAGGTGTGCAATCTCTGCAATCAAGGTTAAATGCCTTTCTAAAACTCATCATCGGATTGCCTTCACTGGGTGACGTGTACAAGGCCTGTGACATGCAGAAAGCCAGATGAGATTAACCTCATGGTTTCTTCTAGCACTCTTTGAATACATAAAACCTCCTCAAAGTCCTTTGATAGTGGACTATGTATTCTGAGATAATCAAATATTAATGTGGATGAATAACAAGTTGGCATGTCCCCTACTTTTCTGTTCCCTGCAGGGGAGGGGAATACTTAATTAACTTCAGGGTTTCATAAAATTTATAAGCAACCTCTTCCCCTCAAATGTGAATATGCCTGTGTGCGCACACACACGCAGATAGGCACGCACACTGTGCTCATGTGTGTACAAAACTAGATTAAAATAACATTATTTCAGTGCAAATCTCAAGTAAAATGTAAGAAATGCTACTTTTACGTTTTTTTAATTCTACCCTATAATGCATTTATTATGTTCACTGAATTAGACAAGAAAATTGATAAACATTTTGTGACCATGTAATTAAAGAATGTGTGGTAGTCATATAGCTTTAGCCATGAGTGTGGAAGGATATAAGAAATCCAGGATTTCATAGAGAGAAACAATATCTTGTACTAGGTGATCTGAAGGCTTAGGGAAGGTGTGAGCAAAGTTAGACTACATCATTTTTCCTTCAGTCTTAACCAGTATATCTAGTACTGCACACTCAGCCAAAAGGACAGAACAGTATATTGTGTGTCTTTACCAGTAATTTTCCAAGTTTTTTTTTAAATTACTAGGCAAATTTATATTCTGTTAACAGTTTGTTATATTTTTATATTCCTAGAATTTTTATTTTTATTGAAGATGAAGGTTAAACCTATTTGCTGTCACCTGTCAGTTTGAAATGTTAATGAATTTAGTTTTTTAAAAAAAATTTTACTGTGGATATCTCTTCCAGTTATCTTTCCAAATTAGCTTTTCTTTCTAGCTGGTTCTATAAAATAATGTTATGAATGTCTTATGTTAGTTTTGTTACAGTATTGTGGATTTGCTTCTTTTTCCTTCTTCAGAAGTTTGTTTATGCTAACAGAAATGCATTAAATTTGTTCCTGAAATCAAACAGTTTGGTTTGGACATTGCATTGGACATTTGAATGTCAATAAGTCATTTCAGAGATTGAGACCTTATTCTGTATGTGGCTGTTTGGGGACATTTGTCAAGGTATTTGTGCTTCATGATGCAGGGTTTGGAAGAGCAGCATCTGGATTTCTCAGTTTTGGAGTACTTTCTATGAAATCAAAGGATGTGGCTAGCCCTAGAAAGAACCTTTTCCAGGTGCTACCACCTATCCAGCCATGGTGGCAGAAAGCCTGTAGGGTAGGATACTCCACTCCAAGCTCTCTGCCGCTTGTGATACCCAAATAGGCTTATTGAAATCTTACCTAATTATGTGTGTTATTACACTACCATGTGGACGTGTCCACAATCCCCCAAATTGTTAATTTTTATTTAAATGTGGTGTCATTCCAAGGGTCAAGCTTCCCTTGTACTTTAAGAATCTAGGACAAAAATCTGACATTTTTTTCTGCCTCAGAGAAAATGTTAACTTAGTCAGATGTTGACTCATAGGTTAAGTTGGAGCTAGGGCTTTCATACAGCCACACTACCAGACAGAACCGGTTGACTGTAGGCGTTTGCTCATGACCAGTCTCTGAGGAATACACATCAGTTGGTTACAGTACACAGAGAGAATCAGGCATCTGTGGGATTCAGTAGTGCAGCGCGTTATACCTTGCCCATGCATTTGCACATACACAGAACGTATGTGCAAGTAGAGTTGGCCTGATGAGTCTTGAAAGGCTTCTGTAGTCGTACACTTAAAGTATTGAAGAAGTCTCTCTAAGCTTTAAGAGTGGACTTGTGTTAAAGCAGGTGAGTGTTCCTGTCACCTCTGCTGAAGAGGAGTTTCCAGGGGCAGAGGGTGTGTGTAAAAATGTTAAGCTTCCACACAAATTTCTGCATTGGTTTTTGACCATTGCTTTGGTGTCCTCGTAGCACTGGAGTATTGTATATCCTGGGAAGAAAAAAGATCCTTTCCCTCATACAGAAGGCAGCAGAAAAGGAACTTGTCTTCTCATCCATTGCCATAGATAGGGCAAATTGCCTCCCTGAAGAAAGCAACTCTCTTCTCAGGGCTGTTTTCAGTAAAAAATTAAAAACCACCTGAAATGGCCTGGGTGTTGCCTTTGTTCTGTCCCTGTCCTTGCTTCGGCTTACCCTGACGACAGTCCTTCCTTCTGGCGTCTCCTCGTGGTCTCCTGCTCCCTGAGGCTGCCTCTCTTCCAGGCTTTTTACATGCCAAGTACGGAGTCTGGTCCTTTTCTAAACTATTTCTTTTGAAATCTGTTTTCCAATGGTGAGCTCATACACAGGTCCTTCTAATAAAAGCAGTTTCTGTACCAGGAGAAAATGTAGGACCCACAGCTGGCTGTCCCAGTCTTAAGAGTTTCTCATGTTTTCGAAGGCTTTCCAGCAATTGCTTTTGTTCAGCATTTTCAAATGACTTCCTTTGGAGTCAAGCTATGAACACTAACCTTTCTGTATTATCATTAAAATGGCAGAATTAAGCTTGGGAAATCTCTCATCATCTCCTTGTTTTCCTTAAAATTTTTTTAGCCCGTTGGTTCTGTAGTGTCAGTAATGCTTTGGAAGATGGAGGAGGATATATTTTTCTGGCTTGAGTGGAAGGTGCAAAATGTGTCACTTTTTTTCCTTCATCTTACGTAGTGTCAGCAGTTCCAAGGCACTTCGAAGGCATTTTGAAGGAAAGATCCTTCACTCAAAATACTAAAATTGGTAATAATTACAGTTTTTATTATGGGGATGACGATCTGGGAGCTGAAGGATATCTATTAATGCACAAATATCAAGCTGTGTAGTTAAATCATCACTATTATTTTTGTGACCCTCACAAATTAACCTGGCAATACGCAGGAGGAAATAAAAATGGGACGTCTTGTAAAACTCTTTTTGAGTCACCTTTCAAAACAATCCTGTACTATTTGAGTGTTTGCTGTTGCACAGGGGTTTGCACCAGTCCACAGAACTATACTGTGGTTCTTTAATTGATATTTTAGTCTTGCAGGCAGGAAACATAGAAGTTTCCAAATATAATTTCCTGATAGAGAATGGAAGTTGAAAGGCAAAAGCCTGTACTGGTGCTTTATTATAGTTTGTAGCTTTAACTCTGCGCAGACAACAATACAGGTGAGTCATTCTTCCCAAAGGGAATAAAAAGGTTATCAGTGCTTTCTTTATTCTTATTAAATGTATGTCAGAAATACTTCTATGTAAATTTTTTCATCATAGAATACCAGGTTGGAAGGAACCGCAAGGATCATCTGGTCCAACCTTTCTTGGCAAAAGCATGATCTAGACAATATAGTTTTTGCTCGAAAATTTCTACTAGAATTTTTGCTTTTTAAATGATTGATAATAGGAATATTTATATTTCTTCCAGATACAGAAAAGAGGCAACCTGATGTCTTTCATGCTTTGAAATTGGGTAAGTACTGACAGGATTCTTCTACTATGTCTGATTCTTGTAAAATCAGAGCATTTTTGTTTGCTAACATGGGAAACCGATGTGTGTTCTGTTTTTATGCGCGACTTTGGTTTTTTTCCTTATTTTCTTCTCATTTTAAAAATACATTTATTTCTGTTCACATTCCAATATAAGAAAATCTTTATGAACCTCCGGTTGTGCCCTTCATGCCAAAATGGTGTGATTTAGTAGTTCCAGTTAGTCCAAGACCGTGTTACCTTTAATAGCATTTTTTTTCCTTCTTGATAAACTTGAAGCATGAAAACAAAAGTGCTGATTGGTGCAAAAAATATACTGGTCCCTACTCCATATGAGCATTGTAATTGCTCTTCAAAGTTGCTTCAAGAAAAGAATAAATGTCTCGGATCTTGCCTGTTGTCTCATGAGCAAGAGTGACTTTCATGAGCACACAACTGGTAAAACTGTTCCATGGCAAACAGAAAGAGGCAGTGCCGTCCTGTTGATTTAAATTTGGCCCAGGCTCTGATGGGTTGCACCCATGGTGGATGGCAAACTGCTTTCTGGTTACCTATTTTCCTGGATCTTCCAGCCTAGGAAAAAAAGTGCTGAAATGATGGGTTTGGCCTGAGGTTTGCTATCTCATGGCTTTGGCATGGGAAACAGGACTGTTCACTTTCTGCTGAGGTTCCTGATAATGTCACAGGTCAGAAAACTCTGCTCTGTTTGCAATCTCTGACAGGTTAGAGAGATTCAGTTTTTGAACCGTATCTGATTACTGCTCTTGCAATTGGTATTTTGCCATTTAAATACGTTTTCAGCTATATGATAGCATGTTTAGCCTGTTGCCAACAATCCTAGCTATATAGACAGAAAAAAAAGTCACTCAGCAGTAAAAGTCCTGATGGATCTTTTTTTCTTCTTTTATTGGAAGATGTCATTCTTATTTAAGATTATATCTTATGTCCAGTGAAGTCATGAGGGGTGTCCCATGAGACTTAAGAGGTTTGTTTCTTCTCCAGTCAACCTGCCCTTACTTGGGACTAAGATGCCCCAGACAATGAGGAAACATTGGTAATACAGCCTTGTGTGGGCAGTGGACCTAATAGTCCTTACTGGGGCTGTGCTGTCTGTGGCATAGAAAATCTGATCATAGCACACTAAAAGCTGACTCTACCCCTCCTGACTGTGATATGTACATACAGAGCAAGTGAGCACAACTGCCTCTTATTTCAGCGTTTTTGTCCATGTGCCCACTTCTGACTGTTAACATAATCATGAAGACTTTGGTATGCTTCACCTTCTTGCTTTCAGTAGGGAGCTGGAACCTGAAAAGAGATCTGAGTTAGCAAATTTCATAGTTTCCGAATGATTATTATTATTATCAGTAGTAGTAGTAGTAAATGAGTGATTTTTGTGAAAGAAAATACCATTTTTTCTCAACATCTGTCTAAATGGATTTCAGCAATGCATCTTTAAATCAACAATTATCTTCCAAGTTTTATTGTCGCTGCATTCCTATTGGAAAGTTAGTGTGTTTTAAATGGTCAAGCCTGGCCTTAAGAGTTCAGATCTTATCCTCGGTTTGGCAAAACAGTTTAACAGTTGCTTTTTAATTAACCATTGTAAGTCACTGTCTCAGGAACTTTATGGCTTTTCAGGCTGCCAGAACTGGAAATGGGCAGATGTAATAGTGGAGAAGAAAGAGGTAGCAGTACCCAGAGCTGTCTTTTAAACGTTGACTCTTCACATGTAAACTACCAAAACCTCTTCCTGGGAAAGCCTCAGGTCTGTTGGATTTTAGAGGCCCTTCTTGTACCCCTGTGACTTTTAGTTTGAGATTTATAAACACTAGTGCTGGGTTGGAAGGAGTCTTAGGAGGGGGAGACAAATGAATACTGGTCAGCATACTCCTCTTGTTTTTTTCTGAAATACTTGGCTATGGATGGCAGCACTCTTAAAAAGCCGACTCACTAGGTTAAGAAGTGTCCAGGCCAGAGTTCAAAGTCAATGCTGGAGTCTCTGTTGGTTCCAGGATTTCTGTTTAACGAAGTCTGTGATGTGGATCTGTGTTAAAAAAGCTACCTGCTGTTTTTTACTAAATTAGGACATAAAGTAGTTCTGTGGTTTTGTATCTTTCCTGTTCCACGAAATTAGCTGAGTGGCACGGGTGGGTGTTGGTTTCAGTGAGTGCATTCAAGTGCCTGCAGGGGTTGTCTGGGATTCAGACTGGCTTTCCAAGGAAAATGTTCATGCCAGTGATTGAGTTGAAGGCAGCTCATGTCCTGAAGCAGTTTACCATCTGAAGGGTTTTTTTAAAGGTGAGATTTTTTCCATTTGCATGGCAGTTGATGATTTGCTGCTTGCCTCTGTTCCTACAGTGTTACATATTGAGTCACAGAAATCTTTTTTTTTTCCTCTTAGCTTCTCTTTTGCCTGCCATATGTCATCAAAAAAGTATGGGAGCAGGGTGAGCTTAAGCTCTTTGCTTAAGATGACCCTGACTCTCTCATACATTTTTAAATGTAGATATACAAGAATTCAGTGACTACCAGCCTCTTTATATGGAAACTTGAACGTTAGGTTCACTTTCAAAGAACTAGAAAGATGACAGGAATAATGCATTACTTTTGAGCAAGGAGTAGGGAAGTTTTGCATTGGAGATTTAGTTTAAATATTGGAGGCAGAATTAAAAAAAAAACTTTCAGAATATAATAAAGTTGAGCACTGGAATAGATTAATTCCTTGGGAGGTTGTGGAATTGTATCAGTAGAAGTTTTTAGAATCAGTGAACCTCTTAAAAGTAAGAGGAACTTATGGGTCAGTGTGACATAGGGCATTGTTCTATATGCTTAAGGTAAGGGATGGCCTCCATCACCTTTCAGAGTGCCTTTGTACCCACTCTCTTTGGTTCTAAAATTGCTGCTTGCTGTGATTTCAGCTTATGGAAATGCAACAGGGATCTTTGTCCTGCTGAAGGACAAATCATGATGTCTCAGCATCATCAGTTTTCCTTGCATGACGTCACCTTATGACAATTTAATAGAAATATTCCCTACTTGTGTCTTCACATGTGGGATGCACTGCAGTTTGTACAACCTTCATAGCTTAGTTGTTAATTACAGAAAATGGTTCCTGTAATGGCATTGTACTATAAGTGTACAGGTAGGGAAAATGAGGAAAAACAGTGCCTTGTGCTTATGCCACAATTTTATGTAGCCTGGGAAGAGCAAAGATCAGTCCAAATGCTTAGCTTTAGTGTTGCAGTTGCTCTAGTACTTTATTTTTTCTGTTTTGATTCCACTAAATGTAGACCAATGTCAGCAAGTCAAAATACATATGAATCCAGTGGCTCAGCAGTTCTCTGTTGCTCACGTAGATTATGTTTTATCACTGTTTTACAGGAAACTTTCAGCTGGTTAAAGAGATTGTTGATGAAGACTCAAGTCAGGTCAATATTACCAATGTTGATGGCGCATCTCCATTAATGATTGCAGCTGTAACTGGACAGCTGCCCCTTGTTCAGCTCCTCGTAGAGAAAAATGCTGATATTGACAAACAGGATAATGTTCATGGCTGGACAGCACTAATGCAGGCCACATACCACGGGTAAGATACATGCTCTCTTTAGGTCTAGCAGTAAAGTTTCATTCTTCTTGCATCCCAATAGAAAACAATCTTTTTAATACTGACTCTGGAAGCAGAGGGGTCTTACAAGAAATTGAGAGACTTGCAGCCTCAGTTTTCCATGGCTCTTGCACTGCCCCCAGCTTTTCAGAGCAGACCTGAATGCTGTTTGGATTTCAGAATGAGTGGCACATTTGGGAACTTGAATCTTGCTCAGTACATGCTGGGAACATGGTGCTCCAGGCAGGCACTAGGAACTTTAGCGCAGATTCCAAGTTCCATCCTTTGATGTTTTTTAGTGTTTTGTAAGATAGTATCACCCCCTGCCAGGGTTGTAGGCTTACACCAAGTTGGGAAGCTTCAAGGCAATCACCCTTTTATGTGCCATATTTTCCAATCTTACGTTCCCCTATTCATACTTTAGTTTTCATTGAGTTTTCTGAAATGCAACCACTGGAGAACTGATTGTCATTTCCTCTAAAGCTACCATATAAATGCAGTTAGGCATTTCAGAGTCAGACCCCAGAAACTGGCCTGGTACTTCACATGTACACTCTGTAGTATACTTGGCATTGCCTGAATACAGGATATTCAGTTTAGGAAGGTGAACTTTTCTCCATTGTTGTAGATGAGGCCCTCAGGAAGGTGAAGATTCACTTCACTGCCTGGTAATGCTGATATTAATTGTACAAATGCAGATATTCTGCTCCAGCTTTTATTTCTAGTCAGCAGATCCCATTGGACTATGAAAGTGCAACAAGGGGGAAAACAGGTCAGGTTGTCATTGCTTTGTGAAAATTTTCTGAAGTAGTTCCTGATACCTACATATGATGAGATTCTCTGCTTCCTCACCAACACAATACTGATAGTAGCAATAGGCATTTCACAGAAGTGCCTGAAGATGTTTTCTTCCCAGTGCGGCCATTTTGCTTATCAGCAGCCACCCCAGTGCCCAGCTGGAGCAGAAACAGCCAGCAGAAAGTGATGTGCAGGGCTACTGGCACGTCCCCTTGCTGGTACTCACTCACTCCTCTTGTCTGTGGAAGCGCAGAGCACAGCTGAGTGCTACGTGTGCTCAGATGCTGCCCTTTCAGTTTCCCGGAGGACTGTGTTATGAAAATTCCCCTCCCTATTACATGAATCAGTCTTTATAGTATGAGACTGTATTAACTTTGTTAATACAGTTGATGTTTGAGGTAGTGGAATTTTGCTGGAGGCTTTGGTATTGTTTTTGCTTAAGTAAAACAAACTAAAGGACACCTGCTCAGTGGAAGGACCAGAAGGACATCTCAGCCCTGGAAGTAAGGACTTGGCTGCTTGGAAGTTTAGAGCTGTCCATGAAGGCTAAAAGATATCCCTAGTCAACCAAGTTAACACCAGCATCATAGCCCTTCTAAGATGTCTTTGAAACCCTCTCAGTATTGTGTGGTGTCATTAGATAAGTAATGATAGCAAGGCTGACTCCAGACTGGATGAATAGAACAGCAGCCAGAATGCTGCAGAAATAGTTGCTCTGCGAAGTTTTACTATGATTAGTAATTGGTGGTGTAGGTGTTAGTGATTAGTCAAATTGTGTTGTACCTAAACGCTTGAAGGGTACAAGAACTCTGTGTAAAACCACGTTTGGGGTGCCCCAATTTGGCTGGGACTCCTCATCTGCGTGAAGAAATATTTACACTTGTAATTCTATACTTTGTGTCCTAACCTCTCTCCTTGGTCAGCATGAGCCAGTTGCAAATTTTCATAACAAACTGGAAATCTTTAGTGTCCACAGAGCCTCAGCTCACCCCTTCTCCCGAGCAACAGTGGTGTGAAGGGTCTCTGGTATGAAGGAGGGAGCAGGCAAGGTCTGTGTGAGCCAGGGGTACTAAAGGATTGTGTCTCTGTGTGCCCTCAAGATGCAGGACTGGAAAGCGGCGTGGGGGGATGTCACAGTTTTAAGGAAGAGAAGAAAAGTAATGGGAAGTATGCAGAGGAACTGTGGTGGGGATAAGCAGAATTTTGTTAGAAGAGGGAAGGAACCTTCCTGCTCCACTTTAGGTTGATTTTATCTGGAGTGAGTCCAGAAGTGAAAACTTCATCCGTACAATAAGAAAGCTTTGAAATGGAGTGGTCGAGAACTGTGTGTCAGCATCAGTATTAGAGTTTGCAGTCAGCTATTGCTACTTAAAACATTTTTGTTCTGTGTTGCTTATGCATGTCAAAGTTTGCTTTTATACAAGGTCACTCTCTGCTCAAGAGAAGTTTTGTATTAAATATATTTTCCCTAGCTTTGTTGTCTGTTTGCTTATTTTGTAGGCTGAATTACAGTATTGTTTTTAACTCACAAGGCAAGTCCTGCTTATTTATTCAGGTGTATGAGAGGGGCTAATAGGAATGGGAGGGTGAGTTCCTTTTATGCAACTAGCTTTTATGAGCTTTTGTTGAAGGTGTTTGTGTTGGTTATCATTTAATGCTGATTGGTTTTGCATTTTAAACACTTCAAGGAAGTGAAAATGTGCCTGCCTTCTCAATTATGTAATTTATATCTCTAAGTGAAGTACTGTTTGGAGTTTATAAATTATCTTCAGTCTGTTTGGCTTTCCTATATGCACTTTCTTACCCATTCTAAATACTGAGTTGTGTTAAGTATTAGTGATGGTGTATGATGACTATTGGACTGACCTTTGTCTTTCCATCTGCTTATTTGCCCTAGGCATTAATGGCCTTTCATTGGCAAGGTGTTTGGCAAAAAATTCCAGGCTCATTTCCAAACGGTCAGTTTAAGAAACTGACTATTCAGATTAGGTTTTTTAGGCTGACTTTCTACATGTTGATTAGTATAATTGATAGTGAGTAAATGGTGACTGCCAAAGGAATCATGGGAGCTTCTGAATAGTTTGTGAACAAATTTTATATTTGGTTAGCTATAGAAAAGGTAAAACTCTGATCTCTAATTGAGAAGCAATGGTATAAAAGGACGAAAATGAAGTATTACGGTTTGGGGTTTTTTCCTTTTTTTTCTTTTTTTTTTTTTTAATGTAAGCAATGCCTTTTTTTCTTCCCCTAAAGGAACAAAGATGTTGTGAAGTATTTGTTAAATCAAGGAGCTGACGTCAATCTTCGTGCAAAAAATGGATACACTGCTTTTGACCTGATAATGCTGCTGAATGATCCAGGTATACTATTTCAAAGAGCACTGAGGAAATGTACAACATAAACAGATAAACATCCCTTACAATCTAGAAAATACATTAAAGTTGCTAGGAAGTATTCTTTAGATCTGTGCTGGACTGGACCAAGAAAGGATGCCATGTGAAAATGGTGGGGTTTGAGTTAACTAGTTAGATGAGTGCATACATTTATAGGATAACAGATTTTGCACATTCCTCTTGCCTTTGTTTTTGAAGATGCTCCAAAGTGTGTTGTTTGTGCCACTAGAGCCAGTTCAGTGGCATGTGATTGTGATGACCCAGGTATTCTGTAGTGTCATTAGCACAGAGCTAGAAATTTCCACTTAGTAAACAGTAGTAAAGGGACAGGACAAAGAGAGTATAATCAGAACAAAACTAGTGAATTCCTGGCTGAACCTCTCACCAGGTCTGTACAGGCTGAGAATAAATCATACTTCAGGGTTCAGACTGTTTTTATGGGAGTATTTTAGAAAAAGGCAGCATGTTTTGGGGAAACTTCAATGAAACACATTTAGTTTTTGTTGTAGTTTGTTTAGCGTATGTGATTTGTTATTGTTAACCTTGCATGGTATCTGAATTGCTTTATCTGAAGCCAAAACCCACTACTTCTGATGGAATTAATGTTTGTTTTTTCTGTATTTACTCATTATGGTGTTTTTGGTCTCTAGCAGACACCTTTCCTTTGTTAAAAGTAGATCACTAATAGTATGAAATTTTAGAAAGTAAATACAGTGAATTTTTTTTTCTTGTAACTAACTTCTTGTAGGACAGGGTAGTTTGTCTTGTTACCTGTTCAGCAAGAGGAATATATAGGTCAGTTCCTTCTGAAAAGCTTTCCTGGCTTCTGCATAAAATACAGATTTACAGAACATTTTTTTTGCTTTCCTGTCCCCATCTCATACTTGTTCTTTTTTCTTCCTCTTCCTTTCTTTTTTTCTTACTTTTTTTGTCCACTTTTTTTCTTACTGTGTCTTTTCAGTCCCTTCATTGTCCAGGCTGAACATCTCCTTTCTCTTTGGGATTTAATTTCAAGCTTCTTTTCTGCAACCTACGCTTGAAGAAAGAATACTCATTTTTCTCTACTCTCTTCTGTGTCAGGTGAGAAAAGGGAGCATCGCAATATTGTTCTTCTACAAAATGTGAGAGGAGGCAGTTCAGGTCTCATATGACTGATTCTGACTGCATAGCATGCTTACTTATATTAATAAATAACTTTAAACTGCAGCCTACTGTGTGGGGAGAAAGGGTGGAAAACAGGCCAAGAAAGAAAGTTTGGGGGATTCATCTGCTTTGTTTTTGAAAGGTAGATCAATTACTACTCATACGGGACTTATAGGGAAAGTGTCAGCCTATCAGTCGTAATTTGGGAAAGCAAAACAGACTAAACAGTATCTTAATTTGTTTTCTTTTAGACACAGAGCTTGTACGGTTACTGGCATCAGCATGCATGCAAGTAGACAAAGACAAGAATAAACCGAACAACAGATCATCTTTGCCTTGTTCCAGAAGTAGGCAATCCTTAAATGTCCCAATGTTACCAGATGACAAAGGAGGTCTAAAGGTAAGTATATTCACTCTTAATAAATAACCAATATATTGTTTCTTGTAATGTATGAAGCAGACAAAGTCATTCCTAAGAAGTACTTCAGATCTAATACGTAACTGGGTTTTTTGGGGGGGTGATGGTTCTTAATTCCTCGTTGACAGTGCTTCCTGTTTTTATGAAATGTAGCATGTGTTCAGCTTTCTTTTTATCAGATGGCAAAGCAAAGGGAAGACTTCTAAGGAAGAGTTTGCGTCAAAGCATTTCAGTGCCTACAAATAGATCTCATAATTAAGTACTGGAAGGTACCATGTTCATAAGTTTGGAACTGAATTTTGATTATGATCTTAATTTTAAATCTGCCTTTAAAATCCAAATGTACTCCAATTTTAGTAGACTGTTCTTATGCTCCTGGCTACTTTTTTCCCTTTGAAATTGGAGTGGATGTTTTACGGGTATTTGTTTTTTCAATTACGTCCTTTCCAGTTAAGTTTTTTTGCCAGTAAATTTTCAGATTTTCCTCTTTGGGGTAAGGGTGATTATGTATTTGCCATTTGCCTGATTTCTGCAACTTCTTCCATCCTCTTAACTTATCTTGAAGATAATCAGTATTTGTTCAGAAGTTGTGTTGTCTGTAATTACTCTAGCGTAATTTTAATCAGTCTTGTCTGGTTTTAATTCATGTAAGCTTATTTAAATGTTCTTAGTCTGTTAAGCAGATGCACATATATTCCTACCTTCCTCCTGTTAACAGTATTCATACTAAAATATCTGATTACAAATAGGCTGCTTTTGAATTTTTAAAAAAACAAACCCTTTTCTGTGCCTCCTGTTTGATCAATTCTGTGATTAACTTGTAGACTTTTTATTTTGTTGTGTGTTTCATTTATTTGTAATTTATGCCTAATACAGGCCCTTGTTCCTTTACCTACTGATTATGTCGTGGATAACCGTGATCTCATTCTTTACCCCTTTCACACAGGAACTGTTAACAACTTTGTTTCTCACCGTTTTGTGGACTTGAAAATGAAGTTGTGCCTTTTCCATATGCAAAAATTCTATTTCCTCTCTTTTCTTCCTGCGTGTGCTTCTTCAGCAAGTTATACTCTCAATGTCAATATTAGAGCAGTGTGAATTATCACATTTTGGGTTAGCCTGTGGTGTGAGCATGTGTTAATGAAGCAGAAGCACTGTGAAGAAGAGTAACACGGATGATAGGAACTTAGAAGTGATCTTTTTGTTCACTGTAGCTAGCTTGCTCCTGTAGCAAACAAACCGCGTTGTGCAAGCAGTCTCTTTTGTAAGCTCATTGTACTCTGAGTTAAAACTAGGTGGATTTTTTTGCCCTTTCAGTTCCTTTTGGAAGGTGACTCAGTGCTGAACTGTGTGGGTTTTAGTGCATTCTTGGAACTATTTGTCTCTCTTGCCTTTTTCCATCAGGTCTTTGTTGCTGAAAGTAATGTAAATCTTTATTAGTTATGGCTCCAAAGAGATACAGAGGTCTGAAACTCTATCCATTACTAATGCTCTGTGCAAATTTAAAATCTTTTTAATGATCATCTGCTAGAAGGATTGATTTACAGGGAAGAAGTTTACAGTTTATATTACTTAGTTCTACTATATGACAGTTGGGAAGACATATATCAGTAAGCAGTTTAAAAATATTAAATGCCAAGGAGAGAGGGGAATATGTATGGTGAGAAGGAATGGCTAATGATAAAGAGTAAACTAGGAAAGTGTGTTATCTGGATTGGATATCATGTAAAGCTGCCTTGATGAAGTATCATCACTTTTACATGACTTTATTGGGTTTTTTAAAAAGTGTTCCAGAAAGGGAGGAAGAAGCTTTACTAAGAAATAATCAGAAGATTTTTATAATCTGACTGACGTACCTGCAAGCCACATAATCTTTAATACAGATTGCATACATCTTTTTAATATAGCCCATAGGTCTGGTATAGTCTAGAGAAATGTCCCGCTAAATACTTGAAGCATCTCACACTGCCTGTAAAAATGTATAAGTCTGTAAGTATTTGGATAAATTTTGAGCAAAGATGGTCCTCTCGTGTAACAGTCTCCATATACGTGACACTCGTATGCATGGAGGTTGTAGGTGCAGTAGTCCTAAGGTTTGTGGTGGTTTTATGCAGATTGGATAAACGTCTATGCATGCCTCTAAAAAGCAGAAAATATACATGCCAGTTCATTGATGCCAGAGAGTTTAAGAATGGATGGTGAAATGGGAAGTTAATGGGAAGATTAAATATTTGCCATGTAGCTGTAAAAATTTCCTATTCAAATTACCCTAATACCTTTACCTACCTTGTCTTTCCAGATAGTGTGGAAAAACATTGTAAGGCATTTGCCAGATGAAAAATAACGAAAGAGATGAATCTTATACATACAAATTATGGTGAAGGATTCTGTTGATAATTGCAAACCACTTTAACATTGCTTTTGTAGTTTATCTCAAAAACTTCTTGACACATTTATCACTGCAGTGAGGATTACTTAATTGTACATTTCTTTTCCTCTTTTTTTTTCTTTTAGTTGGAACTAAATTGTTGTGTCTTCTTATCAATCTAGTCCTGGTGGAGCAGGATGTCCAATCGATTCCGCAAGCTGAAGTTGACTCAGACATTGCGCCATGGATTTCCTTTCAATCAGTTTGTGCCTTTTCCTGATGAGCCTGAACCATCATTAAATTCCACCATAAAAGCAGTTTCCCAGAATGATGCAGACACCTTTGGAAACCCTGACGCTGCTACAGCTTGGATCACAAACAACAAAGCTAGTGGTAAAGCCAGAGTTGTCTTATGGGAAGTGAGCTCTCGTGGGATAGTCAAGATGATACTATTTCTAATTTATTTAGTTTTTATTTAGCTTAATATAACTGAAAAGACATGTAATGTATTTGTAGTACATAAAAAGAGAGATGTTTGTACTCCTGACTGATGATCACGCTGATCATTTAAGCAGGAAAATGCTGATATAACAATGTTACTGTTCTGTAGCAAGCACCATTAAATTGGGCAGTAGAGACAGGTCACTCAAAAGTTGTTAGTATCTTTGATAAACTAATTTGTGTAATGAAAACCAATTTGTTTAAGCAAATAAATAAGTAATTCTGAGAAGAAAGAGAGATTGGAAAAGCCCCAATCGTAAAGCACTTTACTGAAATTGTACAGCTCTCCATGCAAAACCCCCACAGTCTGTGATGTGAAATAAGACTGTTGGCTTAATTTTAATTTAGGTATATGACAGTATCACTAGAAATCTTGGTTATGTGTGCTTAGTGAGGATAAAGCTGTTGAATGTTTGAAAACAGTAAGCTATCCTTAAGAACAAAAGTGGGAGCGTGTAAACAATAAAAGGTCATTTATATGTTTTTCAGGTGGAAACACTGCAAAAGGAGAAAAGGATGATGAATTACTGACCACCATGGTATGTCGCAGTTGTTTTGGTATGTTCAGCCCAATTCAGAAGGTCATGCAGCTCCCATCATTTTTATTTGATTTTACCTCCTATCCAAGTCACCATTACAAAGAGAACTATCATGTCTTGATAGTCACTAGACAGGAACTGACAGGCTGTGATACATCAGTAGTTCTTAAACTATGAAGTACTACAAGTAATATGGTATGGAAAATGTTGATAAGTACTGACTTTTTTTCAGGCGTTACCCATACCTTTGTTTGATCAGCAATGAATTAGTAAAATAGATGGAACAGCTGATTACTTGTGGACAAGCAGTATGCTGTGAGGAAAACATGGATGGAACATGGTACAGTGTGAAAGCGAGAAATTACTAGTAGAGGGAATCATTAAATACTTCGTTCAGGATGTTTATTTGTATCATTCTTTTTCTTCTTTTGTTATGCTGTAGCTTTGAATTCCCCTACAGCTTATTCCCTGGAGATGTCATTAAATTTGGCTGGTTATCCTTTATGTTCTTTTTTAAGAAGATTGAGTAACTTCTGATGTGACTGACAAAACTCCAGGGAGTCAAATCAGGGAATCAATCCAGGGAGTCAAATCAGTTGTGGTGGTTTTGTCTCTTTCTGGAGAACACGTACATTCCTATTAAAATCAATTTGAAGCAATATTCAGCCCAATAAAAGAAGAGACAGTTTCTGCCACTTAATGAACTATATTCATTGTATTAAATCAATGAGCATACTGATGCGTGCCAGAATGTCCATTGGATTCTGTTATTATGTATTGTACATCTTGACAAATACTACTTTTGTGTCTTGTTTCCATTTTATTTTGTTTAAAAGTGCATTTGTCTCCATCTTTTTGTTTAATTTACAATATTGAAACTACATCATCAGCTCCTCGTCATCGTTCTTAAGAAGAAGCTGTTTTCTTTTTTCCCCTTTCATTGTTTCCCTCTGTCAGTTGAGAAGTAGTGCTCCATTTACCAGGCTGCCCAGCGATAAACTGAAAGCAGTGATACCACCGTTCTTGCCGCCCTCAAGTTTTGAGCTTTGGAATTCTGACCGAACGCGAATCAGCAAAGATGGCAAAGCTGAACAGATGAGAACTGCCTGGCCACAGAGAGCGATCAAGCACGATTTTAACAGCAGTGGGAACTCTGATATAGTAAGCAAACAAAATGTGTATGAAAATACTGTGTTATGCCCAGGCCATGCTGACTGGTGAGCCACACTGTTTTTCTCATTAGAAATTACTTTAAACCCGCTGTCTCAGTAATGGCTTGTCCTTTTAAGCTCTGCTGTTTAGGAAGAGTAGATATCTCTATGAAAAGAAGATAAATGGAACAAATGTTTAGTATGAAATGAAACGACTTGTTTGCTGTTAACCAGAACAAAGTCTAGCCTAAATTCTAATGAATTTGCTGCAAACTGTTACAGTGGCTGTTGGTTCCACCCATACATTTTAGTTGCCAAATGAGGTACAGTTATTGGAGTGTGGCGGAAGCTGCTCTGGTTTGGAAGAAGACTAGGGGCAGAAGGAAACAATGAAAGTTTCTCAATATTTAAGAGCTGGGAGAGAGGGAGGAAGAAAATATCAGAGACACACAAATACACAGAACATTCTGAAATATTAGTGATAGATAAAATTGTAGCAATTAGTGATCAAGTGGGCTTGAAGGCATACAGCCTTAAAGTGTAGTACTGTAAAAAGGGAAAAGGTCTGAATAAGTTCTGTTTTATTATAGAAGGAGCTTGCCTGATTTTACAATGGTTTCAGTGAAAACGCAAAACAAAAGGAAAATAGCTTGTTTGTCTTGAGAAAGGAAGCAAAACCACGTCAACAACCTTTGCTTTCGTAGTTAGTAGGAGAAAATGGAGAATTGCTTACTCCCCTGACTTTAGAATCTAATAGCCAAATGTAAAGAAGAGTTTATTTTACTAGTCCAGAACTATATTTTTTTTCAGTTCTAAAAATGGGACAATGAAGACATTTTAGGAGGAATTTCTTCTGTCTTCTTTTTTTTAAGTGAAAGTTAGTTTAATATCAGTGAGGTGATTTAGGTGGAGTAAGGTCGAGTATTAGAAGGGAAGTGATAGATCACAGGAGGGTAAAAGTTTGTTCATCATCCTAAAAAAGATGATTGTAATACCATAAGTGGATAATTGGCACCTGTATATAAAGTAAGGAGCAGGGGAAGTAGGGGACAACTAGCCATTGATCCTTCTGTGGGGAAAGAAGGGTTTGCTAAGGGAATAAGGAAAAGGAGAGAAACCCAGTAAGTCAGAGTTGGATGAAGTGGTTTGAGCAACAGGATAAGAAACATGAAGAAGCTGAGCTGCAAGAGCCATATATCAGATGGTTGGCAGTGGCCAGTGGTGTAAAAGCAAAAGAATTGAAGGAGGATGTGGATGTGGCTGAGGATTTGGCTAGCATATAGCTAGATCATTAGTGCCTCAGCTAACAGTCAATAAAATGATGCAGGTAGATGTTTAGATTGAAGGGGATATGAAAATGCCACTGGAGGAGAGAAAGTTCATGTCACTTGTTGCAGCTTAGTTAGTAAGAAACAGGGATATGATGGCTGAGAAGTAGGTGGTAGCTGTTTAGTAAGATGGAAGAGACAAAACCAGGATTCTGCAGGAAAGAAGTTTCACATGTTTATTAATTTTTTTTCCCCTGCTGCTTGTGCTATTGTATATATCATATCTCAGGTGCATTGTATATGCTCATTTTGTGTTGGCCAAAGGTTAAGGAGAATTAATGATTTTATTATGGTGTCATTTATTTTGTTGAAAATGTATATATTCAATATATATATTTATTTAAATATATATCGCCTATATTTGTATATGTAAAATAAGATTATTTCTGATACCCCTTTTGTTCTTCAGTGGAAGTTTCAGAACTTAAGATACACAAAATAGCAGTTGAAGTTTGCTCTTTGTTTTACTCAAATAAGAAAGATTAAAATTATTTTTGTTTTCCAGGCATCTGTTAGCAAAGGTACTAGACCAGTCAAATTACCAGCATTTGCAAGAAGACCCGCATCTCCTTCAAATTCCAACAATTTTAACCATTCTCCCCATTCTTCTGGTGGATCCAATAACATTGCAGGAATTAACAGGCATGGAGGAGAACTGCATAACAGATCAGGTACCATGCTGCTTTTATTTTTAATAAGTAATTTGAATCTGGTTCAGCTAAGAAATCAGTGTTTGTGATGGTGATAGAAGATATTAAACCTTTTCTGAGGGCTCCCACTGCTGTATAAGCAAAACTTATATAAATTTTGTTGGAACAGGATTGGACTTTGGACCTACATAAGGGAACAAAAACCTCGTATCTTTTGTAGAAGTCTCATAGGTTAGCCCCTGTCTCAGAAAAAACGTGTTGATTTTATTGAGTCCACCCACGATGGATCAGGTGGATGCTTGTTCATTGCAACATACATTTCATATAGCTGTCTCTCTTTCTTACCCATATTGTTTGCTTTTTGTTTAAAATAAAAATCAGTTTTCAGTTAAAAACAGCTGCAAGCATTCTATCTGGCAGCTGTAAAGACAATATGGTGAAGCAGCTCATGAAACCTATATGCAAAGAGTGTGAAAGTCAGCTCTGTGTGTCTAGACAAGGCTGGCTTCTCTCTCCTCCTGCAGTTGATTTTTGTTCCCTTTCCTGGAAGCTGCCGGACAGGTTCAAACCTTAACGATTCTCTCCCTTACTTCATCCAGTCAGTTTTTAAAAGAAAGTGAATGGTGGAGAGAGGTGAATTGAGAATTGACAAATATTTTAAAATAATGGTTTCCTTGACTCTGTTTTCATTTTATTTTTTTCTTAGGTGGCAGTGCAGATAATGTTTTGTCTCAGATTGCAGCCCAAAGAAGAAAAGCAGCAGGCTTACCTGAACAGAAACCCAGCCAACAGCATAGTCCAGTCCAGTCAACTCCTTCATCCACCTTGTCTGATTTGCAGTGTGCTCAAATTGTTGGCAACGGACATGTTGTAAAGGTACAGAGAAATGTAAATTTTTATATTTCAAAATTGGCTGATATTAATAGGTCATGTCTCAGTTATGGATGATAGATAAATATAACTGCGTGACATTGCACAGCCTAAAATGAATGAACTCCTGTAACATTACTGGAAACTTTTCAGCTCCACAAACCTTCCTTGTCTACAAGTCTACAGAAGATCAGATCTAATAATAAAACATAATTTCACTTTATTACTAATTTCACTCTATTTTAAAACCTGTAAATGTAGTACTTGATCTTAGGGTAGATCTGTACTGTTATTTTAACTTCTCATTATTTATTTCTATGGTCTTGATTGAGTCCAGTGTTTTATGTAAGTATTCCTGGGCTTTACTCTGAAGTGGTATAGCTAGTTTCCCACCAAAAGCACAACCTGAGTGCAGAACATGAAATAATTTGTACCAGGATCTACCCACCACAACAGTATAAGTGTATCCAGTCTGCTTCACAAGGTGTTATTTTTTAAACAGTATGAACATTCAGTTGTCACCAAAGTCAGGTTATGCTCCTGAGTGCAGGCCATATTATCTGCGCTGAGTTTACCTATCAATTTCCTGAAATAGCTTTGCCCTCATGATATGCCCATTTTTGTACATGTACTTTGAAGTTAACAACTGCTTTGTATACATTTTTTAAGGATTAAGATTTTAAATCTTCAAAATCTGCAGAGAGACAAGTTAGAAAACACCATCATAAAGGAAGATGTGATACACTGTTGTGAAACGTATGGGTTTATTCACACAGGGAAACATTACATTTTGGAGAGCAAGAGAAAGAGCGCACGTAATTTGGGGTTTTAGTTCTAATGTCTGGTATTCTGAAAATGTTAGAATACATGACCAAGAGCAAAATTTCTTAACTTTTTGCTTGTGTAATCTCCAAACAGCTCGTTTTGCTTTGTTTTGTTTTCTTTGCGTCTTTTAATGAGATTCTTCTTGAAGGTTTGCCTGAAAGAACAAAAATGGCCATGGTATAAAATTACTACATTAGGTATGTTGTTCTGTGTTGTCTTATATGGCAACAGTAAGCAATATGTATATTTCATCAGTAAATATCAATGATAAATGAAGTTCCAAAGTTCTTTGGTGATTTAATTGATATTTCTGGAGGACAAAAATCAGGAAAAGAAAAGCGTGCAACTACCAATGCCAAAACAGTTTCTATGAACAATCACTTTGATCTATCAGTCCTGATTCTGAAGGGACTATTGGTTGCTTTTCAAAGATGAGATTGGGAGCTAAAATTTATAACTCTGCTGGACCCCCAAAAACTATGAACTCATGCTGGTTCTTTGGCACATGATAACCTTTCCTCCCTTTCTACCCCACGTAACTGCTCCCCAAGTTATAAATGATCTGTCTCTTTCTTTCCTGTAGACAAAGCCACTTTATTATCCTCTTCCCTCATTAAAATCTCCTTTACGGAACAGCTACCAAATGCTTTTTCTTTCAGAGGTGGTCTGACCAATATATTTCTAATTAAACTCTCAGCAGTTCCTCTCAGCTTGTTTTTATCTTGGAAATAATTTCAGAAGAGCTGTTTGCGTGCCCCCAAAAAATCTTACCTTTCTCCAGTTATTTTAGTTAGCCTATTAAGAGATAATACGTGTGCCTGTGAGCTTTGGCCTGCAGATCCTGGGGCCTGTTGCTACAACAGTGCTGCCACTAAGAATAATTAACTACTATTCCCACTCACAGTGGAAGACATTAGGGGATAAAGAAGTAGTGAGGTGCAACACCCTGCAGATCATCTTCGGGGAAGGCAGTTCATCATACTGTTGAAAAGGTTTTTAAATAGAAATGATGCCAGTGTGTTGGAAAGGCAACAACTCTTTCAGTGATGCTTGCATAGATGTCGTGATGAATTTCAGTCTATTCACCAATAACAAACCATGTAATCAGCATGGATCTTGCTATAGATGTTCACCTGTCTCATGTCTGAGGTGATTTTTGGGACATCAGTGTCTGTTGGGAGTACACAAGTGCAAGCCTTAAAGAAAGGAAAAGAAAATACCAGTTTGCAGGGTGATGTAATTTAAATAAAAGCAGACAGAGTGCTAGAGAGGGAAAACCATTCTGGAACACAAATTGCCAATAACAGAACACAGGGAAATTTGGGAATGTAGTTAGGGGCAAAACATTGAAAAGAGTTCATGATGCTCTTCAGAGACCTCTCAAATCTGTATCATGCTGCATTACTTCTGGTCAGGTTGGATGCAGGGCTAAGGAGGTAGTACATTCTGGCATAGGATAGAGTAATGGAAGAATGTTACCACTGAAATCAGTTTTATCTTTTAAATTTGCATGTCTTTCATTAACTAGAAAAGTTCTGTTTATGCTGTAGCACAGAGGCAAAATTGTAGAGAGGCAGGAACCACTGTCATTCTCCCTTCTTGCCTTGTTACCCAACGCCTTTTTTCTTATGTTTGTCTTGTAACAGCCTGACTGACAAAAGGTATTTTAAGTTAAACTCTGAATTCAGGAATCCAGGACAAAATCACCTAGGCTTCTTTTTAGGTCATATAATGCAAACATTGAAATGTGTGAAGTGATAGGTAGATTGAGGAATTTAGGAGATGAGGTATATTAACTTGTTTTGGAAAAGACTGATACACATACATATCCTTATTCCTCATTTGGAAGTCATCTATTTTCCTGTTTTCCATGCCTCAAAATGTATTAAATATTTGCAAAATATCTAATAAATTTGAAATAATTTGACTCAGGTAATAACAAGTATAAGGGTTGACTGGAAACTTTCATTCCAGTGAAATGCACCTGAAACTTAGATTATGCTTGCTGCATATTTCTGGTTAATCCAGCATGAAGTGCTACTTTAAATTAGCATCTGATATATTTGGAAAAGCTTTAATTGAGGCTTTATTTATTTAATTAAATCTCTGAGTGAAAAAGACCTATTTTCAGAGTCAAAATAATTTCACCTTTTCTAAAAGGAATAATTGTAGTGCTTGTATATAGTATTGCTTTATAAGAAATCATTTTCTTATTCCAAAATTACAGCCTTAATAAATGTATTTTCCTTGGTGAATTTGAGGGGACAGACTCTCACATGGGATAAATCAGTATTACTCCAATTATTTCAATATGGATCAAGTAGAAGCTTCTAGTTGTGACTGCATGCTCTGCAGAAATGATATGCAATTTCAGTAATATTGAACCATCATATATACATAAACTTTTTTTTTTAAAACTGAAATGATTATATCATTAACTACAGCAAAAACTGGAGATGAACAAAAGACCTCCATCTGGGACTTCATCTACGTCTAAAAGCACATCACCAACTCTCACACCTTCCCCATCACCCTCCCCGTCTCCTAAGGTTCACAACACAGAGTCCTCTCTCTCTTCTTCTCACAGACAGGCCAAGAGCAATGGTTCCAGCAGCGGTACTATTACAGAAGATGGTGAGTAGGTCGCTGTAATTACAGGAGATTCATTCATCAAGAGCACAAAGTGTTGAAAGCTATAACTGTACTGGATTAGTGTGTGTCTGTATTAGAGTGAGAACTTTTTTCTTTCTGGAAAAAATATTTCGGTGTTTCTTACTGGGAGATTGGCATTCCTGCAGTAACTGGCTATTTCTCTCCCAAGAGCTGTGATACTTTCCATTTAGAGGGAAAATGGTACCATCTTAAAGCTAGTGTAGAGCATGTAGGTAAGCCGTTCTTACGTGGCCTCCTTCCTTCTCCTCTTTCTAGCTTAAATCCTTTTTTTCCACCCTTTGCTGAGGGTAGAAAATGCACTTTCTCCAAATTCAAAATTAAAACCTTTTTTAAAAAATGCAGTGAAGCACATCACTACAGAAATACAATTTTGATTCATAGCAAGTCATAGCTACATGCAATTGATTTTTAAGAGCTGTATTGCATTTATTTTTTTTAAATTACAAAACCAGCCTTATTTTGACCTTATTTTTAACTTCGGGTCATAAGAAAATAATGTTATTACTTTTCCAGTAAGATTACTGCCTTTTAAGTTGAACTTTTAGGTCTAAATTACAACACTTTATTTTAAAAAGTCATGTTACTGCATTGGAAACAGGATATCAGTTCCTTTGTTTTCTTCTGTAAACATCTCAGAAAAAGTGAAAACAATAACATGACTCAGAATCTTTTAAATAAGAGATGGGAATACCTTTTATCTGGTTTCTGCAAGAGGCACTTTGTACTATTTTTGTTTTTTCGAAAGTGTCCATATTGATTTTGTTTTCATTTATGCTAACTTTGGCCATTGACACTGCACTTCCATTTGACACTAAAGAGAGGTGATATTTGACCTGCTTTCTGTCCTCTTGTCATGGCTTAACTGTAACATATTGTACTGACTGGAGAAAATCCCTTCACATTTTAGTTAGTGCCATTTTATAATGATGGCTTGATAACATAAGAGTTGTCGGTTTAGAAATATATGAAGGGAAGAGAACTCGCTGTCAGATAAGAAGGGGAATTCCTCAAGCTATCAGCTGTTACAGTCTCACCTGGAGAAGCAGGCCTTTGTGGCTGCACCACTAGTGCCGTGATACAGTGAGTTTCCTCTGTAGCAGAGGTTGTCAGAAGCCTAAGTAGTTCTGGATTCGTTGTGCTCTCCATAGTTAAGTGGTCCTTGAATTCAAGGGCTGCTTTTACTGTGAGCTGATTCAGCAGTGATGGTACAAATGCTCAAAGGCACAGCAGTAATCAGAAGAATAAGTACTGAAGGCCTGCAGTGTTAACGTCTTCTTTCAAGTAAACTTAAATGAATTAGAGAATAGATTTGCATTGGCTATTACTGTGAAGGAACACTAGGCAGCTGGGTTCAGAGGTGTGCATGGTTTCTTTTTAGGCAACCACTTGGTGGACCATCAACAGCATGTCCCGATTCTGAAAACCAGTGATGTAGAGAATCATGAAAGACGAAACCATGTGAGAGTAAAAGGAGGCTCTGAAAACTTGGAGAAAGGTAATCTTGCCCTACTACTACAGAGTAGTACAAAAGAGGTGCTAAATAGGAGTAATGTGGCAGAAGTAGTCAGGGAACCTTTGCTTTCTCCAGGGATGTAGGTATGGAGAGGAGAGATGAGTAGAGCAAAAGAAAGAGTGAAAAAGCAGAGGGGAAACAATGTTACGCAAGAGTTGTAAAACAGAGGTTTCAGGTTTTGTTCAAACTTAATGTATAATACAGGAACTGAAAGAGGAAAAGAAAATGAGAAAGGCCTACAACTGAAAGCATTCTCTGTGTGCGTGAAAAGTGTTAGATGTTACAATTGTTTATGACTGCAGGGCTCTTGGCTCAGAGACCCTGAAAGTTTCTTCCCATATCACAGCCTATAATTTAAGCCCACCAAGGTGATAAAAAATGAGAAAGCTAACTAACAACCTAAAAGAAAAAAAGGCCAGTAATATATCTAAGGGCTTCTAATGAAACTTCTATTTTTTTTCTGTAAGATTGTGTTTTTCATCAAACTGCATGGAGAAGTTCTCATGCAGTGTTTTTAAAGCTGGTTACGTTTTCCCATGGATTAACCTCAGTTAGGGTACTAAAGCTTTTAGCCTGAAACCATGCCAACCTTTACAAATCATGTTAAGTGTACCAAGTTATTTGACCTTGAGGTAAAAACCCAAAACCCTAGCAGAATGTAAGACTCAACTAGAATTTTTCACTTCAGTTTTCTGTGGGCTCTTCTATGTAAAGAAGGAGACTTCCAGAATGGTGCATAGAGCAGTGTGTCCATCTCAAGATACTTGATGTCTCTTTAGAAGCTTGGAGAGTGAGATTCTCTTTCATGTTTCTATTGATGATGAAAGAAAAGGGACAGTCAAAAGACAAAGTGAAATAAATAAAGTATACTTGGGAATGGAATAGTGATATCTTTATAATGAAAGTGAGTTTATATGGGGAATATTAAATATAGTTTGGTTGTGTAATGTAATCATTCATGTTCTTCATTTTGACTTAGTTTAACTGACCACTTTGGTACTTCTGGGAAAAAAAAATAGTCACTTGTGACAGCAAAGCAGTAAAAATAAACAGAATCCTTAGCTGAGAGAGGTATTTAAGAGAGCTAATGGTGGGTAATTCTAAAACTGCACTTACACTTTTAAACTGTCTAATCACATTTTAAATGTGTGGGAAAAGGCATTATCAAGTCCTCCAACTTTGAATTTCCTTAGACTTTGAGAGGAAACCCAATATCCAGTGCCGTTAGCCTTGGAAGATAAGCTTATGAAACTTAAATCTGCCCAGGTATCATCTTAGCTAGACTTCAGCCGTCTGTGTTCAAGACGGCTGGATGTCAGGCACTTGAGGAGAAGAGGTTCAGATATACCCTTGTTGTATCAGTGTTCTGAATGAGCAACTGGGTAGTTGCTTACTCTACACTTTGCCTTCCTGGATCATGACATAGAAATGCACCGTTTAGTTTATTGCCTGCTTGAGGAGTTTTGCTGTCTAACCTGCATGATCTGGGGCCAAGCACCTGCATTTTAGGCATTGAAGTGCCTCAGCTGTCCTTAGTGGTTTGGATTTTTAAGGTCCTTTTAATGAGGAATAAAAGCAATACAACAGAAAGATTTTATCCTAGCAAGGTAAGTCTAGATAGAATTACAGTATGCAGAAGTAGGTGAGAACACAATAAGCCAATATTTTAATTTCTGATGCAGATTAAATACGATTGGGTTTTTGTTATCATGTATCACTGTGTGGAATATATGTTTTAATACATATTTTCAGCACTTAACAATGCAGAGGTCACTAAAATCTTTCCTGATCCATGGGGGGGGGTGTGTTTTCTTTTTCTTTTCTATTATTACAGATGAGCTGACTGGCATCCTTAAAAAATTGTCCCTTGAAAAATATCAGCCTATTTTTGAGGAACAAGAGGTACGTCTTTTTTAAAAGATTTATTTTTTACTGTTTTAGAAAAAGTAGGGTGTGACACACATTGCCTCAGAATTGTGATCCAGAATCTCAAATTTAAAGTTTTACAACCATTTCTGGTTGAGAGAGGTCCTTGAAACATGGACCAAGCAGTGTTCCTGGCATTCTCCAGGATACTGCAAATATCAGTGCTTTTTACACTGAACGTACAATTTTGATATAGAAAGGTGCTTCAGATTTTTTTTTCTCTCTGTTTTCGCACTCTGCTTTTTCTATATATGTCTATATCCAATGTGTCTAAACAGTTTATAGGACATAGTGTATTATCCCTGGAATCAGAGCTGATGGAGAACAGCAGGGCGTGAGTCACTGAGATGGCTGCTTTCTCTTCTGTACTTCCTACAAATAGGCAGCAGGAGAATTAAACTGGGGAACTTAAGCATCCCTGTAGATGAGACCTGTGACAGTGACTTGCCTGAAGGATGCAATGAAAGGAAACGTTGAAAATAAAAGTAATTCATTACAACGTTTAAGACAATATCACATGTGAGCAATAATTGTATGTTTGTTTGGCGAAAGGCAGGTGGTGGTGAACGGACATACAATAAATTGACATTGCTGCAGAGTTCAGGGTTCAGCACCACAAACACAGATTATTTAGCTGCATCACAATACACTGTGCTTATTATTCTTCCTTGACGTGATAGGGAAGAGGGCATTTGTAGAAATGAATATGCTCTGTGTGTGAAAGTTATATCAATATGAAAAGTTTTAGATGTTTGTTCTTATCACAGCCTTATGGATGTGTTGATATAATAAAAACTGATATATGAACAAACCCTAGGTTTTCCTCAGGAGACACTGGAAAAGTACGCACGATATTCTGAAATTCCAAAAATACTTGGTGTGGGGGGAATAAAAGAAAAGAGAGAAATCTTAGGCTTATTCAACTAGCTGCTACTGTAAGTAGAGGAATTTTTGTGGAGAGTATATATTTTGTATTGATAGAGTTTGTCTGGAAAAAAGTTAATCCATTAAAATTTTAAATATACTGTCATAATTAATTGGATTATTAATCGCAGATTTAAAACCCAACAACAGAGTAGTAAAGTGGGTACCATTTGGTGCTGGTAATTCATTAAAATTTTTTGTAATATTTACATTAAGTCTATACAATTAAAAAAACCCAAACACTTTTAACTTGTAATAGTGAATCTCTACCTAGGTAAATTTGTCTTGTCTTCCCCTGCCTCCCCGCCCCCATATGCAGGTGGATATGGAAGCCTTCCTTACACTTACTGATGGTGATCTGAAAGAGCTGGGTATTAAAACCGATGGATCAAGGCAGCAAATTTTGGCAGCTATTTCTGAACTGAATGCAGGAAAGGTACATTTTAAAGCACTATACTTGGTAAATTAATTCAAGGTTTGCTTAATTGTTAACCTAGCGTATATTTCAAAATTCAGTTGCAGATGTTAGTTAGAAAAGCCAAATGAATGTTTTCCAAACAAAATAGTTAATGTATTTCATTAGTGAAAAATATCTTCCTTTGTGGTACTCTCTGTTCTCTTTCATTAACTCTTTCCTAGTTCAGTGACTGTAGAGTTCTTTTACAGATTATATCAGAAGCTACTGGTAACATGAACATGGGCAATATTGCAGTTACTGAATATTGATTTCAGTGATGATAAAAAGACTCATCTGTCCTCTATAGTCCGGCTCTAGAATGTAATGTAAAAGGAAAGGTCTCCTTTGTTTTGCATAAGGTTTTTGATTTCTCTGTGATTAGGTAAATAGCACTTCTCTCATTCCTTACACTTTTATTGCTTTTTAATTTTATATTGACATAAACAAATCTGCTAAGAACAGCATATGGTAAGCAATGTTCTTGTCAGAGGGATAATGAACTGGAACATCTCTTTAGCCCTGCTGACACTTCTCAGCTGCTTTTTCAGTTCTGAAATCCATTCTGTCTGAAACGGGAAGCTCAGATAAACAAAACATAATCTTCTCAAGATCAACAGCAGCAAGTGATGAGGCTAAAAATTAGGGGAGGTGGATGATGCTCCATGCTATAAAGCTATGAAGAAAATCATAAAAATGTTTCTATTGCTGTCTGGTAGTTTCAGGAAAAGGTTACTACAAGGTTTTCTACATATCTGGAAGGTAAGGATTTGTTATTATTCCTAATAGTACACTGTGACTCTCTGGGCATAGACACGCATATTTACACATTTTTTTTGTCAACTCTCACTAATTTCTTTTCTTAAACAGAAATTTAAGAATACCTTAATTTAATTTATTGTGCTTTTACAGGGACGAGAGAGACAGATTTTACAAGAAACTATACACAACTTCCACTCTTCCTTTGAGAGTAGTGTTAGTAACACACGACCACCAGGTCACTCGCAGCGTAAGTAGCACCTGAAATTAATTGAAAATGTATGGATACTTTTAATTAATACTGACTATAAGACAGAATGTGACAAACAAGCCAGTTAACTGCTTTCTGGGTTATCATGATAGATGTGTGTCTGTGTCTTTTGCTGAGACTGTAAAGAAGATTTCAAGGTAAAAAGGTAGAGATATCTGTAAGATTTTTATATACACTTCGGTACTATCTGAAATAAGCATAAGATTTTTGTTATGCATTACTAAACACAGAAAATGGATGTATAGAAAACTGTAGCATACAGTATACTGTATGTAGTGTGTGTATATATATCAGCAGTGGGAGGTGTGTTTCTGTATGATACATAATTTACTTTTGCAAAATACTCTTTAGAGGAGACAATTTTCTTCAGTGTGTTCAAGTAGATTAAATATATTCAAGGTTTACAATGTAGTATACTGGCTTAGCTATTTTAATTATTCATGTATGTATGCATTTAGTTATTTTGCATAGGTAATATGTTTATATGATTGTCTGTAGTCAGTTTCTTTGGAATATATCTATTCCAACCAGCAGTGTTAATTGCTAGCTATTGCTCAAGAAACTGCCTTCTAAAATGTACTATCTATAACCGAAACGTACAGAAAGGTGTTGCTGACCTGTAACAAATGAATACGTTTACTACAGTCACCCCTAGATATAAAAGTTGTAAATCTCTGTCCTGCCAGCCACCTGAGCCAAAGGCAAATACACATCTGTTACTCAATGTTAAGGAGTGGGGCAAAACCCATTAGTATGTGTATTTCTGGATCCATATTTTAGGAGGAACATGAAAGCCACTGAATGGCCTCGACAAATTCACCATGTTAAAGTGCCTCTTATTCTCCTTCACTTGGTTATTTTGCTGCTTGCATCTGCTCACAAAATGATTTCATTTGTTTAGTGGTTATGTTAAATAATATTTGAGGTATTGTGTGCTTTAGGAGGCCTTAATAATGAGCAACTCCCTGTTTCAATCTCAGTCAGCTGAGTATCACTAGATATGTGAAAGCAGGTGCTAACTGTTGTCCTACTGTTGTTTTGGGGAACACTGGGCATTGCTGGGGTGGTCAGTCAGTGTAGGCTACTTTCTGTATTCTGTATAGTCTGCTTGGCTGAAAGCCACTGTCAGGTGTCACTATGCGTTGTGCGGCTTACTTCCCATCCTCAGAGTAGTCGGCATGTGTGGGAGCTTCGGGATGTCTCTTGATAACATCCCAGACTTGAAGAGCTTCTTCTGTAGGTACTACTAGGTGAGCAGAAGCTGCTATTTGGGATTTGATAACATAGCGCAATGAACTGGAATTACTCAGGAACTGAAGAAGCATTCGGTTATAACGTGTCTCCAAGCAACTTGCTAACCACCGAGCTTTAAAAGTGTCTTGAAGACAGCAAAAGGTGGTAATGGTTGGCACAGAGTTGGGGACAACATCCTTTTGTAAGAATGGAGCCAACGGTTGCTCCTGCTGACCAGCTGAGAAGATGCTGCAAGGAGGCTGCCATCAGAGAGCTGGCTTTTGGGTTTCTGTGTGTGAGAGCTCCATGAAACAGATTTGTCTGTGAAACAGCAACAGAAGCACTAACAGAGAAGGAAGAGAAAGAGAACATGTAGATAAAAGAAGTTTTCACACCAGGTAAGCTGCTTTTTATTGTAAAAAGTAGCAGTGGGACCCCTGTGCACTCTCTGGAACTTGAAGTAATTTCCAGGAATGTGTAATATTTCAGAGTGTAAGAGCAGCTGTACTGAGTCAGATCCAAGGTCCATACAGCTGTGTTCGGCTTTTTGATCCCGTCTCATTTGACATTGGTGTGAAGAGCTGCTTAATTTCATTTGCTGTGAACTTGCTATGTCCTGACTTCTTTTGCTTCATCCTGCTGGATCAGAAGATACAGTGGACAATTGTTCCCTCTTCACTGCCTCCGTGCTACTGATGATTTTACCGATACCTGTGATGCTTTTCCTCAGACATGTTTTTTTCCAGATGGAAGACATAGAGGCTGCTTAGTCATTCCCTATACCATAGATTTTCTGACCTCTTTTCCTTTTCTACTGTATAATTTCAAACTTGGAGATACCAGCCTGGCATAAAATATTCAAGATGTAGGCATACCATGGATTTCCACATAACACAGTGATGTTTGGTTTTTAGTGTGTTCTCTATTTTCAGTTCTCTTGCCCTTTCCTAGTTATTTCTAGTACTCTGCTTTTTTGGCTATAACTGAAGACTGAATTGGTATTAATTGGAACTCTCTCTTATAACGCAGCTCATCTACTGAGTTCAAGCTCAGAGCCTATCATTTTATATAACCACTCATACATTGTTTTTTCCATATGCCTTCATATTACTTCATATTTATCTTCATCAAATTTTGTCTGCCATCTTCTTGTCTGGACAAGTCTCATGAAGTCCTTTTGCCAGTCTTCTGTTTGCCTTTCTTTTTATTTGCATGGATAACTTAGGAAAGTTTGACACTTCACTCTGTATGCCCTTTCAAAGTCATATATTGAATATCCTGAGTCATCGTGCAGATCCCTATGAAATACTAGTGGTGAGTCTCTCCACTATGGAAAAAACCACTGTTTATTCCCACCTTCTGTCCTCTGCCTTCCTAGCCAATTGTTTATCCACACAAGAAATTTTCTTTTTACCCTGTTGGCTTCCCTATTGTCTTAAGAGCCAGCCTTGGACCTTGTGAAATCCTTTTTAAAAATCCAGGCATCAAGTGGATCTCCTTTATCTAAAAGACTGTTGGCACCTTCAAGGAATTCCAGTAGGTTGGTGAGGCAAGACTTTTCAAATCCCTTTTTGATTGTTTTTCACAAAATTTCAGATTCTTTATTATAGTTTATGCTAATCTGCCTGGTACTACTGGCCATCTCACTGGTCTGTGTTTCCCTGCATCTGCTCTTGAACTATTAAAAAAAATTAGCATTGTTTTTATCACGTCTCAGTTATGTGGCAATTTAAACAAGAACCTGTGTTCTGTACTCAGCAGTTCAGCTGTTTAATCCTTGTGTTCCTCTAGAACATCTTGCTTAGCAATTTGTTATTATTTGCTTTGTGCATTTGTTTCATAACCTTTTTTACCAATACTTCAGGTTAAGATACCTTGGACTCCCACATAAAGAAGGCTTCTGAAATGGGAACCTTCCCAGGCTTTTCCATGGTGAATACATTTAGTTTTTCTGATGTGAACTTACTTCTCTAGCTCATTACACTCTAATCATTGATTGATATGATGGCATCTGTAACTGGCTGCCTCCTGTGATGTGTTTGAAAAGTAATATGTGAAATTTTTATGCTTTTTGCATGGTCCACAACCACTGGTTTCTCTACAGCAGGACACCATTTGCAAGAAAGCCACTTCATGATTTGCCCTTTTAGAAAGCTAGAGGTAGCTCGCTGGATAGTAAAAACATCCTGCTCTTCCAGCTGAGTCAGTATCACTGTTTTCACACCTATCACTCTGATTTGCTCAATATTTTGAGTAATTTTAAAAGTTCAGTACCTTAAACAGAGTGGCTGCCAGTGTAGCTCTGCTTTAATGAAGTTTCCAGCTTGTAGGGCTGTAAAGAAGACAATGAAATACAATTTGAATATATCCATAAGACTCAGAAATGAAAAAGCAGGGGAAAAGGAACTAAGTCCTCACTTTCTGGAAATGTAGCTTATAATCGTGGGAGGTCCGTAGGCTGACTGCCATCACCAAGCCTGTGAATGTCTACAGCTTCCACGCCCTTCCCCATCCATAGCTCCAATGCCCACTTAGCTTCAGTTCCTCCCAAAATGCCCCAATCCACACTGCCCAGGCTGAGCCCCTCTCCTGCTGCCACTGGGTCACGAGCTGTTGCTGCTCATCAAGCCTGGTCTGAGGTGGCAGGCAACAGAAATAGAAAAGCACCTAGAGGAGTGTTTCTAGAATGGAAAAGAGAACTGCAGTGATTATCTACAGTTACACTTCTAAAGGATGCAGGAGAAGAAAACAACGATAGGCAGAAAAAGTAAAAGCAAGACCATCAGAAGTAGAGGATTGATGGTATAACTAATTTCACACTACAGGCTTGTTTAGAGAAGATACTACAGTTTCTTCTTGTTTGGTGTTCTTTTTGTTGGTTTGTTTGGGGTTTTTTGTGGCAACTCAAAATCAATTGCTGGCTTGTTGTATCCTCAGCTAGCTTCTGGGTGAGCACCTCTTCCTGAGGTCATTGCTCCTGAACTCACTGTGATACTCACTACAAGAACTCACAGAAAAGTTGCTGAGTGTTTGTTGGGTTGTGGCAGGTGACCTATTTCAATTGTAATAAAGCTCACTGTTGGGAGAAAGATTCCTTTGTATGTCAGTTGCTGTGTCATCCCTGGGGCTGGAAGCGAGATGATTCTGCTTTGCAGAAAACAACACGCTTTCACATACGCTTGTTTTCTGTCAGAAGGATACTGAGACCGCTTCCTCCCCGCCCCACGGCAGCGATACTGGGTTAGGCTGTGGGGGCTCCATATTCCAGTCCTTGCCTGAAGTGCCTAGGGCAGGTGACTGCCCTAACTGCAGTGTAAATAATTACGGGTTACTGGACCTGTAAGCCGTTAGGTTCGGGGGCACCATAGTTCTTGTCCCTATTCTGCTTAGGCAAACAGTACTTGCATGGAGAGTGTTGCTTCTGTCTCTTTTTTTTCCACGGAAGTGAATTGGTGACTTTCAGAAAATTCTGCCAAAATTAGTTCATTCCAAGAGTGAATATTACAGGGGGTTTTTGACACTTTGGTAGTTTTCAAGGGAAAAAATATGGCTTGGAAAATTGCTAATGCATGCTAATCACCCTGTCCTCGATAAGAGAAACTACTAGGAAGATACTTCTTCTTTATAACCCAGTGAACTGTGTCAAACGAATACAGAATTAGCTTGCTGCTTCACCATTTAGATTTAGAGCAGATGACCAGCCCATGGAGGCATGAGGCAAGATGACTGCTGTGAGGAACAAAATGCTCCTCCTTGGTCTGGACTGAAACAGCAAGTGGCAGCATGAAGTCCAGATTTCGGAGGAAACTGGATTTAAGAAATTATATCACCCCAGGAGATGTTTGTATTCATAGTTTTCATAGATTCATAGAATGGTTAGGGTTGGAAGGGACCGTAAAGATCATCTAGTTCCAACCCCCCTGCCATGGGCAGGAACACCCTCCACTAGACCAGGTTGCGCAAAGGCCCATCCAACCTGGCCTTGAACACTTCCAGGGATGGGGCATCCACAACCTCTCTGGGCAACCTGTTCCAGTGCCTCACCACTCTAACAGTAAAGAATTTCTTTCTAACATCTAATCTAAATCGACCCTCCTTCAGCTTAAACCCATTACCCCTTGTCCTGTCACTACACTCCCTCATAAACAGTCCCTCTCCAGCTTTCCTGTAGGCCCCTTCAGGTACTGGAAGGCTGCAATTAGATCTCCCCAGAGCCGCCTTTTCTCCAGGTTGAACAACCCCAACTCTCTCAGCCTGTCCTCATAGGAGAGGTGCTCCAGCCCTCTGATCACCTTCATGGCCCTCCTCTGGACTCAAAGGCGACCTATTTGCTTACAAAAAACCTCCAGACTTTTTGAATGCCCAAGTGCCAGGACTAACTGTTTAGGGTTTGAGTGGATTTTTTTGTGTGTGTGTGTGTGTGTGTGGGGAGTGGTGTCAAGATTCATGAAATTGTCAAGTGGATAATTAAGAGGTCGAACAAGTCTGGCAATGGTCTGCACGTTCATTGAAGGAAATGACACCAAAGGAGAGCAAGCTGCATCTCAATATAGGCTTGCCAAATCAGAACCGAAAAGCTGGAAAAAGTTCATGTGAATTCTGTGAACCTATGGGAGAAAAAAGGTGCAAACCAACTGAAATTATTTCTTACAGAAGAACAGAAATAAAATCCCATGTGCTAGTTATGATACGTATATAAGGCAGTGTTACATTTTAGATCTGTGATAAATGGAAACAGTTCATGGAGTTCCCTTACCCAAGTCTGGGGCTTGTAACAGAATTTGCCATTTCTACAAAAATGACACAAAAAAAAGCAAGAGGGCATCCAAGGTTTATCCTCTGAAGGACACAATCTTCTTTTTCTCCCAGGGCATTTCTTTACCTCATGAAAAAAAAAACCAAAGATTTGTTAGAGGTAAAGCTAACTGCCAGTTGGCTTAGTTTCTAATATCAAGTTTATTGAAATGCTTGAAAGAAAAAGCTGAGCTTCATCACTTGGTACAGACATCCAGCTGCTCTCCCCCACCTAAACATAACACTTCTCTTATACAGGTGGGAAGAAAAGAGAACACCCCGACATCTAGCAGGGGCACTGAACAAAGGGAGGACTTAGATACCAAAGGAATAAACTGAATATTCTCCAGATACAAGTTAAATGACGAGTAACTATGATGAAACAAGAATATGATGCCATTCAATCTATAATTCTTTGCAGTAATTCTGGTCTTCCAGTTTCTCTGTACATATAATAGTATGTTGTATATTGATACATGCTTACATATATGTATCTGCAGACATATGTACCTACATATGTAGGTATTTTAAAAGATGTGACAGAATAAAGTGGAAGAGAGTGGGTGGTCACTTGTATATTTGCTTTCCACTTCTGGATTCAGAGTCAAAAATATCAAATGGAAATTATCCAAAGGAGGGAGTTGGAGAGATTGCAGGATGAGAAGTATAAATAGGAATAAAACCAATATAGACTTGCAAATAAAAATCATACAGGATTCGGATAGTCACTTGCTGGAAAGGCATGCATTGAGAAAAGAGAGATACTGGAAAGGTTTGTGGCAGTAGATGATCTTTTCACATGTGACTTTGACTTTTCTTACCTTCTCCGTGCAGGAGAGGGCTTAAGATGACTAAAATGAATTACAGGGTCATATTGTTGGGAGTCTGGTATAACAATGATATTGGGAAATGTGGGCCTGTTGCCGGTAATTGTGGAATTATGCTGTTGTCTTTAAAGCTGTGAGTCTTGCTGGTTGCAGTTTTTCAGATTTTTTTTTTTTTCTTTTACAGCACCCGGCTGCTCTATAAAACCGCAAGAAGCTGCTTCTCCTAAAAGGTAGCTACTGGAAAAAAAGATTTTTTTTCTTATGGTGAAGTTTGACATCTAGCTGAGTAAATCCAAGTGTACAAATGAAAATTTGAAAAGTTATTCCTAACTATACCTGTATAGTACTTTCTGCAGTAATGTACTTAAAATTGGAATCCCACAAAGAATCAGTGAAAACAATAAAGAGATTGCTTTTATAGTTCAACTGAAGTTGAATTGTTCAAGGCGTCAGTGGTCTGGATTTGAGAAGAAAAAGTCAGAAGAGCAGGAAGAATGAATGACCGTATAAGAAGATTGATGTTTTCATTCCTCTCTTGCCCAGAGATGAGGAACCCACAGGAGGCCTACACGGGCACAGTCAAGAACAGCAACAGCATGGAAAAAGGCATGGAGACCACCGTGAATTATGAGAACTTCTGCGTGGAGAAATATATAAACTGAGTATGCCTCTGTTGGCTGGATACAGATAAAGGAGTCCAAATTAAAAATGTAATGGTGTCATGAGAAGGAATATAAAGGAAAAGTAATGCTGCACTCTTCATTAACCAAACTACATTTTATCTATTCAGTAGTAAGAGGTTAGAACAGCAGTAAAAGTAAGTATGACATACCTGTTTGTAAAAATAGCACTTTATTTAAGGAAATGCATAATCTGTCACCAATATTTAAACAGAAATAGTGTTAAAATATTTTATATTGCCGATTGGTTGTTTTGAGAATAAAACCATTTAACTGATATTGGCTGTGGTTTGGTTTTTTTTTTTTAACAGTAACACTAGCAGATCCTTAAAATACATTTTTCTAACTTTATTTTTGTAATAATTTTGAAAGGACAAGTACAGTAATTGTGAGTAGAAATAATTTTCTGCTTAGTAAATACAAATTTTTGTTAAGCAACTAAAATACAAGTCATCAGAAGCCTCTGACACTATATTTATCTCTCTGAAAACTCACAAATACGTAACTTTACCACTGACTGAATTCAGTACAAGTCCAGGAGTACTAATGCAGGTAAAGTCAAGAAGATCTTGGAGCTCAAATGCGGAAGAGCAATCTCAAGTAATTATTTCTGTACAGAACTAACAATTTTATATTTCTGCATCCTCCTCACTGTATTGGTTTTAGTGGAGTTCAGCAAAAATAGGGATAGAAGTGGGTGTAGCAATAGAGACAACAGCCCCGGTGAAAGTGGTGATGCCCCTGCTGTGATGGCTTCATTGCTTTGGCCATCAGAGGTACCACTTTAGGTTGCTGATAGCAGATAGCAGAGCTGTACGTATCAGAGTGACCTTGAACACAGGTAGCTAAATCCCTAGGATGAAGTGGAGAAGAGGTTACGGGGGGGGGGGGGGGGGTATTGCAGGAAAATGATGGTTACGAGACGATTAAGGCCATCAGAGCCTGTTAGTACCCTGAGGTCACTGGCAGTCATGCCATTAACATTTCAGGTGTTCATAGTATAGCCACGTGCAAAATAATTTTTGTTCCATTTTTCTTTTTCAGTGCATATACGTCAACGAATTTATAACGCGATCAACATTTAGCATGGTATTTTATGTTTCTGACTTGTCTTATGCCCAAGGAAATCACTCCTTATGCAGAATTGTGCTTCAGGATTAATTTCAGCTTTAGGGTAAAAATACGTAATTTCTGCTTTCACAGTTTTCAAGAGCTGCTACTGAAGATGACATGGCAGGACACATCTACAGAAATGTTCGGTGCAAACCGTATAGGATTAAGCTAATGGCTCTGTCCTTTCCTGAAGAAATGTGGACAGTTTTGGTTAAAACCCTTCAAAATGCAGCAGAGAAATAATTGCAGCTTCTTATTAAAATTAAGGTGGTTCTGAGCCAAAAATGCACGGCGACACGGAGCTGCTGTCAGTGTAACTGGGAATAAGTGATCTGTAAGGAGCCAAAGCATCTCGCCTGCTACCTTGTGCCCACGGGCCCTATGGCAGCACAATTTCTCCCTACAGTTTTGTGCTTTTGCTGCAGCTGGCGGCAATCCAAACATCCCATACCCTCTGCAGGGAGTCACCTCAAGCCAGCTCATGGGGAAACCTTAAGGTGAGTGAGGAGGCTTCAGCCATTCCAGTTCAGAGCTTGCAGGCCTTGTTCTTTGGAAGGAGAAGTACTCACCTGGAGTAAATTCAGGGGGTAGATGTTCATTAAATTTTTTTTTTTTTAGGTCCTTTTCAGTAAGACATGGAACAATAGTTAAGTGTGAGAAATACTTCACAAGGCTGAGCGATGCATTCTTTCTAAAATCTAAGAGGGTTCAAATTCACACATACCACTGCCCAGAGGACTGTAGGAACTTGAAGGCTGTAAGGCCAGGTAGGGACATGCTTCATTCCGCTGCCTGAGTCTGTCTCACTGTGCAGAAAATGATTCAAGATTCATGGTGTGTGGCCCCGTGAGACACTGGTCTAGGATGGACAGAGTTAGGCTTTAGTTCCTCTAGTTGATACGTTTATTTACCAACTCCTAAGCTACATAGTGACTGAGGGTAAACAGTGCTATGGATTTGGGAATGTTAGCAGAAGTACATCAAAGAACAAGCAGCAAAAGACACAGTTTTAGAGTTTGGGAACCTTTCGTATCTTCTGCTGTGCTTATTTCTTAAAGGTGGTCTGTTCCTTCTGCCTGATGGAACTGCCATCGTAAGTGGAGAAACAAATCGAGTTGCTTTCCATGGCTGCTTTTTATGGCTCTGAGAGGAGGTAAATTTGCAACCGACACCGACGTTTATGTGTCAGCCTGCAAGGGCTGGCACGGGTCACTGTATAAACTCCAGTGCAGGCAGCGGAGGTCTGGTCAGTACAGTCACCGGGGCCTCAAGCCAGTGCCTGACCAGCCTAGGCCGGGAGCCTGGGTCAGTTGTCCAGACATCTACCAGCACTTGCATGCCCTAGGGCATCCAAAGCACCCCTAAGGAGTGCCAGCCATGACGCTAAGTAAAGGTGATGATCAGTTTGTTGCAAACGGTTGCTTGGACAAAGAGACCATTCAGAAGTGGAGGCTGTCAGTTCATTGACCTGTCCTGTTTGTCAGAGACATTCAAAGGTGAAAAGCTGTTTCCCATTTACTGTTCGTTTTCTGTGTCCTCCTTTTTAGCTTAAATGAAAATCTTTGTTAGCAAAGTTTGTTTACCTCATAATGAAAAGTGATACCTTCTGGGTTTTGCCAAAGAAGTAAACACTAGAAGAAACAGTTCTTGTTTCAGTCTAGAATTATGGACTTGACTAATTGGTAGTTGTTAACCCTAAGATGTCTCATTTTTGCTGAGGAGTACTGTTATTTTACAAGAAGCTTTTAGAAGGTTCTTTCAATTTAATTTTCTTTTTTTTCTGCACTTTGAGCATTAATCAAGATCAGATTTTAAATAAAGATACTTCATTATCTGGAAATGATTCAAGCAGTCATCTGTAGTATTTCTCGTGCTTCAGCAAACACCTCGGAAGCCAGATAGCTTCTCAAGGGAACAACTTTGGTTTCCAGAGTGAAGGGGAACATAAAAGTTCATGCAAACAGATTTCTTCAATACCAAGATCACCTTAATTTAGAATTGCTTGGCTTGTCTGACTCTGACACTAATAGCCTCAAACTTGCCACTTCTAGGTTTTATTTTATTTCAAAGCCCTCTTGGCAGTACAAGGCTACATTTAGTGGGAACAGGCTTTGTCCATTAAACACAAAACTTCTTATGCTACATTTCAAGTTAATTTGGAATATTTAATTTCCAGTCTCTCAGAAGTTTGTATTATTGAAATAAACTGTTAATGCAATGTCCTCCTTATAGTGTCACAGCAAAGAATTATTTCAAAGCAATTTTTGCCACTTGTCATTCACAGCATTCCAGTATACATTAAAACTTAATGGAGTTAACACCCAGTCATAAAAAAACCCCACCAAATAAATTTTTGCAGTATGATTGCCATATTCCCAACATTGCATCTATTGCATTTTAACTGGCTTCTTATTCCTATCTGTTCTCATCAGTAGGTATGTACAACACTCTCAGAATAGGCCTGCCTGGTCTTAAGAAGGGTGCCCTATCATGGCTGTCAGCAGAGTGGCTGCTGGAGCAGGGTTCCTGTGGGTGATAAATGCTTAAACGTGAATGGAGAAAAACAGGCCCATTCAAGACACGTGCTTATAAATGGTCTAAAAATATTCTGTGTTCACGCATATAGTTGATACATGGCTGTGAGTTCTTGTTTTTAGTAAGCCTAAGCAGTTTGTAACACCACAGAATCAGTGGCCTGCAATTAGCTGGAGCAAAAATTGCCATTTTGCTGAGTTGTGGAACAAAATCACTTTGCACAGAGAGCAGCCAGCAAAGTGCAATGGATTTGATCACTGTGGGCTTGCTTTCAGTTGTTCTCAACAGATTTCTTTACATATATTTTTTCCAAGTCACTCTCTACTGCCAGTTTGTCCTAAGAACGGGAAGGTGGAATAAAAGGAGAACAAATTGCAAAAAGTTGGGAACAGAAGCACAGATAGTATTTTTACTAGATTGGGCTCCCTGGTTTTCTTTCCAGGATCTGCCTCTCCTTTAGGCTGCTTCTTGAATAGTCAGAATTGATATTGAATGCTCTAGGACTCACTTTCTTCAGCAGCTCAGACTCCACTCAATTTTTATCAGACTCTCAGTTCAAAATTCATTGCTCACATTCCTTTACTCAGAGAGCAAACAGAAAGCATCGTTCTCTGTGCTGGTAATTAAATGGTGTATGCAGAGGTCCACCCTTCCAGCCATCTGGGCCACAGAATAAAAAATATAGTTCCAATTTATAGATGCTCCTAACACATTGTATTGTTTATCTCCTATCATGCGTTTTAATTGCTTATTTGCTGTATGTGTCAAGCACACACACAGACTGTAGTCCTTAACAATGCTACAGATTCATTTCACAGAATCACAGAATGGCTGAGGCTGGAAGGGATCTTGGAGATCATCTTGTCCTACCCCTCCCCGCTCAAGCAGGCCACCTAGAGCTGGTTGTCCAGGACCACGTCCATTGCTCTCCCTTCATCCACTGTGACAGTCATCCTGGAAAGCTATCAGGTTGGTCAGACATGGTTTCCTCTTTGTAATGATTTCCAGAGTTATTTTCTCCATCACATTCCCCACAATTAAGGTGAGGCTGATTGGTTCTAGTTCCCTTGATCCTCTTTCTTGCCCTTCTTGAAGATAGTGATGACATATGCTTTCTTCCAGTCCTCAGGAATCTTGCTCAATCACTATGACCTTTCAAAGATAATTGAGAGTGGCCTTGCAATGACACCAGACAGCTCCCTTAGTACTTGTGGGTGCATCCCATCAGGTCCCGTGGACTCGTGCATATCATACAACATAGAATCATAGAATGGCCTGGGTTGGAAGGGACCTTAAAGACCATCTAGTTCCAACACCCCTGCCATGGGCAGGGACACGGTCCCCTAGACCAGCTTGCCCAAAGACCCATCCAACCTGGCCTTGAGCACTTCCAGGGATGGGGCATCCACATCTTCTCTGGGCAACCTGTTCCAGTGCCTCACCACCCTCACAGTAAAGAATTTCTTCCTAATATCTCATTTAAATCTACCCTTCCTTCAGCTAAAAGCCATTGCCCCTTGTCCTATCACTCCATGCCCTTGTAAACAGTCCCTCTCCAGCTTTCTTGTAGGCCCCTTCAGGTACTGGAAGGCTGCTATAAGGTCTCCCTGGAGCCTTCTCTTCTCCAGGCTGAACAATCCAAAGTCTCTCAGCCTGTCTTCATAGGAGAGGTGCTCCAGCCCTCTGATCTTTTTTGTGGCCTCCTCTGGACTCACTGGAATCTTTTGGAATCCATCTCTTGGAATGCCATGTAAGGTTATTTTGTCATCTACATGTCCCCCTCAGACAATACCACGGGTGTTCTGCATACACTTCTGCTAGTCCTTTGATGGTTTATAGACATCCTCTTACAGTGAACTTCAAAGTAGTTTGTCAGCTATATTCCAGGCATCCCATCATTTCAGTTGCATAGTGATAGTATTCATGGTTCCCATTCCGTAGGCATGCTGTGTTGCTTCTTAGCCTACACAGTGATCCATCAGCTTTGGAGTCCTCCTTCCACTTCCTTAGACAAAGCGAGTGAACAGGTTCCAGATAAAATTTGCCAACACTTTTTTGTGTTATCAGCATTCAAGCAAGCCCAGCATCATCATGAAGTGGGTGAGGGTCTATTTTAAAATGCTGAGACTTTGGTGGGCTCTGAATATTCTGAGAAAAAAAAAAAAACCAACAACAAAACAAAACTCATACATACTGAAGACTGCAATACCCTGTATTTCCTAGACTGATTTAAGATCACTCTTGGCACTCACCACATTGATGAGTACAATAAAACAAATTAATTCAAATAAATGCACAGTTAGGAAACAAGCTCTTAGATTTAGAAATAGATAGCAAATCCTGCAATAATAGAATGCCTCTTATGAGTGTAGCCACAGGTGTTTTCCTGCGTTTTATCCAGATAACAGACTGTGAAGTCATGCTGACTAGTAGTATGATTCAGCCAGAGAGACAGCAGATCTGGGTCCAAGACTCAAGGAAGCCAATTGCTCCAGGTGCTGTTTTCCACACAGCAATTACCACTTGCAGCCAAGCTCTTCCTTATTTCCTCTGCCTGAGGAGAGATGCAGCTTCTGAACTATCCTGAAATGTTAACCTTGATAATCTGACAAAGACATTGAGTTATAATGTTAATATTGTCAATTTGTGGCTCAGTTTAGAGGACAATGGTGTTCTCGGATTATGCAGTGCCCCGTGACAGCTCCTAAATGTGCTGGGGTTTGCGATAGCACTGCTTAAATGTAATAATGGTTTTCTACTTGTGGCAAATATGCTTGCTGAGAAGTTCTAACAAAAAAAGAAATGTCCCTTTGTACCTTCAGTAAATACATAATGAACTAAAGAGCCAAATACTGGCCTGGTTTGTACTGGTGTAACTCCACCAAATCCAAGCTGCTCTGGATTTAAGTGCGGGAAACCATGACAGAATCTGTGCTGAGATTATCTAGAAATGGAGCATCCTACCCACTATGTCAGATTGCATTATTTCTGTGTAAGCACAACGTGTACACAAGGAGGCTGTCAGTATGTTCTTAGACAAGTGGCTGCAGAATGCGTCTGTCATGTTGCTTTAGATACCGCTTTATTTTGGAGCTCACCTCCCTGTTGGCATTCACTGTGCCATTGTTTAACACCTCGGAAGGCCCTACCACTCTCTAATCTGGTAAGTAGTAATTTGATAAAACAAGTATTACAAATGTTAATAATGGCCTTGTTTTATATTGCCTTTCTTTTCTGTTGGATCAAAGCAACACAAAGAGCAATTCATATATAGAGATGGGGGGACAAAGAGGACAAAAGAAAACTGAAAAAAAAAAAACCCCACCAGAAAACCCTGACTTTGCTGGATATAGCAACAAACCTAAGTAACTGATTTAGCCTGTTTGTTAGAAATAGCCTTGTCATGTGTTTGCCATTATGTACATGTGTATATTTTAAATTAATTTGGGAGAACTGTGCGTAAGCACAGTGTGACTAACACCTTCTTTCTCTCCTGGAGACAATGTGCAATATAGGAAGGGTCGCACACCCATTTCACAAAAGCATTCTTGGCTTTCTGCTGCAACTTGCTTCTTCCTCGCGGGCAGGAAAGCCAAAGAAAAAGCAAATACAGAAGCCTGAGCTGATGATAGGATGGAAATCCATGTTATGATCTTTTCACCTTCTATGTATGGTTCCCCACGTTACACAGGATACCTTCTAGTGTACTTCCACACAGACACAGAAAAACCTAGGTTCTCTGGTTTTTGCCTTTAAGACGACTTCTGGCAAAGACACACTAGTGATTTCTTAGATGGAGCAAGTATGATTCAGGAAGGGAGAAAGAGGAGAAAGTCTCCTTTGCTTTTTGCATTTTCAAATTAAAAATCACATAGAAAATTTTAAAACATGAATGAGAGTTGTATAAGTACATTTCTGTTGAAATGTAGTATTTTTTAAAATCAAACCAAAACCACCCACATTTAGAAATTTCCCATAAAAACATCAAGTAAGATTTTTTTTACTTTCCAACAAGAATATTTCACCAGCTTTGCTGTTTTCAGTTCATGTACCTGTTTTTTTCAGTCTGTCATCTTAGGTTTTTTCGCATTCCCCAATAAGCTTGTGTTCCCTGTAAGTGCTTATTACCAGAGCCAAGTGCATGTTGCAATTCAGATCATTTACTCCAACACCATGTTGCTTTTTTTGTTTGTAAATTAGACATGTATATTTATAATGCAATGAAACTTCAGACTGAGGTCACGGGATGGAAGAAGTATTTATTTTTCTCACAGATTTGAATGGAAGACTATGTTCTTGGTAATAGTTGTCGTGTGATGAATTTGGGGATGTGTATGTGACCAGCAGGAAGTACATCCTGAGTTCTGCTCCTGCCTTGACAACAGACAACATCGTGTGATGTTGAGTAAATCAATTTTCTGCCAGAGCTTCCCTTCAGCAATAGGCACCTAATAATATTTCATCCTTAGCTGGTTATGTAGTGACCAACACTGACAACAGAAAGCTCCAGGAAGAATTAGCATTGGCATTAGTGGTAAACTGCTCTTTGACCTCCTCAGTATTTTCTGGGTGTTGAAATGAGAAAGTAAAAACACTATAAAAACATTTGCAGGTGTGTTGGTGCCCAGGCAGGAACACCACCATCCCCCAGGCTTTGGATCATGCTCCTTCCCAAGGTTCATGATGAAAGCTGGGAGAAGAACGTGATTGGGAAGACTCAGTACAAGTTTACCAACTGCCTGACCAACCTGACTGCCTTCTATGATAAAATGTCTAGATTTGTGGAAGCAAGGACAGCAGCTTGACTTTAGCAAGGCTTTTAACACTGTGCCTCACAATATTCTTATATCCAAAGTGAGGTACCGCATTTTGGATGAGTGGATAACTAGACAGGTAAAAAATTGGTTGGATGATCAAGCTCAGATGGTAGTAGTTAATGGTTCATGCTTTACCTGGCAGCCAGTAGTAAGTGGAGTACCTCAGCAGTCTATTCTGGGAGCTGTCCTGTTTAACATCTTTAACAATGACCTGCAGCAGGTGATGCATTGCTTGCTCCTTGAGTTTGCAGATGACCCCAAACTGGGGGACCAGTTGATATGCTCAAGGGCAGAGCTGGCATCCTGTTGGATCTGCACAGGGTGTAGGAATGGGCCAGCAGAAACCTCACAAAATTCAACAGGGACAAATGCCAAGTCCTGCACTTGAGAAGGCAGAACCCTGTGCAACAATACAGGCAGAGTGGTGGGGGGGAAGCTCTGTGGAAAAGGACTTAGGGGACCTGGTGGTGGTAGACATGAGACAGCAGCCTGGAGTGTCTACAAAGGCAACCAACAACATCCTAGGCTGTAGAAGCAGCAGGCTGAGAAGAGTGACAATCATGGTCTACTCATCATTTGTTAGACCCTCAACTGCATCCAGTTTTGGGACCCCCCAGTGTAGGAAGGACAAGGATAAACTGGAATGAGTTCAGCAAAGGGCATGAAAATGATTGGGGACTGGAACTCTTGCCCTGTTAGGAATGGCTGAGGGAATGAGGTTTGTTCAGTGTGGGGAAAAGAGGGCTTCATGGGGCCTTCTGATAGCTATGCAGCTAGTGAAGGCAGCAGCCTTTTAATTCCTATGAGGAGGACATTGAGAAGATGAAGCCAGGCTCTTCTTAGTGGTGCAGGGTGGGAGGACAGGAGGCAAATGTTACAGGCTGAAACAAGACTGCATATCAGTGATGCTTTTTCACCATGAAGACGGCCAAGCAGTGCAGCAGGTTGCCCATAGGGCTGTGCATTCTCCAGCCTTGCAGGACTTCAAGACCTGAGGGGATGAAGCCCTGGACAGACCGCTCTTACCTTTTAGCTGACTCTCCCTTGAGCAGGGATCTGGACTAGAGCACTAGATGTCCTGAGGTCCCTTCATACCATGGATCTGTAATGAAAAGCTTCAACCAAACAGCATGCTGCCCACTCCCTCCCACCTCCCGCCAGCTCTGTGAAAGGAAAGCTTGATGTGTGAAAAAACCCCACCGTGCAGCTCTCCTGCAGCTTCGCACAGGTGGGTGCACAGGGAAGAGACTCCACCACTCCATCCATCCCACTCTGCTGCCAGCTCCCCACGTCCTTCAGCTGCAGGTCAGGACAGGAGAGGGTGCATTAAGCATTTCAGGACTTTTCTGTATGAAAAGAGATCTAGTTTAAGTTTCCCCTTTAGTTTGAAAAGTTTGAGTCTCCTCTGATCTCTCGACACCGTCACCACGGGAACCTCAGCCTCCGCAACAACACCTTGAATTATTCACAGCTATTGACAATCACAGAAATTAAGGTTCCCTCAGCGAAAGCTCCAAGAAAGTGCACTGCACCACCGTGATAATAATGATCAAAGACTAAGCGAGATTACCGGTGGCACCCTGTGGTGGGTTGACCCTGGCTGAAGGCCAGGTGCCCACCAGAGCTGCTCTCTCACTCCCCTCATTCACTAGACAGGGGAGAAAAGGTATAACAAAAAGCTAATGGGTCGAGAGAAGGACAGGGAGAGATCATTCACTAATTATCGTCACGAGCAAAACAGACTGAACTTAGAGAGGGAATTCATCTAATTTATTACTAGGCAAAACAGAGTAGAGGAATGAGAAAATAAAATCAAATCTTAAAACACCTCCCCCCACCCCTCCCATCTTCCTGGGCTCAACTTCACTCCCGGCTTCAACCTTCCCCCCCTCAGCGGCACAGGGGGACGGGGAATGGGGGTTACGGTCAGTTCATCTCACGGTGTTTCTGCCGCTTCTTCATCCTCAGGGGGAGGACTCCTCTCATCGTTCCCCTGCTCCAGCATGGAGTCCCTCTCACGGGGTGCAGACCTTCAGGACCAAACTGCTCCAGCATGGGGTCCCCCACGGGGTCACAAGTCCTGCCAGCAAACCTGCCCTGGCGTGGGCTCCCCTCTGCACGGGTGCACAGGTCCTGCCAGGAGCTTGCTCCAGCGTGGGCTTCCCATGGGCCACAGCCTCCTTCAGGTGCCTCCACCTGCTCCGGCATGGGGTCCTCCACGGGCTGCAGGGGGAATCTCTACACCCCCTCATCCTTCCTCCATGGGCTGCAGGGGGACAGCCTGCTTCACCATGGTCTTCACCACGGGCTGCAGGGGGATCTCTGCTCCGGCGCCTGGAGCTCCTCCTTCCCCTCCATCTGCACTGACCTTGGTGTCTGCAGAGTTTCTTACATCTTCTCACCCCTCTCTCCGGCTGCAAAAGCTCTCTCTCTAAGTGTTTTTCTTCTTCTTAAATATGTTATCGCAGAGGCGCTGATTGGCTTGGCCTTGGCCAGCGGCGGGCCCGTCTTAGAGCCGGCTGGCATTGGCTCTGTCAGACACAGGGGGAGCTTCTAGCAGCTTCTCACAGAAGCCACCCCCGTAGCCCCCCCGGTACCAAAACCCTGCCACGCAAACCCAACACACACCCTCAGCGGCGGGGCCGCCCCGCGGCGCTTCTCCCCTACAGGCCCCGGCCCCGGCACAGGCCCCGGCCCCGGCACAGGCTGGGAGGAGCGCGATGCCAGACGCCGCCCGCCAGGGGGCGCTGCCGACTTAGCGTTGGCACCGCGGCGGCCGGCAGCAGAAAACGACCGGGCCGGGGGATAGCCGGTACGGGATGGGGATAGCCGGTACGGGATGGGGATAGCCGGTACGGGATGGGGGATAGCCGGTGCGGGATGGGGATAGCCGGTACGGGATGGGGGATAGCCGGTACGGGATGGGGGATAGCCGGTACGGGATGGGGGATAGCCGGCACGGGATGGGGGATAGCCGGCACGGGATGGGGATAGCCGGCACGGGATGGGAATAGCCGGTAGGGAACGAGGATAGCTGGTACGGAACGAGGATAGCCAGCTGCCAGCGTGGCCCTTTCCTCAGCAAACTGCTGTGCAGTTAAGAGATTTACATGAGCCCTTGCCTTGGCGGGCTGCTGTGCCATGGCCCTCAGAGAGCCCCTGCATTTCCCAGTGGGGATGCAGCCCTCCCCTCCAGCACAACGGGCAGCTTAAACGTACCGGGCCTCTGAAATACAGTGAGGGGACTTGGTGCAACCCGTGGCCTTGGGTTGGTCCCAGAGGACCAGGGAGAAGGCTGGGGAAGTGTCACTGCGGCCAAGGCCTGCAGGTCTGGTGGTGGGAAGGAGGCCATGCTCGCCTGGTGCCCGCTGTGCTGGTAGTGGCTTCGGGTGGTGAGAGCGCCTCATAAAGCACTTGCAATGTTTTATTTTGCTGTAACCTGAACAGAGTCACCAAGTTTACGGGGAGAGGGCGGCTGAGGAGCCAGCCTGCGCTGGCATAACGGTGTGATGGCACCGCCGGAGCGCTGCTGGCAGTTGCTGTCCCATGTAAGGGACCTGCTGCACGCGAAGTGGTGCGCTGGCAGCTCCCTGGGAAGCCAGCCGAGCTCGCCGAGTGCTCTCTGAAACAGATGTGGAGATCTAAGCTTCCCCCTGTTTATGCGTGGGAAAGGAGAACCCACAAAATAATACTGGTGAGCGAGTGGCAAACCAAATTGTAAGTACTATTTAGAATTGCCCTTGTGCATTCTCTGCTCCAGCCATTACAATACATATTTACTGTAGACGTAGGGTATAGAAAGCTCAAGGAAGGGAAATGTGACAGGAATGGTGTGTTCTCACATGGGCCTCACAACACACCAGTGTTGTTCTCCATTGCAGTCAGTGTCCCCGTTGCAGTGGGAAGAAGTTTAACTCATCTGAACCCTCCAGACTGAGAATCCATTCGTTTAAGCCATATGAATAAAAAAAAATCTATGTAGTGAAAAATCTCTGATCTGCTTAAATTCTTCCAAATTTAGGTTCAGGTTGAGTCATCGTTATTTCCTGTCAAATGGTTTTGTGAAGTCACCCAAAATAATGAGATGTCACTTGCCTGGATACATTAATAATTAGAAGGATTTATTGTAGCAGGCATCATGGGAAAGTGTAACTTTCCCATTAGATGTCCTTAATTAGAAAAGAATGTGTCAGATTTCAGATCAACATAGGGGAACTACAACTATCCATTAAAAAGAGAAGGACAAATAATGCAAGTGACAGCCCTTGCAGAAGAACAAAGGTTTAAATACTTTATAAATTAAGGGGATTGAAGGTGCTCATTTTCATCACTAAAGCTTTATGACCTGTCTTCATCGTCAGAAGGATGCAGTCTCCAAACTGAATTAAACAACACAAAGAGCAAATGCTGTATATAATTCTGACAATAGAATATTTCTGTAATCAGCGATTATTCCTTTTGTCTTTCAGCAACGTCTCTTTAGGGTGGGCCAAACTGCTCTGGAAAGTGTTCAATTATGCTAATAGGAAAATGTGATAGTGACAATGGTATTTCTTGAACCACGAGAACCGTAGCTAGTACATTTGTTCAGCTGGTGGCAAGATGTGGGCTAGAGAAGTGGTTTAACTGGCTTTTAGATAAAAATTGGAGGGTTATTAGGTAATTGAAAAGTGTGGGAGGCATTACTGTAAATCCAAGCAGAATGAGGTGCCTAACTACTCAGGCATGTGTAAGGGGTTAATTTAAGTACCCGGCTTTTGCGGCTTCCTTTTGGCTGTGGATAATTCCTCACAGACCCAGGCCAAGGGTTTTACTGGGTGGTACACAGAAGCTGGAAAGTAAGTCTTACAATGCTTACATTTACTTAGAGCCATGAGTGGAACCAGTTTACACTCATATTTTTGCCCAGTGCTTGGTTAACATACAGGCATGTATTTTATTTATGCAGTCTTAAAATCATACCATGAATGACATCAAAGCAAGAGTAATTTAAGGAAAGGGAACCTGTGTCCACAGTTTATTTCAGCTTGCAAAGAGATGATGTTCCAAGATGGGGAGACTAAAATTTTGCAGCATAAGCAACCTAATCCCTCTGCACCACGGGATCTGTTCTGTCCATGGCAGTTACACCTGAAAGTTACTACAAGCTAATGCTTTTTCTGCGGCCTCTATGAAATCAGTCAGTAACATTGGACCAGTGCCTAACTGACAGGTGGCCACATTACCAAGTTATCAGCTTGTTTGCTGCTCTTGATAAGTGTTTCATTAGGGCTGGTTTTGGTAGGAAAGCTGAATTTGTTTCTTATGGGGAAAGGAAATCCTTTCACAAGGAAGCTGAGCCGCACAAACAGGGCCTTGTTAGATAAGCTTTTCGGTTTGTGACCATTTTGTGCAGCATTTTCAGCATATTGCTGAAAAATATGTTGCTGGTTTTTTATGACTGTTTATCCGAAGCATAATTATGAGCACCAGGTTTGGATTTAGAAAAGGGTAGATCTAATTTACCAAAGGGCCTGGTGGAGATAGGTGCTCAAAACTTCTGTAGGTCAGTGGGACTGAAAAATGTGCACACATTTCACTCAGAAATTAATTAAAACATAAAGTGTAGGTCAAACTTTAGAGGCATATCATAAATGTCCTTTTGAAGTACTGGGTGGAAGCCCTTTTTATTGTTAATTTAGCCTTCTCTTTTCTAAATTGAACCTTTCATTGCATATTAAATCCTAAGAGGGCTAGGGAACACAGGGTGTGTTCCAAAGAGATATATAAAAATCACCTTACTTCCATAAGTTGTTAGCATCCAGCATTTGTGCTTTTAATGAGCTGAAATGAGAAATCTTGTAAACTAATTTGAACAAACTACAGCATCTTACTCACAGCAAGATGCCTCAAACATCAATCAGCTCTTGCAAGTTTGTTTGTGAGATACTTCTCTAAGAATCTTTCATCCTAAAAATGACACTTGAAAACTCTGCAATAGATCTTGACAAGATTCACACGTGAATGCCCAAGAGATAAGCGATGCATTGTTTTACTGTGGAAGGTGGTATAAATATTCCACTTCTGAACCTAGGTCTAAACAAACCTTACCTGCTCATGAAAACGTAATGAAACCTGACTATTTTGTATACTGTTTTGTAACCTAGATTTCCTAAAACACACCTTTATTTTCAAACCTTCTCTGAAAAACCTCTGGGGATAAGCAAAGTTCAGTACAATAAAGAAAAGATTTTATTCAGCTTTAAGAGCTGGAACGCCTGCCTCAGAAGAGTGTTATGTAGGATGGCTACATGCCGCACCATCAGTGGAGTTGACTATTCCCTTTTAGTAGTATTAGTAGTATTTTTAGTTTTAAATTAGAATCTGCCTGAAGCCACAAATGAGTTCTCAGCTCACTGCTCTCTGAATAAGGATACAAATCAAAATTAACAGTCCTCAGAAAGCCATTTTGAGGTTAGCTCTCCACTTGGACGGAATGAAGCACCTTTGACTTCAGGAAGACTGCCGTGCTGCAGGTGCTTGCAGGCCTGGAATGCTCTCAAGTACTTCCGAGCAAGAGACTTCCCCTGTACCAAACAGTAGCTGTTTCAACTATTTAAAATATGGGGCAAGTTATGCTACAGAAAGAGACAAAGAAACAGATTGAAGCCAGATGACTGCCCATTTATCGTTTTGGCAAGCAAGGATCTTCACATATATAATTTTAGGGTCTTTGCATTTTAAGAATCTCTGTCACATGAATTCAGGTTGATGAACCAACACACCTTTTTGACTTTTCATGTGTTAAAATACATGCCCGACTTAATTTTGCCAGTAAAGGCAATGTATTGAACAAATTATACAAAGAAAAAGGTGCCCAAACCAAATAGGTGATCTAGCTGTGCCTGCAAAGATTGGACATTCAGACAGCTTAAGGTACCAAAATACGCAGATAAATGTTTCAGGAGATTATGAAATATACCTGATGCCCCTTGAAATCAAATCAGATATGCTGAGTCAGTCTTGCCTATTTTTGGTGGTATGCCCTGTACAACAATCATGAACATATATATATATATATGTCATTACTTATGGGTAGCCATGTATACTCATGGCCAAAATAACTGAGGGTCACCTCAAGCATTTGCACATAAGCAAGGCAGTGCTTACAAGGCATCATTATGGAAAAATCCCAGGCCTTTATCAGGAATTCAGCACCCTGGGGTGTCTCTCTGAAGTGCACATACACTAATACACACAGCACTGGAATAAGCATGAGGAAGTAGAGATCTGTGTGCAGTGGAAGGGCTATGATGTTGGTATTACAGAGACGACGTGGGATTGCTCGTGGGACTGCAGTGCTGCAATGGAGGGATACAGGCTGGGAAGACAAGGTGGTGGAGTTCCCCTTTATGTGAGAGAACAGCTGGAGTATATAGGGCTCTGCTTAGGGGATGGATGATGAGCCAGCTGAGACCTTATGGGTATCAATTACTGAGCAGACCAATATGGGTGACACCGTAGTAGGCATATTCTATAGGTGGCATGAGCAGGAAGAACAAATGGATAAGGCCCTCTGTAGACAGAAGCAGCCTTGTGTTCACTCATGGGGAACTTCAACCACCTTGATATCTGCTGGAGGAACAACACAGATGGGCATATGCAATCCTGGAGCGCATTGAGGACAACTTCCTGACCCAAATGATAGAGGAGCCAATGAGGACAGGTGCTCTGCTGGACCTCATAATTACAAACAAGGAAGGGCTGGTTGAGGATATGAAGCTCAAGAGCAGCCTTGGCTGCAGTGGTCATGAGATAGTGGAGTTCTGAATCCTGAGAAGAGGAAGCAGGACAAAAAGCAAAATCACAACCCTGGACTTCAAGAGAGCAGACTTTGGCCTTTTCAGGGATCTGTTGACAGAGTACCATGGAATAAGGCCCTGGATGGAAGAGGGGCTCAGGAAAGCTGTTTGATATTTGAGGATCACCTCTTCCAAGCTCAAAAGCAGTCTGTTACAATGAGCAGGAAGTTAGGCAAAAATGCCAGGAGGGTTACATGGATAAACAAGGAATTCCCGGCAAAACTCAACCATCTAAGAAGGGATGGTAAAGGTAATAAGAAAGGCTTCTCAAAGTACATAAATAGCAAAAGGAAGACTAGGGAAAATGTGTGCCTGCTGCTGAATGGGGCAAGGGCCCTGGTGACACATGACATGGAAGAGGCTGAGGTACTGAATGCCATCTTCACCTTAGCCTTTACTAGTAAGACCTACCTTCAGAAATCTGAGGGCCCAGAGACCAAGGGGAAAGTGTGGAGCAAAGAAGACTTACTCTTGCTGGAAGGAGATTGGGGTAGAAAATAGTTAATCAAACTGGGCATACATAAGTCCGTGGGCCCTGATGTGATGCTGACTGATGTAATTGTAATCTTTGAATGATCAGGGGACTGGGAGAAGTGTCTGAGGACTGCAGGAAAGCAAATGTCACTCCTGTCTCCAGGAAGGGCAAGAAGGAGGACCCAAGGAACTACAGCCTCACCTCAATCCCTTTGAATGTGATAGAGCAACTAATCCTGGAAACAATTTCCAGGTCTACGAAGGACAAGAAAGTCATCAAGACTAGTCAGCATGGATTCACCCAGGGGAAGTCATGCTTGACCACCTTAATAACCTTCTGCAATGAAAAGACTGGCTTGGTAGGTGAGGGGAGAGCAGTGGGTATTGTCCACCTCGACTTCTGTAAGGCTTTTGACACTGTCTCCCATAAGATTCTCATGGAGAAGCTGATGAAGTATGGGTTGGCTGAGCAGAAAGTGAGGTGGACTGAAAACTAGAGAGAGTCCAGTGAAGGACCACTAAGGGGATCTCATCAGTGTGTAGAAATATCTGAAAGGAGGGTGCAAAGAAGACAGAGCCAGGTGGTTGTGGAGTCTCCATCCTTGTAGAGACTCAACAGTCATCTTAACATGGTCATGGGCAGCCAGTTTTATTTGGCCCTGCTTGAGCAGGGGGTTGTACAAGATGACGTCCAGAGGTCTCTTCCAACCTCAGCCATGCTGTGACTCTGTGAATTATGCCATGCTTTCATTTGAGGTATGAAGACAGATTAAATAAATAATTATAATCTGTATTTACAACCCAATACCTGAATCACAAAGTGTAAAATTAAAGTGAGGAAAAGAGCTGCAGAGGGTCAAGACACTGCAAGAAGTAGGGTTGTACTCTCTAAAAACTAACCAGTAGTTTTATTGTCTCACTTTGGACCTGCCTTGAGTAAGTAAAATGGCTAAACAGTATCCAAAACAATGGGGAATTAAACACCCAAATGAGAGATGTATTCATTACTCTCAGTTATGGAAAGAGAATACGGAAGTTGTGTAAGAGAGGCCAGAGGGAAGAGATAATACTTCCTGGGAGGTCCTGGTGTCACATCAGGAGTTCTTACCTGTTGTAGGCAGTCGGCAGAGCCACTGCAGATCTTTTCCTGCTATGCCAACAGAGCCGCCCTTGCTGCTTACTGACTTAGCAGCTCCACACCAGGATTCTGGAGCAACATGGAGGTAGAGCAGAAATCTGTGTGTTCACTCCTTCCATTTAAGTCTTCATACTGTTTACAAAATAATTTTAGTCTGTGTTTTCACAATGAGGAAGAGGTCTGAAAACTGGTGCTAAAGGAAGATCTGTGTAGCCACGTTGATAGAGGAGCACTCAAGCTACATCAGTTTGCAGTCCTCTGCAAAGAGGGCCTCCGACTGTAGGCCAGATGAAGTGGTTAGGTGCAGATGGGGGTGGGTCTGAATCCTGTGAGAAGTGAGTTTAAACATCTGCCTCAATCCTGTAGAGCAGGGAATGTAGAAATGAGCTTCCCAAAACATTGTGGGACAAAAGAGGGGCACATGAAAAGCATCTTGCAAGGACCCCATCTTCTTTTGCACTGATTCGTGAAGTCAATAGCTCCTTGCTCCTCAATGTGCTGGCCAAAAATGGTCTCTATTTAGAGGTGGAGGAAGTTGATGGAAACAGTTAACATGTGCCCAGGCTCTTTTTATCTGCCTAACTATAAACATCTGTGGATATTAGCACAGTTTGTGTATATTTTTCCAATTATCATGGAAGTGAGCATTGCTGCAGTGTGAGCATTTTCATCCATTTGTCTTTTGAGTAAAACCAAGAAAAATAACTAATACCAGAACATTGAAAACATTGCAAAATCAGTAAGTGTTCATTACAGCTCATACAGATGTCCACTTTGACCTACTGTAATACCATGAGTAAAGTTGTCATGATTTTACAGGCTTCATTTACCTGGTTTCATTATAATTTTAATCAAATAAGTTTTCAGCTCTGTGTTTTTGGTGGGTTTTTTTGTGGTCTTTTTTGGTTTTGTTTGGTGGGGTTTTGGGGGGTTTTTTTGGGGTGTGCAATATGAATGTGATTGGAAGGATTGCAGCTTTTTGGTATATCCAGTAAATGTGGTCTGAATTGTCTTTATATAGAAAACAGCCCAAATATGATGACAAGTATGGGCAGTCACCAAAGCATTTTCTATTCTATGTGACCGACAGGGCTGAATTGGCTATCACTGTGCTTGATGACTGAAGCTTCTGCTTTGCATCCTACATTTTTTCAAAGTATAATGCAGTTTCTATTTCCCTGTTGTTATGATTGTATAAGACAATCCCTAGCTTTAGAAAAGGCAGCAGCAAGTCAGGGCATTAAAATTAAAGGGGAAAAAAATCTACACAAACCACTTAAGCACACTCATTATTATGGCCCTTGCTACCTCGGGCCACTGGAGAACTTATAATTTAGTCAGCATTATGCAGTTTGAAGTGTTTTATGTTCTGCATGGGAGCAGGCTGCAATTCAAATATCAGTGGCCATGAAAAATATGCACATATGTTTAGTATGAAAATCTCCAAGGGCATAACAGAAGAGATGGGCACATGTAGCTGCAGTGTGATGGAGAATTTCTGTGAATTAATCATTTGGACATAGTTTATCACCATTTTATATTTTGCCAGAGACGCTTCCTCGCCATTTGTTGGGAAAACTTATTATACATGCACATCTTAGAAAGATAATAAGGCCAAAGCCTTTGATGCTTAAAGGCAACAGGCTTTGTTAGATTCTGTTATGACACAGACAACTTCTCCACTGACAGAGCCATTCAGATAACAAGAGTAATTGCTTATTTTATCGAGTTTAGGGAATTGTGCTCCATTCTCCCTTCTTGCCTATTACATCAGCTATTATGACCCATCTTCTACAATAATTTAGGGGGAGTGGAGTACGTGCATTTTGAAAGCTTTTCTTGAAAGAATAGAGCGCTGTATTTACATGTTTCCTTCATTATCCCAAAGTGCACATACTTTAATGTATTCCTTCCAAAGAAGCAGGGTTGCATGCATGTGCACATGTGCATCCATTTATGTGCCTAGGTGTTCATGTGTAGTTGACTGTCTGGAGTGGGCAGGGGCATAAGAAGGGTTCATTTAGTTGTTTCTTTATACCCTCTTCTGACTGGAGACAATACCATTGTAATTGGTATTAGCAAAACTACAAACAGAGCAATCGCTTCTGACACTTTAAAAGAACTTTATTGACATCTCCAAACACATGGGGAATTTTAAAGTAGAACTTTTCCGTCTGTAAGGCTTGATACGATCAAAGGCTTGATAGCAGCTCCAGATTACTCAAAATGAGGATACAGACTAGATTTCATCCCTTTTTTGAAAAAAAAAAAGAAAAAAAAAAGAAAAAAAAAAGGCCTTAAGTTTGATTCAGCCTAATCCTCACAGGACTATCAGAAAACTAGCATTACAAGGAGAGAATAAAAAAAAAAAAAAGATGCTTTCAAATTTTATATACCATCCGAAGATTTTAAAAGTTACAAAACCAAAATTTAAGTGTAGGATTCAGTATCTTAAAATGCTGCTGTGTTGTACAGTTTTATTACTTAGAATAACCAGTTTTCCCCAACTGTAGAAGTTTTAAAGTATGACCACTATAGCAAAGTCATGAAATGGTCGGAGTCAGACTTCTGAAACAATACAAAACAATACTGATGTTAACAGAAGGACAATTTTCAAATGGAAGTTGGGAGTTAAACAGAAACCAAAGTGAGTTATACCTCTTTCGCTATATAAAAATATAATAATTTTCCAAAAGCATAACCAAATACAGAGGCCAGTTCTGAGCAAATTCTATCAGCTATTTTATGAAAAAGGAGTTAAGGTTTTTTCCTCCAAAGAGAATGGTGCCCTTTCACACTCCAGAAGCACTAATGAAGAGGCTGTGACTCCTAAACGAGAACTTTGTGTTTGCTAACGTTTGGTTTCCTGGTTCATGTGAATGCCCTGGTAGAATATCTGAACTTGCTCACCTAGCATCACTGCTATCAGCTGGGTAAACCAGATGCCAGCTTCATTTCCCTGATGCTTGTTCTGCTTTTGTCTCCATGCAAAGGTCTTGTTAACGCATCCACCTTTGTGTTTGCCATATTTAAATGTACAGCCAGATTCTTAGTTTTGCGAGGACCTTTTCATCATCTTTTGAAGTCACTCCACGAGACTGGTAACAAATGAGAGCTTGCCAGCTACGGAATGGGTATTAACAATGAATTTTCCACAGCAGACATTCATGTGTTTGTCTTGTGGCTGGCTGAGAGGACACAACTGTGTTCTGCATCTCAGTGGAGCAGCTGGCAAGATAAGCAGAGCGTCTGGATTAATGTGCTCAGCTCTAATTAGCTCCATAAAGAGGCAATTGGCCTAGGCAGAGGGCTATGCTGGAGTAATGAAAGTACAGTTTTTTTCAGGACACCGTCTCTGCATCGCACTGGTTTGTATAGATAGACCAACTCATTTGGGCTAGCGTATTTATGACTGAACTATGCTCCATTGTGCTTGCTGCTTTGTCATTTCCAACTGCAAGGTCAAGAGTGACGTAACATTTCTGTAGACTTGATATCCTTGGCAAAACTAAGGAGATGTAGCCACCACGTATTCAAGCAGTTTCATGAAACTGAGGCAAAGAGGATAGCAATTTGATACTTCCTTTCACAGACACTCCATCCCTGTTTTTCTCTGCAGGGAAGTCACTTTGGTTTGTTTCCTGTAATGGCAGCTACTATTCTCTACACCTCCATGACCATTTTGGCTGCAGGGCTGTTGGGTCAGGAACGTATTGAGATTCACAGGTAGGTTTGCACTGTCTCCAAAGGGCTGTCCTACTGCTACCCTCAAGTCAGTTGTATGTACCGACAGTGATCCTGCACATGGTCCCGCAGCCTGGCTGTAGTGCAGCTGGGACTTCAGCACCCAGCTATGTGCCTGCACACACACAATCCTGTGCACATGCAATGACTCCGACAGTCATGCCAGGCTCACCATGCATGCAAAGCTCTGTTTGTGCATCAAATGTGATGCATTGTGGATTCACTGAGCTTGCACCGTGTGCCCAGAGTGACCCCTCTGCACCTGAGCAGTAAATCCAAAGTGTGCCATGCATGCATGCAGTAGTCACTTGCGGCTGAGTTATGGGCATCTGGCAGGTACAAGTAGTCCAAGCTACTGCCTCTGCTCTGACCTGTAGTCCCGGACAAATATCCAAATTCCCTGTTTCAGGTGGAAACAGTGGAAACTGCTCTGAGTAGAACAAGGTGGTGTATCTGAGGAAGATCAAGCACATGGCAGCTACACATGAGGTAAGCAGATCACCACACAGGAGGAGTGACTGAGACCCGCAATTCAAGAAAGATGGGCATAGCTGTTGATAACACATTGTGCTGAGATCAGGCTGTGTTTGACCCACTTGCTCTTGACAACACTCTGAAATATTATCCGGCTATGGCACATTCTGCGTTAGATCACCAGCTTCCATGCTTCATCTCCTAGGGGGTCCAGTCATTCAAGTCCTACACAGCAATGGCATCAGCAGTTTTTTAGGTTTGCTAAGAGTTAGTCATGGCTTCTGTATCAGGATGTCATTTTACGGCAGAGGTACTTCAGGACTGTCTGAAGTGTTGGTGGTGCTTTATTGCAGTGACTGTTGAGTTGCCTGAAGTTATTCGGAGCACGTGCTTCACTGTTTAACCTTCTCCTCCTTCCCACTTCCCACTCAAGTCTGCTTCCCCTTCTTTCACGTTGCTTTCGATACATACTGCTTCCTGTTTCTCTTTAGTGCTGGTAGTGAGAGTAAACAATCAGCAGTAAATGAGTATTGATTCAAGTAGCAAGCAGTATGGGATTTGCCAGGCCCAGCCTTGCCCAGGCTTCCCAGGACAAGGGCAGGGAGAACTGGACAGAATTTTTGATGGGGAGTCCAGGAGGGTGTTTCTGTAGTGACGGTTGCGTTTCAGGGCACTTGCAGCCATTGGTCTTTCTCTTGCTTTTGATGTAGATTTTTCTTTTTAGAAGGAACAGCCAGTGAGTGTATTTGGAACAGGAGTCTGTGAGAGTTTATTAATTTTTCCGTATTGCCACATCCATTCCAGTTTGTGTCACTGTAGCCTCCCTGTCGGGAACGCATTCTCGCTCTTTCAGGTCATTTGTCTGGTCTTTGCTGCACAGCTTCTTGCTGTTAATTTGTTCTCTGTTGGTTCAGGCTGGGCTCTAAACAATTTTTTTTATGCCTTCTAGTTACAAGCTTGGCATTGTATGTTGCTGTTCCTTCTTCTGTCCAAATTAACTAACTGCTCCTTTATAGATTCTCTGAAAAATGGAAAATCCAAGTCACTTCTGTAACCTGAGCATAAAGACTGTAGTCTAACAGAGCACAAGGCCTAATAGAGCAGAGAGCCTGTGGCCTAACTCTATTGCTTAATCGAGGTTATATATATTAGTAACAGAAACTGCAAAGGTAGCAGAAATTGCAAGTAGGGACAGGCAAGATCAAAATGGCTCTGGCAAAAGTTATTTTCGTCAGGTAGGGTTTTTTTTTATTTGTTGCTTGGGACAAAGTATGAACGCAAGCTAAAATTGCAACAGCAAATAACCCCAGAGCGTGGCGAGTTATACTTAGCTAGCATTAAGGTAATGTCATATAGAAGCAGAATATTCGTGGTTAGCTAAAGTGACAAAAATACAGCTGCACTGATATTAATCCTGTATTAATCTTGTAAAGAGATGGGATTTTGAGAAATAGAGGTCTTTGGAAGGGAGCTACCTGCTTCCTCTGCATAGACCAGTTTTCTCTTTTTAGGCGTTAACTGAACTTGTTATTCTGATTTTGTTATTGATAACTTGGCTAAGTAGAGAGCTAAGCTTTACTGCTCACATATCTGTGAGTTTTATGAGTTTATTTGAAATCCTTGTAACAGCCCTTAAATTCTACTGATCATTAGAGGTCCCAGTTTGGGAGTTTTATTCATGTTTTAATAACTGGTCAGTAATTCAAGATGTGTTTTTAAAGATGCAGCTGCTGGCTAAATACTTCTCAATTGCAATGTGAAAAGCTGAATGGATATAATGTGATTTCATAAAACATGGTCCTAACTCAGGAAAGGATGAAATATATGCTTTGAGTTATGTGAGTGCACAGATAGCAGTTGAATGCTTCTAGATGTATTGTATATATTTTAAAAACATACCCTGGCTTGAAAGAGAGCATTGCAGGTGATGTAATTCTGTTCTGCAGAGGGCAGTAGTATATGTACATGTATCTAATGCATAAATATGAACAATATTAGTATTACTCATTAAAAAGTCACTTTCACTTGAAAAAAGGGGATAAATCGTGTAGTAAGTTGCTGTTATTCAATATGGCTACAAAATTTGTTTTTGCTGAGATATAATCAGGAAAGTGCTAATATTTAATTTGCTGCAGAAATAGGCTAAACTGGATCTGTGAGAAGACAGTCAGCCCATGCAGTTTATGCAGTGCTGTTATATGTTATGCAAATTAGATCAGAACCGTAAGGTATTTGCAAGTTCTAACTGTTGTTGGTATAGGAGAAGCATAATAAACTGACCTTGAGAAGGGGCCTTATCTATTTAAAACAGAATAGCAACCCTCATGTTTTTACTTTCTACTAAGGGGTTAACAGTATCCCATTCTCTTGTCATCTCTTGGCATTTATGTTAGTTCTTCATTTCCCTGGGAAGTGCTTAGGTGAGAAATGTTGGTAGTGAAATGGAGACAGCTTGGGTAGGTCTAGAAACCCTTGAGCTTACATTGTTGGACATCAACCTTTCTAACTAAATAACTACTGAGCAGCATTTGCACTCAGGAGAATTTTTTCCAATAGTAAAAGGGGAGGAATCCTGATCTTCAAGATGTTTACAGCTTTGGCCAGTGTCCTTTTTCCCTTTTCCAGTTTCCACTCATGCCACTGTGCCTTTGGATCTTTTTTTCTGCCAGACAAACACACTCTGCAGTGTTTAAAAACCATCTGCACCACAGTTCTTTGGAAAACCAGTGGCTGTTTGCCTCAGATCTTTTATTTTCTGTATTACTGGATTCATGGTTATCATGTTACTGGATTACAAAAACACACTGGTGATGAATACTAGGGTGTTCATGACTTTTCCCTCCAGGGAAATACAGTGCTAAAATGTGATTTCCTTTTAGCAAAGCAAATGTGACAGGTTTCTGTTGAGTTTTCAAAGGGAAATTACAAAGCAAGTTTGGAACTTCTCATGCCTAGACTGTCATTTTAAAACCTGTAGCCTGGGTATCCAACCTGGATGTTCAAATTGTATCTCAGAGATCAATCCTCATGGAATTAAAGTATTGCAGAGGGAAATGCTATTTGATTTGGAGTATGTGCCTTAGATTGTATCCTCTATAGTTTAAGTGAGGTAACTGGTGAGAAGATATTGCATAGCCAGCTGTTTCACCTGGCTTCCCCTGCAGCCTCAGCTGCTGCGGGATGGAACTGTACTAGAGGTGTGGGGATTTGCAAGATGATTTATGCTTTAGCAGAATAAGAACATATTTTAGACAGCTGTGCAAAAAGAAAAATCTACAGGATTTTTTTAAGGTGTTGGTGCTGTTACTGCCACTTTCTGACCAACTAGAGATGCTGATATTTGCTCAGGTGGCAGCTTTCTGGTAGTAATCTAATTGATTTCTGAGTTAGTTCATTGGCTGTTCAAATGTCATTAGCATCCTCCCTTGATTTTCACTCACAACACTAACACAGTGAATGCATACTCCAGTTTGTTTCTGTTTTGGTTTGTTTCTGTTAATTGATATGCAAATTCTGGTCAGTACAATGCTGTGAATCTACCACTTATTTTTAATAAGGTTTCTTTAAAAATGGAGGAAAGGACAAACTGGGTTATTCCCAGCAGTCTGAAGAAACATTATAAGAACAATGGGCATCACAGGAGAAGTACGAATACTCTGCTAAAAATGAGAATTTGCAGACAGTTATTTGTACTGCTGTATTCCTCTTTTTGATGTGGGTTTGGGTACTTGCCTCTGATAGTCATCTGCTTCTCCACAAGGCAAGGGAGGACATTTCCCTGTTGCCTGTGTGAGCCACAGATACAGCTCTACCTTAGTCTTGGGGAGCAGATAGGGCAAATGGCCTCCTTCTATTCCTTGTTGATCAGGAGAGAGAGAGAGGCGAGATACTAAGGATTAACTGTCAGATACATGTGCAAATTGACTGAGTCTTCTGGAGGGATCATCCATTTAAAGAGAGTAAGGAAATAATTTGTGTTCCTTGTCCTCAGTGTAACTACAAGATGACTGATCAAGTTGTCATTGGTGTTGGTTTTGCAAAAGAAACACTTACTTGAAAACTGGAGGAAGTACCTTCGTATTTACATATGGCTAGCAAGCTATTATGAGATCATTGATGTTTTTTCTCAGTGTTGGTCAGTCTCAGCTAGATTTAAGTAAGTTACATATTTAACATATGCATTGAAAAAGGAATATGAAGACTGGATCTCAATACCAGCGGATATTAGAAATAAAAAGAAAATGGAATCAGTCATTTGGTGTTACTTTGCTTTGTTTATAACATAATATCCTAAGCTAGTAACAATATAATATAGTATAGTATAATATAATATAATGTTATTGCAACAAGATACAGTGCAATATTAACATCTCCAAGTTTTTTAGCTAAAACATACCAATATCGCACAGATTGTCATTTTGTGTTGCAGAGTTTGTAGTTGTTGGCAAACAGGTGAGATCAGAGGAACTTGCAAGGAAAGTAAGGAGAGTATAAGTAAGCATTGTTAAAGAACAAGCTACAGTAGCTCTAGAGTGGATGGCTTTCTTGGAGGCCCAGATTGCACAGTGTTTAAAGTTTTCTTGTTCATGGTAGATTGCTGTTTTATTTGTGCTTAGAGGTGCTGATTTATGCTCATATTATTTTCCAGGGTGATTGACTGGAGGAAGTCTGATACATTCTGGGTGCCAGACACTGGATGTTGCATGCAGCGTAATCCTCTTGCAGCCATCTCATTATTGGAGTTTTTATGTGAGAGTGAAGTGGAGCACGTAAGCCAGAAAAAAATTCTATTGACTTCAGTGGATACCGCCTTATGCACCGAGAGGTTCGTTGTAATAAACAGAGTCAATAAGAGAGAAGACAACGGAGAAAAACCTGGGAATGAAAGTTTTACCGCAACTTCCCTGACTCCAGACGTATAAAAGGCCCATGCAATGCTGACCTCTCCCTGCATATGACCCACTCGGGTCTGATGTAAAAGCCTTAGCTAAGGAGCCACAAGTCCAGCCTGCACCCACTCTGTAGCTAGAAAGAGATATGTTTTTCTCAGAGCTGTCAAGCTATTGCCATTCATAAGCAGTAAATTTATACAAATTAATTTTAAGAGATGGAAAAAAGCTGGGTTTGCTCACAGGTAATGCATTTGGACTTCAACAATGTGAAAAATTTAAGAGCAAGTGAAAAGAAAGAGAGAGAGAGCAAGCCATATTTTTTCCTTATATTTAATGAAGCACTATGAATTTCTGGCTCTTTGGGAAAGGTGTATTACTAAGAGTCATTAATGGAACCTAGGCTTAAAATACACTCAGCTGAATTGCTGACTGAAGAAATGTCTATGTAAAACTTAATGTTTTCCTTTTTGTGAATATTTTAGAATCTTTAAAAAAATTTTTGAAGAAAAAAAAAAATCAATGTTACACTTCTTACCATTTGCTTTAAAAAGGATTTTCCACTTGCTCATTTCCAGAAGGTCATCTCTGAGATGTACAAGCTAGCCCTTCATTTAGGTCTCCTCTTACATTCATATTTAACTTTCTTTCATTCTGTGGCCTTTATTAGCTGAGCTCAAGGAGCTTGTAGCACATTTTAAACAGCAACACTGGGAGGATGTAAATGCAGAATAATGTATCAGGACTCAAATTTGCATGGTCAAATGTCAAAAAAATTAGGCCTTCCCCAGAACCATGTCAAGAGAAATAACATAAGTGGCCAGCTCAACAGCAGGCATGCCATTATCAGTTAGTTCAACCTGTCATCACTGACTGGGAGTGGAAGCAGTGGTCATTAGCTTTAACTCTGCCGGGGAAGGTTGCGCTTCTTTTTATTTTATTATATATATTTTACGCCATCTGACAGTATTTCACAGAGCACCACAATGTTATGGTTTCCTCCTTGACAGGGGAAGGAGGGGGAGGTGCAGGTGAAGGAGTAGAGAAGAACACTTGCAATCATCTGTTGTCAGCTGGAGGGGGCAGGAATTGCATTGCCTATCGGATAAATACTCATTTAGAGTAATCACTTTATTTCAGCCCTGTAATGACATTAACAAGCTTGGAATACAGGGAATTACACGAGTCAGAACAAATAATTGAATATTCCACTGCTGGGGAATGCAGCACAAGTCTGACTTAATGTCATGCCATCTCTGAAGCCAGCACTAGCATGCAATTAGATAATAAGCTTAAACAGCATATAATTGGCACTACTAGTATGAAAAACATACTATTAATTGTTAAATTCTTACCTGCTTGTAACTTTCATGAAACAAAAGTATCTTGCATGTCTTTTTAAAGAAAAAGAACTAGAGGAAACATATCAGTAAGTTTTTAAGAAAATAAGGGTTGCTAGTGAAGAAGAGGGAAGAACCGAAATCCAGGATCTAGAAGTAACGACTTCAACATGAAAAACACTTTTTTTTTTTTTTTTTTTTAGGAAAGCATTTGGTTGAGAAAAGGATGAGAATTATTTAATATATGATATAAAATGCTATCATATTTCATATCCAAAAGGAAAGGTCCCCATTTGTCCTTTTTTTTGTCAGTACATTTGGTCAAGTCATCGTTATTTCTTCAGATATTGTTGCCCCACAAACCTGTGACCTCACAACTCTGAGCTTTTTTTCAGTCACTCATTGCTCTTGGAATGTGGTTAATAATGCAAAGGTCTTTTTATAGAAATATGCCAAAGTATCCAAAACTACTCTGGGCTCTGGCAAACAAGGAAGGGGAGGAATTGTAAAGTGTTTGATTAACTCAGCACTTCATAATCTGTCTGATTTATCACCAAGCTCTAGGTTTTATTTTTGACACATTCTTACAACATCCTGAGTCAGTGTAATTTGGAACGTTCCATCATTTTAAGCATCAACTAACCTATTTCATCAAATTATACACTCTATAGGAGAATATTAAAAGGATTCAGTTGCATATATTATATACATTGAATGATTTGATAGCAATTACCAAAGGCAGCACAATTCCTCAAATATGTGCCAATTTAGGTAAATACTACTATTGGACAGATAAAATGTAAATGCAGAAGCAGCATCATCTCCATCACCTACCTACATTAGCTCTGCAATCACAGTCTTAACCAACAGATAACACATTAAATTTTCAAGACTTGAACTAAACATAATGGAGAACTTTTCACATTTATTATAAAGATGAAAAGTTTAGGCCATCTTAAAACTAAACTCCTGTTCTGGATCTTTGGCCATTGATTTCAGCAGCATTGGAACTACCTTATATTTAAAACAATAATTGGTACTGCAGTTGCTATTTGTTTTTCTCATCAGTCTATCATGAGGCCACCGCTGACCTTTCTTTTGAGACTTGAGTGAAATATTTCACTGCAGGAACATGGCAGATCTAGGGAAGAGCTCCTTTTACTAGAAGAGGTTTGTGGGGAAGCCCAGGCCCTGCATGGCAGTTCAAGGTGGCATGGCAGTTCAAGCTGGCAGGTAGTTTTTTTCTTTGAGAGAGGAATCCGAGCTGATGGTAAATTGTGGGCTCTGATAAGTGAAGCTTTGCATGGCTACCTGAGTCTCAGAGATCTGAGACTTGTCATGTTGAACACTTATTTCTGTTTTCTTAGGAGAAGAGAATGACCCCACCTCTTGCTTTCCCAAAGATAAGGTATTCTGGGTGATCATACTTCAGATTATCACTGGCATTTGGAAAATGTGACCCATGTGTTTGACAAGCTGGCTTGAAGAAAAACTGACTGTAAAGTAGCAAGCAGAAGCTTTAGATTAGAAGGTCAGGTGAAATATCTACTACAAAGGGATGTAGCTGATCCCCGGATGGAATCCAGGTATGCTGCTCCTGTAATGGTGTAGCTTTGAAATATATGAAGCTTTTTAAAAAGGAAATATTTGGTGTATTACTGCTAATTAGTAATACAATTTTAATCACATTTACATTATGATTTTTACTCAACAGATGGCATACTCTCAAGTACTTCCATTTATTCTATCAATAAGACTACCTGCAAACCTCATCTTTCTTAATTTTTATAATGATACTGCATTTAGATAATGGATTTGCAATTGACCTATTTAACAAAATTTAGCTGACTAAAACAATATTAATATTTAAAAATATTGCAATTACTATCAGCAATTTGAACATTTATATTAATTTGCTATAATTTTCTACCTGTTTGTAGGTGTATTCATTCCAAAAGGCATTTTTTTTTGTTCATTAATATTATCCATGCATGTGCCAGTATTTTATTTTATTATGCTGGATCAGTTGTTTCACCTTGGAACTGTACTAGCACCCCTGAAGGGTCAACTAAAAATGTTAATTTATGGCAGAGTAGGAATTTGCAGATAATATTTACAAACAGCACAGAAATATTAGGAGGTAGCTACTAAAGAAAGGTAAATGAATGCAGCACTGGTTTCCATGTCACTTCCTAAGTATTTGTCAGGTCTCTGAGTGCACCCACTCCCCTCTGTGGGTTTGGCAGCCCAGGCTCAAGGTCAGTGCTGATACAGCGCAGCTGCGTGGCCTTAGATCCAACTGCTGTGGAAGAAGTTGTGTGAGAAAGAGCTGCGAGAAGTCTTGCTGGAGTTTGTTCCCGTTTTGCTTGAGCACTGTATTTAAGCTCGGACCCTTGTTCGTTGCTGCTGCCTGACCATAATTGTAGCTACGTGTGCTTGGCCACATACCCCACTGAGCCAGACACCAACTGGTTTGGCTGTGGACCTGCCTTGGCGTTACAGACTTGTCCAGTAGTCTGGACTCTTGCTTAACCTGACTGCTGCCACCAGACTTGCTTTGCTCTTCTTGTTTAGGTACTGCGGGTCTGCACCCTCACTGATGAAGGCTCTGCCTGCCTTGCTGTCACCCTCATCTCCTGGCTCCCCTTCCCTTATGGAGCAGCCAGCCCTTGCTGCTCCTACTGTTGGTTAGCTTGGACCTTTTTGAGCCCTGAGCCAAACCTTTCCCCCACCTCACAGTCTGCACTCAGGGTCCTGAAGGCATTCCCTAAATCCTCTACAAAGCAGATAATAACTTTCATAGCAATATAAGTTTGGGAACGACTTCAAAAAGGTCAGCTAGTGCCTTTCCATTCATAGATAAATATACCTAAGTCATCCCTTACAGATACCAGATACCTGCATAACATTTTCTTCAAAAGCTTTAATTCTGCAGCTTCCCAGGCAAATTCATCCAGAGCGGAACGGTTCTTAAATTTTCACCTGAGAGCAAACTTGAATGTCTTCTGCTGCCATTGGAGCTAGTTGCTTTTTGTGTCCCTCTCACTGAATTTGAAAGAGTATTGATCATCTTAGGTTTTACTACATATCTTACAATATTTTTAGAGATTGTCCTCAGTACTTTTTTCCATGGCTGAGCAAACATAATTCCTTCCACCTGTCATCACAGGCCATATTGCCTAAACCTGTCACCATTCTTCTCCTCAGCACTTCTATTATTTCTCCGCTTTCTTGAAGCATAGTGTCAGGAGCTGGCCGCTGTGTTCCAGCCAAGGCTGAATGAACACAGAGTAGAACAATCTTTATCACTTGGGTCATGTATATGACAGTCCTAACCGTATACGATAAAAAAAATATTTTCCTTTCACAGCAGCAACATCACAAAGTTGAGTCTGTCAATTTATGGACCAAAATAACTCCTCACTGCTCTAGCTATGCAGTTATTCTTTATATCACATTATGCACTTCACTTCTTCAGGTTGCAGTTCTTTGCATTTGCCTATTGAATGTCTTCCTGATTTATTAGGTTCATTTTAATACCACTTCTATCTCTGGTGTGAGAACTTCCAGATCAGTGACATCTGCAAACAGGTAATTTTTTTTTCTCTGCCATTCAAGTTTTAAATAATGTATTGAATAGAGTTTGGCCAAAGATAAATTCATGTTCTACTCCAACTGAAATATATTCCCAATTTGACACTGATATTCCTAATGTGCATGTTTTCTACCAAGTGAGTGGTCACCCTATTGAAACTTTATCTCCACTGCCTTTGCTGGTTCACTTACAAGACTATCATGAGGGAAGATACCAAGTTTTAGAAAAATGAGTACATCACATCTGCTGCTTCTCTCCATTATACCAGTTATACCATCAAGGAAGATAAGTAACTTGAACTGATGCTACAGGTTTTTGATGTGTTGGCAAATTCTTTGTCTCCTATGTGCTTAAATGCTGATTGCTTAACATGTAGTTCTAGCGTCTTGAAATCAGGCTGGTTTGTAGTTCCCTCCATCTTCCTTTTCCTTCCTTTTAGGTACCCTGTTTCCCTTTTGCTACTCTACCAATCTCTCCAAGTTCTCAAAAAGGAGTGGTTTAGAGATCACATTGTCTTTAATGACACATTGAATGTTGCAGAGCACTGGTTCTTCACCAGGCAAGCCAGTCTCTGACCCATGACGTGGAATGGATAAAGTACTGATTCCAAGCTAAGAAATCATTGCCAGACCTGTTTCTGTAGTAGAGGAAGCACAGCAGCCATGCTGAGACCAAGATAGCAAGGAAGGAGAGTTGAGGAGCTTTCCCTGCAGAAGTTCAGAATGGTGCTAAATTTCTCAAATATGGCTTGATTACAGAATGATCAGCAATCTCTTCTCAAATGACTTCTGCCAGGCTCTGTACATTTGAATACATGTAATTTCTTCTCACTTTCTATTGTTTACTTTGTGGGTTTGGTATTCTGTCCTTGATGAGAATTAATAGTATTTAAGTTTTGGAAGTGACTGATGTTATTGTGAAGAGGTAGACCATGCTCCCTCTAGGGGAACTGAAGAGCAGATTCCCAGAGAGGGAATGAATCTTTCCTCCTCCTTTTATTTTGACGTTTTTCAGCAGAGAAACCTCCTACATGTGCAGTTGTTGAACATTCTGATTTCCTGCTATTACTCCACCTCTCCTCTGCAGTAAGCAACCAGAGCAGCTTTGCTTCCTGCTTATCCTCTGATAATTCAGCATTCAGTGAACTAATAATATGGGTATTGAGGAAGCTTGGAACAGAAAGTCTGCTTGCTGACAGCATAAATAAGCTTTAGCTTGGTACTTACAGACAGATGTGTATAGCAGCTGGATCTGAAAGAAGATTTGGAGTGCTCAGCACTCATTTGAAGGCTGCATCCATATATGGCTTTTATGTCTGAATGAGCAGCATTCTGTGTTGTCAAATACTGCATGGGGGAGAGGAGATATTACGGCAGCATTTGGTGCTCAGCTGCGAGAAGGCATTGATGCCAGAAAATACTTCAACATCAAGAATAGCTACATGTCTGTACAGGCTTGAACAGGACTCAAGGGGTCAAAACATCAGATTCTTGTTTACACTCTGTGAGTTGTGCAATAGCGGAAAAGGGACATCAACACGGGACTAGAAGAGTTTTAAATTTATAAATCAAACTTACCTTTTATTTGGAGTGACCTGTGCCATGTATTGTTAGGCACGATTCATTCTGAATCTTCTCTGGCTATTCAGCTGTTGGTTATTATAGATTACTTCTTAAAGAGAAGGAGCTCTACAGACTTTATTGCTAAGGTGTCTGTACCCTCACAAATGCAAGTAGCTAGACTGATCACATGCCACAATGTAAGCAGGGAAATAAGAAATTTTTATTTCATATCTGAAGATTTGATGCAGTTGTGGACTTTTCTAGAAGAATGCCAACATTTTAAATTGAAAGGTATGTTATCTTAGAGTGCTGTTATGATTGAAAGAGTCAAGTTTTCATAACTTCTCTTCACCACAGAGGGAAATGACAGTAGTCTCTTTTCCTTTTGTCTGCAGGATGGGAATAAAACCACCACTTCTTTGTAACTCTCCAGGTGGTCTTAGCAGATTCTAGTGATTTGTTCATCAGCTAGCCTTGTCCACCACCACGGCGGAGGAATGGGAATGGGACCATAGACCCACTTCCCTTTGCAACTTTCTGAAGTATCATTACAGTGGAGACTTGCAGAGTGATTCTGGTGTCTGTATCCCCATACAGAAAGCTGGAGGCTGGGGGGAGTGCACCATCATTCATTGGTCTGGCGTTAGGAGTGCTGTGGCAGCTGGCTTCCCCCATTGAGGAAGGAGTTTTATGGATCAGGGCTGCTGTGAAATTATGAGGATTAGAAGTATAAAAGGAAAAGGGTTTTTTCGTGTGTGGTTTTGGTTTTTTGTTGTTGTTGTTTGTTTATTTTTTTAAAGAGGTCAAGGACAATGATTCTAAAAACTTAAGAAATCTTAAATGAAGAGATTTGAGTGATCCCTGAATGAAAACAAAGCTGCCGTAGGACTCGTAGGAAAAGTCATGCCTACCGTGTTTAATAATGATTCACCCAGTATTTGCCTTTCCTGCTGATAATCATAAAAAATACTACCAATAGTAATAGTTTCCAGCTGGAAAAGAGGAATAATACATGTCTACATTTACAGTACTTCAGCAAAGAAGCATATTGGCTTAAAACCAAAAAGTAATCCAGTTCCGTGATACAAACAATATGCATATAACAAATATGGAGCTCTCTGTGTTCACAGGGACTTTGGATACATTTCTGAATACGAGCTGGCATTTTCATGGAAATGGCAATTTTTACATCACTGTCAGACTGGCAAAGGGCTGGTGAGATGAGAAACCCTCCTGATGCGTTTGCCCAGACAGATGTTTAAGGCGGAGACATTTCAAAGACACCTGCATCTCCGTGGCATTCTGAGGTTGTGGTGGTTCATGGCTGCTCTGCCTGCTGGTTCAAAGGAGGCTGACAAGGCAGATAAGTACAACATTTGGCTTACCTGCTCTTCTATTTTTCCTCACCTCGTAGTTTATTTTAAACATTTCTCTGCCCTTGAGAAGACTCAGGAGAAGGGATTTTAAATGTTGCAGTCCTCATTCTATCAGGTCGAGTGACCTAGTGCATACTCTTGCAAATGTCTTTGATATGTCATCCTTTAAAAACCTGTATATAAATGTATTTCATGTCTGTACCTTAATATAGGTGCTGCTTCTTCCACTTTGCAGATTTATGCAAAAACATAAGCCAGCTTTCTTCCTTTCTCTATTCCTGTAAGCAGAAGAATTTTATAAAACATACAATACTAAACCCCCCGCTATTAAATTGTTACATATAGATTATGAAGAGATGCAATATTAGTCATGTTCATAATTTCATTAAAGGTATTTTCATCCTCTTCTCTAGTATAGATCTATGGAACATCAAAACTGCTAGTATGTGAGTCATGGTCTGTTTTGTATAAATTATCCCTGGCATTACAAATTTCATTCTGTGGTAGTGTTAACTATCAGTCCCAGGTTTGTTCATGATTTGAAGTGGGTGTCTCTTGCATAGGAACTCCAACATACGTCCATGGAGTTCAAGGTGAAAGCTGTTCAGACATAGTGATTTTATTTAACCTAAAATCTAGACCATTATTAAATTTGATTAAGATTCAACAGACCATTACTGCTGTTCAGTCCTACTGATTTTAGTGTATTTGTGTAATGATTCGTCCCCTTTGAGATCCTCATATGTTAACCTAGAAACCACATTTAGAGATTGTAATCCTTTGTTCTCTACAAGCCCGAGTAATCAGATTACAATACATCAACTCTAAAGAGACTTGCAGTTTAAAACTGAACAAATTTGAGGCAAGAATTTGGGACCAAATTTCTTGTTAATATTTTTCCATTTACTTGTTGAACAGTTGTTATGGACAAGCCATTGCTATGGTGGTCACAAGGTGAATAGACCTCAAGAAGAATTATGCAGCCTGAAGAGGTTGTCTGTTAAAAATAAGATATTTTTCCATTTGATTCCCATACGCTCTGATGTAGAAATGTTGTTTGGGGACATCTCTAATAGCTGCAGGGTCCTTGGAGTTATAGTTTGTGATGGACGCATGGGCAAAGAATGGCTCACAATGAGCATCCAGCATCCTGAATGTGTAGTGAATTCTTCTGAGTTCACAAAATCAGATGTTAATATTGAGATAAGAGAGTCTTCCCTCCCCTGCCTTTCCGGTTCCAGAAGTAGGATGTCCATCAAGGCTTCAAACCTTTGTCACCGAAATCCGGGAATAAACCTCGTAACACCAATGTAGTGTTAAAAGGCAGGCATTCTTTATTGCAGCGCTGGATGCACAGGGGATAGCTCCACCCAACGTGCATGCCAGGTGATCACCAACACACAGGTTATGTAGGATCAAAACATACATATTCATCATTTATTTCAGAAAGGGCAGTCCTATGATAATAATTTCTTAGAATCCATTTCCATATTCTCCTCCCTGTCACGCATGCTCAGTGATTTGAGTCAGTGATCCTCAAGGGTCTCTGGTGGTCGTCAGTGGTCATGCACCCGTGTCCACTGCGTGACCTTCTTCTTGCAGGCATGCGCAGTATCCTTGCTGTGGATGCACCTGTCCATAACAACTTACTTCATAAGATTAATATCTCCGGACCTATTGTTCAGTTGGGTAGGGACTGTACATGGAACGTAGCAGCATTGTACCTTGCCATGGTCAGTGAGCTTCATTACCTATTACCTTGGTTACAAACTAATTATCTCAGCCTGATTCTATAGTTTCTGTTTCACGGCCCCTATCCCATGGTTACACCTTGATGGACCTGGTGTCACTACAGATAAGTTCATATTAATAAATACAATAAGGCCAGGGTCCGAATTCTTTAAGCTGTATACTATTCAAAAAAAAAATCCCAAACCCCTCAAGCCCTGAAATTTCTGTTAATGTTTGAGAAAAGGTGCAAAAAATATTATTTTGCATTGACAGTTTGAAAGCACAATTTTTGTTAAGGGTCTATGGGCAACTGAAACCTTGGGTAGATGGTGATGAGATTTTTAATTAATTTTGAAAGCACATAATACACATTTCTGTGTGAATCTGTACAATTCAATCAATGTATAGCCCTTTGGAACTGCTGCCTTGCATGTGGCCCTTGCAGTTGCTTTCAGTGCAGGTATGGAGGCTGAGAAATATCAGCCTCCTTTGCTACAATTCAGTCTTTCTCATTAGAATATGAGACCTTTTCAGGCTGTTATGCTGAAGAAATTAATGGACTTTTACCCATGAGTAGCTTTAGAATGATGTCCAGTTTTTCAGAAATTAGTTTCTCATCAACTCTATTAATTATTAATTCTTATATTTTACAACAGCTGTAGTTTTCTGAGTTAGCATTAAAATGATCCTTGCATTGTCTTTCTACAGTTTTATTCAGCTGATTAAGTCTAACGGGTTTATCACTAAGCCATCCATTTAAATTAACAATCTGCAAAGAAAGCAGATAAAATGCTTCACATGTCCCATTACTGGGGTAGTAATAGTTACTCAATTAGGCACAGCTACTTCAGTTTCCAATCTGTTCTTTAATGATCAACACAAGACATTAATTTAAAATATTATTAACCAACAAATCTATTTAAAGAGATCTACTTTAGCAGGTAGAAACAACATTAATGGGGAGAAAAACATGCTGGTTTACTTACTAAACATCTGCACTACAATTGCTATCATAGCTGTGAAGCAGTACGGTGTTACAGACTTTCTAATCGTGACCTCTAGTTGCGAGAGGATAGCCTGATCGATTGTCCGTTGACTTTCACAGGTGATGAACTAGGAACATTTCTGAACACTTTTTCCCGTCACATGGATGTGGGGAGTTGAGGGTGGGGACAGTCCCAATCTTGCTATAAAGTTTATCTAGCATTTGATATGTTTTGGGAACTCCTGTGAAATAATGGTAATAATTAATCTTTAACAGTTATTTAAGCAGCTGCTGTGTTAGCAATCTGATAACAAAATTGGTCATAGGGAACATAGCTCAGAACAGGGAGACATTAAAAAGACAGTTTGATGACATATAGCAGGTCTTGTTCTTAAGCATTAACATTTTTACACACTGGAGAAAAATAAAATGGAACATACTGAAAAAACTCTGTCTTTCTTGTCTCGGGAGCACTACTATGGAGCTGCATTTATACCTTAATACACTTCCAGTATATTCAGTGCTGCATTAGCAAAATGGCAGCTCTGACCTGGAGAAATACGAGCGTGTTCTGTCTCTAAAATGCAAAAAGTATCACTCATTAATAATTTCAACATTTAAAAAGTGGAACTATACTGTCTTTTTACCACTCTGTCAATGTTGCAAACATAGGAAATCAGATGTGTTGGTACTTCCTACATACGTGCTACCAGAATTCTGAAGCTGAGTGCTTCTAGGAAGATTGATTAAACATCATACTAATTCTGCACAATCAGCATGTTACACAGTTTTTGTAGGTGGGTAAGCCAAAGCATGGAGAATCTGCTTTGCCCGAGATTACACAACTAAGTTCATACCCTTGAAAACACCGGAAAAAGAGTAAAGTAAGGAAAAAGTATGTCGAAGTGTGAAATTAAAAAAAAAAATATTTTGCCTCAGCAACTGATGATTGGAAAAACATTTTGTGGTTTATTGAAACTAAAATATATAATGAAATTTTGTGATGAAATGAAAGGCAAAAAATGCTAAAACTCCCTTGAAAAGATAGATATCATTAGATCCAATTTGCTTTTGAACTTATCTCCCTGTTGTATCCTTGCAGATATATTTTCAAAGTATGTTCTTTTCATCAAACATCCCATAATACTTTAATTATAAAATGATTGGTAGCATTATTATTCACAATTAAAACAAAACTGTGCTTGTCAAAATAAATGAACAAAGTACACTCTGTGATGCAGTATCCTTGACTTTTTTAATCCTGTTTGTTTATTTACACACTAATTGCAAAAATTGATAATCCATATGAGGTCACCTAGGTCCATGCAAATGAGTTTTTACTGTATGTTCTGATACTGTAAATATTTATTTAGCTGTCCAAGTTATTGGAACTAATCACTATAATTTTTCTGTAAAGGGCAGGTTTCTCGGTAAAAGCTTCCTGAAGGGGAAAAGAGAGAGAAGAATTATTTGTAGAAAGGTTCTTTTTAATGTTTATATGCAAAATTATGTATATTTTGTGTAGATATATAATTGTATAATAATATGATTGCATACTATCACCCACATTTATCATGGTATAATAATATATCATGACATAACCAGTCTTACTTGCTGTGTTCAAACAGTGAAATGAGAATTCCAAACCAAATTGCAGTCACCTTGAAGTTTTTTGGGAAATATATGAAAATACGTTTCAGCATATTTCTACATTTTCCTCTGGCTCACTTATTAGGTGCTAGACAACCATTTTTACAATGGACCAAGGTAGATAAAATCTCAAACATTGAGGAATGTAACATTTTTATCACAAAGTTGCTTCAAGTGCCATATATATTTTATGAACATACATGGATATTGTCAGATATTATTATTTTTAATAATAAATAATGACCTACAAAAGTCATTAAGCTTTTATTGCGCTTTTTGTCCACATTTTTATCTTGGCAGGCTGGAGTTCTATAGCAGATTTAGGAATATTAAGGCTTCTTTAACCTGTCTGATAATTATCCTTAGCATTTCTGTTACATACAAGGAAAGTCATACTATGTGGTTTATATTACAGTGTGTCTATAAATGTCAAATGCTTATTCTCTCTGAAATATTTCAGGCTCCATTATGTGTATCAATGCAGAATTAAATGGACATGGACTTATTTTTGTCTCTATGTATACTCATAAATGAATCCTTGAAGGAACAGTTTTCCTCTTAAAAAGAATTGTCATCTCTTCTTTTGTTTAGGAGGGAGTTTCAACCAGTTTCAGTCTCTGTTTATTAAATATCAGGTGAAGCTGCAAAAATGATTCAGACAGTAGGATTGTTTAGTAATTATGCTGAATAAAAAAAAAGGAGAACAGCATGATAATGGAAATGTAGTTGTTCTGTTGTTCTGTCAGAAAATTCAGGATTCTGAATCTACATATTTGTAATAAAATGCAGGCATTAACAATTATATGCTTCTGCAAAAAAGAACTGCAGATATTAACCAGACTGACAGTACAGCACACAAGAATTTACATATACTGCTTCAAAATCAGTTCTACGTGCAAATATTTTAATGTAAGTATTTCTAAGATTAAGTTTATTTTAAGTAAATTTTAAGATTAAGTTTATAAAAGTTTATAAAGGGCCTTCACTGCATCTGCACTAAAATATTACATCTGCATATACATACGGGGAATATCTGCATTCATACACACTAGCGTGCTCTCATTCTGTAAAGTAATGGCTGCAAATCTCTAAGTGTTAAGATATTCCCTCTCATGTTAACGAGACAAAGTGTGTGTGAACTCAGATTTGCTCCATGGTAGACACATAAACAATTAGGCAAACATCAGCATTTGTGAATATGTTCCTTAATCTCTAAATGTTGTGGAATTTTTTTATGGTTAGATTTTGGTCTCAATTCATTGCTGATAATGGCAATTCCCTTCTTCCCCTTGGCCTCTAAAATGTATTTTGAGGACCAAACATACACCATATTTTCTGTTGTTAGAATTTTAAAATGTCAGGTGTAATGTTTTTGACATTTTAAGTTCCATACTCAGTGTACTTAATTCGTATTGTTGACACACATGGGATTCGAGTGCCTGTCTTTAACAAAAATAACTTTAAAAAAAAGACAAAAGAAAGGATTTTATGTGATTTTTGAACCACAAGCAGACAAGATCCTCCAATCATTTTAAGAGGTAATTGGCTGTATGTTATCTAGTCCCAAAAAGGTGTGGAATCTATACTACAGAAGTGATGTCGTGCCTCTTGATCCTGCAACCTAATATAAAGCAACACAACTCTATCATATTTACATCAGTATGAGCTTGACACATAAACAAGAATGCAGTCCTCTTCTTCCCCCTTCTCTGCTGAGAGGACCAGGGGGCTGCGGAACACAACGGAGAGAAGCTTTCTGCTAAAATCTGCTGGAGAGAAGGGGAAATAAATGAGTAAATAGGCATCAATAACATGTTGAGACATTGTTCTTTTACAGGAGCAGTGAAGTCACCAGCTTACATGTTTCTTCTGCTCATTTTGTTGCCTTTCCTGGGAAAGATTTTAATTTTTTAACTTGAGGTACCATAGGATGATAGTTGCGGGGATGAGATGGTAGACACTTCTTTTGCCATCTCAGTAATATTGTGATTTGTTAGCTTTGGTTTATTCGCTGTTGAAGGCACTTCTCAAGTGTTGATTCTGATCCAGTGTTGATCTTTGGGCACTTCATGCTCTACTTGACCAGAGATGAGTTTTGCTGCCTACCCTTACTGCTCATTGTTTCCTTTCACAGATAGCAAGTTCCCTGAGAATGGTCTTAGGCTCATATGTTGACCTTTCCCTCCCTCAAGTCTAGATGCAGCAGCCATGGTCCTCTTTCTGAAGCTTCTGAAGTTAAATTCTTGGAAGGTGGTAGTGTGTGTAGGCTTCAAATCCTCGTCTCCACTATTTCATTGTTTAACAATGTCTTAGGTCTGACATAAAGACATTTGCTCCTCATGGTGAAGACCAGAGCTGTACAGACTAATTTCTAACATGTAATGAATTCCATGACTTCTGTTTGCAAGTTGCTGAGTGCAAGTTGCTTGTTTATGGATGTGCTTTGTTACATGGATAATTTTATATGAATAGTCTTTGAGAGTGAATTGTGGAAGTGCTTGCTTCAGGTGTTCACTCTGTGCTGTTCATTCTTCATGCTGAGTGAGTGGCCACCTCAGCTGCTTAGGACTGAGTTTGCTCCCTGACTGAATGACTGAAACTTTCAAAATGCAATCAGAAGTGAATAATCTATGATAAATGCTCATGTTCACATATGGATAGCCTGATTTGCATGCAAATATTGGAATTCAGATTGTTCTCGGTGTTTTACAATATCTCTAGGAGTGGCCTGAGAACAGGAACTCTGATGGTGCATTATTTTAAGCATTCATACCACATTGCTGTCAAGTGTAAGCGCACTCTCTCTCCACCAGACCTTTTATGGTCCTGCAAGTTTTAATGGACTCTTCTTTGTTGCCATTGGGGATCCATATCCTCCGTCTCTCAACCCAGTTAATAAAATTGCCTTCAGTTTTGTTTCATAGTAGGAGATGGTAGTATTGCTCCATTGCTACTTGAATATACAGGGCTGATGGCAACACCAGAGATCAAGTGGCATCATGACCCTTGTGACTGGTGAGGTCAAAGCAGTATGTTGTGCTGTCTTCTAGCAAAGGGCTCTTTGGCATGACCTCAGGGGACAAATTTGGTTGATACAATGGCAGTAATGAATTGAATTTACCTACACGTTAAAATAGATAAATGCATATATACAAATATATATTCATATATATACATATATAAACAGATGCATATACACAAACATACATTTGTGTGTGTGTGTATTTCATGGTGGAGAAGACTAAGAGGCAGCTATTGCCCAGCCTTCACAAGTAATGTGGAATTCTTTACCCTCTGTGTAAACATCTAACTGCACTCTCACAAGTACAGTGTTTCTTCCCTGGGTGTCCATCCCTGATGGTCATCGTAAGGGGCTTCTGGGGTTATGAAGTGAGCAAAGCATGTCAGGGAAAGTACGCAGTGCCTTCCCCAAGGTTGCTGCAGTGTGAAGATGTTCCTTAGGATGATATAGTTCCTGACGTCTCCATTATAGGCTGGTATTTTAGAGGTCTGAGCTGTCCTTCAAGAAGCTGTCCTAGAAATGCTTCATCCACAGCACGTTTGCAATTGTTTTGTCTTGAAATGAATTCTCCTGGCTCATCACTAAGTCTTAAATCTGCAGGGGAAGCTTGTAGCAAGTTAAAGAATTCCTCAACCAGTTTGGACCTGAACATATGCTTCTTCTGTATGTGTTCAGGTTAGGCCAGAAATCCAGCTTGAGAAAATGAGAGAAAAATGCATGGTGAGAATGCCATTCTCACTGCCTCTCAGAGAAGAAGCAACTGGTAAGCGACATAGGAGAGAAAAGAGAATCGAAGGTTTCAACATTCTGGCTCAGTAGCGTAGTCTTGGCCTTCAGAAGCTGGGTATAGTAATGTCTGTAGAAGCAGCTTCATCTTTTATAAAGGAGACTTCACCCTCTCAGTTGAAGTAACTATTCCCTGCATGTTCCACATTTTTTGACATTGAGATGTTTTAAGTTGAAAAAGGTAACTGAGTCTACCCAGAACATCTGCGTGCCACATGGGATTCCTGTGGCCTTACCATCTCTCTTTACAAAGAAATCTACATGATGCTTTACATTATACATATTTGTGTATGCATAGTGCCAAATAACACCTTTAATTATATCAGCATAAAGAGGGATACAACAGCTATCAAACATCAAAAGTTTTTACCATCATGTGCATTCCTATCACAGCTATCTGTTGACTTCTTGGGCTGTTTTTCCTTGGTACAATATATCTATATTCCATATGCAAATTCCACTGTGAGTGATTTGCCTGTTTTGTAAGCTAGACTGCACCTGTAACATGTGGGATTGAGTTAAAAATGACAAGCAGACAAGCACAAGGCACATTATCTTGACAAACTCAGCCTCCGAAAATTAGCCTGTGCCTGAATTATTAAAATAACAAGGAATATTTCACTCAGCTGTGGAGAAATGCTCCTAATTGTCCACTTTAGCCAACTTCTTTCAGACTTCACGATCGGTCAATTTACAGTAGCGGCTTGCAAATTCCTGAACTCCCATTAGAGAGAAGTGCAACAGCAGTCCAACACACCCTCATTTATTTTAATAACCTGCCAAGCAGACATGAAAATGTTAAAGTTGGAAGGCTATAACATGACAGGAACCTGACTTGTCACAGCGACATTATAATCTAGTTAAACTACTTTCTTTCTGCCTTTCATGTCTTTTCAGGTAAGTGGAAAACTAATTGTCAAATTACTAATTTTGTTGGCATTAATATCAATACTAAGGCTAGAGAAGCATGAACAGACAGGCCTGTGGTTTTTCTTCATATTGTGCTTGCATGCTGGAAAGCATTCTGAAAATACAGGAGGATCAAATCAGAGCCCAGTCCTTCTATCAACACTGACCTATTTATTTTAAGAGGCATTGAAGCTCTCTAAAAAGGCTAGTTAAAGTCTCTAGGTTCTTTTATTATTATTATTTAATGTCTGGAAATCTTGTTTACTTCAATCTTGTTTCCTTTGTGCATAATAGTGTACCTGATGTAACAGGGCCAGTATTCACATCTAAAGTATTAATGGCAGAGTCTGATCTTGTAGGAGAATACAAGGAACTGCACTACCAGGAAAAAAATCCTCAACAGTGTCAGGGTCACACTGTCTTTCAAAAGCAACTGTAAGTAGGTCATGCTTCAACTGCAGGCAGGGTCGAGAACATTACTGCAAAAAGTGCTTGGGATGGTTGAGGAGCATGCTGAGAGAGCCGGGGACAGCTCAGGTGACTGGAAGGAAAACCTAATTGTGATGAACACGGAGACATGAACCCAGCTACAGGCACGCTGCTAGACCCTTATACCTACAGGGGGTTACTTGCCCTGCATGACATGAAGGCTCCTGGATGCTTTCTCAAGGCAGGACTGAATCTGTTCCTTATGTCTTCAATCCATTTTTCTGTTTGTTTGTTTGGGGGGTTTTTTGGGGGGAGTTGTTTGCTTGCTTGCTTCTTTGTTTTTCTTGCCCATTTGATGATAACCTTTCTGGGGAATGGGGCTTGGCTTCATAAGTGTTTGCACAGATTTTACTGGCCAACGTGGCACAGATAGCTTCCTATGAATAATAAGCCTTTCACAAAGGAAAGTGAGACACCTTAACAACAAAAGAAGCACAGCCTTTCCCAGCAATACGTGGATGCTTTTCCTACCAAGTAATTCGCTTTGTTTCCATTTCATCTGGAACGGGCCTCTTATAATGGGTCTAGGGTACCATGGCACGTCTTACTAGCTGTGATTTTGCAGGGACCTGAATGTTCAAATTGTAGAAACATTTTACTATTTCTTGTACAATTTGGAAATAATTTTCCATTGTCTTTTACCTGCCCTTTTTTTCTCTGCTGAAAAGAAACATGCAGAATCCCTTTCCCACAGCCTCTTTGCACTTCAGTTCTGTCCCAGCTGGAACCAGAAAATGCAGTATCAGAAGACAAAAGTCTTTATGTTACTAACAGGATTAATAAGAGTGTGATTGCACTCAAGTGAGTCCTGATGGCTTTGTAAATATTTCCTTGTGGAGAGTACGAACATAGGCAAACCCGTAACAGCACCGAGCAGTGGTAGTTCTGTATGGGACTGGAAAACGAAACTCTGACAGGTTCTGTGTGCCTCTGTCTGTCTTCACCCCCTCCTCTCTTCTCACCACTCCCACTGTACTTCACGCGGAATGGGTTGGCTAGGTTTGGGCTATGACAGGAACGTTTGCAAAGTGGCATTATTGCAATGAGCAGGAAGGGAAGAAGAGAGAAGGCAAGTAGGTCTGCTGGAGCACAAGCACGGAAGGGCGAGCGAAGCGGTGCAGTTAGCTTCTCAGTTCCCAGAAGATAATAAGGATCACATGCAAACGTTGGATGGTAAATGAGGCAGCTAAGGGTATAAGAGCAGTCAAGCAGCACTGAGACTGGGTCTTGCAAATAACTGATTTTCTGGTGTTGCTGGCAGAGCAGGGAAAGTTTCTGTAGTCCTCTGAGAACTGGGTCACCTGGGAGCAGTGTTACGGGGCCCCACGCAGAGTGAAACAGTGGCTACTGTATGCAATGTTAAACTGGCTTTTGAGAAAACTCACTGATTCCCAGAAAAACTGATGGTTTGGGTTGGATGGAATTTTTGCTTAATAATTTTCCTGCCTAATTAAAGCTTTTTGAATAATTAGAAATTAATAGAAATACAATGATTTTGTGTCAGTGACACTGCCTTTGTGTTCACACGTGTGTACGTGTGACACATACTCTCCTGTACTTGGTTCTTCCTGTCAGCAGTCTACAAAGTATTTATAAATGTGCTTTTTACTTTTCCTATTGTCTGCTTTAAAAATGTCTCCATTTTGGGAGACAAGAAGACAGCCGTGAATGTTTAACTTGCCATTAGCATCTATATTTTATGTTTGAAACATTTAAAAGCTTCTGTTTTAAATGAAGATAAACACATCCCCAAACAGCTGTGCAATGCATGACACAGAACAATTGAGTAAAGCATCAAAGTGCTTAATAGATAAAACAGTGCCGGATGCGGTAAAATAAACAGGACTTAATCCCTTTATAACTTGAGTAAATAAATACAGCTTTAATTCAGATACAGTTTTGCCTTTAGGTTGCTCTGTTCTGTTAACACCTATCTGTCAGCGGTAATACCATGTAAATGAGCCACTCTGAGCCTTTCCCCTTGCATCTTGTTTAATCCTCTTCCATTCTTCTAATCATCCTACACACAGAGGCCAATATCTATTTTCATCTGGCAAGATAGGATCTCCTAAGGAATTAAAGACGGTTTCCACTTAGCTCCACAGTAGGCAAAGGCTGGGCTGTGATCTAGGGCTTTAGGGACTTCTCATAATGCGCTGGTGCTCGCTAGATCGAAGAATTGAGTTCTGGCTACTGGATTTTTAATCCTCCTGTGGCTGATGTTGGGAGCTCCAGTGATTTAAGATCTTTGATTACTCAGAGCTTGGCCCTTTGATTGAGTGAACTTCTGAAGACAGCGTGTGACTGATTTCAAGTTAGTGGTTTTAAGTAACTACTGGAAAAAATAGATAGGAAAAGCCCTGTGATTAAGATGCACTGTCTCGCTTTTTAATTGACTTTCTGAAGCTATCTGATGCTTTACTCTCTATACACAAAAGAAAAACTGTATAGACCAGTACTCGTTCTAATGAAGAACTCAAGTGTCACAATATTTGTCCGTACTGGTTTGCAGTCACATGTCTGTTAAAACTGTGGATGCTAAAGGATATATTTTAAAAACATACTTCTCACAGGGCATGTATTAGAAGTAGCAGCAAATATAGCGTTAATGCACAGGGCTAAGTTAAGCAATTGATATCATTTCAGTTTGCAATACATTTTCAGATACTATATATTTGCCAGCAGAAGAACTGTATGTGCATAAAGGCAGGTAGGGGTCATGGCAAGCTCTTTATGTTGGCAATTTGAAGTATTAGCAGTTTGTGAAACTGAACATAGGTGTTTTGATGCATCTAACTATATTCTTGCAGAAATGCTTTACAGCAGTCATTCTGAAGCAGGTGGAACTTCTCTGCTGAGTAACGTTCCAATAACACTTGCCTTTTTTTGAAATAAAACAGTTTTTTCATAAAATACAATTTTTGTGCAGTTACCTTGTTTTGATGTGGTCCTCAGGAAAAAGGAGTGCAGATGTTGGCTATTTATATCTTAGATGCCTGGTAAAAGCAATGACACCCTTCTTGTTTAAAAGGTGAGATAAAATCCAGTTACAGTTTCGGTGGGAGCACTGCAGGAAACCATTCAGTTGTGTCTCTTCTTTGAAGGTCCAGCATCTCTACCTTGGGAAATAAAAGAGAAAGTAAGGATAAGAAAATTGGCTTAGAAAAAAGAGTGAATATGTGGGAGCCAATTCACCTTGCCCATTCATCTTATGAGTGAGCTGCAGAATTATTAAGAGGCATAGTGAGCTATGGACTGGTCCTGGATTTATTTTCATGTATGCAGTAAGATTTTAAATAGGAAGGGAGTGAAAGAGACTGTGTCTTTGACTTATTTATATCAACATCACTTAGCATTTAGGTTCGCATTTAAGCAAGCCTGTACTCTGGTCGCTTTCTTGGAGAAGAAAAAGAAAGAGCTGGGAAGGATATTACCTTCCCAGTGGAGGGCTTGGCCATGAGAGAACAGAGCGCACATAGACTTCTCCAGGATACTGTACATCACTTTTTTTACCAGAACTAGAACCCCATGGATGCACAGAGCAGCTATGCAAGAGCAGCTCCTCTGAGTCTATAGCAAAAAATCTCGTAAGCTAAAGCTTACCCTTATTAAAGGTGTTGTGGGTTTTTTTTTTTTTTTTTTGGACATTGGGATTATGGACTATCACTTTGGAGTGACCTCGCGTATTCCTTTAGTGGCAAAGCTCGGGCTTCTGAAGTAGGACAGTGGGTGGGAACTGAACTCCTTTGCTAGCTGGGAGCTGAGTTTTCCTTCTTCTGTCTTACTTGCCACTTAATTTTCAAGTTCACAAAACATTGCAGAAGGATGCCACTTTTGCTCAGTGAGTCAGACATAGGGTATTAACCATGTTTCAGGACAGCCACATCAGTTATAGATACCATGGCAATTCACTGGGTATGTAATTTCATTCTGTTTCTTAGACCCCTCTGCAAAGACAATAGCATCAGGATCTTTGCCTTAAAGCAATACAGACATTGCAGGTGTGCACCATGAACAGCTGGTTGCTTGAAAAAGAATAAATGACACTGCATCTCTTTTCTGACCTGGTAGATAAAGGGGGTTTTGTGTATACTTATGTAGGACATTTTGTATGTTTTGTATTGTTTCTATCCATAAGCCACACGTCTGCACATACCCTCACTCCCATATATGTCTTTATATGGATGTGGTGGCTTCAGGAGCTATGACAATGATTTCTCCTTCAGTGAAACAAAGTCTCGCTTCTCTTCTCCAGGGAGGGTTTCTGGTGGACTCCCTTCACCCAGCTGCCTGTTCAGGACACAACATCAGGTTTTCCTCCACGTTTCACTCCCTTGTTGCTTTTGCTTTGTGCAGTCTCTGTTAGCTTACTCTTCTGGGTGCCTGTCTCGCAGCGGTTTTACGTTTCCCACAATTCTCTTTCACCAGCTTCTGTTTGCAGTCCTCCCAGATTTCAGTTTTTGCATGGGGGCTGCACCGACCGGAGAATGGAAGCGTTTGGTGCTGATAGCCTTTTGTTCTGTGTGAACATCCTCTGTAATCTTCTTGAGCGGGCTTTCGGGAATACACAACTTTGCTTTTGCACTTGAAACTGGGCTGCGTGAATATGCTAATAAACTGTACACGAGTTGTTTGGGAATCTCATTCGTATAGCGTAGACCGTTCTGCTGCATTTCCGATGGGCACATACTTGGTCATTTGGGCATGCTTTTATGTGTGCACATTGTGTGGCAAATCTGCATAACCAAATATTGAACAGTGTAACACTCCCTGTATAATCATTCATTAATTTTATTAAAGGTGGGCTGGGACCGGAATGAGGATTAATTAGAAAAAGTTAAAAGCATAATTAGTAACATACTTTTACTCTCACAGCTTTTTTTTTTCCTCTGGATTCTTTTTCCTGGTGCCCTAATTATTTCCCATCTTTTAAAATTCACTTTAATTTCAATTTAACTCTCCCTGGGCATGCAAACTTGACAAGTACTTTTTTTCCCCCAAAGATTGATTGACAGCAGTTTCAAAACTGTCACAGTGCTAATTAAAACCTTGAATATGTGTCTTTATGAAGCCTGAAACACTCTGCACTGCTGCAAAATCCTGGATCTTGTGTTTTGAATGAGGTTTTTTAACAGCTAATATGGAATCATTATAACTTGCCTTTCCTCAGGCTTGATATCCAGCTCTCTCCTTCACACTTTATTTATCAGTGAATTTAGAGCTTATGTTGACAACATGGGAGAGAGAAGCCCTCCTAGGCAATGATACCTGCTCTGTCTATGTTTTATACTTTGCCCTTTCTGCTTGGCAGAGCTGGGCAGAGTTGGCCCAGTTTGACTCACGGTCCTGTGGGTACCTGGGGAATTCATGTCAGGGATACTGGGCTCGTATTTTACCATCTCTAGAGTGACCGGCTCTACTGGAACTGTGTTGTCAGGATTCTTCCACCTTACGCTTAAGAAAAAGAATGTTGAGAACATAAGGCATTGATTGCTGTATGCGCCAGGCTTGGGTCCTGCTTGCCAGCTTGCAAATTTTCTGGAGGTCGGAGTATTCCCGGAACCTTAAGAAAGGCACAGCTGGAGGCTCAGGCAAAAATCTGCCACTAAGCCACAATTGTAAAGGCAAGGAAGAATAGCAGGCCCTGCACCCAGCTGGAATATGGCTGTCTTCCTCTCTCTGACCCTGTCTTAATTTTTCAGTAAAGCAGAGAAAATTATGTGGAGGCAGGGTGAGGATTCTGCATCCCTTCCTTTACAGCAACCAGTAGAAATGATGAACTGTGCAAAGCTGCGTGAGAAGACACCCTGCAGCAAGCATGCTGCCAGTCCTGGTCAGAAAGTCCAGTGGAGGTCCTGATGCTTCTCGTGGTCACGATAGCACTGTGGTACCTCTTTGTAAGTACGGTTCATTTCATGCAATAATATTTAGTGTGACAATATCAATTCCATGAATAAACCAAAGGAAATTGGCCCGACTACTTAACGTTTTAAGAATCTGCTTAAATACGTTAAATATGGTGCACAGAGGCATTAGACTAAGTAATCTGTATTATGAAGTTTTGGGGTTTTTTTGGGGGTGTTTGGGGTTTTTTTTGGTTGGTTGGTTTTTTAAAATTGCCTATCTGACTATAGACAGGTGATATATTTGGATTTTCTGCAGTCTTACACAACACTTCTTAAAAATGGGCTCATTTTCTCTTTCTACTTCTTGTTGACATTCTGAAAGATTATTGTATTTAAAGATTTTTTTTTTACTTTTTAATAGAGAATGATCAAAACCAGAAAATACTACCCTTATTTAGTGTAAGTATTCTTGTACCAAACTGTGTGACAATTGAAAGTTTTACATTGGCTTTTCTGAGTTAAGTTGGTATTGCTACAGATGATAATTCTTGCAAGAAACAAAATAAAAATTTAAACAGTTTGGCTAAAGTTCTTTCCTCTCTCAGACACTCAACTTCTGGCTCCTTAGCTTTAGCGGTCTTGTGGTTGTTAGCTCTCCCAGCCACCGTGCTGCTTAGACCCTGATTTCCCTATTCTAAATGCACAGCAAGGCCAGCAGGATCACTTGCTGGAGAAGGTGCGGGCTTTTCAGCGCTGAGACCTTTCTGAGCCTGAATATCCAGCGTAAATCTTTTCGTGCGAGTGCTTTTGCTCTCCGTCTGAATGGCGATGTTTTCATCCTCATCGTCTTCCTCTGCTGAATCAAGGTCAGCAAGACCATCCAGGGCGAAGGACAGGAAAACAGCATAGTGACAAGAGTTAGCAGAGCTCGGTATGAATTGATTGGTGAAGGATGATTTCAAAAGATCTCAGCTGCTGTAGAACCAGCCACTAAAAACCCGAACATCTCCTCCAGTTGATGATAAGGATGATCTGACGCTCACCTCTCCATCCCCCACCCCATGCACGCTCTCCCTATGTATTTAAAATCTATGTATTTCTTAAGTCCCTGCCTGCATCACTCCTCTGTCACAGTAATTTTCATGGGAAAAATTGGTATCCATCAATTTGTGAGCTGTTGGACTTTTTAGGAATACATCATAAGCATATCAGGCTGTAGAGAAGAGAGGTAAAAATGCATTTAGCTATGGAGGGCAAAAAGCAGATGTCAATGATATATTTTTCCCTTCCCTGTGCAAAAACCTTTCTGGAAAAATTATTATAAGGAGCTAACACAGTTATTCTTAAGTAACTGCTTTTACCACATATATTCAGTCTTGGATAGAGTGGCTATTGCTTACACTTCTGATTTTAATATGAACATTTGCACAAGGAATTGCATCTGGTGATAGTAACTGTGTGCTGTGGCAGTGATTGTGCCTAATTGCAGAGAGGAGATATCCACCATAGATCCCTCCTCAGTCAGAAGCTGCTCATTTGGGTCCCCTCTGCTCATTGAAGTGGAGGGGATTATCAGATTCTGACTCCTTTTTACCTCAAAGGAACCTTTATCAGTCCCTGAACACTGCACCTTTTCAAATAGAAAAAATTACAATTGTTTAAACATAAAATTATGAATTTTCTTTTCCCCACTTTTCAATTATTGATTGTACTTATAATAAAACTGCCCTGATTAAGAAGTGCTAGGCTCTGTATAACGTGTAATATAAACACTCTTGCCTACAAATGCTTATAAGGTAATTTTATGACAAGCACAATAGATTACAACCAGCTAAATACAGGATGGGAAGGTGGTAGGACAGCATACTGATCTTGTTTTGCATGAAATGCAGTAATCTTAGTTGATCACACTCTGAGACAGACTATAGTTCAAAAAAAAAAAAAAAAGGACTAAGCAGTGTTAAATAAGACAGAAGATGGTAATTTATTTTTTCTGAGCAGGACTTTCTTATCAGCGTGCAGACACTGGAGGCTCCCTTCTCCTCTTGATGGGTATCAGAGTGCAAAAGGTCTAGCTGATAAAATTCTTTAATGATCTAAAGGTAACTTTGGGAAGTAAAGGATATCAGATATTGGAGGCTGAACGAACTATTGCTTTCTGTATAGTAGCAGTGGCTTATCTTTCATACAGTGAAGAAAGTGAGCAAAGTTTGAGGCAGAATGACTGTTTATTTGGCTTTTTAAATCTGGATTTAAACAGCAGGTGGAATGGAGAGAATCAAGCAGTGGTAACCGCTGTGGTTTTCATCTTTCCTCAATGAATTTGTTTCTGTTAGTGTTCTTGGACTGAAAAAAAAAAATTATATCCTGACATTGTTATTAATGATATTTATTATTGCAGTGGTTAAGGGTCAGCCAAGTATTGATTGCCATTTTGCTATGCCCTGTACAAATACAGAACTGACAATCTAAATAGACAAGTTGCAAGTAACATAGAGGATAACTGGAGTATACTGGTCATAGCCCATCCCATCTTGTCAGTCCCACAATTTATTTTAGTAGAAGATGAACCATTTAAAAAGAAAAGCAAAAGGAAGTTGGTTAGAGAGTGATTGAAGGGCAGTAAAAGGAAAAACGTGGAAAAAGCTAAGCATGTGTCAGAGCCACAGAGCAGTTTTTTTTGCAGCCAGAGAGAGGAGTGAGAGTATGTGAGAGGAACAACTCCGCAGACACCAAGGTCAGTGCAGAAGGAGGGGCAGGAGGAGCTCCAGGCGCCGGAGCAGAGATTCCCCTGCAGCAGCCCATGGAGAAGACCATGGTGAGGCAGGCTGTCCCCCTGCAGCCCATGGCGGTTAATGGTGGGCATTATATCCCACCTGCAGCCTGTGGAGGACCCCATGCTGGAGCAGATGGATGCCTGAAGGAGGCTGTGGCCTGTGGGAAGCCCACGCTGGAGCAAGCTCCTGGCAGGACCTGTGGACCCATGGAGAGAGGAGCCCACGCCGGAGCAGGTTTGCTGGCAGGACTTGTGACCCCGTGGGGGACCCACGCTGGAGCAGTCTGTTCCTGAAGGTCTGCACCCCATGGAAGGGACACACGCTGGAGCAGTTGGTGAAGGACTGTAGCCCATGGGAGAGACTCCTGTTGGAGAAGTTCATGAAGGACTGTCTCCCGTGAGGGGGACTCCATGCTGGAGCAGGGGCAGAGTGTGAGGAGTCCTCCACCTGAGGAGGAAGGAGCAGCAGAGACAATGTGTGATGAACTGACTGTAACCCCCATTGCCCGTCCCCCTGTGCTGCTGGGGGGGAGGAGGTAGAGAAAATCAGGAGTAAAGGGAGGAAGGAGGAAGCCCAGGAAGAAGGGAGGGGTGGGGGGAAGGTGTTTTAAGACTTGGTTTTATTTCTCATTACTTGACTCTGATTTGTTTGGTAATAAATTAGATTAATTTTTCTAAGTCAAATCTGTTTTGCCCATGATGGTAATTGGTGAGTGATCTCTCCCTGTCCTTATCTCAACCCACAAGCCTTTCCTCATATTTTCTCTCCCCTGCCCAGCTGAGGAGGGAAGTGATAGAGCGGCTTTGGGGGGCACCTGGCCTCCAGCCAGGGTCAACCCACCACACTGGTGTGGCCAGGAATTGCTTGTGGTTGCAGGGCCTTGTACTCTTCAGTCTTTGTGGAAGTGCCACTGCTCCTGTATACAACCCACTTCTTGGGAACCCTCTGTCTAAGCAGTCCTGCACGACATGGAGCCCTGCATCACTTACTGCTGGAAGGAGAGGAAATCCGTAACGTCCCAGCGGCTGTCAGACACCTCCCATTGTTTGCGCTGTTTTTCTAGTACCGTCACTGCATTAATGCACTGGAACAGTTTGCCCGGACAGGTTGTGAAATACCCATCCTCAGAGAGCTTCAAAATGTGGTTGGACAAGGCCTTAGGCAATCTGATCCAGCTTTGATGTTAAGCATGCCTTGAGCCATATGTTCAACTGGATGGCCTCCCATGGCCCCTTCATACCTAAATTACTGTGTGACGACCCAAATTACTCTGTCAGTAGGTCAGTAAAATCTCTGGGCAAAAATTTTAATTTGATCAGTATTTAGGGAGGGATGGAAAACATGAGGCCTGAGTTGCCTTCAAGTGATAACACAGATCTTCCAAAGCTGCATTTGAAGCAACTGTCACTGCTCCAAAAAGCTTGTCACTAATGTCAGAGGCTTTTTTCATTTAGTTTTCTTTTGTGGATTTACCTTTTCTTGTCCATAGACTTTAAAACAGCTGGTGCACAGTTCTTCATTATAAATGATATTTTATTTGAGGACTTTGGTGGATTAAAGGAGTTCCCCACAGACCTTCAGTTTACATGATCTATTTCACAGGACTTCTACTAGCCACTTCTATATGCCTCTTTCAGAGTTTCGGGAAAAGATTTTTTGGTTTTTAGAGTTATAAACTCCTAGCTACCAACAAGTCATCTTTTGGCACAAAAACAACAGATCATCTGGTAATGGATATATATTTGTAAAAAAACCTATCATCTTAATTCTTCCTCTCCTGAAATAAATCAGAACTTTTGTGGATTGTAACTGAAATAGCTTCAGGTTCATTCACAGTGCAGCAAAATTTGATCATTTGATCAAAACTCTTCTCAATATTAACCTGTTTGTGCCTTTCAAATCTGGCTTTCAAGTGTAATTATAAATCATCTGAGAATATATTTTATGCATGCATGCTGTTAGCTGTGTTTTTCAGTCTTATTATTGACCATAAGAAAATGTAGACTCGACACAGCATTACAGTTTTAGCATCCTTATTCAAGCAAAAACTATAAATCATTGATCAGATACATACAATGATATGTGTGTGTGTGTGTATATATATGCAGGTATATAATACATATTACATATGCATCCCCATGTGCATCCCATCGTCTTTTTAGTGTGCCATATTCAGTCTGCTTGAAACAGTAGTTTCCTTGAGAAGAGTACTTGGTTTTCTCCCTGAATATGTAATATTTAAGCAACATGATAGATCCAAATTCCACTGAAGTCAATGAAACTGGCCAGCTGCAGCAGTCTTTCATTCCAGGTCCTGGTGATGTGTTGACAATAACTTAAATGCCTGTTTCCTATTCAATGATGTTAATCGTTTATAGAATAGATGCACAATTAGTGCATCTTTTATTGAGTGGCCACTCCTAGATGGAGCTGTGTGAAATAGAAGAGTGACGCTTGAGTTGGTGTATGCTTGATCAACTTGAAGTAACAGCACTGTATTTCTTTATCAGTTGCACTGCCAGATACATTGCTTCTGGCTCCAACATGTTTAAATGCTGCAGCAATCATGTGTTCCTGTTCCTAGTGATTATGCCGTTACGACTACTGTTCTCTGTCCTCTGGATTGGCTTCCTGTCAGGCTGCATGTTAATTTTTAAAATTTTATCACTGACTTTCAAAGCATGTGAGGGTGAAATCTTTCCATTATCGTTAATCTACAAAGTTTTCACAAACCTGTAGAGGTGTGGGCTGGGATACGCAAAGGTGCGTAGGGAACATGGGTACCCAGCTGTATTGGCACTGCTGCCCAAGTTCCTTAGATGCCTTTAAAAATGGCAGACCTTAGAATTTTCCTCAACAGGCTAAATCTTAAATGTATACCTCGTTAGATGTTTTGTTAAAGTACATTTCCCTCACCTTTGGTTTCATGATAGTTGTGTGAATCTGCTAAGGGTTGGGTTTTTTAAGGGGGCAGGACATCATTGTTTCATTATCTATGTTCATCCAATATGTTTGCTGGTACATGTAGATTTTTCTAGGCTGTGATTCTATTATAAACACATCAGTATAACTCCTGTACTCTTTTGGCATCTCAGCCTGGAAACACGACTATGAAGAAACTGACATAGCTAAGCAGAGAATTCATGGTGGAGCTCCACTGCAGACAGGCAGTATACACAGATGGTGCAAGCTGGGACAGCCTGTGAAGAAGAAATTTAAGAAATACTGCCCAGAGATTCATGGAAGGTGTTAGGAGGCCAAATCTCAATTGGAGTTGACGCCTGTGCCAGACATCAAGGGCAACAGGAAGAACTTCTGCTGTGCCATCAGTAATAAAAGGCTGAACAAGGAAAATGCGGGCCCATTGCTGAACGGAATGGGTGGTTTAGTAACAGCATACACAGATAAGGCCGAGGCACTCAGTGCCTTGTTTGCTTCAGTCTTCACCAACAAGATGTCCCTGGCCTCTGTGCTTAGTGAAAGGGTTCAAGGAGAATAACCAGCAGTGGATGTGGATTGAGGCAGGGGTAACTTGAGAGATCTCGATCCATACAAGTGCATGGTCTGTATCCAAGGTTTTTGGGAGAGCTGGCAAGTGCTCTTGTGAGGCTGCTTTCTATCTACAGAAGGCTTTCAACACTGTGTCCCACAACATCCTCATAGACAACGTGATGATGTGTGGGCTGGATGAGCAGGCAGTGAGGTGAACTAAAAACTGGGTGAATGGCCAGGCTCAGAGGGTGGTGATGAGTGGCATGAAGTCCAGTGGAGGCCAGTAACTAGCTGGAGTCAATACTGGGTCCAGTCCTGTTCGACATCTTCATTAATGATCTGGATGATGCAGCAGAGTGTACCCTTAGCAAGTTCACCGATGACACAAAACTGGGAGGAGAGGCTGATACACCAGAGCACTGTGCTGCCATCCAGAGGGACCTTGACAAGCTGGAGGAATGGGCAGGAACCCCATGCAGATCAGCAAGAGGAAGTGCAAAGTCCTGCACCTGGGGAAGAACAACCCCAGGCACCAGTACATGCTGGGGGCTGACTGGCAGGAAAGCAGATTTGCAGAAAAGGACCTGGGGGTCCTGGTGGACACCACGTTGAATGTGAGCCAGCAAAGCGTCCTCACGGAAAAGAAGCCCAACGGTATCCTGGGCTGTGTTAGGCAAAGCATTGCCAGCAGGTGAAGGGAGGTGATCCCTCTACTCAGCACTGGTGAGTCCACACCTGGAGTGCTGGGTCCAGTTCTGGGCACCTCAGTACAAGAGAGACGTGGACACACTGGAGACAGTCCAGCAAAGGGCCACTAAGATGATTAAGGGATTGGAGCATCTGGCATGTAAGGAGAGGCTTAGAGCTGGGACTGTTTAGCTTGGAGAAGAGAAGGCTCAGGGGAGATCTTATCAATGTATATAAATACCTGAAGGGAAGGTGCCAAGAAGACAGAGACAGGCTCTTTTCAGTGGTGCCCAGTGAGAGGACCAGAGGCGATGGGCACAAATTGAAACACAGGAGGTTCCATCTGAAAGAAAGGCTTTTTTGCCTTGAGAATGACTGAGCACTGGCACAGGTTGCCCAGAGAGGCTGTGGAGTCTCCCACCTTGGAGATATTGAAAAGCCATCTGGACATCATCCTGGGAAACAAGCTCTATGTGGCTCTGCTTGAGCAGGGCGGTTGCACCAGATGACCATGCTTGCAAGTGGCACCAAACTGGGCGACGGTGACCAATTGTGATAAAGGCCAGGGCTGCCATTCAGAGGCATCTGAACAGGCCAAAAGAATGGATCAATATGGACCTTTTGAAATTCAGTAATGTCCTGTGCATGGAGAGGGAAAACCCTGTGCAAGAATACAGGCTGGGGACAGAGTGGGAGGGGAACAGCTCTGCAGAAGCTGGACGTGAGCCAGCAGTGTGTCCTGGCAGAAAAGAAGGTCCTGGACTACACCAACAGGAACATAGCCAGTAGCTGGAGAAAAATGATTATTCCCACTTGTTCAGCACTTGTAGACCCCATCTAGAGACAGGCATCAATAAACAGGAACAAGTTGCAGTTGGTCTAGGTGATTGTTTTAGGTCCCTTCCAGATGAACTATCCATTCCATTCTAAAGTTCAACAAGATTGAATTTGAGACATCTCGAAGTCCCTTCTAACCCGGGTTATCCAAAGAACCTATGCTCCTGTCCTAAGAATCCTTTTCGCAGTGGACAATCCAAATTTGCAAAATCCTTGTGAATAGGAGTTTTTGTGACACTTTCACCTAAAATTTCATCAAGAATATTAATGATGATCTGAGTTTACCAGTAGGTGGTTCCTTTAGCAGGAACTTGACTGAATTTCTGTCTCGTGTTTTTATATGTACTCTATGTGAATGCTCTAGCTATGTGTCTCGTCTTCTGAGGAGGATGAAGAGAGAAAAAGATGGTTTTTAATGCCTTGACACAGGTAAATTTACTCTTCTTCCTCTTCCTGTTTGACTCAGTGATTTTTCACATTCAAAGGGGCCTGTGACATCTGCAGTTTCACTTGCCCAGGTGAGCTTTGTCTCTTATGCCTCTCAGCAACGAGTCATGCTATAAATTTTTATCTGACTTGGCAGTTTCTATAAGCAAAATAATTATGAGGTACAAAATAGACACGACTTTTGACTGAACTCTTTGTTAGGCCCATTTGCAAATTCCCTAATTTATTGGTACTTATTTGCACCAAGAAAGCTGAAAAAAAAGTAGTTTAAATTTTGTGCTTCTTTAAAAATCATGTAATACACAATATTACATATCTGACAGTTCAGGGTAGAGAGTTTTCTGTAGATGCACTAAAAAAATATCTTGTTTGGGTAAGATCAAATCGTTTTTTTGAATAATGAGCCGAAGGATCAAATAGATGTGAAAGTAGCTACAAAAATGAGAGAATGACAACGTCAGCAAATGCTGTCTCTCCCTTCCTGTGAAGGTGTACCTTGCTTGGTGTCAGCACTGATTGGTCCAACAGCTGAAACCTAGTCAAAGCAAGGATCTTTTGGATTATCAGAGAGGGAGGAATATAATCTTTTTCAGGATCTTTCCCTTTTAGCTTTTTACACAAAATCAGTCCGCAGATATAGAAGAGTCAGTGGCAGAATAATTTTAGGGGCCAAGCCTCAATGACGAAGGGCAGCACGTGGGATACAAGTTTGCTTCAGAGGTTCATGAATAGAGGGGAATGGCATGTTGGATTTCTTTGAAGATCTACAGTGTTCCTGGGCTTCTCCTTCCTGAGGAGATGCTGAGTCATGCAAAAGGTGTTGTTTAAAAGCACTGATAAGGACAAGATTTTTCTTTGCGAAAAATTAATAATGGTAAACCAGGAGGTTTCAAAGTTAGGTGTCTAATTCTTTATTTGACCACCTAAGTGAATGAAATTGTTTTCCTTTATGGCAAAAAAGTAGAACCTTTAAGCAGCACTGGGCTTCAAATACACTTCCTCAAACGGGCAATTTTATTTCATGTTAGTGTACTAGGCGCTAAATGATTATACATCATTGATCTGTGCAGCCAGTCTTCACAAATGCCATCAATAAAGAGAAGTCTTGGTATGGAAGCATTTTTTTGAAGAGAGCATAGTTTTGCCCTCTTTAGTGAACTAGAAGTAAATTCTGAATTTGCTTTCTTATTGTGTCCATACTCCTTCTCTGTAATAGGTTATTATTTCAAGTTCTTGAGGTTTTGGATATGGTAAGAAAAAATGTAAGTGTCACTTCTGGAGTATACAGTAGGTAGTTTAGTTTGTAAAAAGCCAATAATTCAGCTTTTTTCTTCTCCCTCCAAAATATAGGTGACAGGTTATTTATAAAAACACATCTTAGGCGAGTAATTCAAACCTCAAATTTTTATATTCCTTTAAGTGTCAATTTTTCCCTAAAGGCTGTTATCAAAATAATCTAAATCACTTTCTTTATATTAATCAAAGAATTACAGCACTTAAATTTGTAGTTGTCACTCACATAGTTTGTGCCTAAAGCATTTTGAAATTGTTTTGTGTGGGCTTTTCAATCACTGTGGGGTTTTTTCTCGAGACATTGTCAACATGCACAAAGAATGGGATCACAATTGTAATGAATTTCATTCCTCTGGGACTTTGAAGGTGAGGTGTAATCTGATCTCCAAGGGTTTTAACAAAACTAGTCATTGTTTCAGGAATTCTAACATTAAGCACAGTCAACAGCTACTCAGTCATGGAACATCTTTTCCGGCAAACCGAAAAATAACAAACCCAAGGGTTTCCGACTCAGTTCTACAAAACCTAATGAAATCTGTAAATGAGCATCTTCAAAAAGTAGGTTCTAGTTTTCATATTGAAAGTTCAAAGACAGTTAACACCTTGTAATGGCTTTGGGCATTTTATATTCTAGCAAAATTCCTAAAACAGCACTTGCATTATGACTTTATATTATATATTAATTAGATTATTCATATTATTATTACTAGAAATTATTTGTTCATGTTGTAGAAACTTGGAAAAGCTGAGTATTGCTATACTAGAGAACATATAAGCTTCTTGAAATAAGTGTTTTTGTCTATAAATTACAGGGACTGAGAAAAAAGATGAATAGTTCAATGACCGATAGAATAGATGCATTTGATTATTAGACAGTCATGCATAAAATAAACGTGAAAATAATATCTCTAATACAGGCTAATGTAAACAGTTTAGTAATTTTAAGTAGACTCATCAATTAACTGGACATTGTTGAGGTCTAACATATTTATCTTTGACTGCGTATCTTTGTAATCAGCTCAAATTCAACAAATGGAATTAATCTAAAGACTTATGGGATAAATAAATACAAAATTTAGCACAGCATCTTGGACATATACTTTCTGGGGTGATATAGGAATTTTTTTATTACCTCTAAGTGAGTTTGCAAATTAAACCGTAAAGGAGAAAAGAGAGGAATATTAATTACTACATATTAATAGAATATTATTTCAAGTCCCTTTTAAAAAGTCTGTTATAGAGTTTCGCGCTTTGCTTAGCTCACTGTAGTTATGACAGTTAACAGAGACATAATTCATAATAGAAATAGTAATTAGTAATATTTAACAGTATGGTATCTTTTTGTAGAGCAAAATAAATATATATAAATTATCCACTGAAGTTGGCCGCCGCTTGTGTAGTCACTCGCATTCAGGGTACTTATCTGTAACGTGTAATCTCCTTAAGTTGCACTGAGTTAATTTAAAACTTAGGCAATAAATTCAACAGTGGTAGAAAAAGTCCAAGAAGGAATTATGTTTGGATTTGGACAAGTACATTGAAAGAAATAAAAATCTAAATGAAGGAAATAAATGTGTTCTTTTTTCTTCATTTTATTCAAAGAACAGCCAGAACTCTTGGGTAATTTTCTCCACCTTTTTGACAGCCCTGACAGAAGTGAATGTTGTGGTTTGATGCCTTTTTTTTTTTTTCTTCTAATCAGTAGGACAGCAACTAAGAATTTCACCCATGACAGCCAAAGAGTCAGAACAAGACAAGAAAGGCATATTTCCTCTGGTTACTTTTGTAAAGTTACAGGCAACTGTGCAAATCCTTGAAAGCTTTCTTTATTTTATGATTTTCCAACTCTTTTGTTGATAATGTTATAAAATTGTAAATTAGAACAATGAAAAATAAATTTCCTAGATAATTTATACATTCTGAGAATAATGAGATATCGAAGCTAATAAATTACCTTGTTTAAATGGCTAAGTTTGGAAACCTTTGGCATATTACTGAAGCAGTGGGGCAGTTCCACTTCTCAGCTCTAACTGACTCTGACACACATCACAATCAAAATATTAATAATAGCATCTTTTAAAAAGTATCATTATTATTTTATTTGCTATTTCCTCTTGCTTTAGTAGGCCATTTGAATTTGTTTAATAAGGTGATCTTGCTTTTTTGTCTTGATTTCTGTTTTTTGTTTCTTTAATGATGCTTTTGATATCTCTGGATACTATAGCAAGGAGAGGGAAAGAGAGAAAATATGGAAGTGAACGTATTCACTGAGGAAGAAACCAGAATTTGGCAAACAGTTGAATTAACTGTGTTTAGTAGGTGGCTTGCATCATGTTATCCTCTTCCCACACACAACCTTGGACTATTCTAGTGTATTTTAAAGAAGATATCTGAAATCACACAAAGAATTGAAAGATCAATACACCAGCTTAGTTGCTGAAGCAGTAAAAATCAATTTTGTGGTGTCTCGTTTTCTAAGCAAAGTTTGTGGAATTACACTGTAATTATGGACAAAGTATGCAAAAAATTAACCTCCATGAAGGACTGAAAATATACAATTTATATTTTTTCTTTAGCAATCAGTACTAAATTCCATTCTTTAATGACATTTTCAAACAAAAAAGATTATCACTTAGTACGATTATCTATCAAATAAATAAAACAGTTAATTTTCTAACAATATATGTTTTATTTTATTATTATATAATGTGTATGTAATAATATGTATTCATCTTCATCCTTTGTGTGTAAAACGGGAAAAAAAAATGTCATGTCTTTGATTACAGCATTTATTCTGATTTGAAAGACAGACCTTTCCTGTCATGAGTGGAACAGATATGCTAGGGGGGGCAGCGGCCAGTTCATTCTGATTTCTTTTTTCAGTAAATTGAGAATGCATCCATGTCCGCAGCGACAAAATACAATGCATGGTCATGTGAAAAGTCTGGATCTCAGATCTGTTGTGTTCAGTGACTAGGATTCAGTGACCAACTGACTACAGTGAGATTTACACCAAGTGCTGATTTTTGTATTTCAAATCCGTCCCCTCTAGAAGCAACGTATAGGCAGATTAAACTTGCCTCACTCAGTTTGGGCGTGTGTCACGCCTATTTGTGAATGTGAGTTAACAGCTGCTAAGTGACCAGTGTGGGTTTGAAGGATTCTGGATATTTTCATGGCAGACAAATGTCAAAACTCACATCACTTACAGGATCTCCTTACAGTAGGCTACCTAGGAGATACAAGTTCTAGTCCTTAGGCTGCATATATACAAGGTTTGCTCAGCATTTTTAAGAAGATGCTATCCCTCTTCCTAGGATTATTTTTCAGAATTGTTTTGTGAGAGGTGGGGTCAAACACCTGGCCTGCCAGGAAGAGGAAAGACTGACTACTCTTACCTCTATGCAGGTGAATGCTGCATCTGCTAGGTAAAAAAATAGATATTGTATCAGTATCACTGTCTAACCATTATGGTTTGTATGGAGTCTGAGAATAGGAAAATAATCAAATAGAACCCTAGGGGTGAGATAGGCAGAGATGCACCTAGTTTAAATTCTGGCTGACTTGTGAAGAATGAGTGCCATGTGCCATCAGGAGATGGGTAGCTATACTCATGGCTGGTAGGAAAAAATTAGAGAAGAGTATTAGCGTCACTGAAACCCTGAGGGAGTTCTGTGTCTTCAGATTTGGCAGCAAAAAAGGGAAGAGGACAGGTAAATTTACTATTCAAATTTTAGAGTGCACCATGGCAGCGAGAGTACTGAAAGCAAACAGAAGGCTGGTGTGGAGGAGAGGGAGTTCCCTACTCCCATGCAGACAGTTCTGCATGCACTGGGTAGCGCGTCCTGCAGCCGTGGGCTCAGAGGCTTTAATCTCCTCATCAGGCTCCGTCTTTCTCCCCATCACACTTGCACTGCTGCTGCAAGAGCCAGGAAAAAGCTGTGGCCCTGTGTTTGGGGTGCAACTGGGAACTGGAGTAGCTAAGCCCTCTGTTCCTCCCATCCGGTGCTGGTTTTTCTCCCGAGAGACTTCTGTCCATATAACCTGGTGGAAGAAACAGCGTGACAGTGGGTAAGATTCATAGTTCTAGGCAAACATTTCACATATTTAAAGAAGTGGACAAATTGTAGTCATCATAATGTTTTAAAAGTCTTAGTAGGGTTGTTGCTTGTGTTTTTAGAACTTACTCTACTTAAATTAAACTCCAAAAGGATTTTAACTGAATGAAAGATTCACAAGAAGTATTTCTTAGCATTTAGAATTAAAGTGGCCTGCTCAAGCTAATGCATCAATGAAAAAGAAAAGCCAAGCTTGCCTTTTAGAGTTCTTTAAACAGAAAGACTTATTTTGATTGTAACAAAAACACCCATAAATCTATGCACATATATATTGATCTTTCTTTCCTCTTAAAAATGACCCTGTCCCAGTAAGTTGGCATATTTCATAAACAAACCAACAAATTATTGATCCGTCATATACTCTAAAAATCCTGTGAAGAATCTAGGTTGCTTTTAAGTTCATGCTGTACCTAAGGGAATGAGAAACTCCAAAATGAAAAATAGATATTTAAAAAGAAGCACAAATAATAGAAGATGTATAGCTACTTTTACTTCTGCTTAACCTTTCATTGTAATTCATTCCCTGTTCATCAAAACTATTCTTTATGAGCTAATGGGTTATGTAATGTGGTAATATGGTTCTTTGTGGTGGCTATTAGTTATTAAATTAATTTCATATCCCTGCAGATGTCCTTTTTGGCAAATGCTGTGATAGTGCATATTTTTTTAAGCAGGAACCGTACAAAATTAAGGCAGCCTAGCAACTTGTTGCTGAAAGCAACATTATATTCAGTTTGGATTAGAGATGGATTCTAGTCACACAGCCTTTTGAAAAGGAAGTAATTAAGGTAGTTTGCAGATATTTCTTAGTACTAAGTTAATGAAGAATGCTATGAAGTGTTAGAGCCAGGTAGCTTTTCAGTTACTCAACCTATCTTCCTCACACTGTTTTGAAGAGCTGACATGACACACAGAATCACCAGGAGCTAAACCGTGAATGACTTCCCAGCGAGGGAAGGCAGTAGGCTAGCACTCCCTTTCAGAAAGGAGAGAAAATAAATGATATTAGTTAGTGGTGAAATAAGCCACTGTTAGTGGCTATTTATTCAGTCACTGATCCATTAACCAAAAAGATGCAATTCTCCTCCATTAAAGTGTAATAGCAGGGCTGCAGAAGCTAGGACTATCTTTGCAAAACACCTGCCTAAAGTAGTTGGAATTCTTGTACTTAGGCGAATACATGAAAAAAAAGCTTGGACACCTTGGTACAAAACTGTAGTCTGAAAAATACTTCCCTCTCCACAGCCGTGTAATACTTGAGATGGTTTCCAGTTTGACCTGAAAGTTCCTCATGTTCCTGCTCTTCTTCTTTTGTCTTTACCCTTTTGTACTTGCTCTCACCTGCACAGACAGGTATCTTCCTCTGATGGGGCAGGAAACAGTAACTCCATGAGCAGCACTTCAGTCCCCTGTTCAGTCTTTCCCAGTAGGTATGCTATACACTTACCTATACACACTCACAGGGCTGGGCACCAACTAGGGCACGCATCACCTGTGCTCATCTGCACAGCAGCACAGCTTCCATAAGAAGGGCAGAAAGTGCACGTGGTTACTTTCTGCTCCCAAATCCTTTAATTTCTTGCCTACGTCACCTTTGCAGAACAACGTAGGAGTTGATTAAAGATGTTTTCAACAGTGAGAGTAAAGAAACCTTAATTAGCATGCAGGATCCTTATGCTAACCACAAAAATTAAAAAAATAAATAAATTAGAAAAGTAAAAGCTTCATTGTACTGATCTAACAGCACACTCAGCTACCTGAAATATAAATCACGGAGTTGATTCATGAGATTGTATTTGCTAAATCTTTTTTCCTCTCTCTTGCATCACAGTACGGTAGAGCTGTGCAAGGAAGAAGCCTCTGTGACTAAGGGCCATGTGAAATGTGAACATTTACTGTGTGCCCTCTGTGTTTTATGGCAAATATTGAGTGAGGGCCAAGAGGATGGGAAAAGCCAGCTCCTCTGATTGCGACTTTAAGGGTCAAGGGCTTTACTAGAGTTTTCTGAATTCTCATTTGACTTTGCCAGCCTGCATATTGAAGGAAATCTCCAGATTTGTGGAGCTTCACTCTACTGTGTTGCTACTGAGAGGGTTGTAGAGAGGAGTTTCTGACCCGTCATGTAGAACTAGGAAAAGAAATTGGCTTTTTCTCAGCTTACAGTAAGGCCCAGGTGAAGTTTTCAGAGAACTGTGGTAGAAAACGTCCTTTAAGCTGCATACAGACTCATTTATTGAGGCAATATGAGAAGACAAGCATAAAGCTTTTCCTCACTTGTCTGAGTGAGGAAAAAAAATCTCAGCACAACAAACAGGGAGAAGCATTGTTAGTATTCACTCCATCAGAGGGATATCAGAATGACTAAAACTGGCAGCTGCTCTGAAGGCTGCTTTATATTCTCAGCCCACCTGGTCTAAGCCCAAGGCTTTCCACATACTTTACACTCATAGGTTTAACACACTTTATATTTACACTGATTTTTTTTTTTTTTTAAAGAATCTTGAGTTAAAAAAATTGTGAAGATATGAATACTACTGCCATTGAAATTCAGAAAGATATATTTGAAATGTATTTGTAGGACAGTTGTTGCATATTCAAAGTGCTGAGTATCTAAAGATGATTGAAAGTGTTGCTACTAAGAAAATTGTAAGACGTACGCTACCAGAGTCACTCTTACAGAGGATCTATGTATGCGTACAGTTTAGTGAGTGCTATAAATCTTTGTTTAAGAAGGAGAAAAATCTGTGTATTGCCAAGAAAATGCCAGTTCACCTTTCAGATGAGGAAACAGTAATTAACTTGGTGAATGTTTCTCTATTGCTACCAATACTTCAAAACAATTGAAATACGTAATGTTTCCAAGAGTACATAAGAATAATCCACCCTTTTTTTACACAGCAATCAAATTTCATTAGAAATATTTGATAATGTAATAAGTTTAAGTGAATTAGAGGTTATTTTGGCAGTTTTTCATTATTTAGTGCCCACCATGCTACTGTTAATTTGGGGAGGAAAACAGTTCATGATAAATAATGAAAAAGATTTGCTTCTAGCTAATTACTTAGCTTATATACTGCATAATGCAATGAAGTATATGATAGATTAGTCATCATTTGATCATGTAGAAAACATAACAGAAGTTTTCAATTACAATGTATAGCAATGAGTTTTCTAGTAACTGGAGTATTTAATTTTCCTAACTTTAAATATATAGAAGTGTTGAGCTATATTGTCCTAAGATTATCTTTGTGAGGTTGAAAGATTCTTGATTATTTCCCAGCTATCAGAAGTTAGATATCGAATGTCAGATGAGACCAAGATTTTTCTGTTCTCTGAGGATGAAGAAATGGGAATGATGGATTCACATTCGGTACCTGAATACTAATTATTTATTTTTCAGAGTATGTTAAAAGATAAGTCAGGAAAAATGTAAAGTGTCTCCAATTAATGATATACAATTGCTCTCAAATATCTGAATTCACTTCTTGATTTGGTAAACAAAACTACCCTACCTGATCCAGTCACCTTTTGAAAAAAACCCCCGTCAAGCATTCTTGAAGGCTCAGTAATGAAAAAGACAGGGTCTAGAGTGTTTGTCAGGAATACTGTAGTGAGATGCTTAGTAGAGCATGCATACAGCTTCAATCTTCAAATCCTGAGTATCTTAATTACTTAAAACCTGTGGAATTTATGTTCACTCTAATACAACAGTAAGAATAATGTTTCCTTGAGTAAACAGGCTTGTTAAGAATATGGAAATCTGATAAACATGGATTCTGTAGAGACTGTTTAAATTTAAATTTAATTTCACTTATACATGACAAAAGTTTAATGAATTGATTTACAGCACCTATTTGCATGGAACTGTATTAAGCGGGTATCATTCAAAATTTAAATCTACGATACTGAATTGTATGTCTGAAGTAAAAGAAAATTAATGTCTGCTCATAGACACACACACACATATCTATATGAAAAACATGTTAAACTAAATGGTGTTCTCTCAAATATTCCTCGAAACAAATTTTTCAAGGAAAAGTAGTTGTTTTGCTTTTTGGAGTCTCTTGATCTGACACTTTTTTGGGGCATGGGAAGCAGGTGTTTTAATCCCTTTAAGCTGCAGAGGTCTCAGAGCCCATTCTACTGCTTCTTGGGTATGTGCTGCAATGCCAGGTGAAGAGTCTTTGACTTCTGCAAGGCCTGAGGAAGCCTTTCAAATACCCCTGGGGACTTGGAGTTTACCATACAGCCCTTGTTTTCCCAGGTCTGTCATCCCACTCAGCACAACCCCATGCTTGCCGCACGCTCATTTCTCTCTCCTTCTGAAACATGCCCCCACAACGAAGTACTGCATCTTCATGGCTACCTGCAAGTCTGGGGCTTCCTCAGGTAGCCAGTGTTGTCCTATCCCCTCCCACGCGTGGCACACAGAGTAGCTGAGGACATCTCAGCGGAGAAGCACAGCACAAACCGCAGCTGTGCGTTGACATATCTTAGTAGAATGAGAGAGGGATAATGGAGACAGGACAGGGTGAGGGGTCCAGGCCAGACCTGGCTTCCTATCCGGTTGTTCCTAACAATTGTTTCTACCTAAACCAGAAGTCCCAGATCTTACAACTTGTGGAAGTGGAAATACATCTGTGAAGACAACATTGTTCTTGTATGGACAGAGTACTTTTTCTGAATAATGTCTTCCATGGCTTTTTTAAAACTAGCCATCAGGTGTCTCTACTAGATATAGCAAAGTCACACCAGAGTCACTCCCACGTGAGTTTCTGCCCCAAGAGCAGGAAGAGATGTGTGTAATGCCTAAGGTTTGAGAGGCAAAGCTGCAGTTGCATTTCTGGAAGGATGTACAATCTCTACCTCTGCTTTGGGCTATACCTGAAAAATGTAACCTTACCCATTAGTGGCATCTGCTGTTAGTTATAAATGCCAAAACACTGGGTTGGACTGAAATTTCTGGAAAATGTAGATGTTGATTTTTGACCTGAGTTTACATTTAATGACAATTCCTTTCCGTATGTTTTTATGATATACAGATACCTCCCTCCCTCAAACCACCTTCTGTTTTGTGTAAACATTGCACCAGTGAAAAGAAGTTCAGAAATTTGTTTAGTGACTAGTTACTAGAAACACTAACAGTTTGCCAAATGTGTCTCTGAAATTTCCTGGCTGATTTTAAGAATAAATGTTACTCATTCTGTGTACAATGTCTTGTAGCTTTGTCCTCCCTTCTAGGCTCTTATTTAAAATCCTGTCTAAGCTGATCTCTGTAACTGTACACAAAACGTAACACACATCGTGAGTGTTTGCAGCATCATCTTGCTGCTCACATAACAATTCTCAGCCACCCATTGATGCCACCTTTTATCGCATTTCCACATTGCTCCATTCATTAGAAACCCTTTTCCTAATGCTGTCTTTAGACCTTTACTGATGTGCACTTGACGTGTCTCTTGAATGTTTGCCAACCAGTCTTCTTCCTGTTATTGCTGACTGAACAACAGGACTTTGAGGACCAGACTTTATCTTAAATCCTGTAGCTTTTACCTCCCACTTCTCTTTTGTTTTAGCGGGCATTTTGTCTCCCTGAAGCATCCATTCAGAATTTGATCTCCCAGTGGTTAATCTCATTACAGATAATCCCATGTACTGAAAATCCTTCCAATAGGATAATCTTGTGAACAGCTTCCCTCTGCTGCCTTCTCACCATTCTTTCCGGGGTGAACCATTCTGATCTATTAAATAAATGGGTCTCACCTACATATACGTAGTTTTCCCCGAAGACGAACGGTTGCTGCTGAAGCACTAGCCTTATGGTTTGCATCCAGTCTAATTTCTTTACTAGGCAAAAGAGAACCAGGCTGATGTTTTGGTCACTGCTGACATATAGGAAAGAACTGCAAGATGGAAAACTAGGTTCATACTCAAAGAGTGGGGACTAAAGGAGGCACAGGCTTCAAAAAGTATTATTACTCAGTTTATGAATACCTATCTATTTGCCGTAGAATATGGAGGCAGTAATTATTATAATAATGTCAATGGAAATTAACTACATGTAAATCTAAATGTCATCTTTCAATGAGTGTGTACAAGAGTATGAATTTATACTTGCATCTGTATGTGTACATACTGCACAAAGTACATTTAAATCATAACATTTGCTACAATGTTAAAATGCTTTCCATAGGAAAAAAAAATCACAAAAAGATTGGCATAGTAAAAAAAAACCCAACTTATGTGTTACATCAAAATGTGACTCCTGCTGATAATTCATAAAAGTTAATTTTTCTAACAATTTCTGTATTATATTAATGGCCTGAAATGTAAATCTCACAGTTGGATAGAAATCTTAACTGCAGTCTGCAAGATACACATGTATAGATATGTACACAGCTTCTTTCAGCATATATTTTATGTGTCTTGGCGTGTGTAAATAGCAGTGAAAATACGAGTTTAAAGCTCTGAGCAGTCTGAGTCTGCTTTCCTGTCTGGGTTATCCAAACTTTATCTGGGAACTGGAGAGTTAGTCAAAGGCCATAAAGCCTGTACAACGTACCAAAGAATAAGGCCAATTTTTGTAAACAGACTTTTAATTATTTTTAATTAGGCGATGTCTTAGATTTTATTGGAATTTAATGGAGCTTGTCAAATACTTGAAAAAATATTCCTCAAATAAATTATTCAACAAATATTGCCACTATACATGAATTAATTTATTCAGTGAATAATATTCAGCCAGCTACAGAATTGGTCAAATGCTGCTAAAAGCTATTTGCTGAAGAATGGTTTTGATGAATAACAGCAGTACTCTTTGAATAATACATTTGACAAAGACTATCATCTGACCAGTTCTATTTTTATCAGTTTACAGATTTTGAAGTATTACAACTGAGCAGCCACAGAAACTCTAGGTACACAAAACCCATGTGAAACCCTGTTGTTTGAGTAATTCTTGCTAATACAGTGAAATAGGGAACGATGAATATTTTGCAGTGGTTCACATACCATTAATATCTTCTGAAAATTAAGTTTGCAGGACTGATGACTCCACAGATGAACCATCTGATTTTTTTGGATATTTACTTTAATGCTTAGTAGACTTTTGATCTCTGATCCTTTTCTTGGTAACTTGGCTATATCCTCCAGGAGATTCAGGACTTCTGCCATCTATCCAGCAGCTCCAAGACGACAGTGGAAGCTACTGAATTCTTAATGACTTTTGAAAAACAAGGACATTTCCAGTTGTTTACATCCAGAGTTAATCATGGGACTGATTTCAGGCTCTTAAAAAATGAAATCTTAGCTAAAGGTATTTAAAAAGAAGTGTTACAGATGTGGAAGAGTTAGGACATGCTGCGCTGACCTGCTAAATTCAGAAACAGTGAAAAGCAGGCATCACTGTCTCCCATAACATCCTCATAGACAAGCTTAGGAAGGGTGGGTTAGATGAGAGGACAGTGAGGTGGATTGAGAACTGGCTGAATGGCAGAGCCCAGAGGGTTGTGATAAGCGGCGCAGAGTCTAGTTGGAGGCCTGTAGCGAGTTGTGTGCCCCAGGGGTCAGTGCTTGGTCTGGTCTTATTAAACATATTCATCAATGACCTGGATGAGGGGATAGAGTGTACCCTCAGCAAGTTTGCTGATGATACTCAACTGGGAGGAGCGGCTGATACACCAGAAGGCTGCACTGCCATTCAGCAAGACTCAGACAGGAGAGTTGGGTGGAGAGGAATCTAATGAAGTTCAACAAAGGCAAGGGCAGGGTCCTGCACCTAGGGAGGAATAACCTCATGCACCAGTACAGGTTAGGGGTTGACCTACTGGGAAGGAGTGCTGCAGAGAAGGACCTGGGAGTCCTGGTCAACAACAAGCTCTCCATGAGCCAGCAATGTGCCCTTGTGGCCAAAAAGGCCAATGGTATTCTGGGGTACACTAAGAAAAGGGTGGCCAGCAGGTCGAGGGAGGTTATCCTCCCCCTCTACTCTGCCCTGGTGAGGCCACATCTGGAGTCCTGTGTCCAGTTCTGGGCTCCCCAGTTCAAGAAAGACAGGAAACTGCTGGAAAGAGTCCAGTGAAGGGCTACAAGGATGATTAGGGGACTGGAGCATCTCTCGTATGAGGAAAGGCTGAGAGAGCTGGATCTGTTTAGCCTGGAGAAGAGAAGACTGAGAGGGAATCTGATCAATACCTATAAATATCTAAAGGGCAGGTGTCAAGAGGATGGGGCTAGACTCTTCTCAATGGTGACCAGAGTGACGGCACAAGGGGCAATGGGCACAAACTGGAACACAGGAAGTTCCATCTGAGTATGAGGAAAAACTTTTTCACTTTGAGGGTGACCGAGCACTGGGACAGGCTGCCCAGATAGGTTGTGGAGTTTCCTTCTCTAGAGATATTCAAAACCTGCCTGGACATGATCCTTTGCAACCTGCTCTAGGTGAACTTGCTTTAGCAGGGGGGTTGAACTCGATGATCTCCAGAGGTCCCTTCCAATGCCTACTATTCTGTGAAAGAGACACACAATGTCTCCAGTCCATTAATCACAAGATTTAGAGGGATCGAAACTGTGTAAACCAGCAGGTTTAGCACTGGCCTTGTTGACAGGTAAATGAATATGGTCTGAGAAAGTGAAGCGGGTGTGAGTGTGGGGGTGTGTGTGGAGGTGGGTGTAAAATAGGATTTACATAATTTAGCCCTGGAGCTCAAAGCTTTGGGCTTCATTCACTACAATACTTATGGACACTAGGTAAACTGCTGCATTCAGAGCAGCAGCAGGGTTAATTAATCCAAGCCAGTTCAGGTTGTGATTGCCTGGCTGTTTGGCACTGTGCTGTTATTTAATTTAGAAGACCAGGACTCATAGAATTATCATAGAATCATAGAATGGTTTGGGTTGGAAGGAACCTTAATGATCATCTAGTTCCAATCCCTCATGTTCCTCTTCCTCATGTTCCAGTTCCTACTCTGCGGGGGAGATTTGTCCTGACCAATCTTTAGAGAGGGACTGATTGCACTCAGTGCATTTGAGTGATACTGCACAGTCCGTTTGAACTAGTCAGAGCTTGTGGACATAACTGCAGAAACTGGATGTAAGATATAATATAAAATAAATATAATAAAACCCACTTGAGAAGTAGGGCACTTAAACATGGATCTGTACCTTGCTGGGCTCCCCCTCCCCAGCCTGTCCTGTTGTTATACACAGTACTCTACTGCTGTAGCTGTAGTTAAAGCTTAAGTGTGTTAGGATGAACTGGCATCAGAAGTTCGGTCTATGGACACACCTTCACAGGCTATGTCAATATTAACCTTTATAGTAGTCCAGTGTAATAGGAAGAACCTTCTAGGGCTAAAGGATCCAACATCTGTACTATACACATTTCCATGGAGTTTACTTTTGGCTAGTTCTAGTCTGATCCCATGGTCTGAATTCCCAATTTCATCTGAAGTGCATTAGGTGAAGAGCAAGCATCTTCCAGTTTAATTTAATCCAAATAGAGTCTCAGAGACAGCTACACAATACAAATGAAAACAGGGTAATTTGGGTGGATTGAGAGATTTGCTTCAAAAGTGCATTCCTCAGTTGAACAAAACACTAATCAGTCACACTCCTTATTGCTCATGGAAGTAGGCTTGCTGGGTGTTAGATTTTAGATAATCATGGAACCAAATTAGAGTTTTATTACGCTTTCTCATTAAAAAAGGCAGAGAGAAAAGCAGCTGCAGCTTGCTGAATTCTACCCTTCAGATCTCTTTGAATGAGCTTGCACTGGTGAGTGAGTTGAGCAGAGGGGTGAAGTGAGGTGTTTAGGATTAGAGAAATATATTTATTCCACAAATTAATTAAATCTGGAATTATAAATGCGTTAGTGTTTGTCAAAGTCCCACAGCATTGCATATACTGCTAACCATTAAAATGTATTAACATTAGCACCTCTTCTAAGCTCCAATACAATGTTATTAGGCTCAGTTACAATGCCAAAATAAAAATACAATTTAAATCCTCATTCCTACAAGTTTTGGTCTCTGTTTTTCACTATCTATGAGAAAATCCCAAATGGTATGACGAACAAAGACCTTTAAATCTGCGCTCCCTGTGGAGTATAACAGTTTTACTGTAACTGCATCCATGAGTTAGAAATATTATGGGTCAAAAGCAGGCTTAGGAGGCCATCAAGTCTGACCTAATTATCTACAATACATTTCCACTTTTCTCCAGATACAGTTCTATATCTGGAGGCCAATTAATTTTCATGCTATGTACAATGGAGCATATTTTTGTGTCTCTTGTAGTCACTTGGGACTTAAGAATACTGTAATATTTCAGTATAATAACAGAACATAATTGAGATATTGTGATTTAGTAATATAATAAAGAGCTCAGGATCACAGCTAACTACTATATGAACTACACCAGAAACATACAGCTGTATGCCTAACATTTTAGACAGAATTTGGGGTGAGGAACACTAAAAGCCAAACGTTTTCATCTCAAATCTCCTTGTCTCCATTTTGACGGTGTCCTATGTAACCCAATGGCCATACTGCAATGTATGAACCTGCTAGCCACGACTCTGATCTAAATGCCCTAGAAAACCATTATTTAACTGGTTTTTAGATTATTCTGCTGTGTAAGTTGGAGTGAGTCATTTAAACCTTTTGTGCTTCTGTTTCCTGGTGATGACATTCAGTTCTGATTTTACAGTGCTTTGACATACCAATGTAGAGGAACTAAAACTTAGTAGTAACTCATCCTAGTTGCTGCCTGCTGTATTACAAAATAGGAAACCTTCTAAGTGCTTCATCCTCTAACATGAATCTGTTTCCTTTCCTCTGTCTGTGGAGTGAGTTCAAGAAGTCATACGCAGTACTGCTCACCAGGAGCGGGTGACTCCACTTCTGTGCTGGAGCGTGTAAGACCTGAGAACCAGAAAAATACCACTTTAATAAAACTACAACGAAAAAGAAAACAAAAACCAAAACAAAACAAATTAAGAAATGATCAAGGGCACCTACATTTAAAAGAAAAGAAAGAGAAAAACAAATGTGATGACACACAAAAATTGCAAGGTGGAATTTCTAAAGCACTGAACATTGAAGTGGTGCTATGCCATCAGCAGATACTTTACATGTAAAGTTTATTCAAGTGCATTTTATATTAGTTTTCTGCCCTGCCCTCTGTGGTGATCTAAGGCTCTCTAAAGTATAATGCAGTTTCTTAATGTTCAGCCTATACAGCTTGTCCATTTGTACATGCACCTCAGTCTGGCATTGCACTTGCTCACTATTATTAATTTAAAATTCCGTGAGGAACAGTTTGATGAATGGTTGAACTATTTATTCTGCTCACTGAATACACACTGTGTGCTCTGTTTGGTTAAGAAGCCTGTGTTTGGGCAGCACATTGCATTCAGGGTCAGGAAAGCTCTGTAGATGGAGGGGAGATTGCACCTTTCCTTGAGAGTGATCTTGTGCAGCTTGTGGAGAGGCTTCCAGGCTGTGAGGTGGTGCAGGCTGGGATGGTGAAGTGGATTTTAGTAACGTGGGCTTTGCATGAAAGGAGGATAGATATGCAGCTGTGCCTTGAGGTGATTGTGATAAGAGACGCTGCTATAGAGCTCCAGAGGGTACTGTGAGGTCTGTGCACATCAGGAGTTTGTTATTAGCTTGAAAATCAGGGCTAAAGGGAAGGGCATCCCTGCAAGGAAGAGTAGGTAAAGGTTACCAAACCTCTAGTTTCGATCTGTGTTATTCGGTAGTCCTGAGATGTTTCCTTAGAGCTTGTGCTATATTAAGCCTGCCGTTGGTGTGTGGGAGCTTCCTGGCGTCCTCACTGTGGGGAGGAGGCTTCTCTTCTGGGGGCTGGATTGGTGCTGTTGCAGGTGGGTCTAATCCTGCGTGCAGGATAATCCTGGGTGCTTTGGGGCCAGGTTACGTGATGTTGTGCGACTTTGTTTAGGAGGGGACAACTTGCTTAGTGTAATGCTGGCTACGCTTTTGGGTGTTCTTTTTGTTTCTCTAAAATAAAACTGTTACTGAGTCTTTTACCATCTCTATTTCTATTTATTTTATATTTGCTGAAAGAAACAAAGCAGTCAGTGGATGTTACTGTGTAAACAGTCTAATGGGTTTCTAATCCCTGGCTCCATAGATGCCAATATTCTAGAAAGGGATTTTGATGTGTCTTTTGATTTTTGACTTCTGGGTGCCCATCAGAGAAGTCATTGGTAAGGAATTGAAAACTAAATAAATGAATATACAGAAAATTGTACCTCTTACAATGCACGGACCTGTAATCTCTGTGGGAGAAAAAAGAACGGGCTCCTACAGCCAAAATCCCAAAAGGTGGTGGCTGCTGAACTGAGTCAAACGCTGCCCGGAAAGTGGGAGATTAGAAACGTGTAGGTGACAGCCTTGCACCAAGAAAGCTTTATTTCAGCTGTTCAAATCTAGTGAAAAAAACAATAAAATTGGTGACAGCTGAGAAAATAGTGACCAATGTTACACTGTCAGAGATCTGGTAAAGTATAAGTAACACTGAGGAACTGGGGACTGAATGTTATAAGAACTTCAGGACGCCCAAAGCAGTGTACTCACAGCGCTGGCGAGGCTGAGGCGCCGGCAGTGCTACATAACTGTTTTCTCACTAATGAGAGTTGGTAACTCAACTGAAACCAGACAAGTTCAGCTGAAAAATAAGGCACACATCTTAAATGGTGAAATGAAGTAAACCGATGAGTGATGCGGTCTCAGTCTTAGTCTTCAAATCAAGAATGACTATCTTTTGGAGGAAGATGTCTTGTAAATATAAGCTTCTAGCCACAGCAGGGCATATCTGAGTAAAACAATAGTTTGTGAGCCTTCTGGCTTTAATATGTGTAAATTCTCACCTTTTTGACTCTACCTGGTGCAGGTGCCCAGGGGCTGGCAGGGGGCTGCAGGGGCCTCTGTGAGGAGCGGCCGGGGCTGCCCTGTGTGGGACACAGTTGGTTCCAGCCAGTTCCAGCCGGCTCCCACTGACCCACCACAGGGCACAGCTGAGCCCTCCAGCCAGGGTGGTGGCACCTCAGGGAAAGCCTGGGTAAGAAAGGAAGGAAAACACCATACAGGCAGGTTCTTGAAGGGCTGCAGCCCGTGGGGAAAGCCCATGGTGGAGCAGTGAGGGTGAAGGAGCGGCAGAGCGGAACAGCTGTGTACTGACCGTACGCCCCCCCCCCCGCCATCCCCTCCTGTGCCACTCTGGGGCAGGGGGATAGAGGAGTCCCGAGTGAGAGACTTCATGCTGGGCATGGGAAAGGGGGGGAGGAAAAGGTGTTGTTTTAATGTTTATCTTTGTTTCTCGCTACCTGAATCTGTTTTAATTGGCCATAAAATAAATGAATTTTCTCCCAGTTGAGTCTGTTTTGCCCGCAACAGTAATCGGTAAGCAATCTCCCTGTCTTTATCTTGACAGGGAGATTTCTTATCCTATTTTGCCCTCCTGCCCCACTAAGGAGAGTCTGTGAGTGGGCATCTGGGTGGGTATTTGGCTGTTAGCCACAGCTGACCCACGCATTGACACATAGTAGTGAAAATCTGAGTACGTGACATGAATTGAGGGTATACTTCTAAACCATAATCTTTTCAGGGGGCTGCTGCAAAACCAATGTGCATACGATGTTTAGTTTGGTCAGACTTCCTCTAAGTTTGAAACACTTATACATCGCCTACTGAATTAGGATAAAAAAAAAGATGTTGAAATTTTAAGTTCAAGAAGTAATGTAGGTAGAGATCCTAATAGAGGATTTGGATAATTCTGAAACTGGCCCCAAACTGGGAAGGTCTAAAGTTTTCCTCTAAGACAATACCAGAAAAACCATTGCTGTGACTATAAGTAAGAGTAGCCGGAGAACGTGATGTTGCAGGTCAGCAGGTATCTAGTTCCATGTAGGCTGAAGAGTGTAACTACAGTCTGTAAACAAGACGGATGAAGTTAATTGAGTAATTGAAATGATAAATGAGAAATTTTCCTGCCTCTCTGATCTGGAGACAATCACATAAATTTGAACCTATATATATGTGTGGTTTTGGTGTCTCCACTATCTCTTTGGAAGAGGTATTAATCTACATTACTACTGTGTTTTATCCAGGTAGAACCAAAACAACAATGCAATGTGGGGAATTGAGGTAATAAAACCTAACCAGAACACAGCTTAATTGGTAGAGTAGTGATTTTACAAACAAAAAACACCCGCCCAACTAAACCCCAAACATTCAAGAGAAGTTTGAATGGGATTTTTCTTGGTTAAAGTTAAGTTGTTAGTTAAGTTTTGTCGGTTAAATCTATACAGCTTTTCTGATAAGTGGCCACAAAAGTGTTTGTGACACGATGTGTTCTGCACTTTGTCCATCTCCTGGGCATTGCAAGCAGCTGAGGAAAACCTTGCCTGGGTATGCCTGGCAGCATATTAACCATACAAAGCTTTCTGGAGTCCTGAGGGAAATAGGTTTCTGCGTGTTTTAGGGGATGGCCTTCTGCTTTGCCTAGGGCTTCATGTCTAGGGTTGCTACCTAGATAGATGGTGAACCTGGAATTGAACAGAGAGCTGCTTTCAAACGGCAGTCTGGATGTACTTGTGGGTACCAGATTTTCATCTGGCAGGGCTGGACCTGGGGTGCCTGCAGTAGTTCTGAATAATGAGCAGTATTGGGTATGTCATGTTAAAGGTTATGGATCTAAAATGCAGCATATTATGTTCCAGTCACAGCCATTCATTTTACAATTTTGTCAGGTTAGGCACTGTAAGATGTCTACTGCACTTAGTGGCTATTCTAAAGCTGCTTTGAGTTTCCTGGCCCCTAAAAGATGATGGTAATATGTTGGCCAGTTGATATACATGTGCTGCAGAAGCTGTAGCAAAAGACATTAACAGATATTACAAAAAAGCAGGAAAAACAAAAGATGGGATTCCAGGTGCTGGAAACAATATTAAATACAAAAAAAAATATTACTGTGGACACATGGCAATTTTGCCTCTGGAGATGCATATATATGGCATGCTTCTAGGGCATGTGCTCGGTCTCCAACTTTCATGAGTGCTAAAATCCAGCGAATTTTTGATACTATCTCAGTCAGACTTGACTGGTCTTTGAGGAAGAGAATTCTTTCTAGCACTGTAGCTCTTAGAAAAGGGATAAAGCAGAAATGTTCAAACAGTTTTAAGTACCTGTCTCAAGAGAGTTGAGCTTAAACCATCATTTAATCTCTGCTATGCTGAGACTAGGTGTCTGAGAATTTTTGTTTAAAACAAAATTGGTGGATGTGGACTTTTGTTCCTTTTCTGTGAGGACAAAATTATTCCATACTTCCAATACCATTGTGAAAAATAAGTCACATATTTTGAGACTGAAAAAAAATCAAAATGGTTGCAGATATGAAGTTTAGTTAAAATAAAACCAGTCTATTCTGGTAATGCTAAAAGGAACAGTTTGAAAGGCAGTGTCTCAGGATTCAGAAGCACAAATATAGTCTTCATGACTCTTGTCTTTGTTAAAAAAGATTTCCTTTTCTCTTCTCCTTCCAAATATTATAACTTTGTGTCTTACCGCTTTCTTGTGTTTATGTAGGTGACTTTCAGTATAGTAGGACCCGGCAGTCAGGTATCATTGAACTAACCTGAAACCCAAGGAGGTGGGTTTTACTTTTACATTATCAGAGCCTAGCTTCCTAGGGAAAACTTCCCAGATGCAACTTTTTATTTTTTTAATCATTTTTTTCCAGCTTTCCCAAAGTAACAGAGTTATTAAAACTCCTCCATGTAGGCATTATGAAAACATATGTGCATTAGTATTGGTGTGCTAAAACCCTTTGATATAATGGTAATAGACATGTAGATTTCCCCAGCTGTACCCAAAGACAAAGATCACAGATTGTGGAAATCTGTAGTACCTTGTGGCTGATTAGCTACTTGGGTATGTTCTTTAATTGCTAAAAGTGAGAAGCAATAGTAGATATTGCCATATAGCAAAGCAATTGGCAATTACTGAACAGCAATAACTGCACTAAGGTGGTTGGTGCTTGTAAAGGTGTACAGCTCTTGCCTGATTGATGCCTCCTGGTTCATTGGGTACCTGGCTGCTTACAAGTTCACATGTGAGAAGGCAGCCAGCTCACGGCATGGAGGCAACACAACTGTTGATCCATTGCCCGTGTAGGTAGGAATAGGAAACATGAGAGTGTTTGAAACGAGTGATTGTCACCAACAGAATGGGAAAGGGGCTGAAGATTAAGAGGTGGAGGGGGCTGAGAGACTGGCAAGTCATGCAGGACATGTACTTGCTGAAGTGCTCCGAATCATAGTGCTCCAAAGGAATTTCCTCCCTGACCTTCTGTATGGACAGGGCAGGTATTTATGGCAGATAATTTGGGGAGATGCATTAAGTTTGGCCTGTTTCTTCTGCCTGTCGTGTGTGCATCAACTTCTAAAAACTCTGTTGCAGCTAAACATGTTTTAAACCCATCTCCAGGCAGTGACAATCTGCCATAGAGGAGGATTTTTAAAGCTCCGTTCGCACCATATGCATTACAGTCATGGTAGAATACATAACTTTGTGACCCCCCCTTACTGTCCGTAAGAACATGTATGCGTGTGTGGTGCAGAACTGCCACTAAATAGCTGAACCAGCTGCACTACCCTTGTACTCCTCAGGCTCCTTTCTTCCTAACCTGCTCTTAATTTGAAGCTCTTCATGGCTCAGTCGCCCTTTTCTAAATATGGGAGCTGTCACAAAACCAGATCCTCCTCTATAAGATTTTTAAAGCTCTGCAGAGTCTCTGCAGTGTGTTTATGCTGGTGTGTGGACACATCCTCCTGTGCTGGCATGTAATGTGCCAGTCAATGAACATGTATTGTAACAAAAAGTGAGCAAATGTATTTTACTGTGGTAATTATAGCAGACCCTGAATTGTCAAAATTGTTTCTTCTAAAATCTGTCTTTACATGCTCTCCTTCTCTTTGAAGGAGAGTATGAGTAAGACCCATACTATGAAATTCTAATTGAAAGAGTTTTTTATTGAACTCTTTCTAACTGAAATATTAAAAACATTTCTTTGGTGGACAATTTCAGGGAATTTTACTTAAGTAAAGCTTAATGTTTTGGCTTTTTTTTTTTTTTTTTCCCCTGAAAGCTTTTCAGGCTTTTCTAGTGTATTCATTTCTTTGATCTCCTTTTGTAATAACATGATAGTCTTACATTTCAATAGAGAAACTGGAACTAAAGTATACATGAAAAAGTCCATAACAGCTTTCTTGCTGTTTATTTCAACAATCTTAATTAAAGAAAAACCTAATCCTACAACAGACTTGTGATTTGCCTTTTCTTTGAAGCACAATTAGTTTTCATTCATATCCCTTGATGTCAGTGAGGGGAAACTATTGGTGGGCACATCAATGCTGATGGGGTTCAATTAATACTTTTTTTTTTCTGAAACGTATCTCACAATAAAACCATGCACACAACGCACGTGCGCACACACACACACATATGAAAGTAAGCTTTGTATTCATCCTGCCTGCAAAGCCATGTCTAAGTCTTTCTTGGCTGCTAGCCAAGGTCTCTAAAAACCCATTAAGGCTATTAGAGAAATTATTTCTCTTCCTTTGTGAGCTGGGTAAATTTCACAGTTATCATTGCAGGAGGAAATGAATTGGGAATATATCTGTCTGGGGATGGTTGGCCCTTAAGTGGGAATTAAGCCAACTCAATGTAAAACAGCAGCTGTGTGTCAGTGCACGTACTTGCAGGAGAGTGTCAGTGGATGGCACTGTAATATAACTATTGTACCAAAATATATCGGAGAATTTTAAGTGCTGTCAGGTATTTGTGAGTAAATTCGTATCTTCGTGCAATTACAGGCTTTATTGGAAATCAGCTTTTGCTTTAAAATTATATGTAAACCAGTATTTCCCATGTGGTGTGCTTTCCAGATGTGGGAGAACTAAGAAATTCATTCCCAAAATGGTACAGCAGCATCATGTATGGCATTGTATGGTGACCTTGTCAGACCATAATAACAATATAAAAACATACAGTACAAATTCAGGAGATTTACAAAGATGACTGGACCTGGCCTGTGCCCTCTCTTATGCTTCACAGTTTTTGCACTTGGAATTGCCAGTTCCGGGGAAGTTCTTGATCGATGTGGAAGTCAGAAGCGGCAGAATTTCCTTTTGATTTGTGAGCTTTGGTAAGTACAACTTATGCAGTCTGCCATGTGAAAGTTCACAAGAGAATAAATTGCTTTTCTTGTTTTTAAAATCTCACTTTTCAAATACTGTGAGCTGAAACTGAGTTTCTAGAACCCGCATGTCAAATATATGGTAGAACAAGTACAGTAACACAAGATAAACCTTTAGCTTTGTACTTAGTCACAGAAGTTTTTATCTATCAAGGAAGGTATGTTTCCCTACTTCTTGCCAGTATTTGTATTAATGATTTGGGAAAGGAATCAGGTTTCCTTCCTTATATCACATACTCTTTCTGAGAGGGTTTGTTTATTTATCTTTATTTTTTCCTCCTTTAAATCCTGGTCTTCTTTCTTCACCTGTTTGTCTTCCTGGTTGCTAGCAACTGGCAATGGCTTGTGCAGAACTTTTACTGGTCTGCTTTTAGGTGCTACAGGAAAGAGAATTAGGCAGACTGGCTCATGTTATATCCCATGTTCCTTCTGATCCTGTAAGATTTTTCAGACCTTAAGTATGACAATTTCTTAAGAGGGACTTGCATGTTTTCCAAGCTTCTCTCATAGATCAAGAACTGTACAGGACTTAAATGAGTAGGACAATGGCAACTGAGCAGAAGTGAAGTCCTCACAGTTTACATTTTCAAATGTAAATGCACATGGGTCTTTCCAAAGAGTGCATACTTTTTTGTAAGCTATGTTATAAAACTACCTGTTTCATCTAGGTCTGTTAGAAAGATATTATCCCAGTATGAAACCTCTCTTTTTCTCCAACAGGGTAGATTTAATAGCTAGAGGAAATGAAACGAAATGTCTGAACCACTTAATAAAAAAGAAGTAGCCATAAGTATGGCTTCTGCAGTTACTACAATAATCCTTCGTGTGATATCTGCCCTGAATATCTTGTCTTTTTACTCCGCTTCTATTTTATCTGTTTTTTTCCCTTTGTTCTTGGAGTTCACCATTGAACTCATTCCAAAAAAGTTTTCTATACAATTTATATATCCTTTCACATAGAATATTTGATTATTTACACTTATTTTCTCTCAGTGGTTCACTGATCTATAAAAGAGCAGGCTATTTTTTCAACGTATACTTTTGAAAGGTGTCATAAACCAGTGATAATTTCAAAAGAAGTAAGTCACCGTGCCCAAATGGTATATATCCAAGAGTTTTGAAGGATTTTTAAGTATGACTTGGCTGAATTTCTAACAAAACCAACAGCTTGCTTAAAAAATGGGGTAACTGGCCAGATGATCAGAGAGTAGAAATGCTGACCATATCTTTAAAAAAGATTCTAAAGGAGCTCTGTGGGACTACTTGCTGATAAACTTTAGTGGGTACTTAGCTGGAGTAACACTGAAATAGAAAAAGGAGTTTGAAGATAATAAGCTATAGCTAATCATATAGTTCTGCAAAGTAAACTTCGGCCAGCTAATGTCACAAAATTCTTTGAACCTGTCAGCAAATGAATAGAGGGGATGTTAAGTGTATCTTTCAAAAGGCTTCTGACAGGGTCATAGGTGAGAGATTACTCAGCATTGCTAGCTCTCAGGGTTTTCTCTTAGGCCCCATATTACCTGATTTTGTTTCTTTTAAATTATTCATTATGGAAGTCAAGAAATGGAATGAGAAGTTTTTTGTAAAAAAGAAAAAAAATCTAAAAAAAAAGCCAATCTAGAAGCTTAGGAATTAAAGCTCATGATCATGAATCAGTCTAGCTCAGAAATCGGACAGCAAGAGAAACAGAATTGTTATTATGTCTTAATATGTCATGATTTGTAAGCTATCGTGTGATTCTGTGGCTAGTCATGCATGGTTTTTTGAAGGTTGTGGATTGATAATATCTCTCCTAAAGGAAACCAAGTAGCCATAAGGCAATGTAATATCATGGATCAAAAAGTAGCTGAGAGGCAGGATACAAAGCAGGAACAAATGGTCCATTTTCATCATGGCAAAAGGTTAATAGCCACAAGTTTCTGTACTAGGTCTGTTGTTGTGTAATGTATTTATTAGTTATCTGGAAAGAGGAAGGAGAAATGAGGCAGTAACACCACGTTATTGGTAGATAACCTCTTTGTAGGTTACTTGTTAATCAAGTCCAGAGAAGCCTTAAGGAATTTCACGTGGACTCAGTCAGACTAAGTAACTGTGAGGTATGTTCTTTTTGAAGAAATATAGAAAAAAATTAAAGTAATTGCATACAAAGTCATTGTATCAGCCAGCAGTGTGGTGTTATATAAAATGTATTGGACAGTAATGGAAAGTCCATCTTGGAAAAAAATATTGCAGAATTGGACAGGCCCAGATAAAAGTAGAGAGAAAGGGTAGTGACATAAAAGTATCTAAAGTGATTGTTTACCTGAGGAGTTAGATGAGAGTGGGAGTGATAAAGTATGTGGTTTAAAAAAAAAAAAAAAGAAAAAAAGGTAATGCAGCAGAGAACAAAGATCAAGAGACTACAGTTTTCCCTGTCTCTCAAGAATAAAGAAGCACTTACCAAAAGGTGCCTATATAAACTGTGGAACTCATTGACTCTGGATGAAGATGAAATCGAGAATTTTGCAGGCTTCAAAGAGGGAAGGGGCATTTATATGGATAACAAGAATATCCAGAGTTATGATAGTAATGCTAAAAAAGAGTATTTGAAGGGATAAAACCCCTCATGCATCAGGATTTAAGGGAATCTATAACTAAAGGGATTAGGATGAGACCTTCAAGGGAGACAGATTATCCCGCATCTGTGGGGGTTTCTTGTATCGTTCACCAAAGCATCTGGTGCTGGCAACTGCTGGAGACAGTGTTTTAGGCCTGGTGCGTGACAAGTTTGAGCCAGAACAGCAAGTCCTGTGTTCATATCTGAAAAGCACTTAGCATGCATTGTGTGTACGTGTATATGTCTTACTTCCACTACAGTGGACTTCGTCTTCTGTTTATTTGCATCATGATTTTGTTCTATGTCAGGCTCATGTTTCTAATGGTACAATGTACGTTTGAAATCATTGCAATGAAGTTGTGCGAACCAGTGGGCACCACACAGCTTCTGAGAAACCATTAACATGATATCCAGCCAGAGGGAAGTTCCTCAGTCTTTTTCCCTATTTCTCCAGCTGTAAAATGGAGAACAGTAATATTTACTTCCCGAAGGGAATTATCGAGGGGAATTAATTGCCAGTTATTCTGTGAAAAGTATTGTGGAGTGGTATAGTCAGTACCATTATGTCCTGACCATTATGACCTGACTTCTTTCCTAGGACTGTGTTTTGATTGTATTCATTTTTTGCATGTACTGAGCAAAATACTTTAAAAAAAGGGAGGGAAATGTGTGCTGCTTCTTTCAATTTAGGAGTACAAATTGTAGGGGTGAATATTTCTAGTTATATATGTTGTGGCTGTGTCCAGCCTTGGCACTTCAGTACACTTTATCTTTTGTAGCTTCCAGTTTTGCAATTTCTTCTCAGTGTCTTGAAGACAAGTACAACTTCAAAACCCAGTAGCAAAGAATATTGTAAAAATTTGCTCATGGAAAGTCTATGTTTATAGATTAATTGGGGTTTTCTGACTACAAAATGTATCTGTCAGAATTCTGTGGCTATGCCCATATTTCTATCATAAAATGAATTTAATTTTTATTGCTACTTCATTTGCCAGTGATCCTTTTCTTTTGTATCTTCCTTTTTAAAAAATATTTTACTGAAATTCCTGGGTTTTTTTATTGACTTTTAAGTTGACTTAAATGTTAGGACTCCTATATTTCAAGGGCTTCAGTTGGCCCATGTGTCAGTAAGACCTGAGCATGATTTTGGCTGCAGAATCGTAAGAAATTTTTGAAATTCCATGTAAGAGCTAAACAATGCTGCAATCATTTATTGCATTACATTTTTATGCAACCATATAGCAAAGTAAAGTTAGTACTGACCAGGTAAGTTTTCTATTTCCTGGATTTCATGAGGCTTTGAAGTGTTTACATCCACTGTGTGATGTGAATTAATTCTAAAGGTGTCACACCTGGTGCACAAGAAAATTACGCTAATTAGGCTTTACATGAATGACAGATAACATCTCATCCCTATGACGTAAGATCTACAGATACTGTAGCACTCTGTGAATTCCGAAGCATGTGTACACATCTAAACTTTCTGGGTCTTCAGTGTGGTTTTTTGTTCTATCCACTTTAAGATTTTATGGCTCAAATACTCAGTATTAACCATTGCTGACTTTTAGTCAGATTTTATTTTTAATTTTCTTCTTCCCACAGCCACAATGGTTTCTAGTTTAAACATAAATATGCTGTCTTCTTTTCATTTAAATCAGATTAATGTGCATATCATATTTTTATCAATTTGTGTGAGCGTGTTTGCAGGTTCTTTTTCTGAATTAATTTGCCTTGTCTGGGAAGCAATAGTGAAGTTTGGCAAATCATTTTGTAAAACTTCTACAAAGAATGAAAGAAGTTCAGCTTCTATGAAACTGTTTTACAGTGGCAAAATTAGTAAAACTGGAATTTGTTTCACTTTTAAATCCGTTTTGGCTCAGTGGTAAATTCAGGTATTGCAGTCTGCCTGGCAAAAATTGCAGTCTGTGAACTGTTTCACTGGGGTATATGACCTCTAAGCTTTATTAAAATTGAGTTGAACGCTGTTCAACTCATTCAGTAGTTGGTGGTAAGATTTTAGGGTTATGCAGACTGAGGTGCAGCCACTTCTGCTGTGGCTTAAACAGTAAGTATTACTTATATTATTAATACAAGTAGTCTTTGGAAATACGTAACTGCTTTTGAGAAAAAAGCTATTCAAACCTCTCTTCTGTTCCTAAGTCTTTCATGTGTTTGATGAAGCTGGAAAACACATCAGTAGATTGTGTTGAAAAATGGCAGAACAATTTCACCAAAATAGAAGCAACTTCAAAATTTTTACCTTTAACATGATATAAAATGGAGCAACTTTTATCTGATTCTTTTTTTTCCATTTGTGGAAAACACTGTAGACTGATGAAATGGCAACATCAAAATTATGCAGGCCTAACATGTTCTTTTCTCATCCTTATCTTTCTTCTTGCAATGAAATTGATAATATCTGTGACTTAGTCTCTTCTTTTTTTTCTTCTTTTTCCTTTTACCGCTTTGCAATTTCAGAGCTTCTTGCAGTTTTAGGAACTTCCAGAATAACAGTTTAAAAAAATGAGTAAAAATACCCATTTCTCATTTTTTATTTTATTTTGAGTAGGGAAAAAAGAAGGTGTAGAAGAATGCCAAACAATTTTTTTCTCCTGTCTGTGACATAATTTCAGTTTGAACCTTTGCTAGTAGCTAGTTTAATTTACCATTTGAAAAGCTGAGACATTTATTGCTCTGGCAATATAAGAAAAACAATATTAAAGCCCATTTCTGTAGAGAGGTGTTGAAGCCATCTCAACAATGGGCTTCTTTGGAGGACAGGTATTGTCCAGTAGGTACAGGTATCCCATATCCCACTTCAACACTCTCAGTGCTATGTGCAGTCTCTCTTGTATCATTTGTATGGCAGATAGAATATTTCCCATGTAATTCTTGTAAAAATGTGCTCCCCTAGCAGTGAAGTCATAATCATCTTGTAGTGTAGTTCTTTGTCTGCTAGTCAACAGTGTTGTAGTTGAAGTGAAGTTGATTTTAACCCCTTCTCTGGGAGCAAATTAAAATAATGTTCTTGCAAGAGCTTTTCTTAATTATAATTCCTGATCATGTAAGTAATACCTAAACTGATATCACGGGGAACCAAAGGGAAAATAATATGGACCCACTTCTCCAAAACCAAAGGTTAAATAAGGAATGACAGCTCTTTTAGACTTAAAATATGTGGGATGGTGGGGACATAGAAAGTGGCATGTGGTGTGTGGATGCAAGATGTTAAAATGTGTGTCTGAGAGTAAACAGCAATTAGCTATTATTTCATGCAGCGCATATCCTGGTTTATAAAGTTAGTGTTTGAAGAGGCCTACAGTACAAACTCTGTCATCATTGTCCTTGCTGGGGCCATGTTCTAACTCATGGAGTAATCTTGTGATAACAAGGGCTGGTTTATTTTAATAAAGATGTGCATCTCTCTGTTCCCTCAGAGAGGCCAGCTTACCGGTCGGTAACAATAGCATCTGCTTCACTAAACACCAGCTTTGAGTATATACCAGCAGCTTGGAAAAGCACTGCTACTTGAGAAAATGCAGGTCAGAAATGCCCCCAGAGATGCCAATACAATAGTACTTCTCTTGGCAGACACTTGTTTTGAATATAACCTTCCAACAGCTCTGTGATCCTGGCCCTTGTGGAGTCTGGGAGCTCTAGGCAGCCTGAAAGAACTGGAAGTCCTTTAACCTTACTTCATTGTGCACACTGCTGTTATCATGCCTGGTTTTCCCATGCTGATGGATGATGATTTTTGGCACACAGAGTAATCCTAACTACTGTTGTACAATTCAGTCCTGTCCTCATTGCTCCTGAAGTAAGTGCCACATTATCAGTGTGTCACTTTGCTGTTTCTGGCGTTAAGTTTCTCTCCCCTGATTCTTCTGGACTTTGGGAAAAAATTTCCTAGATTATCACTTTCTTCTTCCTTGGGACCCTGTGTTGTCCTGTCTGTGACTGACTAAAAGAGAAACATTTTCTATGTGTGTTCTTTTTAGTCAACACTGCATGTTTAGGTTGATAATGGTCTAAGTGAAGTTTTCCGGTTTTGGAATAGCATTAATGACTCACAGCAGAAAGAACAAACACATACTTCAGTCTTCTGGTGTTGCTAACAACTGAAATACCTCATTCAGAACAAAAAGAAAGTTGTTATGCATGGGATTAGTAGTCCAGCCTTTGGCCTATCACTACTTCTCATCTTTCTCAGCTGAGAGCTCTTGTTCATAGTTCCTTGCTGTAAGGAGAACCACCTTTTCAGCTGGCTTCATCCCCCTACTCAAAGCCAAAAAATTTAAACAGCTCTCCAAAGCCAGCATGAAGACTTAACCTTCTTGGAAAGGTCCAGTCTAAGGGAAGCTCTGTTGTAAATCCTGAACTATTTTTACTGTGATGAGCATGTTTAAATCATGTTATGGGGAATGGCATGGGTTACCCATCACTGGTATCAAATGACTTGGCCACGGACCAGACCCTTTCAGTAGTATTAAACAGCTTGCACAGTGAGGCGTGCTAATTCTTCTGCTGTGCTTCTGGGGCAGTGCTTTCTTTTATTGCACTAGATACAAACAAAAGATAGAAAAGCTGGAAAGGGGCTCTTTACAAGGGCATGCAGTGATAGGACAAGGGGTAATGGCTTTAAGCTGAAGAAGGGTAGATGTAGATTAGATATTAGGAAGAAAATCTTCACTATAAGGGTGGTCAGGCTGTGGAACAGGTTTCCCAGAGAAGTTTTGGCTGCCCCCTCCCTGGAAGTGCTCAAGACCAGGTTGGACGGGGCTTTGGGCAAGCTGGTCTAGTGGAGGGTGTCCCTGCCCATGGCAGGGGGATTGGAACTAGGTGATCTTTAAGGTCCCTTCCAACCCAAACCATTCTGTGATTCTGTGATTCTAAATTTAGAGCTCGTTCAGTGCTCTTTATCACGTGCCCAATTGTGCTGTGTGGACATGCTTTTCATCACCATGGAAATGTGAACCTTTCCGAACCACATCTCTTCTCCTTCTATATAAATATCTTTTCTGTTACTGCCTATGGCCTTTTCTGTTGTGTGCAGAATTTCCCTGATTTGTATGTGAAGTGGAAAGGACCTGTGATTTTTCTTGAGGTGTGGTGCTCCAATTATAAAACCATAAACTAAATGAGAGCCTTAATTATAATGGAAAACAGATTAGAATATTGTCATTTGCCTTGCTGGGGAGCCAAGGGGAGATTAAAAAGCCAGTGGCCTAAATTTATGTTATTTGTATTTCTGTGAGTTGAACCTCAATCATGTAAAACAGCCAGTAGGCCTGTATTAATGGGAGAGGCCAAGAGAACTGAATCTCAAAGGGCTGTTGCCCTTAGGACATGGTACATTATGATAATATGATGAAGAATAATTACCAAATGTGAAATATATATTGTCAAACATAGGAGCAAGCTATTCCTGACTGAAAATGAGGATGTGAGAAAGATAGTGAATTCCAGTCAGCCAGGGCTAGGTTTCTAAAGGCACCTGCACTAAAACTGGCTGTTGGGGGACTGAATTGGCCTTCAGTTCTTGCAGGTCGAGGTAGATCAGTGGAGTGGAGTAAGCTTGTATCGTTTGTATTGAAGACAGATCTGATAGCTTACTGCAGAGATTATAGATTTACATTTATAGCAGAGATAATAATAGCATTCCTGATGATGACCATTGTTATAATAAAGCCCACTGAATGGCAGTGATGACAAAAGTGTAAGACTTAGGCAAATGATATTAAAAGATCATGCAAAAAATGGAATGGGAGTATTTGTGTACATATGTGCTATTGATATTTGTCATTTCTTACAAAATACATCAGTGCGTCCTTTCTCTCAATCTTCGATTGCCCAAATGTATGGATCACAGGCTACACTTGTAAAATAATGTAAATGGGCACTTCTGAAAAATACTTTTTATAAGTAAGAGATAGAAATATTTAGTGTAAAGAAATATGCATAGGCCTTAAATTTGCAGTTCATATTTTATATACTATATAAAACAACAAACAAATGAGATTTTTCAATACTGTATCAAATATACACATCTTTTCCCTCACTTTTCTACATATTTCCTTTACAAATCATAACTACATGATTTGTAGCTAAAAAGTTAAACAGTAAACAGTGATACATTTTCCTCTTTTTCTCTTGAATTTTATAATGGTTTAAAGATGAGGAAGGGGTAAATAATTGACTAGATGAAGTCTTCACCTTCTTCCAAGATACAGGTCCATTTCTAGAGTTGTGTTATAGATACAGTATTTTATTTTGTTCTTTCTGATTTGAATGGGAAATAGAGCTTTTCTATTCTGAAGTCTTCCAAATGTTACCATATAGCTGAGAGAGGTAGATGTTGAAAAACAACATCAGGAATCATGAAATTCTGTTCACAAACCTCTTCCTCTGGAAGGAAGAGTGGTAAAGCAACAGCTGTAGTATATGCTTTGGTCTGAAACCATCTCTCTCTCAATTTGCCCTTAGGCTAATGTTAATTGCTGAAAAGTCAAATGGTATGAGTAGGTTTTCAGAGTACAGTACTGCTGAAAAATAAATGCAATAAGAAAACAAGATAAATACCCAGTGCTAAGAAATGATGATTCTCTAGATTTCCTCAGTCAAGCAATATTTATCAGGTGCATTGATTTAACTAGCGGCTATTGGCAGTTACAAATGGATGATGACAGGAAACAAAAAACCACCTTCATTTGCCATAAGGGGGCTTTTCATTTTAATGTAATGCCTCTTGGAATTACCAGTGTCCCGACTACATTTCAAAGATTAATGAACATCATCCTGTCAGGTTTAATATATCATACTTCTCTAGTACACTTGGACAGGATACTGTTCTCATAGATTCCCAGAGTTTTCAACAACACTTATGAGATTTTTTTTAAGACATGAGCTCTGAGAGGAGCTAAATATTTAGGAGTTTAAAAGAGAGCTTTCATTCCAATCTGGATACACAGTCAATACTACAAAATTAATTAATGTCTGTGGAAAACAAAAGCCTCTTAAAATGCTGCAGGATCATGCAGCAAGTTGAATATAGCTGTGCCCTGTTATCCTGGAAGTAGTAGTCTATTGTGTAAGTGGTAGGAAGCAAAAAAATTACTCTCGGACATCAGGAATCATTTGACAACCTCATTAAGTCACATGAGTCTGTCTTACGGAAGTGGGATTGAACCAGGAAAAGGTGTTCTTCATTTTTCGTAATTTGAAGAATGCATCACAGTAGATTAAAAAACTATTATTAAAGCTGATATTAATAAACAAATTCAAGCTGGAAAGTTACTATTCCAAAATTTAATCTTAAAATTATTTTGTTTCAATGAGTTTGATTGTCCCATAAGCTTGGAAAATACGCAACCACAATTTTCTGATATAAACCACACTACTTCTGCTGTTATGATGAAATAGCATCAAGCATGCCTTCCTCCAAAAGAGAATAATTTCCTTTTTTCTTGACTAAATACCTTGAATGATAGTCTAAATACCATTAACCATTACTTATTTTTTTAGACATATGAAAGCATATTCCAAAATAATAAGTATGAAATCAACAATATTTGTTACACTTCCCAAGCAAATTTTTTTCTTCTTTTACACTCGGGAGCATTTTCATTTCTGAAGTGAAATGGAGAGATTTTTTCTGACTTGTTATGTCTCACAGGTCTCATTCATAAATGCGGTATTCAATAGAGAAAATTTGCTTTACCAGTGGAGTACCTCACAGCGTACACAAAATTTGATCTTAGAAAAACAATTTCCAATGGATTAATAGCTTTCCAGAATTATTAGAATAAATATAAAATTAATTGTGTTATATATGTGTTAATTTATTCATGTGTAATTTAGCTATTTTGTATGGAATGTTCTATTAGGTTCCTGTAACCCATAATCAAAATATGCTATGGAAAACAGGAAATGCATATGCAACTTGATATTAAAATCAGTCTTCACATTAATGTTAAGATTTTGTTTCAGAGCAGATTTTCATGTCAAAGGTGCACAGAGCACCTCTGATGCTCTCTTGCTTTTATTTGCGTAAATACATACCTACTGGTCTTTTTAAACTAGTAGACACAATTCTAACAAATTCCAAAAGGTAGAAAGTCCAGTGCATATGGGTAGGGACAACAATAGAAACTAAGTACATATTTTTAAGAAAAATGAAACACTAGCAAATACCAATAAAAGTGCTGGAATTTTTGTCACTAGATTTTTTAATTAAGGTCAGATATCTTTTATAAAAAACAGCTTTCATTCAACCACAAGGTACTGGTTTTGATGCAGAAATGATTCTGTGGCATTGTACAACCTGTCTTATGCAGGAAGTTGAAATACAGGATCATGATGACTCCTGATCTTAAATCTCTGAATAATTCTTTTACTTTGATTAGCAGAATATAAATGCCCTGATGGATGAATAGTTTGCCTTTCTAGTTTTTTATGATGTTTTTTGGGAGAGCTGCATGATTAATAGTGACATACTTGGGCTGATTGATTGGTTAATTTTGGCATCTAAAATTTTTGCGTAAAAAAATAAATCAGAAAACCTGTTAATCAGCTGGCAGTAAATTTTTGTTAAAGTCTAAATGTGGGATTTTTTTGTTAATATTGTGTCATCAGTAAACAAAAATGGTCAGTGATCAGAACATCTAATGCAGCTGAAACTAAACAGTCTGCTGTGTTTCACTTCAAAACTCTTGAAACTGTTACTTTGTTTTAGAGTTTTGAAATTGCTAAGGAAATGCTGGAGTTAGCAAAAATGCCTGGCAGAGAATTCTTAACCTGAACAAGCTGGTTTTTGAGCTATATGAGAAACAAACATTGTGTCCTTTGGCCACAGCACCCTGCCTTAAATAAGCGGCAATGCAAATGACAATAAGACTGATCCACAGGTGTGCGTTTTGGCCAGCACACAGCACTACTCACCTTTTTTGGGTGGAAAACCACTTGGTCCTTATTGCTCTTTACAAGCACTGATTTTTCAGAAGACTCCTTAGAATTTTCACATTTTTCACATTGAAATCCACTTTCAGATTGGCTATTAGAAATTTAATGGGGGAAGGTGGATGGGAAAGATGAATCTGACAGTAAGTACTGATAAATTTGGGGGTTTTGGGCTAGGGAAAAGCCTGATACATCAAAATGTGCTTTTATTTTTGCAGTAATTTTTGAAAAAAACCCCACAACACCCAACAAAATCAAAACCAAAAAAGCACAGCTTTTTATTAGACATACTGTGATATCTTGGGTCATTCTTGGGAGGAGAAGGACTTGGGGGTATTGATTGATGAGAAGCTCAACATGAGCTGGCAGTGTGCGCTTGCAGCCCAGAAAGCCAACCGTGTCCTGGGCTGCATCAAAAGAGGTGTGACCAGCAGGTCCAGGGAGGTGATCCTGCCCCTCTACTCCGCTCTTGTGAAACCCCACCTGGAGTACTGCATCCAGCTCTGGGGGCCCCAGTACAGGAGAGACATGGAGCTGTTGGAGCGAGTCCAGAGGAGGGCCACGAAGCTGATCAGAGGGCTGGAGCACCTCTCCTGTGAGGACTGGCTGAGAGAGTTGGGGTTGTTCAGCCTGGAGAAGAGAAGGCTCCGGGGAGATCTAATTGCAGCCTTCCAGTACCTGAAGGGGCCTACAGGAAAGCTGGAGAGGGACTGTTTATCAGGGAGTGTAGTGACAGGACAAGGGGTAATGGGTTTAAGCTGAAGGAGGGTCGATTTAGATTAGATGTTAGAAAGAAATTCTTTACTGTGAGAGTGGTGAGGCACTGGAACAGGTTGCCCAGAGAGGTTGTGGATGCCCCATCCCTGGAAGTGTTTAAGACCAGGTTGGATGGGGTTTTGGGCAAGGTGGTCTAGTGGAGGGTGTCCCTGCCTGCAGCAGAGGCATTGGAACTAGATGATCTTTAAGGTCCCTTCCAACCCAAACCATTCTATGATTCTTTGAGTGTTTCAGAATCTTCACAAATTTCTGGAAATGGTTCTTAAATGCCATTTATTACTTCTGCTGTGCAAAGCTTGCTTTGCCCTTCAAGGTGGAAATACTGACTATTTCTTCCATTCGAGAGTTGTCCAGGAGATTCTCCACAACCTCATGCTCTCTGAGAAGTACATCACCTCTGGCCTTCTTCCTTAGCCATACCTCATTCACCTCTAGTCTGCATATGTAGTGTTATTAGCTGTGACGTTAGTGATGCACCTCCATCCTATGCTGTGATGATGTGCTTTTTTAAATCTTGTGCTACTTAGCATGCCAGCTGCAGAAATCCCTACATACTGTGATTGGGTAATATTGCCTCCAGGAGGTTCATGTCCTACTCTCAGCCCTCCCTTAGCTTTCCTATATGACCACAGGCAAATCTTGATCTGGTGTCTCTAAGGTGTAAAAAAGGGGTTAATCTTTAGATGTCTATGAATTCATAATCAAGCAGAGCAGGAAATTGACTCTTCCACTTGTTCCACCATTTCCTCCTCTCTTTTTCTGGAAAGTATTTGTTCTTTTTACCCAGAAAACTGAGGTCGTCTGCTCATGTTTCTCAATTAAATTGTTAAAAATCTCCTGTGTCTGATAAGTAAGTGTTTCTAACTTTTGTGCCTTGAGCTAGTGTACGGTAAATTCTTCTCGTGTCTTATGGAGCCCTTTACAGCTTTAGTCATTATTGTCACCACTCTCAGTGGTGCACTGAGATGTTGAAGATCTAATTTTATCAAACTGAAGTGACTTTATTATGTTCTCTAGTTTCTTATTAAAGAAACAAATCTTGAAAAATATTAAACTACAAGTGTGTTTTGTTTCCTGGAGTGATTTTGAAGCTGTCATTCTCTTCTGCAGAGTTCTTTGAGATTTCTATTTTGGGCTACAGTAAAACCTTCTGAAGTTTTATGTATGGTGTTTTAAAGCTGAGAGATTCTTTTGAAGACCAGTAAAGTCAGTAGACTGGACTCGAGGAGGTCCACTTTCAAATCCTCTTCTTGATATTGCCATACTTTCACGTGTACCTCTTTGGGTTGTATGTTTGTTAGACCTGTTGCACTCCATCTATGCAATTAAACAGTGTTTAGAACAAGGACTTTTATTGGAAGATGAATGGGAGACATGGTGGGAGGACAAGAGGCAACAAGCCCAAGTTGAAACACAAGAGAGTCCAAGCAGATGTAAGGAAAATCTTTTTCACCATGACGACAGTCAAACATTGGAACAAGTTGCTTAGAGAGGTTGGGCAAACTCTGTCCTTGACATTTTCAAAACCCAACTGGATAATGTCCTGAGTAACCTGTTCTGACCTCAGAGCTGACCCTGCTTTGAGCAGATGGTTGAGCTAGAGACCTCCTTAGGTCCCTTCTGACATAAACATTTATCCAGTTCATTCATACATACAGTTCCTACAAAAGTGGGAACTGTTAACAGTCCTGTAAGTTCTCATACTGTTTCATCATATAGGTATTAATTTAAACATTGAACTACTCAGAATTTCTATAAAGTTTTGAAAATATACTAAGCAAAGTGCCTTTTCCTCTGAGCCCCCTTTTACACAGAAGGCTATATTAAAAACCAAAACAGAACTAAACATAACAGGAAATACTTTGTTAGGGGTCTTGGCCCATACAAGGCAAACTGAAAGTTCCCAGATTTAGCTCCGAATAGTCACCAATATTCTTATGCAAGTCCAGACATTGCAGTAAATAATCTGTGGGTAAGAGGTAAGTATATCAATTACTTATATCTATACTGTGCACATTGCTGTGTGCCTAATATTAATAGTGATTGGAGTGAATACACATGTGTATATGTAAGTTTCCTGCATAGCTCTAATTAATTTGGAATATGTGACTGTGTCACTCCAGTAAGGTGATGCATTTGGTCGCTATATGCCTGTTCAGTGAGCAGCCTCATTTGCTCATGGAATTGACATTACAGCATTCTGCTTTCAAATGCATTATCCATCCTGAACAGAACACGAACAACATAAAAACCTAAGAAAATGATTCTTCCCTGAAAGATAATGCCACATAATTGAGTCTCTGTATAGGTTGTTTGGAGACAGTAACAAAGAAATGTAAAACAGGATCCCTGAAACTGGTACAGCTTGTAAAATCTTGTTAAGCCATGTTAAAAAAAATACATTAATGCCCCCATTAGAAGCTGCAGTTTATTTATTGCATCCTATTCTTTAGCCCTAGTAGGCATAGGCTTTTTTTAATCTTCCATCCGTCCTTCCCCCTCCCCTTTGAAAGTGCACTCATTGAACTCTTGGCAATTAGTGTAATTGAAATTTATTGACAATGCGGCCGTCTGCTGAAGCTTCATTGTTCCGAGTGCTTAGTGCACAGCGCTATTGAGCAATGCCATGGCAGTGTCAGACAGCTCATACCTTGCTCAATTATATCAATGGACCAGTGACTGCCAAAGGTTCCTTTGGGGGTACGAATGTTACTTAGTGATAAGAGCCTTTCGAAACAGAATCCCTGGGCCCCATCTCTAGTGGGAGATGGAAATGAAATATGTATTTCTCTGCTGTGGAAAATTAATGTAATTGGCTCCCTTAAAAAGCTTTGACAAGTTGACCTGTTTGAAATCTGAGGAGGGCTTATACTGCGGTATCATATTATCTCCAACATAAAACCCCTCCTTTGGTGGCAGTGACAGTGGGATAAAATGGAATTTGGATAGTAATATTAAACTTCAGCTCCATTGAACATGTTCATATGTTTTTCCATTTATAGCTGCAAGATGAGGTCTTACAGAAATCCTACCTTTTTTGTATTGCCATCTAATCTTTTTTTGTTTTGATTTATACTAGTGCAGGAGAGAAAACAATGTGTGTGAGTAAGATCTCTATACTTAGCTTTCCTTCTAAAATGTATATTGATGAAAATTTAAAAGATATGTCAAATGAGAATATTTGATTTGGGCTACTTCTGAAATCAGAGTTAAACTCTCAGACAAATTAATCAGTATATTCCTTACATGCATAAAGGTTTACACTCCAAAAATACAGAAAAGCTTGGCACAGCAGCCAAAGAACAAAGGTGAATATCCACATATGCATTTTATCTTGTGTTTGAATATAAATGCATACAACAGTTTTGTGTTTTATTGATATTGAACTACCATGATAGAAAAGGAGGCATTTACAATGGAACATATTCTGCCCAGGCTTAAACATCATGCATTTCTAGTAAATTCACTGCAATAGTGTGGTTGCAAATTAGGCAGAGTTGAACTAGTGTTTTTGTATTTCAGATAATATAATGACAATTTATTTAATAGAATACTAAAAAAGAAAGGAGTCTGAATGGGAAACCTCCACGTGTAAGTCCAGGATTTTATTAAATTATTATTTGCCTTTCTATTTACCTTCTTTTCAAAATCAGAGCAAAATCTGTTGTTGGTAAGAGATGGGGGAGTAATTATTCACATACTGTAAATTTTTGCATTAGAGTTGTCTTTGGCCTTCAGCACATGGATGAAGATCTACTTCTCTTATTCGTGGTAGTTCAGGGAATATAGGATTCTAGTTCTCATATGTGGGTTTTTTGGGCTGTAAAATCCTCTTTTGTCACCTAAAAAGATTTACCAGTAATGAAAAGAAGCATCTCTGGAAGACTGAGGCACCTGCAGTGGCAGAATCTTGGGTGAGAAAAGTATAAGACAGAAGGGAAGGGGGAGTTTACTTTATTTCAGGTAAAGAAAAACTGCAGCAGAGAGGAGAAAGAGATAACAAGGTAAATTAGTTGTTATTGCTCCTTAAAAAAAAGAAGAAAAAAGAAACCAACAACCACAAATCAGACAAAACGAAGTGAACAAGTCTCCTTTGAATTGTGTGGAGACAGAGCTTGGTGATTACTTTGTGATTTGAACTGCATCATCTGAATCTACCCCTGCTTCTTTGCTTACCATTGCCTCCTAAATTGGAAGAGCTTCTTTCCTGATTTCAGTCTGGATGCTGCAAAAATCTCTTGAGAGTATCTTGCAAGATGTAGAGTACTGTTAAATCAGAATTAAATGTGAGGATTTGGCCTCAAGCCTAGAATAATCCTGCTTTTCTTCCAAATGACTCTTCCTCAGCTCGTTGCTGCTCAGAACTTCGTAACGTTTAAACTCACTGATACATTCCTAGTGCTAAAAGCTTTAGAAAGAACTCTAGACCTAAGTAGCCTAAAATTTAGCCCACCAGATATAAAATACTTCAACAAATACCCTTTAAAGTCCAGAGTCAGCTACCTCTTATTTTTGGAAAAAATCATTGGGAAGGAATGTAAGAATCTGAAGAATTAAAGTGTCAATATTTGAATGAAAATACTTTATTTTAAATGAGGAAATAATGATTTAAAATAATTTCAGGTTTTTTTAGTATTTAGTATTATCAGTATTATTAGTATTTAGTATTATCACAAAATACATTTGTATTTAGTTAAATGGAAGTCTATATTTATGGAGTTTTGTATAGAGTCTCTCTGAATCTTGCACTGATTTCTTTATGTAGTTATCGCCCCTTGATTGCTGGATGGTAAACTAGTTAGTAAAGGACTAATCCTTTATATCTCAAACACAAGACATAATCAAAGCTCAATCGTGAAACCTATCCTCCTAGAGATCTTCCAACAGCGATCATCTTTCTTCTGTTTCTCCACAAGAGAATCTTACAGAAGATAAAAATATATAATACTGGATTATTTATATAACTTTAAATAATTTCCTTTAATCGCATTAAACTTCAGTGAATGTTGTGCATATGATGTGTTTAAAGCTTTCATCCTAACTTCATAAAAGTTCTTTCAGAGCCTGTACTAGAGAACAATCACTCTGAATTGCTACTAACTAATGTAAGCATGCAATTATTTTAAATGTTCCTCCCAGGGATTCTCTTGGTAAAGTATTTTAAATTCATATATAAAAAATTAATGACAATGTGAGTTTAACTTCCTCTGAACCTGGGCTGACTGCAGTCATTACATAGAGAAAATTATTCAAATATCTTTATTAAAAGTATAATATTGAGATGCACACTCTTTTGCTTAATAAATTGCTCTTCTAAACGCCATAATATTGCCATACAGTGAAATATACTTTACCTTTCAAATCAGTAAGTGACTTGTTTAAATAGTTTGTATTTAGTCTTAGGAACATACATTGCTGCTTTCCTTCCATGCATTCTGCATACTGGCAGAAATAAAGATTTGGCAACTTGCTAGCAGCTTTAGGGGTAACTATGGTCTGAAACAATATATAGTAGGGCTGAAAGTATTTTAAAGTACTATTAATTTTTTTAATTCCCTCACTGCTGCAAACATAGTATATTATTTTAGGCATTTTGTGAATGAATTGAAATGTCCATGGCATTATCATTTCAAGAAATGTGTGTCTGTGTGAGGGGGGTGGCGGCAAAAGAGAGAGCGAGCTGAAACTAAATATGAAACTCTTGTACATGAGTACATGTACATCTGGAGGAAGAAAAGGATCCCCATAGCTCTAAACCTGGTTACATCTGTTCTAAAACCTCATAAATTTCTGCTTAGCAGTCCAGCTGGGCAGAATCTTAAAAGAACATCAAATAGATACTCATCTTGATAAAGCAATTATGTTGTCAGTTCCCTTGATCAGCACGAGCTTGACAAAGCATGCTCCAAACTTGTAATTTTAGCCTAGAGCTCACAAAACTTGAAGAGGTTATCTATGGAAGGGAATGAATTATCTGAAGATACAGGTTTTCATGAATCGTTCCTTAAGCGCCAAATCTTGGCCTGCAGTTATTCAAAAGTTGGGCGGTACCAGCTCTGGGGTGGAAAGAAAGAAGAATATTTAGGCAGTGAATGTATTGTCGCTCCTAGCTGACAGCTCCATACCATAACTGTCAGCCGTGACATCTATCTTAAGAGCGTAGCACTTTTCAAGTTCTTTTGTGTCTGTCATTCAACTATGGACATGCTGTGTGAAATCCTGGCCTTGCAGACATAACTCTTGCTGACTGCCCGGATTTCATGCACTCCATGTGGAGTGGGGGAGAGGCTATTTCTGCCGTGCGTATTCCTGAAGTCGCACCCCAGGCCTGAAAAGGTCGGAGTCTCCAACCAAGATGAATGGGGACGTGAGTTAAGCAGTTGCGCAGTAAAGAGAAGAAAACTTTGTATGAGCCTTCCCTTTTGTGCTTGGACCAGGGCTGGGCTGGGCAACTATACAGTGCTCGATGAAGGAGAAAGCAAAACTATAGGAAACACTGTTCATGAAAAGTGTAACTTGTAATCGTGAGGTGTGTGTGTAAACTAGCAAGAATTTGGGGGGAGTAACTGGTATCTGCATACTTACATAATACTTAGACTAGGTTTTGTGTCTCAAAAGTATCTATGACCGTTATCATTGTTTTATTTTGTCTTATCTTCCTCCTGGAATTAGAAAATAAATTCCTGATAGATTTCAAGTTGAAAAAAAAAAATTTCAAATTCTATTTTCTAAGATGACATAATTGAAATATAAATTTCTAATTTTTACCTATTTTCTAATTAGAAAATAAATTCCTGATAGATTTCAAGTTGAAAAAAAAAAATCTTTCAAATTCTATTTTCTAAGATGACATAATTGAAATATAAATTTCTAATTTTTACCTAAGTCTTATTTAAACATCATGAAGTTAAAAATATTTATAGAGCCAATGTAGCATGTTTTGGGTTCCATTAAACCCATGAAAGATGGCAACTTCACAGAGATAGGCATATTAGATCAGAATAGTACTGTGTGTTTTCCTTGAAGTTTTGCTAGTTCACTGCGCGGTGCTTTTTAATTCATGCTAGTACATAAATTTGACACACTGAAGTATTGAGTATTCAGCATTAGGTTTCTGACAGAGCAAATGCACTCCCTTGGCTGTCCAAGAGTATAAGTGGTTTGAAACATGATCACAACGCCAGGGAGAAATCCTTCTAATAGGCACTAGAGAAGGTCGACATTTTTAAAGGATAAAAGCATATGGTAGTCATACAAGAAGTTGCTCCTTTGAGACAGAATTAATATGAGATATTGATAGTAGTTCTTTCAGATTAACATGTTGCATAGTCATTACTAGTTTCGTTTGCATTTACTTAATGCATTTCTTCTAAGGTACTTACTTTCTCAATAGGGATTGTCTTCTAATAAACACTGTGACCATGCGATGTGTGATGTAAGATACGTTCCAGCATATTCTCTGAAAAATGTGCTGGATGGACTGAAATACCATTGCCTGTTATGGAAGTGCAGAAATAATCTGTTGAAAGATTAAAAAGTCTGTAGAGTTCTTTGTAAAGGCATATTGAAAAACCTACAGTAAAGTGGGATAGCGGGATTTATAAAAGCTCTTATCTTTTGGCCTCCCATCATGGAAGTAGAATTTACGTGTTTGCCTGTGCTTTTGCAAGCTTTGATAGAGCACACCATTAGAGTGGTCTTTGGCAGTAGAAAGAGACATGTAAAAAACACATCGCAAATTTTACAACAAAATAAATGTGTTATTTAGTAAAAGGTTGGTAGTGTTTGTTAAGCAATGAGTTTTGCCTTCTGGAGTCCAGGACATTTGCCAATTAATCAAACTTGCACAAGACACATTACTCATATTTGAATATGAGCAAGGTTTAGTATAGCTCTGCTTCATATTCAAACCTTATTCCTCATACAGCTATTTAAGAAATATTACATTGGCCTGAAAAGCATCCTGATGGCTTTATGACAAAATAGAAATGGTAGAGAGGCATGTAAATGAGCTTAAACAATGTATTGCTATAAAGATAAAAATGCTACCGCAGTGCTGGACAGTATTCCACTTGTATCAAAATACTAAGTTATCTTACAGGAACCACTTAAGCTTTTAAAAAAAGTAATTGTCCAAGAGCCTTCAAAAAATAGACCTGAAAAAAGGTGTGTTATATATATTGGGCTAGCTATTAAAAAATATTTTGTTGACTTGAAATCTGGCCAATATTTTAAATCTGAAATGTTCATTTGACTGAAATGGAGTAAATGATTCTATAACCTCCTGCTAGTGAGAGGGTTTTATTTGTTTCTTTTTTTTGCCTCATGCCACAGATCCTTTGCAGGGCTGTGTCCTGGTTTCCCCTCTTCTATCCTATTTTGGACAATCGATCCTGAAACCCTGTTAGCACAGAATCCTGAACCCTTATGTCTTCTCACAGGGCAAAAGGAACAGGAATTGCATTCCATACAGGGAGTATCATGCTTTATGCAGGATAATATGCATTATGGAAGGGTAATATTAAAAACTGGAAACACAAACAAACAAACAAAACACACTGATATTCATAAATCTTCCTAAAACTAAGCCAGAACAAAACTAGCCTCAAATCAGCCAAATAAAAAAATAATAAAAAAAGACAAAGAAATCACAATAAAAAGTGCTTGGCATGTTTCCTTTTTTAGGATATCCAGGGAAGTTGTGTCACAACTGAAATTTTGGTCAATCACTATTTGTGCTAAACAAGTGTAGTGTGAAAAGCAAATCTAATGCTTTTTCAGTTGGATTTTTTTTTTTTGAGTTCTATCTTTTGTTTTGCTAACTCTGATAGACCCTGAAACAGTTTTCTTTCCAGTTTTGTGCTGTAAACAAGAAAGCTGTTCAGGTTTGCCAGACAATTATATCATTGCTTTCTCTATAACTTCCTGCCATAATTTGAAGAAGTCTACAGGGTGTGTTGCTTGCCATAATGTAAGTAATAAAACCCAGTGGTTTTTAGTGTGTGTCTGTATTTGCCATTACATGTTTTACAAGAGGTATTGGCAGCATAAGCAATATTGTGTTTTCTAGTCTACGAGGCAACTAACGGCATTTTTTGGTGTTTCCCTGATTTAAGAAAAAGGAAAATCTGACTTACGTTTGGAGTTATGTCATCCAGGCACTTTTTTTAAAAAAAACCCCATTTTGTAGAGGAACTCAGAGGAAGGTGTTAACTGATTAGTCTTGATTTGTAAATTACATTCAGTTAGAAAGGTTTTACCGAGTCCTACTCTCACTAAAGTAAATCACAATGCAGATCACTTTGAGAGGAGTAGAAATAATCCATTATATTTTCGGTGTATTTTCTCTTCAGAGTCACTAGAGAAACAGGAATAGTTTTGAAAGAGGCAGGTGAATTTAGAAATCCCAAAGAGAATATTTATAGCCATTTCTTAGTGTACAGGATTTTTATATGAATTAGTATAAACAGTGCTGGCTTCCTGAGATGTGGATTACAGTAAATTTACTGATTTTATGTATAAGCAGTCTCACTTTTGTAAGAAAACAAATGCATATCAATGTGACTAACCTACTCTGAAATTTCTCCATGTCATTCTATAGGAACTATAAATATGAAGCAGAATGACGTTAACCTGATTTTTTTAATACCAAAGGCAGCAAGTGGAAAAATGTCATAAAATCAGATTTTGTATGACTGTCATAACTTGTCACCTACGTAATTTATGCTGTAAAAATATGAATACAGCAGGATGCTATACATGATTTATAAAGATATAAATAGTAAACAGTGCTTGAAATATATAATTTTTTATTGCTAGCTATTCTCTAACCCCATTGTGTAATGCTGAAAATTGAACTTATTTCACAATTTTTAACTTTTTGTCTCCAGCAAATCCTTCACATTGGAGAGGGGCATGCTGAACTGGCAGGCAACTGTGAGACCAGCTAGATTTCTGAAACAATCAGGGAAATTTAAAGAGTCATGTAAATACAGCCTCAGACTATTAGTAGGAGGCATTGTTGTCATATTTCAAACCATAAAAATCTAGATAATGTAGGTGCTTTTTGACAGGTGATATTTTGTCTGTGTTGAAGAACTCTCTGGCTGTACTTTTGAACAGCATGAATTTCCTAAGTCTTGGAAGGAAATAGAAAAATGTGTGTTTTGGAGGGGAGAGGGTAGGGGAAGAAAACTACCATAATTTTTAGGGGTGCAAAACTTTGTTTACAACCTATGAATGTTTTCAGCAAGTTGTGCTTTTTCGGATATTAATTGAGAATGTATTGGTATATATAATACTAGATTGTGTCTCTATAGACTGATATACAACTACTGATATGGTATTGATCATGAGAACTTTCATATCAGGGATAGGTAGGCACGTCAGTAAGTAAAGTTCATTCAGTATGGTTCCCATGTGGGTCCCATTACTGATTTCTATCTGACTTTTGTATGACTTTTTGGCATTAAGACCAGATCTTGGTCTTGGACATAGACATAGAGTCATTTCGCTAGCTTTTTTTCTGATTTTTTTTTGACCACTCTTTAACCAGGCTGCCCTGTGCTGCTTCCCAAGCCAGCCTGAATTATTATTATTATTATTATTATTATTATTATTATTATTTTTATTATTATGGATTAGATTTCTTGAGCTAGGGTATCAAATGCTGTATGTCTTGGGGAATATTTTAATGTCACATTATTTCCATCTCTGGGTAATCGTCTGTCACTTTAAATACCAATGTCAAGTAAAGACTCCAAGTCCCTCAGGCCAAAAAGCTCATGCTTTCCTTCACTATAAATTAGGGCATTTTAGGACTTACCTTCTCTTACAGTTTGGTTTTTATCCCATTCTTGCTGGTGATGACCACCTGAACACAAGTTCTTTCTTGAGGTACCTAATATTTAGTTGTTTAATTTGTGGAGGAGAAAAAGGAGGATTGGATGATACCTCTGTATTTGGAAGAGGGTCTAAGAAAACCTCCTGCTGTGTGTGTCCCACAGCTGCTTCTGAAGGCTCAGGTCACTGCATTGCTTCACTCTGGATTGATTGTTCCTAAGGAGAGCCTCCTAATGCAGATGGGCTTATTGCGAGTTGCCAAGAGAAAGGTGATGCTACTAAGGGGATCACTCACCTGAGCAGAGGTGACTTGCTGTATGAGGAGGATCCCAAGGTCTCTCTTTTCAGACATCTCTCTCATTTTCATAATCTCATGTTGAGAAACCACACAAGAGTCATCATGAAGATAGGCTGGAGCTGTTACTGGACAATCAGTGTCAGGGCCAATCAGTTATTACAAATTAGTGGAGATACTAAAATTTTGTCAGGTGTGTCTTATGAACCTTGTTCAAAGCTACTTGTAGAGGACGTTTTTTTTTTACCACATCAGAACAAATACATCTCTGTGAAGTTCAAAGGAGCTGAAGACAATGATACCTGTGGCCCATCCTTCTGAGGACGAGTTTCTGTGTTTGCTAACGTAACATCTCTCTCACATGAAGTCTCACAGGAAGTCTGTCAGAACTGACATGTTGCATAACTTTCAGTTTTGCCTCTGCTGCAGGCACCATCAGAGAAGAGAAGTGCCAGCCTCGATGTCCATGAAGACCCTTCATCTGATTGCCTGACATCTCTAGTTTCTCAGTTTTCATGTAAGGGACGGCTAGTGAGGTCATTGTAAAAAGCAAATCTAGGTCATCCTTTCTCTCGTTCCCATTAATGCTAAGCCAAGCCTGGGGAGGAGAAGAGGATAATGCAGAACCCCTGAAAGCACAGGAGGAGCAAGTACATTGCTCCCAGGGAGGGGTGCAAAGCCACATAGGAACTGTGAAGGTTGTATTAATTATGGATCTTTGATGGACATATGAAGAGCAGAGAAGCTTCATACAGTTAGTAATTAGTTAATTAGTAGTTGAGATTTGATAAGAAATTGTAAGTTCTATACTACCTGTTAATCAGCAGGAGCTTCTAAAGCAGGGGCCAGGTTTATCTTTGTACGTCAGGCACAGTTGGCACGGTGACTTGCACACGCCTTCCTTAATGGGAGGTCAGAAGATTTGCCAAATGTGTAATAGAAATACAGGGTTTTTTCAATGAGATTTTGGCATCAAGGTCATGATTTTTTTCTTTTGTTTGATTCATGATAGCTGAATGTTTGAGACTGGTAATAGTAGTATCAAGTGAGAAATGCTAAGGCCTCAAAATTTAAGAGGTCTCCTCACATCTCAGGAGGAGCTAAAGGAATACACTGATTATGCAAAAGGATATTCTTAAGCTAAACATCTAATTTTGTACAATAACATAGGAGAGTTGAATACAGTTGGGAGGCTTGGGACATGAACTAAACTGTCTGGTGGTTCTTTCAGGTTTTCGATTGTTCGAACTGGGGTAGATTACACTTAGTGGCCATGGTTCTTCCTTTTATGAATATGTATGAAGAGAGGTTGTCTTTGCTACGTTTCTCTAGTTGGATATTTAAAGTAATAACATTGGGTTTAGGCTTTTCTCTGTGAAATACTTCTATCCTGATGCCAAAATGAACTGCTCTAATGAATATGACCAGGAATCTCACAGCCAGCTAGACTATTAGAAAGCATAAGATCTGTATTCATCCTTGCCCATTTCCCTGCTTTGTTTTTGGCTGCTACATAGCAAAATACTGAGTCTGGAGTTCCTGAAGTGCTGCCTACATATAAGCATAGAATGTGTTGAAAAGATCAACATTGTTGCAGTATATTATTTGTGCTATTAGCCAAAATTAATTGTTGGTGCTTAAGAAAGGTTTTACATCAGTGTGTTAAGAATGAAGGCTACTTCCGTGGTGACTGAATATAGTGCGCAGAGTTACTTAATCTACTGTTCCACACAATTTACACAGCAACATACTGCACATGCATGATTGAGTTTTGTTGTTGCATGAGTATTCTAATAAGTTTGTCTTGATGTGCCACAATTTTTTCAGCACGGTGCTGAGTGTATAGCAACCTTGTTTCATGCTGTCTTTACCTGGTCTGTGACTTTTCCATGGAAGTTCTCACACATCTGGATCTCAGGCCTCTAGGGCTTTCATTAATGTTACCAGAAGACAAGTCAAGACAGATAAGGAGATAATGTACTTGTATTGTCTCCAGAGAGTATTAATATCATATTTCTGTGGTCTGAAGAGGTATACTTTCAAAAGTATTTCTGGTGTCAAGAGCAAGTTGTCCAAGTGGCAGTTTATTAGCCATTCTTCTCTTGATGTCTCCAGCTAAGTCATTGGAAAGGGATGATAAATATTTCTCTTTCAGGGCAACCATGAAATTGCTTCCTGACTCCTCAGACCACTGAGGCACAAGACAATCTTAGAGCCACCATCTAAAAAGGTACTAACTTGTCAGAGATGCATACTCGATCACAGGAAGTAGCACTGGAAACACTGCAACCAGGATGAGGAGGTCCTGAATCAGTATGTTTTTAGTCCCATATAGACCAGTTGTTTTCTCCACTGATGAAGTTTTGGTGTGTATAGCAAGGAAGACAAACTTAGTGATTCCAGCTGAGCTGATGTCAGGACTTTCATCCCCAGATCCCATTTTTTTAGCTATCAGTAGACAGATTGGTTCTGTGGTCCGTATTTTACCTGCACAGGCCAGGTGGCTGAAGTAAACACTTGCCTCCGGCTAGGCAAGTCTCCATATAGGCAGGTTGAAGGCTGCTGTATTTACAACATGAGGACAGGAGGTACTATACATGCAAATGACAAGGACCATGCTTTTATATATTGTCTCTTCTAGGGCTTACACTACAGTCCACTAATACTACTATAAAAATCAGCATTGTGTTCTAGCATGGAGATAAGCTTGGGAGGCCATAAAGTCCTCAGTATTCAGTTTTCTATAACTGTCTGTGGTTAACGAGTCCAGTAATGCTGTGGAACTCTGTTTTCTATGTATGTTTAGCCCATATTTCGGCTGATTGTATAAACAGCATAATAGTTTAAAAAATATTTAATATATGTTAAGCATAGAGGATTTTTGGAGATCTTCTGGAATAAATATTTAAATATACATTTAAATGCTTTTTTTCCCCTAGATCTGTGTGTGTTTTAAAGAGTTGGTTCTCTTTAGTAGATAATTATAAGTCAGTTTGAATTTTTCCCTCAGGGGGCTTAAAAATGCTAACACCTACTGAAGCTGTATTAAGAACCATTGTCTTCATTGTCTGAATATTTTGTAATCTGTCTGAGCCAATCTTCAACTTAAAGGTGGTTTATTTTGTACATCTAACATCAAAAGAGGTTTCTCTGGTAATATTTAAAATGTGCTTTGCTTTTTTTTTTCCCCCTTTCCCACTGGCACAGTGTTTTGTATGCTAAAATTATTTCAAGGGAAGATCTTCCCTTTAGAAACTCACTTTTCATACATATGCCTGAAGTCAAGAAAAGCATACTACTGTTTATTCCATTAGATCACACAGCCAATTAATCAAGATTTGAATGAGTATCAAGATGTAGCCTTCATTCTGTCTGCTTATTAACTTTCATTATGTGTAAATCTAAGGTGTAATTGTTAACAGGATGGATTATGCTGTAAAGTTTTTTTTTCCTATAACAGCATTCCTTCACAGGTCCCCTTATTAAAGCGTACCCAGGGTGATATATTATGTTAAGAAGGTTTAAAACATAAGGTGACAATGACCTTCCCTTTAATTAACTATGATGGAAATAAAGGTGAGAACAATGATGATGAAGCTCTGCTGGAGACCATAAATCATCTGCTGCACTGGTTAGACAGGACACAGCTACAAAAATAACCTTGCAATTCATAGGTTAAATGGCACTTCCATTGTGCTGCATTCACTATTGTTTTTATTTACATACATACAGATAACTTTCATTTTGTGGTAGTGTAAAAAATGCCTTTGATCAAACAATGAGTTATTTTCTGAATATGCCTGAAAATACTTAACTGCTTTGTTTGTTAAAACGTTACTCAATATTCCAGCTTTTAAACAGCAAAGTGGTGTATGCAGCAATGAAAAGTTGGGATACTTCTGTGTTTTCCTCTAGAAACCTGTGCTGTAAAGGACAGAAGGCAGTCTAATGTTTTATTGTAAAATAGTTCTTCACTCCTCCTGATGATTCTGGGCTTTCACCATAATATGTGAGATGAGATTCCTGATTATATTTTTCAACATCTGAAAATGCTTTCTAACTTATTTAACTAGGTTTAAGAGTGTATCACATGTTCTGAGCCATAAGACTACTTCTTTTTCTAACTACATCACTTTATCTGAGAGTTATAGTCCTGCACCATTTAGTATACCAGAGTTTGCAATATAATAGGAACACTTAAATTTGAATTAAAGTTCAACAAAAGTCGTAAGTACATTGGCTAGTATCAAATGCTGCACAATAAAGTAAGCAAGACTTTTGTTACCTTGACTATCAAGATTGCAGAAAGGACATTAAGGGCTTCCTGTTCAAACTGGTATGTGTTGGATAATCCTGTAAGATCAGAATAGATTCAGAAGCCTTCCTATTAGATTAAAAAACCCGAACCAAACCAAAACCAAAACAAACTAGTGAAAGTACTACATAATATTTTATGGTTCCTTTATGTTTTATATATTTTGATTTCTCCCTGAAGATGTGCTCTCAGTCTTTGAGACTGGTAAATCTAAACTTGGAAAACAGAAAGTCTGATGGAAAAAAAAAAGTGCTAGAAGATTTCAAAGTGGCATTTGAAATGGCAAATTTCATTTTGCAATGGCATTAAGGCATTAAGTCCCTAACAGACTAACCTCTTTCTAATGATATTTGCACACTTAATGCAGCCCAACCCCTTTGGATGTCATTGATCCCCTTGAAACTGAAGACTTTTTTTAAAATGAGTTACTCCAGCATTTCTGTGAGAACCGTAGTCTCAATCTGCTTTTCACAGTCTTTGGATCTTATTTTATATCTTAATAAATGTTTACAAATGGAGAATATTTTAATCATACCAGATTTCTAAGGAATAACACTCTGGTGCAACATACTCACATATTTTACCAAAACTACTCTTTTTGAGTCAGTGGAGAAAAATGCTGATGTCAGCACACTGGTGAGTTGGTGATGGGGTAAAACACTGTAATGGAATAGCAGAAATGTCAAGCGTTAAGGGCAGAGCTGGTGAGAGCCAGAGGTAGATCCTAGCTTGGCTTCCTCCTGCAAGAATGGCGAGAGACTCCACAGTTTCAGGCCACAACGCAAAATTAATTTTCTTGGTTTAACTTTTTCTGAAGTATCTTGTCAATGGCCAATCTCCCATAAATATTAAGAAAGTCTCTAAGAGAAAATGAGAAATTACTTTGCCCCTGCTCCTGTCACCTCTTCTTCTCTAGGTCTGTAAACCTGTTGGCTGTTGTGACTCAATTTGACCCAATCTTTTTAGGAAAGAATAAATATTTTTTTCTGTTGGTGTTAATTAATAATGAGTGCTTGAGGTGTGATTCCCTACTACTACTTTATCACCTTTCTGGTTGGCCTTTCAATTAGAAGGGACAGATTTCTACAAGATGCTTTAATTACCTGTTTTTCATAATCTTGCATTCATGCCCTGACCTAATTAAGTGGTAAAGTTCCACAACACTTGCTTGGTATTTCATAGGCCTCCCACAATTCCTTACTATTTTTTTCTTGTCTGTACATTGTGTCCACCTGGCCCCCAAGTTTTCCTCAGTATTTTATTTTCCCATTCTAATAAGTGTTGTAAGACTCACACCCACATTGGAGCCAAAAGTCGCTTGTAATTAATGTGGTGAAGCTGAAGACTTTTTTCTCAGCACTTCTTTTGACTTTCATTTTTTTAATATAAAGGGAGATTGTTAGCTTCTATATTGGAAATTTGGAAGACACATGGATAGTACTGAACAAATGATAAGTAAGGTAAAGAAGAGACATAAACAAGAGACAAAGATCAGAAATGAGGGAGTGACTGTAAGTGAGGTGACTTTTTAAAGTATCAGGTCAGCTTGTTCATGATAAGTAGAGTATGAGGAAAGAGGGCAAGAAATTGTTGCATATTTACTCATCTAATGACTATTAGAAACCTAGGAAAAGTTCCCATGAAGATGCATAGGTGCACAGTTAAGAAGTGTGGTTAGACTTGTTAAATCTAAAATAAACATTACTTATTGCTTCTCTGTCAAAGGAGAAACATTTCGATGACTAGGTTTTTGTTTATTTAGCTACTAATTTTTTTTTAGTGGATTTGAATGGTATTCTCTTGTCTTACACTGGAATCCCAACTTCTTGAAATGCTTCAAGTTTTGGGCAGTCAAGCTGAATACATATTTATATGCACATTTAACTTCCAGAAGGTTTTAAGGAAAAAAGCCTGATTTAGATCATGTCATAATTTCTTCCCATAGAATATGTGAAAAGACATGAGCTGTGTATACAGTTCAGTGGCAGAAGTCTGTCTTTGTAGTAGTTTTAATGAAAGCAGTAACATCTTTTGGATTTTTAGAAGAGTGTAAAAATTGTAAACAAATTTTCAATGCTATTCAATGGGCAGTGGCGTAATGTTGTTGAGCATATCTCAGCGTGTTGAGTTCCCTCTGTAAAGGGGGTCTCAGCCAGTGAGCTGAGGACCCAGTTCATGCATTGTGTGCTTGATCTGCGCATCTGTGGGGGACTATACGTTGCATATCCATTGAGACTAGATTCTCGGTGCAAGATATGCATATATTGTATCTACATCCTCCTGATTACTTAAGATGAATTAGATGCAACCACTATTTTAATGTTGGACTAGGTTCAAGTAAATTTTTTCAGATAAAATGTTACTGTCTAAGAAATGCCATTCACCTTACAGAATTCTGTAACATAGACTCATATTTAGGATTCGTAATGAAATGAAAAGTTGTTTTTAATATTGTGGAGGGAGGGAGATAGCTATGCAGTTTTGATGCTGGGTTTTTTGGCTTCTGTTGAGCCCTGTTTAGGACAGAGGGCAAGAGGAGTTAGTTTCATAGTTTAAATTCTAGATATCATTGTAAGAGATCTTTTAGGTAAATGATAATATTTTAACACAACTTTTCTTAGGTTATACTTAAAAATAAAAAATTGAGGGTTAGTATTTAAATCAACAGATGCATCCTGTCCCGTTGGCCTTTCTGAAATATAATTGAATTTGGTTGTAACTTTTTTCTTTGATTCCACGCAAGGATGAGAAGAAATCTTTATGGATGTTAATAAAACCGAAGACTATTGAAATCATTGACTTTGGATCAATCTCAGATTTTGAAATCAGGAATTTTGGGGAGTTGTCAACAAAACCTCTTTTTTTTAGTTCAGGAAGTGGGAAAATGGGAAAACCCCAGTGACTATTGCACTCTAGGAAAAGGTTACCCTTACAGGACATCTAGTGTCAAAATTTCTTCTGTTTTCCTGACTTTGGAATGAAAAATGTTGTTCTAGATCCTCTCTCCAGAAGAGTTTGCATGAGTCTTGGATTTTTTCTAGGGAATTTTGAGATTTTGTTGAAAAAATGCTTAGCAAGCCTAGTTGTCGCCCAGTATAATGGCTAAAGATTTTGGTTTACATGTTCTTTTTTTCACTCATGAGCTGGTAGGAGAATCAGTCAAGTGGCTTAGCAGAAGAGAAGCAAAGGGTAAAATAACAGCATGATTAAAGAGTCCACTAAACCAAAACCTCCCACCCAAATACTCAGTAAAATCATCTGCACTATTGTATTAATAGCTGTCATGGTAGCAGTGGGATGGTAAGAAATTCTATTCTAAATCATTAATTAAAAACCAAAATAAAGCTGGAAGGAACTAGAATTTGTAGTTGAGCAAGTGAAAGTCAAATCGATTTGACTGGATCTTTTTAAAACAGATTTTGCTTCATTTGTTACCATTTTAATTTTTTCCCATACTTAGTGCTAATCAGGCATGACAAATAGGCTCACCTTTGAACACACTTTGCACTAATAATGCCATAAAGTAACTCCCTTTAATTGGTACCTCAGGCCACTGTCATCAAACAAGCTCATAAAAAGAAACTAGTGACAGCTTTCACTTCTGCTGGATTTATGAAAGACTTCTCACCTGTGCCCAGCCGGTGTGTGTTTACATTACTATTCTAGGTTTGACCTTTGATCAAAGAAGCTATATATTTTGCGTTCCACAACAAACTCGCACCATCACTTCAATTCAGACATTTATTCTTGTAGTGCATGGCTATTGTGAAAACTTTACACTTGGAAAATAGAGAGGGCAGTCAGTTTACAGTCAGGCTTACAGTTCACTGTGAGGTAGTAAATATGTTTTGGACCCAGATACATAATTTAAAATTAATAATTTATTCCACAATTGTTATTTTTTTATTCACAGATTGTATAAGCCAAGACTCTCATATGTGCTCATTATTCAGAACTATTCACCCGATAACTTCTGTGAGTAATTCTTGGTCTTGGTCTGTAGCTCATTCTCAAGGATCTCATTGTGAATATTTGATCATCAAAATTCCAGCTCAGTGACTCATCACCTAAATCATATGGTATGCTTCTGCCAGGATGGAGGAACACAGCCCTTAATTTTCTACTTAATGATTCAGAAAGTGGTGTGCACTTGTCCTCTGAAAGTCAAGGCGCTTTATCAAATATCCAGAACTTGAGGTCTTAGTCATTGGTATCAGCAGATGTTGGAAGTAATAACCAGTAAATGCAGATTTGAAATTCTTTTTTTTTTTTTTATACTATTGAATTTTAAATTAGATACGTTGATGGATGGTCCTACTTTTATGTTCTTTTCCTGCAAGTATTCCAGGCAACTAACAGATAAGAGTGAAATTATTCAAAGTGTGTTTATGCAAAACATAGGATTTATAGTAGCAGAAATTTCTACTAATGTGCAGTAGTACATACTCACAAATTGTATTATGAATGTAAGAGTTTATTTTCAGCTTAACAGTATGATTCTGTGTATCTTTATTTGGGATGGTTCACAGAAGAATTTCTGATCTTGATTCATACCAAATTTCAGACAATTTTTAGATTTTAATTTCTAGAGGCACACATTTGTCATTGTGATTCCTTTAATTTTTGGAAGCCACAAAAAGGTTTTTATTTCAATTCTAGTTCAGCTATGGTTTTCCTCTTTAAGGAACACTAATTCTTTCAATAATAATTTGCTTTATGATGTAAATTGTGTGAACTGCATTTTGCCTGCACAAGTGTTTTCTTAGGAGTGAATATTGTTAAACTAGAAATAGATTTATTAGGTTTAAATGAGGGTGCTTTATTTGACCTGTCCATAATACCTGGGTATTGGATCAATTTGCCCTCCTTCAAATAACTTTATTTCAGAGGTTTACAGTACAGCATAGCATTTAGAATAAATGAATTCAGCAATCAGTTAATATTTTTGGTTCATAGAAAAATGCATTAAGAGTTAACTGTGTTCAGAGTATAACTGTGCACCAGTTTAATAATTTGCTCTATACCAAGGTCTTATAGCTGACTTTCCTGTTTCAGGCTCTCCGGGTTGATAGGGACCTAAATTAGTACTCTATGAGCAATATCAGAAAGGAATTAATGATTCTCAGAGTCCTAGTTCTTCCTCTTTTTCCTCCTTGTTATAGCAGTAAGAAAGTTATTTCAGTATTTTCTAATTTATCTATCCATTGTCCCTTCTCTTGACAGTCTGTATAGATCAGTTCAACTTTGGTGATACATAAGTTGTGACTCTATCAACCTCTTTAAGAGAAGACACTCCCTGTCAAATGCATAAACGTGCTATCAAAATGACAGCTTGGATACTGTTCTGAATGTTGTTTATAGCATTTTATTCACTATTGGTGACTTCTGTTTTATAAACTCCCTGAAGCTGTTGTATATTCTTATTTACTATATGAGTAAACTGTACATCCATCAAACTTAGACCTAGTTTTAAGCAGAACACATGTCTATCGTAAAACTATGCTAAAGAATGAAAACATTTTAGACATGTTTTGCAATCATGTAAAAACATTTACCTACTCATTATGAGGAACATGTATATTTGAATAGATATATTTGGAACATTCAGCAGCGCACAGTGTTCAGGAAGAATAATATTAAAAGATTTTTCTCCAATTTGAAACATTTCTAGTTGGGTTTTAATGGTGTTTGGAGAAAAGGTGACACAGTGACTTTAAATGAATGCTGTAAAAATAGCTTGTAAGTTACTAGGTATTCAACATTAATACAGGTTTTATTATTCTTTTTTTTCCCTGTGGGTGAAACTTTTATGTAAAACACTATCACTTGCATAGTTTATGCTTGATAAAATTTCAAGCAATACTTCGCCATTTTTGGGCTGTGTGCAAAAATTTGCAAACCAGACAGGTATTGATACTAGATATGGCAGTAGACACATATGGGAAAAAAACCCTCTCAATAATGCTACAAACTATTATTTCCTAATGTGCTCTGAGGTTTCAAAATTCAACCTTCCAAATATGTGAAAAGTCAGTATGGAATAAAAATATCTAGTTTTTCATACTGAAAAATTCAAAATAGGCAGTTAAATAACAGTTGCCTTTAGCCAGACGAATTCATTTGAATACGTTCTTTCTCAGATCCAGTTATTCCCAAGTGGGGTTTTTGGTTTATTTGATTTATGATAGATTTAGTGAAAAGACTGGAATAGTTTAAGAAATTCTGTCTTCCTTTTTCTAATAAATTTCCTTGTTCAGTGTTAGACAAGATTGACTATTTTCTGTTGATCAGCACTGTTTTCAAACATGGGGTCTGTCTTCACCTTCTAACAAATAGATGAGAGCCAGTGAGGGGATGATGGTGCAAAGCTTCTGCTTTGTGGGAGAGTAAGATTAGTATGAACGAAATTTAGGTTTAAATTCTAATCACAGGAAGCAGTAACTGTACCTATCAATATAGAAGGTGTATGGCAAGCAGCTTGAAAGTGACCTCAGTAGTTACTTCCATTTGCAATTTTCATTTACCTTGCAGTGCTTCTTTCTAGAGAAAGAGAGGAATGGAAGGGACTGCTAAACATGAAGAAAAAGGCACTAACTTCCTGCAAAGCCACCAGACTGGAAAAGAGGTAATTTTGCCTGAATCTATCCTGCTTCAGTAAGCCAAATGGCTTGAAAAGGTACATTGTACTCTGACGTTTTCCTGTTCTAATTTATTCAGTTGACATTGGAAACATGATAAAGAAACCAGTCAAGGATGCCTTGCTTTGTAAACAATGCAATAACAAAGGATTTAGAATTAGAAAGTGTGCACTAGTTTCTTGTCTCAATTAACAGGTTCATACAGTCAAATGTCAGTCTTTATTAGATATACGAAGAGCTAAATTTGTGCTAGTTTAAAGGATTTCTCTAAATTGCTCCAGTTGAAAAGGGATGTTCTAAAGTTAATATATTAAAAACCTGTTTTCCAGATGTAATTTAGTAGAGGTTTATCGTGAATGTTGGATATTTCGAGTGTGAAGTTAAATCAAGGTAAAATCTCCCCCATTTCCTACCCTTATTGACTCGTTCCAGAATCAGTTTTTCTGCTGGGGCAGATGGCTCCTTAACTGTGGGGCTGATGCAGCTTCATGTCACAGGGGGGAAGATTTTTGGAGGAAAAAACCCACCAACCAGATGGTAAGCATTAAAACAAAAAAAGTTTTCAAACATCCTGATGTGTCTGCAGGAGAGCAACAGAGAAAGAGGTAAGAATGGTTGGGGCTGGCCTAACTCCTCTTACTGAGGAGGATGCAGTTGATACAGCTGGTCATGAATTTCCATCCTTCCCTCTTTTATGGTAGTGTGCAACTACAGGTGTGGCTTGTGCAGCCTTAGTAGCTGCAAAAACTACCTGAAGGAGAAATTCCTTTCTTCTAAAGCTAATGCGATCTATTTTTCAGGTGGTGTCCAGAAAAAGAATATTTGCCCTTTGATGTTTTTAATTACATGTACTTAGTGTAATGCTTTCAAACTCCTTAATTGTAAGAATTCCTGCCTTAAGTATCTAAAAATTGTTTGCCTTTGATGAATGCAAATATGATAAAACACTTAAAAGTGTGTTAGCATTCAGAACTGCCACAAACTTGCTTAAATACTGTTTGCCATGAATGTGAATCATTTTTAACATATCTAAATTTATAGTGCACTTTTTAAAAAGGTGGTCTCAGTATAATTCCACATAATAGTTTAAGCACATTCTGCATCCCCACGCGTGTTCATACAAGTGACAGAATTTACACAAACCCATTTATTCCAGTGAAGTACCATGAGAGTTCTGTATCAAAACTACTACTTAATATCCATTATTTATAACTACTTTTTCTCCTTCTCTGTATTTGTGCTGTGTCATAAAGAAACTCGAAATAGAGCTCCAAGTGCATATAATTAAATACTGAAATAAAATCTCATTGTTAAAAATGTTTTGGTTTTCTTTTTTCCCCCTCCTGCTAATGACAGATGCTTTGGATTGTTTTTCTTGTTTTCCATCTCTGGTTGCTTACATATGTTGAGGGAAATACCTTTGCCCAAAATTTAACTCCTTTCTTTCTGAATATTTTTCTAGGTTTATGAAAAATAGATGTAAAAAAACCCAATGAAAACAAAACACAAAGCACAAAACACCCAAAGCCCTCCGATTAAGCAAAATAATTGCCAGTAACTTGTCAGGACTTTTTTTTTTAAAATCTGCAACCCAAATAATCAGTAATAAAGGAAGAGTTTTAAGTGGGTTTAGTGTTTTTACTTGAAGCTTGTAGAAATTATTACCTTCGTCTCCATAAGTGTCAAAACATTAATTTGTGTCAGGAACATATGCTTTCAGTACCTTAAACAAGCTTGTTTTTGTGCTGTTGCTCTGCCTTGTTAGTCCTTACACTTCGATTGTCTGGAAAGGTTGCCCCTCTCTACTATACAAAAAAAAGGGCCAGGCATAATTTCACCACTGATTGAATGCATGTAGGGAACAGTCATTCCTGGCGGAGAAAGGCTGAGCCTCCTGCCATTGTTCTCTTGACAAATAGTGAGTGTCCTCCCTTTCCACTGTCTGACCTTGACTAATTGTGTAGAATTGGTGCAGCTGTCCCTGGCTCATTCAGCACTGCAAGACAAGGGCATGTAAGAAACTTTAAGCTGCCATCATAAAACTCCAGTTTGAGGACTTCATCACAATGCGTGGTGCTAGCTTTTTTTAGTTGTTGTTTACTTCCTCCGATAGCGTGTTTTATAGTCATGCTGTGTTTTCTTCTCACTTGCTTTTGTATATATTTCAGAAATCTGTAGAGAGTGGTGAGAGAGTATTTCTAAAACAGGTAGATAAAAGTCACATGGAAAAATACTTACAAAATCATAAATTAAAAATGATATGGAAAATTAAGCTTATCTAGAAAGTGAGTGGACAAGCACGTTTGTACTTTTCTTTTTCCTTCTTACTGGCACAATCTATTGCCAGTTCTTTTGGTAGAAAGCTTCAGTATATTAACTTGGGAACTGAAAATTTCAAAAATAATAAAGAAGTACCATGTGCTTATTAATACAGGGATAAAATTTTCTGGTGTTGGTTTTAAATATTAAGCCTAATTAACTTTAATTATCATGTACACCAAAGCAAGCAAAGTTTTTTTCCTGTATGGGTAATTTTTCATAATACAGGTGGTGGTTAAATACATATTAATGATCATATAATATATAGGTAATGTAACCTGGAAATTTTACTAGAAATCTCTTGAGAAATTTTATTATTTTATTTGCTTAATTAAGGTGAAAATTTGCCTTGTGAAGAGGGACAAGGCAATGTGTCTACACCACTTTTACGTCACACTTAGCTTTTAATATTAGAGTTAAATGGATTTGTGTTTGAATGGTAAACAGGTCTTGTAGTTGGGTAAATTCCATTCATATAGAAAGAACCATTGGCTTGTTTTATTTAATGTTGAACCTAGTTCAGTAAAATTCAGTTTGTCATCTACTGTGATTCTTTTGACAGAATAAGCAAATTTCTACAAAAACATCATACAAAAGTAAAGGTCCTTATTTGTCTGCCCTACCTGTATTGTAAGTCCAGAATAAAGAGAACTTCTGGGTCCTTGGATTGTGTTCCTGCCAACACATTGAGTGTTCAAGTTAGGCATGTGAAGTAAATTAAGAAGACCAAATAAAACCTCCACAAGAAGTTATGTGCAGAAACACAAATCTCAGATTAGGTGGCAAAATGCTTATTGAAGGAATGCAAGTAGTAGATGAATTTTCAGAAGTGATGAGTATTTGGTGGCTTACATTGACCTGGGCATGTCTAAATCAGACAAGGCTGGCCATGTAAAACTTTACCCCATGGACTATTTTCCTGGATCTGCTCCAAGGACTGTGACTTGCCACAGTGAGTAGGACTTACATAATTCTGTTCATGAGATTTTTCTTCCACAAATACTCTGCCATTATTACCTGTGTTGATAGGCAAATCAGCTGTTCTGCTTGGCGTGTTGCTTACTGCAAGGAAAGAGTGGCAACATGTGGCCCGAAGTACTGCAGGCAGACATTTTTAGGTTTGACCTGAAGGCACAAGGTGGCCATTTCTCCCCTCTCAGCCTTATAAGGGCTTTCTGACAGACCTTGATCACTCTCTGACTTCTTGTGTAATGGAGGTAACAACCTCATGTTACTTGATGGCCTATTTTTCATGTCTGAAAATTAGTAGCTCTTATTTGTAACTTCAAGCAAGCCATATTGCGAAGTATATTGCCAGATGTTGAAGGCTGTAGAGCTGTATTTTGATAGCTGATATGCAGAAAACAAAGCTTGCTTTAATTTGTAAAATAGCAACAAAGTAAAATACATATAAAGAGAATTGTTGTTATTAATGACTATCTATGATATCCTTTAAGAGCAGTCATGACATCAGGGCCCTGGTGTACCCATGCTGCTGGCAGTGAGGTGACCACCTCGGGCCACACTAAGAAGTGGAGCCCAACTTCTTGGACTCCCGCCTGGCTTTCTAATAGACAGATGATTGGTGTGGCCCTATTTGTAGATCCATGCTACATAGTCCTTCAGCAACAATGCCAGTTTAAGTCCTACTTGAAGCTGCAGGTTTTTGTTTTTGCATGGCAGTGTGCTGTCTTCCTGCTTGTGCCAGCACAGATGTTGCAGGCAGTGAGCTGGCTCAGGGACATATCAGAAGCCAGTCAGTGAGGCTTATGCTTATTCTTCTCCCATTTTATAGGGAGTTAAAAAAGATAAAATGCTGGAATATGCTCAAAGATGAGGGATATTTTCAACCCCAGTCACACTGACAGTCTGGCAGTTGCAAAGGCACTACAGGGGCATGTGAGTGTGTTGCGTGTGGATAGTAATTGGAAGGTGTTTTGAAGAAGAAATCTTTAATCTGACTTTGTTGCCAAGCACTTTCTTCTTTGGAAATGCACACACTGAATGGTTTTAACTGATGGTGGTTTAGATTTTCTATTGTGTGTAGATTAGAATATGACTAGTAAGATGCCACCCTCGTGTTGCCTGTCTTCAAGTCCTGTGTGGATCTTGACTTCAGGCACAGAAACCAGCTTATTCTCCAGATCAAGTGTGAAGGGATGAAACAGAGAGCTTGCCACTTCTTTGCCTTCTCCACTTTTGTCTGCCCAGCAGCAAACTAACGTGTTTGGGAGAAACAATGAAAGAAAGCGATAGTATTTCAGTTTAGGTATGCCTTTGCATACTTCTCAGCTGTGCCCAGCAGTGTAATACTGACTGAGTCATACATGATTCAGGATCTCCTACTTTGTTTTCCAACAGTCTTAGAGATGTAAACCATCAAATGGAGTTTGCTGGCTTGTGGCTGGGAAACAGGACTCCCTGAGATGCTTATCTCTTTTTTTGTCCATAGAGCATATGGAAACTTAAGTGAAATAGTGCTTCCAAGAAAACTTACAGGTCTAAAATAAGTGGGACAAGAACACAGAGGATGAGACACGGTAGCCATGTTATTCAAGAGAAGATGGGGTAGGGATGGTTTTTGAACATGTGCAGGTAGGATCTTTCTTTCTCCAGTGTCTCTTCTGCTCCTTTTCCCTTGGGTATCTATTCACTAGTTCTTTTCATTCCTCCCTTTTCTGATTTCCCCTCCCAGCCCCAGTCAGAGAAGTCAGCGAGTTCTGTTTCAGCCTCTCTAAACTCCCCCTGCCACAGGAGGGAAGAGAGAATCACTGGAGAGCTAAATCAGTACAGCAGTGAATTCAGGTTGTTGGCAACGATGGGACAGCTACCACATTTTACAGCCTGGCACAATGTAAATAAAAAAGTGTAATACTTTGTAAAAAACCCCACAATTTAAATACAGGTTTTCTATTGTGTGACTCAGAGAAGCTTGTTTATTGTACTAGTAACTTGCCTGCTTCTGGTTCTGAGTGCCTGGCTTCACTCCCCAGGACTCAGGAGCAGGGCTGCAGTCTTAGCGTAGCAGGACTTCAGACTGGCTCCCCAGACTCTCTGGTTATGCTTGGAAGTGTTGGTGGACAATGTTCCGCAGCTGAATTCTGATTCATCCTCAGTGGGTTGAATAACCTTCCTGAATGCTGACTGTCTGCTGTACATACGCATGTCTTCTTTATGTTTGAAAGGAAACCCAGCCAGAACGGCTTTCAGAACGCAGCCCAGAAGCTGCAAACTGAGGAGCTTAATTTTTTATTTAGGAATGAACAATGGCATTAATTAGTTAGGCCCTGAATAAAATAACAGATTTTGTGAGCTTATTGTGCAGCTGGGCACGTCTAAACTCTCCTATCCTAAGTGTTTTAGAGCAGCTTGCTTTATCAAGCAGAAGTAAAAATCAGGAAGATCACGTTTTTTCTTGGCATTATACTGCCTGCAATATTTATGGCATCCCATGCACAAAGACAGATATGCATACAAAAGTAGGGATAACATGCAAAGGATTACAAAACAGCTAGCTAAACTATTTGATTTTCATATGTACAGGCACATGACAGGACATGACTTTAGTACAATGGATCTGTTCCTTAAAATCCTATGCACCATATTAACTAGAAATTCAAATAAATCCTTGCCTTTGCTTTCAAATAGAAGAGGGATTGGCATATTTAGATTTAATGCCTCTAAGTTCTCTTCAGGAAAACAAAGCATCAAACAGGGTTGGAGTGCAATTTTCTGAGTAGGAAGACAGTGCTGCTCAGAGACAGAAGACAAATTATTATGTGTCTGATTTCTGCAAATCTTGCTTCACAGGAATTGTAAAAGCCAAGTGCTGAGGAAGACATGCAAGGGTTAATATGATTTCCATTCCAGCTAGTTTTGCTTGCCATTATTTTCTTTTTCTTTTCTCCCTTTTAACTGATTCATAGCATAAAATCTTCCTGGACACCTAATTATCAAGCCAGCTCACAGTCACAGCTGTCTGCTTGGAGAACCCATTAGATGCAGCAGTTGAAGCCTCCATAATTCCCCAAACTTCCCGGTTGTGAATATTAAGAAAAGATTTTTACATGTCATATGCAATTCAGAGGTGGTGTGAATGGCGTTGGAAATGACGAGCTCTGAATGCTTGTCCATCACTCCATTCACTGGTTACAGGTGGTCTCATTTTCCACTTTCAGATATCGGCTAGCTATGACAGCAGGCACTTAATTTGCATGTTCGACAGACAACAAACGGCCCTGTGCATGTCAAAATAGGTGGTGATGCGTGACAGTTCCTACACAATACTGTCTCCTCTTTGCTTGACCTTTGACCTCCCTGCATGTCTTCTTTCACAATCAGAAAAAAATGCACTTTTCGGCTTTGGAATAAATTTGATACCAAATTGATTATTTTCCTTTCTTCTTTTTATTCTTCTTTTTCCTCCTCCTCCACTTTTAAAGTATGTATGCATCCAGGCTTTCATCTTAACGGCTACAAAACTCTGCCAGAAGAGTCTCATAAAATTTAAAAATAGGTAAGCACTGAGGACAGGAAGCCGCCTTGTTAAAATTCATTGTAGTTAAATTGCTTGAAAGTTCTTTGTAAATGCAAATGTAACCTTTAAAAGAGACCTTAAGTTGGGTTAATATTTGTTAAAAATAAAATTAAGTTTTTTAAAAAATCACAGAAGTGCTTTATGTTCATTTTTCCTCAGGCCGTATATCCATCTTTATATTTGCAAGTTGAGTAGTTTAGCACACATTTCATCAAGACATTCCTCCAGTGTTTTTATGGCTGCTGTGACTTGTGCTAATATTTACTAACAAGAATCAGTCTTTTAGCATCATTAGAAGCACACTTAAAGTTTACAGTTTTATTTAAGTCAAAATGCTGAGAAGTGATTAAAGTGCAAAAAATGTTTGAATGATGGCAGCTCTGTGCAGTTTATTGGGTTATTCCACGTTTGGTTCCTGGGGATTGCAGCTTTTTGTGTGTGCTGCCTCCTGGTTAAATCATATCAAAGGGAAAACTAAGACGAGCCAGATTCAAGCACAGCTCAGCATTGCAGAATTCACCCAAGCACCTGAATTTTAATTCCGAAGATACGCGTTCCCCCTTGTCTAACCAAGAATGACCATAATCCTCTCACAGATCTTATCTGAGCTGCAGCTCTTGTTTTAATTAAGAATTAAAGCATGACAGTAGATAATCACACCTCTGGGGTGTTACAAGATTTGAGATGTGGTTGCGTACCCTATACCCAAGGGTGTGATTATTCTGTGATAACCCCACCCCTACTGAGTTGTCCTGTCCAGGGCCTCAGTAATGGGCAAAGCACATTGCTGTTGCCTTCAAACATTGAGCCGGATCAGCGGTGCACAGTGGGCTGATCATAGGCGATAATGTGCTAGCATATCTTTTCTGTTGTTTTTTAATAGATCCCACCTTTTTCTTTAGGCTTTTCAGACCATTAGAAGACTTGGCAAGTTGTAGGCTTTTTTTTTCTCCCCTAAAGTAAAATCTCCTTCATAAAGCAGCACCTGGTGAAATTTGACAGATATGGAACTTCAGTGTTAATTTAAGATATGAGATGGTCTCTTTGATGTTTAGCTGAAGCACTTACAGCATTACCTTGGTGAGCTTGTTCTGACTTTCTTGTTCTGCAGCACCTCACTGTCAGTTTGAATGGTGGCTGAAGCCAGCAGACCAGATCCAGCTCCTCAGGAGCACTGAAATCAGACTTATAAATGAATTTAGATATAAAGATAGTTATAATATACAGCAGGACAATTCTTTTACCAAAATCCACTCCTATTGCTAGCATCAATCATGCTGTTGACAGGTGGAGTCTCAGAGCCGTGTTTTAGGTATTGACTTGCCTAAACCCTATTTGTGTAAGGGATGGGGAAGGAAGGAACTGCTGCTGAGAAATGAGGCAGTCCCAGCTTTTTGGTCCAAGTGGTGCTGGGTCAGAGCTGCAACAGAGTGGCTGCTCTGTGTGGTTCCATCAGTGTGTACGAACGCTGGTTTCCTTTCAACGGGAAAGTTTATCAGGAAGGGCAAAAGAAAAGGGAAGGTAGGATGGCCATATCTCCTGTCAGTCAGATTGTCCACTGACAGCTCAGGAAGGCATTTTAATCTTTACCTTGCCTCTGTCCACTGGCATTAGCAAAGACGCTGACTGAGGGAACAACTGTTTTGCTTTGAGGGAAACAGTTGTTCAAGCTGGGCTACTCTTCAACAACACTAAAGAGCTGACTGACCTGCTAGCTCTGCCCTAGCCTAGGCCGAGATGTATTTCTGAGGGAAGATCTTAGACTTTGAGATCAGATGACCAGTAAGGCTGCAGTAATTTATGATGGGGGAAGTTTTGTGGAGGAGCCAGTTATGAGGCACCAGGAGTAGCTTGCTCTTCTGGTCACTGTAACAATGGAAAGGCTTGAATTACAGTAAAGTTGAATGTAAGCGCTCACTTTCAAATCTTTTATACAAATTTTATTCTTTGTAATGGCAAGGCATTTTTAAATACTAAGGTGGTTTATTGATGTATTTACTGCTGATCATGGATTTCTGAACAGAAATTTCATAGGTGTCAATATCAGCTTAACAGGTTGTACAAGAGCAGCAGATGCACACGATATTGTAGGCTGAGGCGGAGCTGAAGTATCTGCCTGTGTGGACATGAGCCAGCAGCTGTTAGTCTCTCGGTGGGCCTTACCAGCTGAGGCTCGGTGCCCTGCTAATGGCCATCCAGCTTCTGGGTCTGACTTGTTTGTGCCCAGCCAGCTCAGAGCACTGGCACAGGAGGGAGGCAAGCACGTGCTGTGCAGTGGTCCATCCAAAGTGGATAGAGAACTCTATCTTTGGAGAGAGCAAGGTGTATTCAAAGAAATAAAGGAAGAGAGATGCAGCTAGCCCTGTAACCATGGCACATAGCTTATTTTTGTGTCCCCCCTGCCTGCCACATAGTAACCCAGCCACAGGTGAATTAGGTGGAGCATCAGTGATGAAATAAAACCTACAGTGATGTGCGAAGAGCGTGTGCTCCATCAACTGCGTTTTCTTATGCATTTGCTTTGGCATGCATCCTGAAGTGGTCTGGACAGGTAGTCTGCTTTCCCAGTAGAAATTCACACCTGTATTCCATAAGAATTCATAATGATATGTCAAAGCCTGACTGAAGTCCCTAAGAAGAGGGGAACTGCATTTTCAGAAATCCCTTCCAAAGCGGTGTAATGACCAGCTTATTTATTTATGAAATTGTATTTCTTCCCTGATTTTTGTGAATAAAGAGGAATGCAGGCCTAACCCTCAGCTATCCAGCCCTTACTTGGGTGACCACTGCTTGAAGATCTGCCTTTACATACATTTTCCAGGTTTGTAATTTCCCAGCCTTGCTTGGGAAGGGCATGAAGGCTCAGGTTTTTAAAGTCTTTTAGTGCTGGAGCTCTGGTGAGTTGTGCAAGACTTTCTGGATGTCTGAGGCTGTAAGGTAATGACACTTCAAAACTACGGGGGACTTAGGCCTTATCACTTTAAATAGAAACAAAGCTGAGAAGGTAAACTTACTGTTGTTAATTCAGTTAGTAGAAAGTGATACATTAAAGCAATAGGAATCAAGATTAGTCTAGTGTGTTTTCTTCTCAGATGTTAGGACAGTGAATATAAGGGTTAAAAGCTTTCGGTAATCTTTCTCTTACAAAAAGACACCCTTATTGCAATGCTGTATTTGTTACCACCTAGTGCACTGAAATACAGCATTTAGTAGCATTCCATTGCTCCTGAATATATTTGTATGTGATTGCTTTTCCTGGTGCAGTTTTGATGCTTATTAAAAGAGGGTAAATTTTATGGTCTGCTTTCAATGAATATTTTTTTTTTCTTTCTAGTGTAACCTTTCTAGGTAAATAAAAAGCAAAGGAAAACAATGTGACAATTGGTGTTGGATCTGTGGATGACATAGTTCCATCTACCTATCTTCCTCCTTTCAATTCAAGGATAAATAGCAATTCATGATTAATTGCTAAAAGCTCAGTAAAATGTCTTTTGGCCTAAGTTTGACATCTTTCTTTCTGATTTCTTTTTAGTTGTAATTGAATAGTAAAATTAAATTAGTAAATAGTAAATTTACAGTATACTTACATAATAAATTTACAGTGTGCATACTCTTCAGCATGAAAGAGGACTAAAACAAGAACTAACAACTATAGCGTCCAAAAAGGATAAAAATAAAGAAAAAGTTTTGTATGTATTCTGTTTGGTGAAAGCTGGCAAACACAACTGTAACACAACTGCATCTTGTTTCAGGTCAGACTCTATGTTCCCTTTTCTGAGATCTGGAGTAGGCAGCATCTGTCCAGCACCTAGCTCAGTGGAGCCCAAGATCTTTAAAAACTTTTCATCAGTGAGAACAGTCTCAAAAGTTTCAACTTGCCCTCAAAAACTGGCCTAAAGCATATTGCTGTATCAAAAGGAAAGATTGGGTTTTTTAGTTGCTCTAGCATAGTTGCCCAAGTAGGGCAAAACCTTACTTCTTAAGTTTTACTTCTCATTTTCAGCCGGGCCCAGAATCAGTGAAAGCGATCATGAGCAGCATAAAAACTGTTTCTGTTCTAGCTTGTAATAAACAGCATGAATAAGTGGAGAATTTTCCAAAAAGAACAGGTTTATATAAAATCTACATCCTTATTTGCAAACCTGATCAGGTAGAATGAAGCTGCTGCTGAGCTTTATTTCCAAAGATTACTCCTAACCACTTCCTTCAATGCCAGGTTCAGACAGAAATCCAACCTTTCAGACTTAATTTCTAGTTTAGCGATTTCAGATGATCACCCAACCTTTTGACTTCATTTAGAAACTTACC